>NC_137801.1:9569974-10305904 GCF_963383645.1 Muscardinus avellanarius | reverse complement strand
CTCTCTCCTCTCTCCTCTCTCCTCTCTCCTCTCTCCTCTCTCCTCTCTCCTCTCTCCTCTCTCCTCTCTCCTCTCTCCTCTCCTCTCCTCTCTCCTCTCTCCTCTCCCCTCTCCCCTCTCCCCTCTCCCCCTCTCCCCTCTCCCCTCTCCCCTCTCCCCTCTCCCCTCTCCCCTCTCCCTCTCCCCTCTCCCCTCTCCCCTCTCCCCCTCCCTCTCCCCTCTCCCCTCTCCCCTCTCCCCTCTCCCCTCTCCCCTCTCCCCTCTCCCCCTCTCTCTCTCTCTCTCTCTCTCTCTCTCTCTCTCTCTCTCTTCTCTCTCTCTCTCTCTCTCTCTCCTGATTGCCCTGAGTTGAGCTGTTTTCCTCTCTCCTCTCTCCTCTCCCCTCTCCCCTCTCCCCTCTCCCCTCTCCCCTCTCCCCTCTCCCCTCTCCCCTCTCCCCTCTCCCCTCTCCCTCTCCCCTCTCCCCTCTCCCCTCTCCCCTCTCTCTCTCTCTCTCTCTCTCTCTCTCTCTCTCTCTCTCTCTCTCTCTCTCTCTCTCTCTCTCTCTCTCCTGATTGCCCTGAGTTGAGCTGTTTTCCTTTTCTATGCCTCGCCACTGTGATGTTTCTGTCTTGGAGCCCGCTGACCATGGACTGAACATAGGAAACCATGAGACAAATAGACATTTCCTCCTCTAACTTGGTCTTGTCAGGCATTTTGGTAATAGTGACTAAAAAGCTAACAGTCTCTTCTCCTTCCTGACTTTTCTAATATCCCCTAGAACATACCTTTATTTTTTTTCTAGGGCTGTGCTACCAATGCCTGCACAGTCTAGTTTTGACCTGTGATGATAATGAGATTCCAGATCATTTTAAACATATATTATTTGTCTGTGAATAAACAGCACTAGAATTGTAGCTATTAACCTGGAAAGAAAATTTTTGAACAGGTACAGTGTAATAAAAATTCTATATTTTTTTATTCCTTGAGTTTGAATAGATGAAACAACCTCTTTGGGCCAGTGACCAGACAGACTAGGAGAACTTACAAAATAAAGAGATTAGAAAACTTTAGGAACAAGGAGCATGGATGCTGAATTTGTCAATTCATAACCAATACTTAGCATTAAGTAATCAACTGTTAAAAATAATAGAGAGAGTGAAATAGGAGAAAAGACACAGAAATGGGTGTCTGATAGATTTTTTGCAGTGAAGAACTGAGGGAGTTTTGAAGATGAATTGTTATCATTGTGAAAGATATTATGAAGGGTATCGATAGTGACATTGTGTAAGATATTTATTTTGCCTTAAGAAAAGCTTTTTCTTAAGAAACTGCAGAGATTTTCAGCACACATGCTCCTTAACATACAAGGAGGCTACATCCCAAAAAACCCATCATAAGTTGAAAATACATTTAGTATACCTGTTCTATCTGACATCTCAGCTTAGCAACATAGTACACGGTAGAGTGCTGTGACTTCCCCTCGTGGATGTAGAGCTGACCGGGAGCTGTGACTCAGTGTCTTTTCAGTGTCAAGAGAAAGTACAAGACTGCAAATCAACAGTCTGGGAAGAAAGCATAGTTCAAAATATGGTTTCTGCTGGATGCACATTGCTTTTTTGCTAGGAGCTTTTGTGTTTTCATGTCAAATACACAGTAAGGTGAAATATTGTTAAGTCAAGAACCATCTATACTGTGCTTCCTGAATAGAGTTGTTGGTGGCAGTAAACCGTTTTTGTTTTGTTCTTTGTTTTGTTTTTTAATGTAATTTTTCTTTGAGTTGGGACCATGTGGGACCTTAGAATTCATTTTGTTTATTTTATGATTTGTGAATATACCTTTTTGCAGGAAATGAACCATGTGTTTGATGAGTATTATCTCCATTGAATCCTCATAACAATCATTCTATGTGGATATTACTAGGCTGATACTATTATATCAATTTTACTGATAAATTACCTGAGGCTAAAATGTGTTAAGCAAGCTGACCAAGGCAATACTCTTCATTAACCACATGCCTTAATATTTAACCCTATACTCAAAATTCCATTATCTTTAACCAAATTTATGATCCAGTGGTCAAATTTATATAAGCAAAGGGGTATCCAGAAGTAAAAAAAATAGTGATTGGACCAGATTAAACAGTATTTCTCACTACTGTAATTAAGTGCTTTAAAAGGGTCTTCAAAAATGCTTCTGCTCATACAGCTTGTTGGTGAATGTCTTTAATCCCAGTACTTGGGAGGCTGAGATAGGAAGATTGCAGGTTTGAGGACAGCCTCAGCATGTTGTGAGACTCGTACCAACCTGCTGAGACCATTTTTCAAAATAAAAATAAAATAAGGCTGGGTGTATAGGTCTAAGATTGCTTTCCATTGTCTTGGTTCAGGTATTACCCTCTTCTTCTTAGGTGGTCAGCAACATCGAGCCATACAAGGTGCTGCACACTAATGGTGGGCCAGATCCCCCTGGAAGACAATGATCTGCATGGGCCGGAAGATGCATTGACTTTGTGAAACTAGAGTATAACAGGGGAAAAGGAAAAGATGCGGCATGACTCCGCTAAGTGGCTTGGAATTAACCTACTTCCCATCAATGGGTCGACCTGCTTTCCTATGCCACACATGGTGAGAAGGAGCCGCAGAACCTTCTCCACAATAGGAGGTCTCAGTCTTCTGAGCCCACTGACATTCTCCATTTACTACGAGGTCATTTCTTGGTGGCTAATCTTTCATTTTTCTGACTTATTTGCCTTCTAAAACTATGTGTGCTTTATGTATTTCACCCCATTTAGTATTTCTTTTGAGCAGAGATTCCAGTCTTTCATCTAGTCTTCATGTATCTATCCATCTGACAAATGCTTCCTGGCACTTATGCTAAGTCCTGGCTACATAGGCATGAAGGAGACATATGCCTACTGTCAAAAAGCTCGCAGCTCATTAAGAGCAGCACTCATGAGCAGACATGAGTAGTGGTCAGTGTTACGGAAAAAGAAAGCAGAAATGACTGAGGGGGCTCAAGAAAGACAAGCTTTCTTGGGAGCCAGAGCAATCAAAGGGCATAAAATGTTGATGGGAAGTGGCATAACCTCAGTGGAGAGGATACGATTTGTGTCCTGACCTCTGTGTCCCACTGTGTGTGTTACCCTGGGAAAGTACTTGGCCTGATGAAACATTCAGCATTTGGACTCAGTCATTGCCTTTCTTTAGTTGATTTAAAAGCTTTCATTCAATGTATACCTATAATCTCATGAGTGTCAAGGACATTTTGCTTTTGTTTTGTTTTTTGTTTTTGCAGTACTGGGGATTAAACCCAGGGGGATTCTAACTCTGAGCTATACCCGTTGCCTGATTTTTTATTCTTTATTTTTGAAACAGGGTCACACTGAGTTTCAGAGTGCCTCAGTAAGTAGCTGAGGCTGTTCATGAACCTGTGATCCTCCTGTCTCAGCCTCCACGTACTGGGATTACAAGTGTGTGCCACCATGCCTGGCTTGTCAAGGACATTTAAAAAACTTCTAAATCTCATATTTTCATCATTTCTTGTTAACATATAGAAATACAATTGATTTCTTTAGACAAAAACTTGACGCCTAGTAATCTTACAAAATTAATTCTAACATTATAGTCTTTTGTATTTTCTACATATACAATGCTACTCTCTATCAATAGATGGTATACCATGAGTCTATTATAATTTTTTCTCTTGTTTTTTTCCCCAATTTTTTCCTCTCTAAATTGTAGGATATTTTTTTTCAGTACTAAGAATGGAACCCAGGGGTATTCTACCCCCAAGCTACACTCCCGGCCCTATTTTTTTTGTTCTTTATTTTGAAACAGTCTCACTGAGTTACAAAGGGCCTCCCTCATAAAGTAGTTGAGGCTGTCCAAGGACCAAGATCCCCTGTCTGTCTCCCAAATGCTCTGTCTAAATTGTATTTTTAATCCCTTCTATTGACCAGTCTTCCAGTTCACAAATTCTATCTACTGTCAAATCTGCTGTAAAAGCCATCCATGAGTTCTTAAGTTTTCTTATTATTTTTTGTATTTTGTTCATTTAAATTATTTTTATAGATAACTACCAATACAATCTCTTCTTTCTTAGTCTATGTTGTCCATCTTTCCCTTTACTTTCTTCAATGTATTTGTCATGATTATTTTAACATTTTTAGTTGCTAACTCTACTTCTCTTTACTCTGCTTCTATAAGGTTTTCTTTTCATCTTCGGTCAGACAATTCTGCATGTTTATAGGCCCATAATTTTGTTATTGTGTGTGTGGTCCAGATTCTCAGCCTTTAGCTCACTCCCATGATCAACAAATCTACGAGCAGCAGATTAAAGTTTTCAGTGTACCTCTGTAAGGGATTTCCTTCTCATGAATTTTATGTTATATTCCTCATTTTATCTCTGATTCTTTGAAATACATGTTTGTTTTAATTTATCAGGCTTTTATTATTTATGGTGTTTGGTGGAATAATTGTTCTCTCTTGAAGATCTCTCTCTTTCTCAAAAGCATAAATATTAGGAAAGGTTTTGCACATTACTAGGGATGAAAATTTAACATACTTACTTGAAAACACTGGACAGGCTAAGTTGGGAAAGCACCATTGAATCAACTAACCAACCAATTAATCAACCAACCAAAATGATAACTTTGGGTGGGAAGTCAAAATTTTGCAGCCAGTTACTATGCAGCTAACTGAATATTTCTAAATCATCAGATCAGTATGTAGTATTTTGTAGAAATTTTTTTTTGAAAAAAAATATACTCGACTTACTGGCAGATCTGTTTCATTAATCTCTGTGTTTGGAAGAGATTTACATTTCGATCCTGCTACATATTTAGGAAGAAAAGATTGGACAACAAACACCACCTGTTTCAGCAGCAATTTTAAAACACACCAAAGAAACAAAGAAAATAAATTAAGCTAGGAAACATTTCTTAGAGGAAAACAACCATTATTATTTTCTGATTCTTTTAAGAATAATTATCGCACTGCTCCAACCTTGCAGTGGATGGTTAGCTTTATTCTTTGAGGAAAGAGAATGTCACTTCTTATTCTGTGCCTCAGTGTCCTCATTCCTAAAACAAAACTGTTGGATTAAGTAAAGATAAATCATCATTATTCTGACTTCCTTATGATATGGGATTTATTTTTGAGATTAATACTTTCTTTCCATATATTTCTCAATGAAGCATTTTGCATAATAAAAGCCACCCTGTTAAAGTAACATACTTTCTGTGAGTGTAATGCTTTCCCCACACGCCAAAGTTTAAGTATTATGTAGAACTTCTCTCTCTTAGTATAGCCGTAGTAGTGCAGTCTTAATACAGAAAATCTTTATTATCTTTTATTCTTTTCTGTGTAACAGGACCCACTTCAGGAATTTTCCAAGGCTATTCTGATGGTCATAATTGAACAATGTTTTCTTCATCCAAAGCTAAGCCAAAGCTGACTTAGACTTCAAGGTTATATTGATGCCCTGATTAAGTAGTTCAATGAAACAGGCATTGGATAATGCATGATGTAGTATTTAAAATTCCCATTTAGCCGGGCGTGATGGCGCACGCTTGTAATCCCCGTGCTTGGGAGGCAGAGACAGGAGGATCGCGCAGGTTCAAAGCCAGCCGTGCTGGCTTAAGAGACCCTGTTTCCAAATAAAAATATAAAAAATAGGTATCTGGAAGTGTAGCCTGGAGGCAGAAGGGTTTACAGAAACCCCAGTACCACCAAAAAAAATTTCCAATTTATTTGAAACTTCTTACTGAACTTTATGATTTTATTTTTGAAAAAATTGAAATAGCTTTTGAACATCAGAAATAAAATTTTGATCTCCATCACCTGTGACACTGATGTTCAGGCCCACGGATGCTCATCTGTAAAAGGCATTACAGAAATGTCCCTTACGATGGCTTAGATGCCATAAAGCACAATCTAGGGAACCAGCATGGCTACTCCAACATGTATGATGGCGGTATGTTGCCTTTTCAACATGCCCGCCCCAGTCAGTATGTTGTGGATTAAAGGTTATGAGGTTTGGACTCTAGCCAAATGCTGCCAGCAACCTATTCAAAGACTATTTAGGGTCAATGTTCTTCTCTGTGTCTGACCTCATCTTCTCTGTAAACTGGGGTGACTTTTTCTAAGTGGGGGGTACAGTGTTATAGCCTGAGTGGTTCTCCAAAGGGAGCAGTAAAGGGTCAGTGCCGCTTTCCTAGGAGCTTTGGAAATTATGAAGGTATTTTTGGTTGTCATAGTGACGGGACAAGGGTATAAAAGGCAGTTGGAAAGTCTAAGACCAGACTTTCCACCTACTAAAGGACTGAACCAACCAAAATGCTAATGAGTTCTTCCAACCTCTGGGAAACGTTGGCAAGTGATCTCTACTGTTATTTTCTCGGTCATTAGTATTCTTCAAAATGCTTGAATCAAGCCTTATTTTTGCTTTCTCCTTGTCAGTTTGTAAGATTTTCTCATTCCCATTCTAGACAGCGGTCTCTAGAAGATTCAGGAAGCTAGTGTTAATTTCTCATCTTTCCTTGAACACGCATTGCTGAGATGAGTGTCAGTATTGCAAAACCTTTCCCTCTTAAGTATGTGCTGACCAAATATCTATAATAGCTTCTATCTCTGGGAATTTTTGTTTTCAGAGTCATCTTACCAGGCTCTAATTTCCTTTTTCCTTTTTTACAAAGGGAAAGGTCATGGGAATCATTCTCCTACAGAGCAGAGCAGCTTCGCCAAGCTAAGATGCCCTTTATTCTCAGGGCCCTTTCCAGCATTTTTCTTCCACAAAGCCTTCTGTTGAGTGTCGGTCCAAGTGTCTGAGGATGAAGTTTGAGGAGGATGGCTGGAAGATTGAAGAACTGGCGTTCAAGTGAGAGAGTCGGCAATTCTCCTTCTATTTCCTCTTCTATAGCCATTTATCCTGTCTTGTTTCCACTAAACTGTTTACAGAAATAAGGTTTAGAAAAAGGGAAATAAAAATGACTTAGCCTGTCAGTCAAGATGCTATGGTCTGGGTAAGCATCATCCAGGGGCTCATGCCTTGGGGGCTTGGTTCTTGGCTCATGGCACTGTTGGCATATGATAGGATCTTTAACAAGCGGGACTTAATGGAAGTTAGGTCACTCAGGGCATGGTCTTCAAGGTGACCTTGGGCCATTACAGGAATCAAAATGATCTCTTCCTTTCTCTCTTTGCTTCCTGGATGCTGTGAGGTATGCAGCCTCCTCCACCACAGACTCCTGCCATAATGTGCTGCCTCACCTCAGACCTAAAGGCAATGAGGCCAACCAATCATGGACTGAAACCTTCAAAACTGAACCAAAACACACCCTTCCTTCTCTAAGCTGTTTACCTCCGGCGTTTTGTCACAATGGCAGAAGCTGATCGAACATTCTGAGAGCTTCTGTTCATCTTCCTCCTTTGTACAATCTCCATTCTCCTCTTCCTCCTACCATAGATGGTGTTTTATGTTTGTAAATGCTCAGAGTCTCATATGGAATATATTTTCTGGTTGGGTTCTTTCTGTTGAAATTTATGCTTCAGGTTCTCCCCAGCTTCAAGAATTCCATATTATAAGTTGAGACCTAAAATTAATGGGACTCTGAGGTGGTTTGAAACAGTCACTTTCTTTGATAGATCAGAGGAGGATCGTCAAAAGAAATTGAAAGCAAGCCCTGCCCGTAATTTTTAATTTTTGAATAGCTACTTTAAAATTCAACAGAAAAAGGATAAATTAATATTGTTTTAATCAACTCGATATATCTAGGATAGCATCATTTCTATATATGTTCAATATAAAATAATAACATTTTTAATATTTTAATAAGAAATCCAAAATTTGGTATTTGTATAGACTTTACTTCATATTTTAATTTGTACCATCTATGTTTCAGGTACTTAATAACCACATGTGGCTAGCAGAGATGGGGGCTTATGTTCATAATGGCAAAGTTTTGAGGGAATGAAGGGCTTGCCTAAGGTCACACAGGTAGTTAACAACAGTGTTGAGGATCCAGGTACTGTTCTAGTGCTTTTCCTCAAACAGTGCCTGTTTCAACAGTAATGATGCTTATGATTTTCCACAAGGGGCTAGGAAAATAGATTATGCCAGTCTACAGTGATGTGATGGCTAAAATCAAAGGTAAGCTAAAAAGGAAACTATGCCTTCAAGTACTTGTATGAGGATTTGGACCAGATATTTTCATTTCCAGTGCTATTGATGAACAAAAGAATTTAACTGCAATTGTGATATGAAAATATTTTTTTCTTTTATATTTGTTAACCTAATAATATAATCTATGCTAGTGTGAAGGAACTGGCAAATTACTGTGAGTTTCTGTCGAGGCCTATGAAAATAAACCTTTCAACAAAGGCTCTCATGTTGGGGGAGATTATTCTACACAGTTTATGTAATCATGTGAGCAAGCAGCTGTTCCACCTGTCCACGATACTCCAGATACTCCAGCCTGAAGATTGGGGTCATTCCATTAGGGTTGGTTTCAGGACCACCTCTGCTTTTGCATTTTTTTAGATAAGGTCTTGGCTACCTAGAGTATGATCCGAGAGTATGAAATTTAAGTCAAGCCAAGTAAAAAACGTTTCTGATCTAATTTGCATAATATCCAAAGTGATTAGCAGTTATAGTAAACAAATTCCCCCAAACACGTTCAGAAAGTTCGCTCTTACTTCCTATGGGCCCTCACTTTATTTCTTTGGTGTATGTGTCTTTCTTTATATATGAGGAAGGATAACATCTACCCTGTTTTGCAGAAATTTATTTTCTAGTGTGGTTTGGAAGAACACTAGTCCCAGGGGATGGGGGCATGAAAAAGGAATTTTATGGTCATTTGAACTTGAGAAATTCTGTATAGTCTTTAAGATTCAAAATGCATAACAATATTTTAAAAACCTGGATAGTAGAGCAGAAAAACAATTTGCTATTTAACTTGTTTCCTATTTTTTCTTGACCAGGCAATCATTTTAGCTCTTTTCTTCCATTACCTCCTCCGTGGAATATGCTTACGGAAATATCCGAGAGCATTTTGAATGCAAGTTGAACAAAGATATGTGAAAGATATTGTGATATTTGATGATTCTCAGGTCCAAGCTATTAAAACACTCAAATTAACATGCTTTTAAATGTTAAACTGTCCCAAACTCACAAGTTGCCCAACAGTATAATTTTTATTAGAAACATTCACATTTTAGTGCCATCATCTGATTTGATCATCTACTTTTGACTCCAGTTAAACAAAAGATGTAACATAAGAAGAAAATTTTGGCCTCATACACACATAGAAATCAGAGTTTAATATGATAACAACACTCTTCAGTATTTCAGCCCATATACCCCTCTGACACCCTTTGTTGTCCTTGAAAGAAAGGAGAATGGCACAGCACCGTATCCTTGAAGTGCCCCTTTCCATTTTCAAGAACCTAGAAAATCAAGGGAACAAAGAGAGTCAGTCCAGACCAGAATGTCCAGATAGGTATCATGTTAAAGGACACTGACTTTCTCAGGCACTGGAAACTAGGGCAAACCGACTTTAGAAAAGGCTTTCTTGCATTCATGCCAAGGCAGTTCCTCAGAATGCTGGTCATGCAGTGAGCTCACAATGTTACTGCTTCTGTAGCCTCACCCATAAAACCCCTCACCCTTCAGTAACTGGTGTGGAGAGTATATGTGCTCCTCCAGCCAGCCGCCCCTGGGCACTGCCATGAGGGACAGAGGTGCTGTCTGCTCATCCTGTTACCACTGGCCCTTCCCCATAAATGGTTTTCATTGGGCCTTATGTCTCACATTCCGTCTCTGGGTTCTTTTTTGATCTCTTGGAAACGTATCCCAATTCACTGGCACAACTGGGCTATGGACGGTACATAACCCCTGCTCTCCTACCTCTCTTACTTCTCCATGTTCTTCCTCTTTACACTTTCCTCCTCTATTTCTTCTTTTCTGTCTTTGGTCACTTGACAAAGTCTTTTGGTCTAGGTCAGCCAAGTTTGATTTTATCCTTACTTTTGAGAAAAGACCTATTTTAGTTTGGGGGTGAAAAAGAGTTAGAACCTAGACTTTGGTCTCCAAATCTTGCCTCCTGGTAGAAATGATATACATGGAATAAATTATTATAGACAAGAATGACTCATGGAAGAATGGGGTACAGGAAGTAGTCTATGAGATGAAGGAGCTAACCTGGCTGGGGAAGGGATTCCCAAAGACTTCACAGAGTGGAAAATATCGTGTAAGTAAGGCAGTGTTACTTTGTTGAGGTACCTTGGTAAGGTGTTTCTTCTTTTATTTTTTTTTTCTTCTTGTGGAACTGGGGATTGAATCCAGGGGCATTCTACCTCTGAGATACATCCCAGTCCTAATTCTTTAGTTTGAAATAGAGTCTCACTATGTCGGTCGCAGTGACGACTCTTACACGATCTTCCTCAAGCAGTTTTATTACCCCAGCTTCTTGTACAGTTCCCGTAGATCTTCTCCCCCTCTCCCCAGAAATCCTCCCCTTATATAGAGCCCAACAGCCAATCAGCAGACCGTTCACGTGTACAACTCATGGGCACAGCCAGTCCATTGGCTGTTGCCCTATGGCATGCAGTGTTCCCGTGTATCTCATGCTCTTGTTGTCACTTCCTGAAAGTTGTTTACCACCTAAGCGCTCTGGGGAATTTCCGCTCAGCGCCATCTTAGCTCTCGGACTTACTGGCTGATGGGCGGGGCCTGTCACATCACTAAGTTTCAGATGGCCTCATTAAGTGGATGAGGCTAGCCATGAACTGTGAGCCTCCTGTCTCAGCCTCTCAAGTACTGGAATTACAAGCACATGCCACCACACTGAGCCGTAAGGTGATTCTAACAGAAGAATTGCGGGGTAAAAAGCCACTGAAGCACACACACACACAAAAAGAAAAAAAATCAAGATGTATAATGTAACATGCAAATCATCTAAATGAGTCATATAAAATATTGGAGGAGACTTATATGCCCAGTGTCTTTATAGTGATGACTTTCTAGCATTTTTAAGCCTTGAAAACTCCTTGACATCTTACCTGGAAGCTCACGATTTCTTTCGAATCTTCTCTTGCTGAAGCAAGTCTGGAGCGCTCTCACCAAGCACTGCTTGAAAGCCACTGTAGCGGAACACAGTCATGTTTGTGTTTTCCACTGACACTCAGTACATTTCCATTGCTCAGTGAGAGAATAAAAGTTTCCCAAAACTAGAGAAAAGAGAAGGGGCAAGTATAAGCATATATTTTATTGGATGATATTTTAGATGAAAGGCCAGGATCCATCTTTACATTCAGCAACACACATTTAAGCAGCTTTTAAGGAAAAATGCCAATGTGCATTAGCTCCCTCAGCTATTAAACGTGCTGGAACATACTTTAAAAAAAACAGTTTAGGACTAAAATCACACCCATTTATGTCTTCTATTCCCTTGAGACCTTTTAGTCTAAACTGCATTTATTCATGTGGGAACAGAATTATCTTTGATTACCAAATGCTTTCTGTTTGCAGAAAAAACTATAATAAACCTCCAATTGGTATGTTGGGGTAGGTGTGTTCTTGTTAAAGCAAAGATGGGGAAGGCTTGGATGAAAGGAAATTTCCCATAAATATCATAATAATTTGGTTGCCTTCTATATCCCTGATTAGCCATGGTTCTGAATTTTGACATTAACAACATTAAAGAGAAAAGCTTTGAGTTACTTTTGTTAGGACTCAGGTAAGTGTCCCTAAAGGGACAGTTCTTTCTATACTTCTGTGGGTGCCTTCCTCAAATGCCCACCAACTGGTCAGATGGATATTCAAGTCTTCATCCCTACTCGTGATAATGTCACAAACAGAAGATTGTTCTGACCTAGACTTATCTGCCTTTTTTATTTATAGCTATTGTTTCCTCTCAGAGAAGCAGACATACAGATTTGAGGCATTGATATGTATTGTCTGTCTTGTTTGTAAATTTCTTTCCCTTTGTTACACAAAATAATGCATGCTCATCATAGGTATATTTGGAATATATAAATAGTCAAAAAGGAGAAATCAAAGCTACTGATGATGTCTACTACTAGAAAAAAATACTAGTAACATTAGATTTATCATCTTTACATCTATTATGAAGTATAAGAAATGAAATCATACCCAATATATTGCTTCCTAATCCCATATTATCACTTCAAATAAGTCAATTCCCTGGGTGTGGTGGCACACGCTTGTAATCCCTGCGCTTGGGAGGTGGAGACAGGAGGATCGCTCAGGTTCGAAGTCAGCCGTGCGCGCTGGCTTAGGAGACCCTGTTTCTAAATAAATCAGGTGTGTTTATACATGCCTGGAAATCCCAGTACTTGGGAGACTGAGACAGGAGAATCACAAGTTTGAGGCCAGCCTCAGCAACTTAGTAAGACCCTGCTTCAAAATAAAATTAGGACTGAGGACGTAGTTCAAAAATAGAATGGCCCTGGGTTCAAATCTTAATACTACACAAAAATCAAGTTAATAAGTATCGTTGTTACAACATAGATCTTATGTCAATACATGTTATTTAATTGTAAGGATAGGTCTCAATTTGTTTAAACAAAATCTTACCTTTGGACATTTGGTTTTTATTGTTGCCCTATTATAAGTGGTCCAGTCACAGAAAGTGAAAGATCGTATATTTTCTCTCACATGGGAAGCAAGGGAATAGTTGGGATATAAGAAGAACCTGAGATAATGGAGGAGGAACCCCAGAGGAGCGAAGGAGGTGGTGTAGGGGAGGGATCTGGGTGGGAATAGGGGAAAATTTAATGACAGAAACACTTCCATTGACATTACACTTATGAAAACACCAAGGCCAATCTCACCATTGTGTATACGGATAGGGGAGTGAAGAGGTTGCTGGGGAAAGTCTATCAAACGCGGTGTACATGCATGTCACTATCACTACGGACTCCGTTACGACGTGTGACTGTTGTGTACCAATGAAAGTATTTAAAACAATCCTACATGCCAAAATGTGTATTCATTTGCATTTATATTTGTATCCATAGAATAATATACTCAAGGGGAATTTCTGGGTTGTATACTATGCAGACTGTCACTACAGTTGACCTACTTTGGAACTCTGTCCTCAAAAATGAGGACTATTCTTGTTTCTGATCCAAATATGAATGCATGAGGCCATTTTATTTTAATCAACATTACCAGTTTTAGTCAATGTGATTTGGGGCAGTTTGATATAATTTTAAATCCCTAAAACTTGGCATCTTCCTTTCTATGTTGGGTAATAACACATGCATTCAAAAGGATTTGGTTAGGATTGAGATGAGGGAGGCAGAGGAATCTGCTTTATAATGGCCCAGGAGTGTGATCAGAATTGATTTAAGTTTATATTAAGAAGCCAATTCACATGCAAAGCTTGGTGATGAACTTCACATTGGAATTGTCAAAGTTTTATGACAAAGATGAGGTCACTTCTGTGTTCCCTGAGGGAGGTCCCCTATTAGAGGAAAGAAAGAGGCACCTCCAGAACTCTTAAAATCCATTTGAAATCAAGTGATCCCAGTGGACTGGAACAGCACAGGCCTCTGAAGAGTGGATCATTTAAAAGTAAGCATAATCACTGGCAAAAGCTTGGAAAAATACTAAACAATAGCATAACCATCTCTGTCAAGCTGTGTTCACTGAAGTGAATTTTGGTATTGTGCAGTTGGCCTATAGGGAAAATTGCCTTTTTTTTTTTTTTTTTGGATTGGGAAGCAACAGAGCATGCTGGTGAACTGTGCTGGGTTTGTGGATCAGATTTCTGGCCCTGGCATTTGGGAGGTAATTGAATTTTTGCCCTTCCTCACTGGTCCTAGGCTATTGTGAGGATTAGATCAGAGAGTGGAGGTGAGGGACATAGCACCAGGCCTGGGAATTGGCAAACTCCCAGCCCATAGCTGCTATTATTTTTACTTATACCTTAGCACTTTGGCCCTGTTTACTCAAGAAGTTACCAGGAAGCACAGTACAAGACTGGCTGGCTTCTAGAGGCCAATGAATGTTGCCCTTGTCATTCATCACTGTCCAAGATGGCCTCTGGAGCAGAGAATCATGGGAAATATTTTCTTCCTATTTTCTCAGTGCAAGAATGTTGCTTATTGTTATTTTGGTCTTTGGGCTTCATTTTGTCCTCATAAGGCACGTAGTCTGTTGTGTCTCCCTTTCCATATTGTTGGGTAGAAAGCTTAGGGGTGAATTTATGGTTGATCTCTATCTAATATGTAGGGCTCCACAGAACACATTTCACATACCAGCCACCCTGCTGGCTTTATCTTATCTTTCTTATATTCACTTCTCACCTGCTTACCTTTCCTTCAATTTAATTTTATCTTGTATGTATTTCATAAACAATTTGAAATTGCTTTTATAACAAGGCAGGGTACAACTAAATAAATAAAAATAAAAGGGAAAACAAAGCTGATCCATGGAACACCCATTCTAAAATAAACTCTGTTCATATATTGCTGTGGTTTCCTTTCTCAAGCCCTTTTATTCTCATTGTCTCAGTCTCTATTCACTCATAGGTTCTTCCATCCATCTGGTTTATCTAAAGGCAAGCAATATAATACTTTCATATAACATAATATCATATATATTTTCTTTCACCATAAAATGTTCTTTATAAAACAGCTTTAAATGGCTGTTTAGCCTTCTATCATGCAGGTTAGCCACAATGTACTTAACTATGACTCTACAATTAAAATTTAGCTTTTGTGTTCTTAACTTTTCCTGTGTTGCACATTTATTTTTATAACCATTATCACTCGCATTTCTTTTACATTTACATAATGCTTTACTTTTTCAAAACAGTCTTTTCATAGACATTATTTGCAACAATCTTCCTCCTATTAAAGTAAAATTGAATCATATAAAAATCTGTGTTCATCCTTGTAGAGTCAGGGGAATGACACTGGCTGAACCAGTCTGCACAAGTCAAGGAAGTTGGTAAACCATGGAATGAAATTATCCTCTCCCTTTGGCATTGCAGAGGGCTTCACTGGAGAAATCAGTGAGGAACTGATGAAGCTTAGGGATTAATCCCTGCTTCTTCTTCTGAGTCTCCCAAAGGTAGCTTCTGACAATCTAATTCTTTATCTGAGAGGGCAAGGCAGGAGGGGTCTAAGCCGATGCCTTGCTCCTGGGGGGACCTTCAGTTCATGGAAATCATCAAAACTTCCTCCCAGACTGGATCCCTTAGCACCTGGTTTTTAGCAAAAACACATTAATATATCATCTATTAGTCTTTTGAGGATTTGGAGTGGGATATTTTTTCCAACTCAGTTGGATAAATTCTGAAGGGCATTTCAAAAAAAGATGCTTAAGCTTCCAGCTTTTATCTTTAATTAATGATTAAAAGCAACATTATACATTTTAAAATCTTCTGCCTAAAAACTCCCTGATTCTAGCTTCCATGCCTTGTGATTAGGGCCTGAAGCCCTTTTACACATCTCTGTAGCTGTAGTAAGCATATTTCGTCTCAATCTACAGACTATTTTGTTTTCAACCTGCTGTTGGAGTCGGGCTCATGCTCCCTTCAAAATCTACAGTGTTGTTTCCTGCACAGCGTATCCTGATTTGGAAATATCTGCATTTGCAGTCATGGCTCTTGCTTTTGCTGTTTTCAAAGAAACAGGCTTACGTGGCTCCATAAAGAAGCTGAGTGGCCTTCTGAGGTTTAGATATAGATAAAACAAAAAAAAAAAGAATGCTATGATTTGAACTTAGGCACTTGGTTATAGACTCTGTTTTTGTGGCTACTCAAATATATTATGGAAAACCTAAAAAAAATTGATTAGGAACATGTTTCTCTTTAAGGATTAATGGAAGACATTGGGGTATTTATCTATGGGGACCACTGGGCTGGTATTGCATCTCACTGCCAATAAATACCCTCTCCTCAGCTCATAGACAGTTGCCCTCCTATCCTGGGTCACACAGGTGTAAAGAGGTCACTTGTGAGCCCGCCACATCATTAAAAGAGGTTTATTTCTCCTTGAGATACTCAAGGAGAACAGTTCCTTGTGTTCTAGTACCAAAGAGGAGAGGCCATGTCCCCCCAAATAGGTTGCATATAGTGGATCTTGTTCCATATAGGAAAACCTTGTGTGTGTGAATCCTTCCAGAAGAGGCTGCTAATTCTTTTTTTAAACTAAACTTCAAATTTTGGCATTTTATTTTTTTCTAAGGACACTCTTAAAGCAGTTTTGTTTTGTTTTTGCAGTAGCTTTCAAAGCCTTTTCATCGCTTCCCTTTGTTAAGTCACCACAGAATGCATGAGGAAGACCATCATTATTTCTCTCCATCCCTGCCTCCCTGTTCTATTCTCTTTGCTTTACAGAGTTCCTATAGAGGCCTCAGTTTGGGGAATTAAAAACCAAAGGCCATGCCCTCACCCATTATACTAATTTGTTCTCCCAGGTAAGAATTGGGTTGTACTTTTAGAACCCGCATCTCTTGATGGCCAACCCAAGACTTCCTCCACAGTCAAAATGTCTTTTCCAAATGTCCACTAAAGCACTGAGTCCAGAATCCATAATACAGGACCAGTGTAATCCAGGACTGTAGGCTGTTGGCTTGACTTCTTGTATCCTTAAAGAGAAACTGAGATAAAATCAGCTAGCACTGGACAAGATTTCTGAGGTTGCAGCTAAGGCTAATAGCAGCTAGTGGTACTGAAGTTACTTCTTTTAGAGACAGGGATGTCTCAGGTTTAGGAACAATGTACTCTCATGGTATTTTAAAGGAGGATACAATATCTATAAATGTAATTAATCAATTCATCCATTGGTTAATTAATTAATTAATTTCAAAGCAGAGGCACCTCCTGGGTGGGAAGGGCTTGTGTCTCTACCTCTAGAATGTGATGTACCATTTCCTCCCTACCTCCAGCTTGCAGTCCCCACCGGGAGTGAGCAGCCTCTCTGATAATGTTTCAGTTCTTCCATACTGTGTCTTCCTTCTTCCTGTACTAGGTTATAGGGATCAGGGTGGGAGGAAATTTATTTCTGTTTGGCAAAGAGATTTCAAGAAGGAGGCGACCTTGATGAACTGTACCCAAGAATAGTAATTGGTCCAAGTCTTCTTCCAACAGTGGATACAGACGGAGGACATCAGCAATTTATATAGTAATGAGTTCACTTGGGGGCTGCCCATTCATTGGTGTGGTTCTTAGGAATGAGGTTATAGTCAAAATAAAAAGTCACTTTGAGAAAAAGGCCACTCAGCAGAGATATGGGCTGTGGCAAGCCGAGGTAACACAGCACTTATTGGGCATCGATGGTACACAATGGGGTGGTGGGTAGGTCTCAGGAGCAGAATATTTGAGCTGTCGGTAGCAGGGGCACTGATGGCTGACCCACTTGCTGAGTTCTCTGCTGATGTTATTATATGCTTGTCTCTAATGTTCTCAGGTTAGAAGACAGAGTAGCTAAAACTCTACCAATTAACCTTTTCAGCTTTCCAAGCCAACTACTTCTCCCATTGGTGAATCCATTATTCAGGCAATTGTTACATCTGAGCACCACATTTTCTACTTTTTTGTCTTATAGGAATGAGCTTTTTTTTTTTTTTTGAACTTTAAAATACAAAGGGTCTTATCACATATTCTTTCTCCAGAGGTGTTCTATCAAACACCTTCTGGGTAGGCCAATCTCAGGATTCCAAAGTGACACCTATTCCTGCCAGTATTGTGAAAAGATTGTAATCTCTCCTTTGAAAAAGGAGGAGAAAAGTAAAGGAAAATTTAGATAGACCATCTACCTCCATGCATCTACTGCTCATTCATGAGGTGAACTCCAGGGGCCAGGAGGTTGTATGTAAATAAACCATAGAAACCACATAATTATAATAATGAACTTAAACTTTTTCATATTACTCAGGATCCAGCTGGCTTCTGACATTTAGGCTTTGTCTCCTGTTACTGGCTGGCAGACATCCCTCACCACTGATGGCTAGACTCAGTTTCTTCAGATTGATGAAGGGCATCCAGGATGCAGCAGGGGCTCAGTTCTTAGATCCTTGACAATCTTGGTCCCACTGGGTGACTCCTCTTAAAATTCATTGTCAGGCTTTGGTTCTTCACTTGGGGGCAAACCAGGCCACCTCCACACGGTTTACTGTGCCTTTGTGTTACAAATTGTTAAAAAAAAAACACCTTGGGCAACACATTTTCTGCTTTTATTTATGCCAACTGTAATTTTAATTTTTTTTAGAATTACGGATTGAGCCCAAGGACATTCTATCTTTTTATTTTTTATTTTGAAACAGGATATTGCTAAGTTGCTAAGAGCCTAAGTAGCTGAAGCTGGCCTCAAACCTGGGATCATCCTGTTTCATCTTCCCAAGTACAGAGATTACAGGTGTGTACCACCATGCCCAATACGTTATCTTATTATTTGTAACAGGGTTGGGCTTAGTTTGCCTCAGCAGATTTTGACCAATAAATCGTATTTGAGTACATTTGAAAAAAAGAGGAATATCCCTGGTCTCTCACCACCTCTGCCCCACTGTTGCTTATATCAAAAATATTCCTTTGGTTCCAAATCAATAAACCATGAACAATAAAGTTAGAAATATTTTCTCTCTGCAGAAATGAATACAGATTGAATTAGGCATCCTTTCAATGACTAATTTGAAAGAGCTCTAATCTACCACAAGAGGTTCTTTAAGACCTGTCTTCATCACCAACTCCCTGTGAGGCTTGCTGCAGTCATTAACCCCTGAGGCCCTCTCAGTTCCTCTTGTAGATAGAGGGCACAGCATGAATATTCTATAATCCTGAGAAGATGGTATATCACGAGCAATGTGACATGAACAAATAGTGAGATCTTTGGTTATACTTAATTTTGCTTGTCCTATATGGATAAACCTTGGTATTTAGAAAATAGCAGAATTATGTTACTCTCCATATAGCCATTTGAAGTTAATTAGGCAGTGAATCTTAATTACCTACATTAGTTGAGCCTGGTAAAGTAAAATAAAACAGTTTCTGCACACTGTCATTCAATCTGCCATTAAGAGCATAAACAGGGAGTCAAATATTCATACTCTTGGTCAACAACCACTGACTCCAGGGTGTTTTAATTCATGATTATATTTTCATCCCAGGGAAACACAGCTTCCAGATCCAAGATAAGCCTCATCATTTTCTCTTGAAATAAAAATGAAAGAAGCATAAAGACTTTGTCCCTTCAGTCGGCAATAACAAAATAACCACACCCAGGGTAGCACTGAAAAACAAGGATTTATTTAGCACAGTTCTATAGGTTGGAATTTCAGGGTCATGGCACCAGCAAATTCCATGTCTGATAAGTTCTCATTTCCTAGTTTTCAGATGGCACTTTCTAGTGTCCTCACAAGGTAGAAGGGGCAAGGGATCTCCCAGAAGTCTCCATTAAGATGTATGACTACAATGCACCCAAAATTAAATGAATAAATAAATAATTTAAAAGGGTCAAATATTTTACTCAAAGTTATGCAGCAGCCAGTAACAAACCTAAAACTAAAATCTAGGTTTCTGACTTCTATATTAGCAAAACAAATTGTATGTTTGGCTTGGAAAACTGAACTACTTAAAATGCTATGTATGGAAGGGAAATAATTTCAAGAGATTAACAATAAAGAAAATGATTTCCCCGAATGGGTCATCAGCAATTTGATGTAGGAAAAAATTGGAAATGTTTACTTTTGTAGCTGGCTGGGCAGACTTAGACTTTTTCTTTTTACCTGAAAACATGGTGCATAATTCATGCGAACTAAATCTGTTTTTTCTGAAACTTTTCCAGGGGAAAAAAGCTAATGGTAACACTATAATCTATGGCAGAGAATCCCTGAGCAGCCATTTGAAGTTGGACATGGGAGAGGTGCTCAAATGGAGACATTAATGAAAGCAGATCTATCAATGTGATTGAAATCCTACTGACTCTGTTTCTTCACATACAACAATGCTTTCCTATCCCTTCAGTCCCTATCATTCAAATCTGAAGCTATTTAAGTATCATATACCTTAATTAAAAATAATGTGGAATCTAATGATTCATGGTCACTGTGTTTTAGAGATGCAAATAATATTTGCATGCTGAAAGACATCCACATGTTTTGATGAGGAAGGTTAGAGGTTTTATTAAATGGAAATGTCTGGCTATGGAAACTATTACTCTAGCATTGCTCATTAGTTAATAGACACCTGTTTAAACTTGATTACATGCCAGGCATCATATGTTATTAAATATATATAGGACAGAATTTCTCTACAGGTGATCTACACACATCTGAGCTGGCTCAACTGAGGCTTTTGATAAAATGCAGATTCAGAGGTCCATTCCAGGGCTGAAGCAACCAAAGATCTGCAGTGTTAAAACCTGAACCTTTTTATTGCTAAACTGCTTCCTGTATAAGAACCACCAGAAAGGATGGAGAGTTTTTCTTTTGTTTCTTTATTCAAAGGTTCTAACTCCATGAGAGGATTGGAATTTAAGATAAGTTTGAATTAGACTAAGATTTTTCAAGGCAAGTTTGTGACTTGTTTTCTAATTCAGATAGTTTAGGCTTTACCCCATAGAAAGCAGGTAGCTAGAGCTAGAGTAAGATGGGATATTCAATTTGATTTTTAGAAAAACAACCCTTGTTGCAATGTGGAGAATAGACAACAGTGAGAACATTGATTCAATCATTCAGAATGGCCTCTCAATGAACATTGCTCATCATTTTATGTTCTGATACACAATATAGATAAGGTAACTATTCTCTTTCTCCATGAAAAGCAAGCCTTAGAATGAGTTTCTTTTTTTTCCCGGGATTGTTTTCTTCAGAAGTAGCTACCCTCATTCGTGGGAGGATGCCTTCATTGGCCCCATAGTTCTCCCATTTTGGCATCATGGAAATTACTTGGAGGTCTAGTAACAACAAAGGCTATGGTGTTTCACTTCAGAGGTTCTGATTTAGTGTATCTTGGTTGAGGCCCAATATGTTCTTATTTCTAGCAAGTGACCAGATGGTGCTGATGCTGTTTAACCAGGAACCACACATGGACAACCATAGATTTATATTCAAATTCTCTTTACTTGGTGACCTCTTCGAATAGTATGAGAGGCAGTGGGTTCTTTGTTTTCTTTTTCAATCAATTAAACTCATCTAGCTCACTCTGTTTTCACCATGGAGAGACGCCATTCCAGCTTTCTGATCTTACAACTGCATGCGTAAGTCAAGGTGGCTCCCTATTGGTCCAGCTGCTTCACTTTGGTAGGGATGAATTAGGAAACTATTGGACCCCAGGCCCAAGTAGCAATCTCAGGACCACATTCCCACATTTATCATTTGATACATCTGCTTACCACACTTTCTTAAAGGAAGAAGGGCAAGGGGTAGGATTTAGATATTAAATATCCACATCCTCTCTGTGTTCATTAGGAAGCACACTACTTTGTGGAGTATCTGATTATTTGCTTATATCAGTTGTATGGTTATTGTCAGCATCCCTTGGCTTGGAAGTTTGCAGCAGATACTGTGTGTATGCAATGGCGTTGCAGATACAGTCTGATATTATATTACTGGGACTTAAGTTACCAAAAACCAAACAAGTAAATTACATATGCAAAAAATTAATGTTTGATGTTTTAGATTATAGATTGTTAATGCTCAGAAAAGAATGAAGAGTATTATATCAGCATTATCAATTTCTGCCTGTGTTTTCTTTTGTGTTTCATCCACAGAAAAGAGAGAATTGTGGAAACTTGGGTTTATTCACCTTCTGGAGTATATGAGTTGCCCTTAACCTTGGTCAACCTTGGTCTTAAGTTGGTTCTAGGTTTTTCCCTTCATAATTCTTCACAATTACAAGGAAATGTTGCATCTTTAATCAATAAGCAAATGAAAAAGAATAGAATTTTGTTCTATTTTGTGCTCTTGGTGGATCAAGATGGAAAGCCTATAAAATAGGGAAAAAAACCTCTATCACATTCTATGTCTAAAACAGATTGTTTTCAGGAATCGGGTTTTGTCAGTTATGTTGGAACAGAATTAGTTCGTAAAACCCAAGTCTTTATTGTCAAGTCAGAGAGGAGCAGCAGAAAAGTGAAAAAGAAATTGAATGAATATATGTTGATTGAAATGAAGCAAGAGGAAAGTTTTCCTAACCCAAAGACTGAGCACTAACAGCATACTTACAGAGAAGATAGGAAAAGAACGTGCAATTATATTTAACTATTTTGAAGGAAGAACTAAAATCCAAGTCAATAATTTAGTTGTTACTAGATTGGAGACTAGATACTCTTTCCTAAAACTCAGCCAGGTGAAGAAGTATATTCTCAAAGGATGAGCTGAATGTTTCCCCAGAGGAAGAATGCATTGGGCGCCATTGAGAGACCTTCTCCTACTAGCATGGCCAGAGCAAATGGACACCCACGCTAACATAAGGAGCAGATGCCTGAAGAAGTTACCTAAGGTTTGGCCAGATTGTTAATGGGGAAATCAATATAGCATGGCTTGCTGAGTTTCTAAGATAGCACAGCTACTTGTGGGAAGACAGGTATAGATATGCTAAAAGGAGATCTGGCTAAAAAATTTCTAAGGTGGTTCAGGGAAGCTAGCATACTAAATTTTAATTAGAAAAGTCAACAAAAATTAAGTAGGCCTGGTTTTACTCTTAACTGCTGAGAAGAGATTACTGTGGGGCGATGGGTTGCATTTATTTCTGGCATATATGGAATGGACCTGACATATTTATACTGTTGAGAACACCATGAGATAGAAAATAAAGGTACCAATGTTCAGCCCAAGAGCAAGGATCAAAAAGAAGAAAAGCAGAGTAAGTCAGCAAACAAAGTTTGCCCCATGTAGAATTAAAAAGAGAAGAAACTTAAAAATTAAGTTAAAGTTTTTAAAACTCTGCTGAGAATGAAGAAGATGGAGAGGAATAAGATAATTAAGAGAAAATTTTCTATGATAGAAAAAATGAGGAAAGAAAGATTGCTTTTCTGCTAGGAAATGAGAACTAATTAAGCAAGGCCTGGAAAATTCAAATGTTGAGGGATGGGGAAACCATGTGATGGTCCAGGGAATACTGATTCTTATTGGACCCCAGAGACACAAGCACTTTCAGAGGTTCATGAGTTTGATCAAGGTGACTTTAATCTGAGACAAATGGAGAGGGTGGGAAAAAACTACCTTAGATATAAGCTCCATAAATGTACATAAATCAAGCACAAGAGGTATGATCAGCAGGAATAAAATATGCCTTGTACTCTTGCTGTAGGGGGAGAACAAACAGCCCAGAAAAAGCAAGCAATGGACATGGTTTGTGACAAGTCGCGTTCCTCCCCCTTCCGAGAAGGAGGAGGAGAATCTGCTGGGCGATATCACAGGCTATATTGCAAGGCAGACAATGTCCCCAGAAGGGCAGCATTCCCACATGTAGTCTTACCCCAACACATAAATCTTAAAAAGAGAGGCATTTTCTCTCCAGCCTCGGAGGAGCTCGCAGGTCTCCAGGAGCAGTCCAGCCCCTATCCCCAGGAAGACCACAAAAAAACTGGCACCACGCTCCCTGGTCTATCTCAAGTCTTTACAGTACATACCTAACATCTGATGCTGACCCTGGAAAGATTATTTTTTAAATGTAATTCAATTTTTGAATTTTCTTCTTTTTTGTTTTTTTGAATTTCCCTGCTGCCACCACCACTGCCATGGCATGCTCGGTGAGGCCTTGGCAGAAACTTCTGCCTGGATCTGCTGGGGCATTCGGATCTGCTGGGACCTCACCCACCCTGCCTGCAGCTTTTTCACTGGACCTTTGCTGCAAAACACCCACCACCTGGACACCGCCACTGCCTCCTAACTGCTACTGCACCTTGCCCACCCAGACCAGGGACCATAAGCCTTTCTGTGTTACCTCTGCTTCTTCCAGCCCGGCGTCCCACCCTTCCCAGACTCTTAAACTCCCCAACTGACCCCAGCCCAGACTCTGGCCATCCCACCGGCCCGGTCAGACCAGTGGAAGCACATGTCATGTGGCCCAGCCTCAGCGTCTGGTAGGTGCCTGGCAGACGTTTTTCTGTTTTGTTTTGTTTTGTTTTGTTTATTTGTACTGCAGACTTGGTAACCATGCTGTCGGGTCACACACTCTGCCTGAGAGCCGGCAGCCATCTTCCCCAGCTGCATGCTCTGCCTGAGTGCCAGCGGCCATCCTGCCATCCAGCCAAGCCCCGGTGGCCATCTTAAACCTCATCTAGCCCAAATTCCACCCAACAGCTCCACAGCATGCCCCCAGCTCTGCAGCCTTTCAGCGCTTTGGTTTCAGTCAGCACTGGCTGATAACACTACACTGTGATAAACTTCTCTTTCCTTGGACAAGCAGGTTCTGGCTTTTAGCCTCTTCCAGACTTGGGCTCATGTCTGTTACATAAACAAAAATATTTGGTGTCCAAGTTCTCTAGAGGTAGCCAAGTTGCCCTATGGTTGTGTAAAGGAAACAGAGGCATCCTTCTCTAGCACAACACTTTGTTTCTGGATGTTAGGCAGGATCTTGGGACACCAAATTCCTGTTTTCGTCCTCACCCACTAACCAGTCATGGGGTAAGCCAGCATTCAAAAATAGACTCCCAATCCACAGTAGGTTGTGTTCAGGTTAATCTCCAGACTCTAGGTTTATCCGGGGAACTGCGTCCCAAGCAGCTCAAATTCATCTGCACAAAAGTCTGGCCCACTTATGAGTTGGGTAATGGTTCTCAGTGGCCTGAGATTGAAGTAGACTTTTCTAACTTTAATAAAGGTTGGGCCTGTTCCCTTAAGAGATAAGTTGTCTTGTTATAGAATATATCCATAAACAAATTAGCTCTAAAAGTAAAAGTAGAATGGCAGAAATATAATAGTAACAAGCGGCTAAAATGGCAATTAAATAGTTAAAAAAAAAAAAAAAGCACTAACAGGGCAAGGCTGTAACTGATAATATGGGCTGGCCTAAGGGAAGTTTTCAGTTCCCTTGCCCAAGGACTAAAAACATGATGTCCTTGGTTTGGTGGTCCTTCACCAGGTCAAGATGACATTCTGTGAGCTAACGGCTGTGTTAATATTCTGGAAAGTTAAAAACATATCCAAATATAGACTCTTGTGCAGGGAAGGTTGCCCAAAAGTCATAGTGACCAATCCCTATTAAACAGCTAAACCTAAAGCTTCCTAAACCAATCATAAAGCTACAAGTATACTGTTCTCTGTATAAGGTATAAATATGTCCTAATCTTGGAGCTCGGGGCTCTCGTTTTCTCACAGCTGTGTCTGATGAGCCGAGAGACCAGACTCGAGTCTGTAATAAACTCTTTAAATTTAATATTGGCTCATGGTGACTCTCTCATGGATGCACCCCACAACAAATGGGTACGTTATATCTTAAAATGTTGACTGATCTCAGTAACCTTTGCAAACGGGCAGGCAAATGGTCAGAGGTTCTGTACATACAAGATTTTCTGTTTATACATTCTCAGCTTTTGCTTTCAACCCCTCCTGACTCTACTGCTCGAGTCATGCTGGCTGTGGATTCCCGCCAGCCACAGCTGCCATCTTGGCCACCACGTGGCAACTCACAGGCACCACCTGATGGCCTTTCTGGGTCACAGGCCTGCTATTCTGTTAACTCAATGTCGCCATTCTGTGATGACACATGGATGCTGGAGTCTGACCCAGCTAAGTTGGAGGCCCCATTTCCTGATGACCCTGACCCACAAGACCTCTTCTTACCACTGCAATCATTCTCTTATTCCTGTGTAGCCTCCCACTCTAACTCATTCCTTTTTCCCCCGCCTTCCTCCCTTAAGGGACCAACCCTTACCTCCCCCTCACCTACTCCTGTAGGTCACCGCACCTTTTCCAGAGACCTCCCCCCCTTCTCTCTTGGGCCAGCTTTGTGAGGTGGCTGGTGCAGAAGGCGTGGTCTGTGTCCATGTTCCTTTTTCCCTTCCTAACCTTACTCAACTTGAAAAGAGACTGGGTTCTTTTTCAGCCAATCCCTCTGGTTTTATTAAGGAATTCCAACAAATTGTCCAAGCATATGATTTAACTTGATGGGATCTTCATGTCATTTAAACCTGTTCTTTAACTCCAGATGAATGAGATTGTATTCTTCAGGCTGCCAGGGAACGGGCCGATAAGGCTCACCTAACCAATCCACAGCTCCCTACCAGAACAGCTGCAGTTCCTTCTGAGGATCCCCACTGGGATTATAATGACAGGGGTGAGGGAATAAAAAAGAGGAATCACATGATACTATGCCTTCTTGATGGCAGGTGAGATGCCTCCCACAAAGCAGTGAATTTTGATAAGCTTAAGGAAATCACGGATTTTTCTTAATCGATTACAAGAGGCTTTTACCCTCTATATCTGCTTAGATCCATCTTCTGAGACAGGCTCAGTAGTATTGGCAACCCATTTTATATGGCAATCAGGCCCTGATATTCGGAGAAAATTTAAAAAGGCTAAGGATGGTCCTCAAACTCCTATCTGAGATTTGGTAAACATGGCATTTAAAGTTTTTAACTCCAGAGAGGAACAGGCAGAATTGGAGCTCACACTCCGATTTCGCCAGATGGCAGATTTACAGGTCCAAGTCCTGGCAGCAGCCCTGCAGCCAACTGAAGACGGCCAGCCCTTGGGGTGATGAGTGCCACCTAAGGAAGGATGGCAGCGACAGCAGCCACCTCCAGGAGCCTGTTTCAAGTGTGGAGGCACTGGTAACTGGGCTCGTGGTTGGCCCCAGCCACATCCACCAACCAGACTGTGCCTGGTGTGTGGCCAGGAGGGACACTGGAAAAGTGAGTGCTCTTGGAGAAGGGGTGAGTCTCAGGTGCCTCAACACAGGGAAACCACCCTTCCAGATCAGGCCCTGTCATTGGCCCTACTCGGCCTGGCTGAAGATTGACACTCCCTGGCCTCGTTCACCCATATTACTCAAGCTGAGCCCAGGGTAACTCTCCAGGTAGCGGGTAAGCCAATTTCCTTCTTGCTTGATACAGAAGCTACCTACTTTGTCTTCCCTTCCTTCTCAGGACCTAGTTTTTCTTCCCAAATCTCGGTTCAGGAGACTGACAGCATGCCCTCTTGCCCACATACTACAGGCCCCCTCTTATGCCATTTAGAGACCTTTATGGTTAACCATCCATTCCTGATTATCCCTTCATGTTCTACCCCCCTTTTAGTAGAGACTTTTAAACCAAAATTGGGGCCAAACTTTCACTTAATTTCCCCACGGTTTCTATTTCCTCTAATATACTTTTAATGGCTGCAGCTACAGTTGATGACCAAAAAGCCAAACCTCCCCTTCCAATAGATTTGGTTGACCCTATAGTATAGGATACCAGCACCCCAGTTGTGGTAATCCACCACACCCCAGTCCGGATTATCCTATGTGACCCCACTATTTTCCCTGCCCGCTTCCAGTTTCCCATATCCCTCCTTCACTGACATGGGCTTAAACCCATTATTTCTCATCTCTTGGCCCAGAGACTGCTTATCCCTACTAATTCCTCTTATAATACCCCTATTCTCCAAGTTAAAAAGCCTAATGGGACCTATTGTTTAGTCCAGGATCTCCATTTAATTAATGATATGATGGTTCCAATCCACCCAGTTTTCCCTAATTCCTATATCCTTTTATCTCAAATTCCCCCTAATACCACCCACTTTTCAGTTCTCAAATTAAAGGATGCATTTTATACAATTTCTCTGCATCCTGAGTTCTACCCCTTTTTTTACTTCACTTGGGAGGACCCCGATACCCAGGTTGCTCAACAACTAACCTGGACCATCCTCCCTCAGGGTTTTCAAGATAACCCACATGTCTTTGGATAGGCTTTAACACAGGACCTCCTCCAGTGCCCCTTGGAGCCTAGTTCTCTGTTACAATATGTGGATGACCTTTTACTTTGTAGTCTTTCCCTAGAAGTATCCGAATGGCACACTGCCCTTTTCCTTAATTTCCTTGGAAGCAGGGGTTACAGGGTGGCCCCACATAAAGCCCAGTTATCAGTGCCTGAGGTGTGGTATTTAGGCCTATATTTCACCCCAAACACCCGAGGACGAACTGTTGACCGAGTCAAGGCCTTACGAGACCTGCAGCCACCCACCTCAGCAGACCAGATCCAATCTTTCTTGGGTTTTATAGGATTTTTCAGGCATTGGATCCCCAACTTTGCCATTCTAGCTAAGCCATTACATGAGGCAATTAAGGAAACCTTGTTTGCCCCCTCACTTCTCCCTCGGTCACTTGCCGAGCCTTTCTGGCTCTCCAGGAAGCCCTTCTTAACCCCTCTCCCCCTTCACTCCGAATCGCACTAAGGCCTTCTTATTATATACTGATGAGAGGAGAGGGATAGCCACAGGAGTGCTCACTCAACCCCTGGGACCAACCCAGGCACCAGTGGCCTATTTATCTAAACAGCTTGACCCTACCACTCGTGGGTGGCCACCCTGCCTTAGGGCTCTGGCGGTAGCAGCTACACTCACAAAAGAGGCTCTTAAAATTTGTCTCCAGATGCTTCTGCAGGTTTTTTCTCCACATAGACTCCAGGATTTGCTCTCTCCTCGAGCACTCCCTCTTCTGTTACCTTCTTTCATTCAGGAACTTTATTTGTTGTTCATGGAAAATCCAGATATTAAACTGTCTCATTTCCTGGTCCTTAACCTTGACACTATTTTACCAGAGAGCCAGGGTTCTGGCCCTGATTTGTGTTCACCTAATGTGATGTTCACTCATGTGTTGATTGATATAATTGAAGCTTTAGCTAAACCTTGGGCGGACCTTCAGGACATCCCCCTTCTTAATCCAGATGTTACTTATTTTGTTGATGGCAGCTCTGTTTCTGACCCCAGAGGTAAGAAAAGGACAGCCTATGCAGTGGTCACCCTAACTCAAGTCATTGAGGTTGCCAGGTTGCCGGATGGTACTACCTCTCAGAAGGCTGAACTGATTGCCCTGACTTGAGCTCTACACCTGGAAAAAAATAAGTGGGTAAAGATATATACTGCTTCTAAATATTTCTTTTTAATAGCACATTGTCATGCCTCAATTTGGAGAGATAGGGGATTTCTCTCCACCAAGGGTTCACCCATTGTTAATGCCAGCTTGATTAAGAAATTCCTAGATTCCCTTTCTTTACCATCTGAGTTGGCCATCATCCACTGTCAGGGCCACCAGATAGAATCTTCCTTAGAGACCAAAGGAAACAGTAAATCTGATTATACAGCAAGACAGCTGACACAACAAGCTCAACCAAGCCCACCAGCCTCTGTTCTATTTTTAACCCTCCCCTCAATGGGGCCTAATTACAGTCTGTCTGAACAAAAACACCTGCTCAAACTTGCAGTGTCCAGCACAGGGGACAGTTGGCTTATGATACAGGATAAGATTGCTCTGCCTGAGGCTCAGGCTGAAAAGGTCATTAGCCTAATACACAATTCCCTTCATGTGGGACCTATGGCGCTAAAGCATTTCCTAAGTCTCTTGTCTTATTCTCCTCTCCTGCAGCAGCTGATTAGTAAAGTCTGCCTCTTGTTTCCTTGTGCTGCTGTGTCTCCCCAAGGAGACCTTCGCCCCTACTTTTCTACCCACCAAATGAGAGGACACTTGCCAGGACAGGACTGGCAAATTGACTTCACCCATATGCCACCTCACAAAATACTTAAATATCTTCTTACCATGGTCGATACCCTAATAGGCTGGGTAGAGGCTTTTCCCTTTGAGGGACAGCTAGCATGGTGGCCGATGTTCTATGCTTGAACATCATCCCTCGGTTTGGACTCCCTAATTCTTTACAGTCTGATAACGGTCCAGCTTTTTTTTCTAAGGCTACTCAACACATAGCACAAGCTCTTGATATTTCATGGAAGCTCCACATCCCGTCTCGACTATAGTTACCAGGAAAGGTAGAAAAAATGAATGGGATCCCTAAAAACCACCTAACAAAACTCTCTCTAGAGCTGAGAGTATCATGGCCTGAACTCCTGCCACTAGATCTGGCTCATATGAGGTCAACCCCTCTAATCCCCACCTTTATGAGCCCCTTTGAATTGCTATACAGACGCCCTTTCCTGCTTAATCACGCTCTCCCTTCGGATCCCCCTTTTGTCTTCCTATCTTTCTTACTTGTCTTTTCTCAGGGACCTTCTTAGGGAACATGCTGACTGGTATCTTCCCGAACCTGGGACTGTAAAAGCAGCTCCACACCCTGCACTCAAGGTCCTTAAGCCAGGGGATCAAGTCCTCCTCAAGTCACTTAAACCAAAACATCTCCAACCATGGTGGACTGGGCCTCTCACAGTGATCCTCACCACCCCTACCACAGCCAAATTGCTGGGGTCCCTATCTGGCATCATCTTACCCAGCTAAAAAGGGCTCCATTACAACAGTCCCATGACAAGTTTTCTTGCAGTGTTGGGGCCTACTAAGCTTCATTTTTCTTGGCATAATTTTCTTTGATTTTTTTATTTTAGCAGATCCACTTGTTCACATACTACGGTGCTCTCCCTTTTTGGAAACCATACTGTCATAACTCCTCAACTGTTAAATTCTTCTAGAGCACACATCACCAAGCTGCACAGTGTAACCTCTGACTCACGCTACAGCCATACTTCCACCTGCCCACATCTGGAAGACCCGAATTCTCCCGGCTGAGGGGCCCCCTTACAACGCCCCTTGAAAGCAGAAAGTAGTTTAAGATTTGAATCTCTGTCCATTATCACCAAAAGGCTGGGATGACAAGTCAGGTCCCTCCCCCTTCTGAGAAGGAGGAGGAGATTCTGCTGGGTGATATTGCAGGCAATATTGGGAGGCAGGCGTTGTTGCGAGAGGGGCGGCATTCCCATGCGTAGTCGTACACCCAAGACATAAACCTTAAAGGAGAGGCATTTCCTCTCCAGCCTCAGAGGGGCTCTCAGGAGCTGTCCAGCCCCTATCCCCAAGAATACCACAATAAAACTGGCGCCGTGCTCCCTGGTCTTTGTTGCCTCTTTACTGAGCCTACCTAACAGTTTGTAGATCTGCTTTTTCTAGTAGGCATGCATGTCAGATAACCTCTTTACAAGAGACAGTGTTACTGGACAGAGTTCACAGAACACAAAACTTAACTGTTGCATTTCAGTTTTGAGTTCTGGAATGTACAGTTCAAAATAGAGATGCAGTTTCAGAGAAATAGACACGAAGAGGGAGTCTCTTATTGTAATTTTCTCAATGATGAAAAAGGTCAGAATATCCATCCCAAGTGCCACTCCTGGGAGGCTGTGTGATAGATTTTCTCTCTTACAAGAAATCAGAAGCTAAGAATTTACCTCTCAGTAGAATATCTCTCCTTACTGGTTTTAGAACATAACCCTGTGGCAGACAGAATTGCAGCATGGCAGGTCTGAATCTTCACTTGTGGTTTGTGGCTGGAGACAGCATGGTGGGCAGTTCATTCTCTGAACTGTATGCTGTGACTGGATCATGCTTCTCTCTCTGCTTGCCCCATGGATCAGCAAATGGAAAGTGAATCCCTTCCTGTCTCTTGCTTCAATGTGATAAAACTGTACTTATTCACTATCCACGTGCAGCATTTTAGCTAGTGACTGAATGAGACCATGAAAAAGTCTGTGGGCCCCATTCCCAAAAAGGAACAGAGTCACTGGTTCTTAGACCCAAGCAGTGTTCTTCAAACAGATTTTATCAAGACACCTCATGTGTGTGGTTCTTAAACAATTTTGCCCGGGGAAATGCTTCTGTTATGTAAATACTATTGCTATAGCCTAGGTATCCACTGTCAGATGAGTACTTAAAGAAAAGGTGGTATGTATATTCAAGGGAGTTTTACTCAGCCATAAAGAAGAACAAAACTATGTAATTGTCAGGAAAATGGATGGAGCAAGAGACTATTTTGAAAAGTAAGATTTAGCTAGTCTCAGAAAATCAAAGGTTCATTGTTTTTTTTTTTTTTCTAATATGGTGGAGTTAGAAAGAAAATAGAAAACAAAAGAAACTTCAGATAAGTGAGAAAACAAATAAAATTGGGGATGAATAGGAGAAAAGGAAGGAATGAGTAAAGCAGTAGTTCAAATAATGGTATGTTTATTTATGAAGGTATCATTATGAATCTCTCTAACATGTAGAGAGAGAGAGGAGAGGAGAGCTGGACAGGATGGAGAAAGTAATACAGCAAATGATATGTGCATGTATAAGTGTATTACGTTGAATCTCACAATGTTGTATAATTACAGTGCAGCAATAAAAGTATTAAAGAGAATAAGACAGCAGGGAATATATTAGTTTTAGGCAGCTGCAAGAAATTAACACAAGGTCCATGGCTGAAACACACACACACACACACACACACACACACACACACACACACACCTAAGATATGACTATCTGAGATTGGTTTCACTGGACTAAAAGTCTGGCCATGTTTGCTGTTGCTTTCTGGAGCCTCTGGGGGGAAAGTCTATTTCTTTGCCTTCTGGGGTTCCAGGGACCACCCACATTTCTCTGCCAGTGACTCTTTTCTCACCTTATGAGCCAGCAACACCAGGCCAGGTTCTTCTCACAGGGCCATCTGTCTTCTGAATGCATCCTCTCCTTCTCTGGACCCTCATTATTACTGTGGGCCCTGCCAGGTGTCTTCTCTATTTGATGGCCAGCTAACAAGCACCTTTAATTCTTCCTTTAAGCTTAACTCCCCTTTTCCATGTTAGATATATTTTCATAGATTACAGAGATTTGAACATAGACATATGTTTTGGTGTTTGGGGGAGAGAGGAGACATCTTTCTGCCTAACATAGGGGACCAGAAACTTTGACTTCAGTAAACTTTAAATTACAAGGCATAGGTAACTTTTAAAATTTTACTTCCACTTTCAGAAACTCTGTTTATTGTGTATCTTGTTACACAAATATTGGATGATGGGAATGGACATAAATTATAATGAGAAATGAATAGGTGGTGAATTCTTGGCTTGGGATGCAGCATGAATAGGCTAATTTAGCTAATGTCCTATTCTGAGTCTCTTCATGGACCTCTGGGACAAGAGTTGATTGGCTCCTGTCACAGTAAGGGACAGAATCAAGACCCTTCCATACACCAATGTTCTTTTCCCCCGGGTAAAGCAATTTTTCTCTTGACCAAAGTCTTGTTCTTTGATCCACTTGAGTTAAAAGGGAATAAACGTGGGGAAGAGAAAGAAGAGATGGTTAACCTTTTCTTTCCATGCCAAAGAAGACTTGGTTCTCTTTTCTGGGTAAAAATTATCATAGGGAGCTATTTCAGATTTTATTTCTAGTAGTTTTCTTGAGTCTCTTCTAACATGGTTCCTGAAAATCATGCTTCACTTTCTGCTTGCCCCATGGATCAGCAGATGGAAAGTGAATCCCTTTGTCTCTTGCTTCAAGATAAAACTATACTTATGCACTATTCCAGTGTAGCATTTCAGTTTGTGACTGAATGAGACCATCCAATAAAGCCAGTCCCTGTGCCCCATCCCCACAAAGGAACAGTGTCATTGGTTCTCAGACTCAAGCAGTGTTCTTTAAGCCAACTTTATCAAGACAGCTCACGTCTGTGGTTCTTAAACAATTTCTAATTTTAAAGTTAGTTCTGGGAACCTCCAAATGTCCAAGACCTCTAGGAAATAAATAAAAATGCCTGCAAGAAGACACAGAAAGATGACGTTAAAACACTTGCCTCTTTCTTTCAAAGCTGAGACCTCAATTGTCATCCACAGTTTAATAAGCACATACACACTTCCTAGGAGTCTTACCCCACAGTGCTGTGATATTTTTGTCTTCGATAGTAGCAGACGGCAGCACTTTGCTGCCTGTACATTTTGAATAATGCTTTAACAATTCTGGAAACCAAAAAAGCCAGGCAGCCTTATCAATTATTTGATGACCTATAGTATGTGTTTGTAGCAAAAAAAAATGGCTCCATGAGATTAATTTATGACCTAAGCAGATCTTTTTGTTGTTGTCCTATCTCTGAGTTATACTCCCATCACTATTTTATTTTTTGCCTTGAAACAGGACGTCTCTCTAAGTCACTAAGTCTGATCTTAAACCTGATATCCTTTTGTCTAGGCTTCCCAAGAACTAGGATTACAGTTGTGAGTCATCACACTTGGTTTAGATGAAAAGTTTGTAAATTAAAAAGTCTGGAATACTAAAATCTCATCAATATAATTGAGATATGTTTCTTAAGCATACCATGATTATTTGATTTTCCCCCATTACAATCATTTATGGTTTATCATAGGATATGTGAAAAAATACAGAAAAGTGTGTGTGCATGTACATATCCCAACTTCCACTAGTGAAGAAAAATAGTTATTGAAAACTGTGGTCTGTACGGTTTTATTATTATGCAGACCATCCCTTCCACTTGAACAGTCTTTCCCAAACCTGTGCACTATAGACCTCTTGGTTGCTGAACACCATGCTTCTTTTGATTGGGGACTTTGAGGCTGCATAATATAGGCTCCCTACAGAATAATTCAGGCTTTATTTTTCTGCATTTCTTCTTTTGAAGAAGCAAATACCAGTACTTGGGAATATTTGTTACACTTTTGTTACATCCCTCATGTCAGGCAACCTGGAAGGCTGAGGGAATTCCCTGCCATGAAGGGAGATACTAAGTGGAGGAGGACTTGACCTTGTGGTTCTGCTGAGTTCTGAAGTTATTGTCTGATTCCAGCATATTTTTCAACTAATTTTTCTGATAAATCAAGATGTTTGAAACTCTGTGGAACACTTCTTTTTTTTTTCCTGGACACCAAATTATTAACAGGAGTAGCTTTTGGTTATAATCTTTTTCCTCAACAAAAAGAATCAAAATAAACTGACCTTGTCCCTCTTCATCAGCATTTTGCTTTCTAAAGGTTAAAAAGTGAGCAGAAAGATTTGGTTAGATATTGTTTGAAGGGAAAAAATAAGTAACCAGTGCAACAGCTTAATTTTAAAAAGAAATTCCTAAGTCATAATTTAAAATGAAATACATTTCAAAACTTTTGGTCCCTTTATATCATTTACTTTTAGCCAGGTATGGTGGTGCACACCTATAATCCCAGTATTTTGGAGGCTAAGACAAGGGGATTGTAGGTTTGAGCTTGAACTCGGCAACTTAGCCACCCCCTCCACAAGTTACTGAAGCCCTGTTTCAGAAAGGGGTGGGGCTGTAGTGTAGTTCAGAGGTAGAATGTTCCTGGATTCAATGCCCAGTATAAATATCCCTGGGTTCAATCCCCAATACTACACACACACACACACACACACACACACACCCTGAAAACTTCAAATATCACCTATTATTTTTTTGTTTTTTAGTTTGCTTCTTTACCAGTGGCCAGGTATCTCAATCCCTTCCTTTTAAATGGTTTTACAAATTCTTTATAATAAGCTAATTCTACTACTAAAATCTAGAAACATTATCCTGGACAAGCAAAAACACCACATGCTATTTTTGTAGAATGATCATTTTCAAGTACTTTTGATTTGATCTTTTTAGGAATCTTAGTGTATAGAAATCAGGGGTTATTTTTCTCTCCTACAGAGGAAATCAACTCAGAGGCTATTTCATAATGCTATTTCCCTTTCTTGTTGAATATATATTTCTGGCTTTTCATAATCACATAAACCCTTGAGATACATTAGTTGTTGGTTTCTGTGGCGACCCAAGGCCACACAGTTGGTGAATTGCAGGCCTGAGCCCTGAGACAAATATTTAGTATACAAGTTCTTTGCCCTTGGCACTGACTTTACTTTATATTCAGGAAGACCAAAACAGTTTCCATGAGGCGACTAAAGAAACTTAAAATCTCAGGTGATGTGTGCATGTGTGCCTCTACCATCTTGTACTCCATTAAGATGCATGACCACAATGCACCAATAAAACATTAAAAAAAGAAACTTAAAATCACCTTGACTGAAGAGCTTTTACCATAATGGAAATTCTTTTCAGGTTTTGAAAGCTTTAGGTTGCAGGGTTGGCTCCTGCTTGACAGCCAGGACCAGATACCTGGGCAGAGAGTCAGGAGGAGGAAGGAGGAAGAAAGTTATTGTCATGTTTCTGCAGGGGGTGGGAAGGATTCTCTTGAAGTGCAACTTTCCAGAGATTTTTATCAGTTAATTCAGCAAATAGTTATTAAGTGCTTGCTCTGTGTCAGGAATGTTGTAGTCTAGGAGGTACAGGCTGGAACAAGATAGAACAACAGTCTTGCCTCCTGAGGCATTATTAATATAAAAATATTAATTTTATTAATATTTGTTTGAGATGTGTTTTTAGCATTTATTTATCAGAATGCTATCACTGTATTGGATAATTTTGGTGGCAGAATAGTTGTTAATATTTGCCTGTTACTTAACAACATGGCAGGTGCTACACTGAGTCATACATTTTTGGATTTAAATGTGAGACTGGCCTCAGAATTTTCTATCTGTATGGCTAGTATGTGGCAGATCCAGGGATTTCACTTAATTCTTTTTGGTCTTCGCCTCCATCCACACTGGCTTACCTTATATCGCCTTAAATTGGAGGCCAAGAAACTAGTTGGAAATGAAAACCTAAATAGCATTTTTCAACTCAGAGGCTATTTTATAATGATATTTCCATTTCTTGTTGAATATATATCTCTGGAACAGATAAATTGGAACAGATAAATTCAACATAAATTAGCTTTTGGATCAAAAGGAAAGACATAGTTGTCCTTTAAGTCCCATTGGGAGGAGGTAAATAAGCAGTATGTGCTTCAGGGCCATCAAAAATGTGTGTATCATCACTTTCATAATTTATAATCTGTGTGTCTGTAACTCTTGAAAAGTATATAAATATTATCAGAAAATGTCTTCAATTCTTTTTACTCAACCAAAAGCAAAGAGTAAACCATACTGCATTTGTTAAAATTCTTACCAATAGATTTTAATTCTTATTATTATTTCTTTGTAGTAGAAAATGCATGTTGTAGTTTTATAAGGCACTTATTAATAACATTGGCTATTAAAGGGTACACATGTGGCAAATCAGTTAGTAGTGGCCGACCAATATGTATATTCATACACACAAATATACACATAAACATATGCATATATGTTTTTGCAGTTTTTCCTCATCCTGAGTCTGATAATCCAAATACCATCTAGCTCACCTTTTACTGAAGCCTTCATATGTTTACTGGTTTTAATACAGATTGACTATACTATATCCAAAATGTAAGAGATTAGAAGTATTTTAGATTTTGGAATATTTGCATATGTATAATGAGATATTGTGAGTATGACACACAACTAAAAAGCATAAAATTCATTCGTGTTTCATAAACACATATCTAGAGAGTCTGAAGTTAACACATTTTCATTTTTTTAAATTTTATACATTTTTTAGAGTGCCAACATTTGACTTCCACCCACCACTGATGTCACGAGCAGAGTTTTCCACTTGCATTTTCCTGTTGTGCTCAAAACATTTCAGATTTTGAAGTAGTTCATGTTTTCAGATTAGACATACTCAACTTGTATCTCTCTTTTCCTCCCTCTGTCATTCTTGGCTATCTTGTTTTTCTTCTACCAATAGTCATTATAGCTACTCCACGTAACACTGCTTGGCACGGTGCTTGGAATAATATTGACAGTAGTTCAAAATTAGGCACACATTTCATGATTCTGAGCACTCACTAGCCAATATTGTGGCATAATTTTTAAAATGATGGTGGTGTCTAGGTGGCTATAGAAGGTAAAGATCACCAAAAAATGTGCAAACAAGCCTTATACAATGGGGGAACTGGTAAAGTGTGTCAGATGATATTGAAAGATGCTTATTATGAAAAAGGATATCATGGCCGGCAATCCTGCTATGTAGTTCACACACATTCTGTAATTTGGTCCTTGTAGCAGTCCTACCTAACAGGCTCCTGGTGCCGAAAGATTGTTTATCTTTCTTTCTTGCTTGTTTGCTTATGGCTCCCATTGCTTATAAGTATCCAGTGAATATTAGAACCTAGGTTATTTTAATTCTAGTATTGTGCCTCTTCTCCATGTGATGGTTTTGCAAAAGTTCAGAAGTGGAGGAGACTAAGAATGACTGGAGAGAAGGTGAAGAAGCATTCACAGAAGGAACCCTTCTGTACTTAAGTGAAAATTTCTATCAATATTTCTAATTCTACGTACATCTTCCACCATTTCAGGATTAATTCAACAGCCTCAAATATCTACTTCCTTAACCAGATAAGCTAAACCACAGAGCATTGCATATTATAATTAGTTGTTTAATCACATAATTGTAATGATACCACTTCTCTATATATTACTTGTATTAGCATCATTTAGATTTCCACATGCTTTATTATAGAACTCTTTTTTTGTGGTACTGAGGATTGAACTCAAGAAAGTTCTACTTATAAACTATACTCCAGCCTTATTTTATGTATTGTTTTAAAAAGGGTTTTTCTAAGTTGTTGAGGACCTCGTTAAGCTGCTGAGGTTGGTTGCAAACCTGTGATCCTCCTCTCAGCCTCTCAAGTACTTGGACTACAAGGTGAATACCACCATGCCCAACATGAACTCTTCATTCTTCTCATAGCCAAAATATGCTAAGGTTTTATTTAAACTTTTCCACTTGATGATTGCATTTTGTCTCAGGTTTGAAAAGAGCATGGCTGAAATTCCCATTTGACAAGAAATCTACCCTTCCTTCTTATATCTTGGATGGTCCTTGGGAGGGTTAGGATGTTCCTGCTCATGTGATTGCAGCAAGACAGTTATCTGGGTAGCCTTGGTCCAGCCGCATTCCTGCCCCTCTTTCTTGATTGTAGTTGTTAAAAGTAACTTTTTGTGAGACTGTGTTCTACTAGGGTAAAATCCCAGGATGTGCTGCTTTTCTGGGGCTCCTCAGCTGTGGTACAAACATGGCACTTGTAGAAGAGATTACTTCTGCCCGAGAAGCTATCCTGAGCATTGGGTGATAAGCTTGTCCTGAATCCTAAGCTTCCATTGTTCTTGCTGCGTCTCTCTCAGTAGTAAAATATGCTTCATATAACTTGTGTGCAAGAGTGTTCTGTCTCACCAGGCTCAAGCAGCATAAAAGTGCAGCCCAATATCCAGTGGGGTGAAGTGATAACCAGCGTGCTTTGAATCTGCTTCACAAGTTCCCTTTCCACTGAATTCCTGATCTCACTTCTTACCTCCTGATTACCATGCACATCCTACGCACTAAGTTCTCAGCTGGAGGGTCTGCTCCTATTTTCATATTACTTCAAACATAGTCCATAACTGACATTTAATGAAGTTCGGGTGGATAGCAATAAGGATTTTGGCACAGTGCTTAGAATAATTAGAACCTCCAGATTAGGCAATGATGATGATGATGGTGATTAGCAGTACTGAGGATTGAACCTAAGGGCATCTACCTTCAAGCTACATCCTAGGTCTTTTTATTCTTGTTTCTTTGTAACAGGGTCGTGATAGGTTGCTGAAAGTCTCACTAAGTTGCTAAGGCTTATCTAGAATCAATGATCCTCCTGTCTCAGCTTTACAAGTGTAGGATTACAGGCGTGTACCACCACGCCTGGCTTAGTTATTATTTTGGCAATATACAAGTTGATTGGCCTCACTCCCCATTTCTCTACTTCTATCTCTACCAGAATAGTCTCTTCCTTTCCCATCTCTTCACCTGGGATTTTTATAGGAAATACTAGATGTTCAGTTTCCTATGGAAAGCAGTTCAGTTCTTTGGTAATTGTGTCCTCATACTTCAGGGTATAAACATCCCCCCCTTCCTCAATCAATAGCTCTATCATGATGTTTTCCAAAACAAAAAATCAGTTGCTCCAAAAGTGAGTTGTGTTATTCCTATAGAATGAAAGAGCAGTAGCCATTGCAAATGCCATATTTACTAAATAAATTGCATATGTGTAACGAAAACATAACATCTAGGCTCCTTTATTAGATTAAGTGATTTTTTCCTAGAACATTCTAAATTAGGATAGATAAGAAAGATTCCAATGACTACATTTAGCAAATCCATGTGGCATGAATTTACTGTCAGATCTACCTAAAGTGAGTTTCATTTATCCTCTATTTTGTTTTGCCTCATTTGACTTATTCTTGAAATAATCGATAATCTTCTATAAACTTAGATCTTGAGGGCATTGCCTTATTCTGTAACAAATATATGCATTTATTACAAACTTAAGGGTACAAGAACTTCAACCTTATTCTTCCTACAAGAAAACTTAGATATCTTAAAATATTTAATTAATAATAATAAGATATAAAAATAGTATGCACTCTTTACAATTTCTAAGGTATCTGAGATTTTAACCCATCTTGTCCCATTGTGCTGATTGTGGAACACATATAAAAAATGAAATAGAGCCACAGATATCAACTTATGTTAACTTTGAAATAACATTTGTACATTGATTATGTTCAAAGAATTGGAAACTCAGGACTTTGTGGGTTAGGTTATGTTTATTAATAGAAATAATTTAAAACTCTTTTAGATCACAAAATTATTTTGGATAACTATTTAGTGTAAGCATCATAGCCACATCAAGTAATTGGGCAGTGCAGTAAACTTTCTCTACACTGTAGAGGATAGCAGCGTAAGATGCACCTTCAGTGCAAAGCACACATTTGTCATTTTGTTTGTTAGTAGGCAATACATGAAAATTCATAGTTTGCATATTTTATTTCCACATAAAGAACACATTAAAATTAACAAGTAAAAGAAGTAAATTAGGCACAAAATATAGTAGACCTATATGAAATTATAGAGTTCTGTTTATCTAAGAACTATAATTCACAGTAAACTGTTCAGAATATAATATACTAAATTTTTAGCTTCTTTTATCATCAATTGATCATTTGACTAAAGTGGAAAAATATGAGGTGACCTTCAATTTTATTTATTTTTTATTAAAAAATATTTTTGTGGGTTTGGGGATGGAACCCAGGGGCATTTGACCTCTGAGCCACACCCACTGCCATATTTTCATTCTTTATTTTGAAACAGGGTCTCACTAAGTTGTGGAGGGCCTAAGTAGCTGAGGCTGTCCATGAACCGCAATCTTCTGGTCTCAGCCTCCCGAATGCTGGGATTACAAGGGTGCACCACCACGCCCAGCTTTGACCTTCACTTTTAAAAGTAATGTTATCATACTACAAACAGTGCTAAATTAAATAAACCTATTTTAAGGTGGTCTATGATAAATAATGATAATGAATTTGGACCATCTCAAATTATAAGATTCCATAGAATGTAAGAATAAAAATGTAATCTTTCTTCTCTGCTAGTATTATGAAGTTTCAAAGAATTTTAGTATTTTAGTGATGATTCAAGGTTCTCTAACTTAGGATTTCTAGGCACAGTTCCATATTTTAATTCTGAAGTATGAAGACATTTTCATCGATCTTTAATAAATGAGAAAAAAGTAGTAAATATCTCATACACTCAATTATATTTTGGAATATGTCTCCTGAGACATTGATTGTCCCATTCTTTCAGAATTCAAATGATATTTTCTTGAATTTATTTTGAGAAAAAAGTTGTCAGCTCGCTCTTAGTATGCTCTTTCTTTTTATTCTGTGTATGAGTGTATAGAATTTCATTAATTTGTGACATCAAAAAATGTAAGTCTTAGGGATATTAACCACTGCTGGTGCCTTTGTACATCAAGATGGGGTAAGCTGAGACCAGAGAGGTCAAATATCTTGCTGTAGGTGATGACTTAGAACCAGGGTCCCCTGAACAACAGCCGGATCTGCACCGCTCAGTGAGCTGCCACAGCAAGCACAGAATAGCTGCCTTTCTCTCTTCCTTGCCAAATCTAGCAGTGGGAAGCTGGATTGCCCATTAAAATTCTACTCACTAATTCATGATAAGGCATTAAATATTTAATATCTGTCCCTTTTTTCAAGTACCTTTCCTTTTATTAATTATCTAATCACAACAGGCTCAATTGATTAATAACCCTTGTTACACGCATTTCCAGCTTATTGATAAAGTCCATCTGGGAACTATTATGTGCATGCAGGAAAGTTTATTTAAAATTATTAGAGCATTTAAAAAGAAGGTACATCTATAACCCAGTCTCAAAACAATTGCAGGATATTCACAGGAGAGATTACTTTCGACGTTGATGTTAAGAAGATTCACTTTTCAGAGCAGAGCTTATAAAAGGTAACATCTTATATTTAATTTCATTCTCTGATGGCAGAAAACTCTTATACAGCTGGAATCCAGGAAGGAAAATAGCCTTGAGTAGGGAGGGTAAAATTCCAAAACACTTCATAAAAACAATTTCCTGATATTTTTATTGACATAATTTATTTGGAGAGGGAAGCAAATAAATATTTGAAAAACAAAGTCAATAATTTTCTTTTTTGTTTGTTCAGACAAATGAAAAGGTCACTACCCAAACTCCCAATATGACGTGCTCCCATGAAACGGGACCACTGCAGTGAATTTTCAGCCTTGTAATTACTGCCAGTCTGCAAAGAGCATGCACATTTGCGTAATATAGAGCAATGTGTTACTGATACAATAAAATGCAGGAAACAGCAGCCAGGTCTGGCAAAATTAAATGCACCTAAGGGAGAATTAACTCTTTTAGCCTATACTAAATGTTCCCAGGATCTTTAGAAAGTGGGCATTTTCGAGGTGGATGGTGGGAACAGATGTTTCCTGTGCTGCCTACTCTTTCTGCAGATGGTACACACGAGGTGTGGTGAAAACTGAACAGCAAGAAATCAGAAATACGCCCTTATGTTTGCATGTGAGAGAACTGGTGTTCAGAAACATCAAGGAGCTTGCTAAATGCCATTCAGGTAATAAATGGTTCAAATGGAATGGAAGCCTGTGTCCTATGACTTCAGATTCAAAGAGTCTGACTCCAAATCAAACAAACCTCTTTATTACTCAGCATCTTAGAAAATGCTTTTGTCTTCAACTTTGCACTATAAGCTTCTAGGATATGACCATTAATCTCTCTTGAATTCTGCCACACCTGTGTACTAAGAGACATCTGGACTTGGAGCTGGGACTGTGCAGATAAGGGTATGAGGTTAAGTAATTTCCCACATATGCAGTCTAGACATGAGTCTCTGACGTGGCAGTCATTAATGCCACATCTCCCAGCTCATTGTTCTGAAACAGGTCGTGACAATCCTTCTCAACACTGCTTACTTTGACAAAGTGGCTGGTTATACCAGTTTTTTTCTAACTCTCAAAGGGTTTAAATATACCATGATGCAAATACTTCAGTGATTAGTAAGGTACAAGTAACTAAGCTGATAATGAACCATAGTCTCTAGTCTGGTCTTCCTGAGGTCATAGAAAACTCTTCTGCATTGTAGATGGCTCAGTTATGGTCATACCAGGATTCATTTGATGCTGAGATTTCCCTTTCTTCTTCACGTAGTCCCTCTGCTACTATCTTGTACTCCATTAAGATGTATGACTACAATGCACAAACAAAAAAATGAAGCAAATATAAAGATATTTTAGCATTCATTTTCCTGAGCCCTTAAGACAGTTTCCTCTTATTCTGCCTTATGAATAGTCTTGGATCCAGAGAAAATCATGGAATAAATATTTTAAAGAAGATAAAGTGTTCAACCAGAGATTCTTGATGCAAAATATGTTCAGTTAAAAATACTTTGATTTCAGGTGAGGTCATCTGAATGTTACAAGAGTAGAATAGAAAAAGGAAAAGGCTTGGAATGTTGAGTCTGGGCCTCTGCTTTCAGTTTCATCACTAAGATTTTTTTTATGACCCTGGGTAAGTTGCTCCTCTCTGAGCTTGAGTATAGTAAGATCTTAAATGGTGTCTAAGTACCATTCCAGCATTAGGAAATGTATACTTCAATACTGAGGTGTCCAGTTAATTTTGGGTGTTTATAAACTTTTTGGGAGATATTTGTTATGGTTTTGGTATGGAAAAGAATGTCCCCAGTGCAAGAGGTTCAGAGGTTGAGTATGGTTGAAAGTGGAAGGTGTGTCATTGGAGCCAAAGTTTTGGGGACTATATGTGTACCCTAGCATTCTCTCTGCTTCAGGTAGTCTTGATATGAGAGTGTCTCTTTGGTAGACCCCGTCACTGTGGTTTGAGCCTTGGAGCAGGTCAACAATGAACTAAAACTTCTGAAACCATGAATCCCATAAACATTTTCTCCTCTGAGTCCTGCTTGTCAGGTATTTTTGTTATAGAAACAGAAAAGCCAACTAAAACAATTTCCTTTACTCTTGTATTTTGCCTAAAAATGCTATGTCCTAGAAGCTGACTTGTATTTATATTCAGTTTATATTTTAAAGCAAATATTATGCTAAGTGAGATTAGTCAGTCACAGAAAGAAAAAAATCAGATGCTATCCCTAATATACAGAAGCTAGGGGGGGAAAGGGTCAAGGAAGAACTCTAGATGAAAAAGGAGAAACTATAGATGAGCAAGTAAGGCAACCTAACTGAGGGGATGGGAGGGAGGAGAGTGAAATTCCATAATGTGCATGATGTACATTCATAAACATATCAAAATCAATCAGTAAGCCAAACATGAGAAGGGGGGATAGGGGAGGGAGTGGGGTGAGAATTGGAGAAGGGCTAAATGAGTGATGTGTGCATGTATGCCTCTGCTACTATCTTGTACTCCATTAAGATGTATGACTACAATGCACAAACAAAAAAATGAAGCAAATATAAAGATATTTTAGCATTCATTTTCCTGAGCCCTTAAGACAGTTTCCTCTTATTCTGCCTTATGAATAGTCTTGGATCCAGAGAAAATCATGGAATAAATATTTTAAAGAAGATAAAGTGTTCAACCAGAGATTCTTGATGCAAAATATGTTCAGTTAAAAATACTTTGATTTCAGGTGAGGTCATCTGAATGTTACAAGAGTAGAATAGAAAAAGGAAACGGCTTGGAATGTTGAGTCTGGGCCTCTGCTTTCAGTTTCATCACTAAGATTTTTTTTATGACCCTGGGTAAGTTGCTCCTCTCTGAGCTTGAGTATAGTAAGATCTTAAATGGTGTCTAAGTACCATTCCAGCTTCAACCATTTAAAACTTTACAACTTTCATGATGTTTTTAGCAACAGAAATGTTTCACCTGATTTATTGACAATAGTCTGCTTTTTCATATTTATAGGAAACAGGCTACATAAGAATACACCTAAAGTGTTCTCCAACACATGTTTCTGGAAAGTCCTACAGATTTGGTACTCTAATTTATGGCTATTAGATAGTTATGGCTAGATAATTTTAGTATAAGTAGCTCTCAAAGTTTCTCAGGCTGAAAAAGGGTAGACTATAATAGATCTTTAAACTATAGAATATAAGGAAAACAGAGAATGTTTGGGAGAGAATGTACCATTTAGGAGAAATTATGCACACAATATAGGCTTCCTTTAAGAAGGGATCACAAACATATCACGGTTATGAAATGGAGCCTATGAGGATTCTTCCCCGGGACTTGGGAGGGAGAGACCTGAAATGAAGACATGGACAGTCTCTTGGACCACTGACAACTTTATTCTCTAGAACTAAGTTTTTATACTTTTTTCCTCTGCACCAAAACCACAACTTCAAAAGAAAGAAAAACATCAAAGTGCAATCTCAAACACAATGCAGAATGATTGATATAGAACATACGTCATATGCTTGCAGAATACAATCATGGAGGGAAAATTAAAAAAACAAGAAGAAACAAAGAGGCCTGGTTAAAGATTATTAAAAGCACAATTACAGCCAGTTCCCGCTCTCACTGATGGGTTGGGGGTAAGAAATTCCAGAAAGACCAGAAGTCACCCAGAGTCTCGGAAAGCTTGACCTTTCGCCAAACTGCCTTAACTCTTTCGGAACCTTTCATTCCTCAGGCTTCTTCCATGTCCTCCATGAGAGCCCTCCCCTCAGTGAACCTGATTCTGGCTTCTCTATCTCACTAGCTTGAGCTATAGGGCTTTTATTTGTAAAAGTAATTATTTCTGCCATATCTACCCACCTTGGTTGTTATGAAACTCAAATGAGGTAAAAAAAAATAAAGTGCTTAGAAATTATAAATACATTTGAGATTATAAATACACTCATGCCTGCACTGATCATTCAAGTCATCTCGCATTATTTCTCCAAGAATATTTCCAGTTAGACAATTCACATACAACCCCAAGACAGAACTAACATAGAATAATGCCATGATATGTGTATGGTGAATGGGTTAGACTTATGGATTAAAAATTGAGATGGCAGAGCAGGTTTCCAAGAAGAATTGACTTGAGCTTGAATCCCAAAGACACTTGAGAGAAATGAGCTTCTGCCTGGTATAATTTGGGGGCAGCCTGGTCTATATCATTTCCTTCTGTGATTATAGGCAAACAATCCTTACTCCATAGTGTTTTAGAAGCATTCTTTTGACTTTCCTACATCTTCTACCTCCTCTAGGAAAAGACAGAAATCTTACCATGGTCATAGTCCAAGTATACAGAGAACTCAGAAAGGGACCAATGGCACATTTTGATAACTAAATTCCCTTCATTTTGGATAAACATCAATAGAGTGGCTTTAGCTGGAGACCAAGGAAAGCCAGGTTGTCCAGATAAAATGAGGAAAGCAGAGGCCAGTTCTTGATTATTTTCCCCTTCAAGACATTAAATCTCTCATTAACAAACCTAGTTTCTGAGCTCTAAGACTAAGCTTTCCACCCAGCTGGGCCCATGACACCATGACTGAATCCTGAATGACAGATGAAAGAGACATAGAATTAAAACCATATCACATACCAATTTAGCAAAAGATCCCTCCTGGCATTTTCTCTAAGATCCTGCATGCAGAAAAATTATACCATTTTCTGGATTTTAAGTGAGGGTTTTTTTTTTCTTTAGGAGAGATTTTATTTATTTATTTTCATTGGTGGGTTATAAATATACATGAAAGTGGTATTTTTGTGATATATTAATACATGTATATAACATAATCTGATCAATTTAATTCCAAAATGCCCCCTATTATACTCCCTTACTCTATTTCCTATTCTCCCTCTACTTCTCTATGGGCTTATATTTTTAATAAGGTCCCCCTTTTATGTTTTTCTTTTATTCTTATTAGCTTCCAAATCTGAAAGAAAACACATAACCCTTCACTTTCTGAGTCTGGTTTGCTTGACTTAGCACTATGTTTTCCAATTCCATTTGTGTTCCTGCAACTGACGTAATTTCATCCTTTATAGATGAGTAACACTCCATTGTGTGTGTTATTCTGTATATGAACAGCACATTTGTCTTTTATCTGTTGTTGGACTCCTAGCTGGCTTCCATAGCTTGGATATTGGGGATTTCACTGCTATAAACATTGATATGAGTGTATCACTGCAGTATTCTTACTTTAATTCTTTTAAAAATATACCGAGAAATGGAATAGCTGGATCATATGGGCGTCCTATTCTTGATCATTGCTCAAACTTTATACTGATTTCCATAATTGCTGTAGTAATTTACAATTCCATCAACAAGGCGCCAGTATTCCTTTTCCTCACAACTTTTTCAGCATTTACTATTTCTACTTCTATTTCTATTCTATTTCTATTTCTATTTCTAGTAGAAATAGTTCATCTTACTCTAACAAGTGAGATGAACTCCTAGGATAGTTTTGGTTTGCATTTCACTGACTGCTAAAGATGGTGAACATTTTTCTCAGGTATTTGTGGGTTATTTGTATTTCTTCTTTTGAAAAATGTCTGTTTAGTTCATTTGCCCACTTAATGATTCTATTTTTGTTATTGAGTTTTTTGAGTTGTTTATATATTCTGAATATTAATCCACTGAAGGGTAGCTAGCAGGTTGTCATCAATTCTTTAACTTTTTTTTTTTTTTGCTGTACAGAACTTTTTAACTTGATCTCACCTGCCTAACTGATTTTTGGTTTTATTCCATGAAGTTTAGGAGTCTTATTAAGGAAGTCATCATTTTTGCCTATATGTTGGAATGTTGCTCTATGTTCTCTTCCTGCAATTGCAGAGTTTCTGGTCTAATATTTCATCTCATCTAGAACCACTTTGAATTGAGCTTTGTTCAGATTGTGAAGAATCTAGCTTCGTTTTTTTTGGTATGTGGGTATTCAGCTTTCTGAGCACCATTTGTTTAAAAGATTGCCTTTTCTTCAACATATATTTGTGATGCTTTTGTTAAGGATAATATTACAGCATCTGTGTGGGTTTACTACTTTGACTTCTGTTCTATTCCATTGCTCTACATGTTTATTTTTATTCCTGTACCTCACTGTTCTTGTAACTACATCTCTGCAGCATGATTTTAGATCAGGTGGTGTGAGGCCTCCATCATAGCTCTTATTGCTCTGGCTACTTTTGAGACTTTTGTTTTTCCATATAATTTTCAGAAGTATTTTTCTATTTATGTGAAGAATATCATTGGTATTTTGAAAGTGATTTCATTGAATCTGAAGGATTGCTTTTGGTAATATGGCCGTTTAAAAATATTCATTCTACCTATCCCAAAACATGAGACCTTTCCAAATTCTAAAGACTTCTTCAATTTCTTTCTTTAGTGTTATATAATTTTTTTTGCAGAAGTGAGATTTAACAAAATATCTTTTTGTGGACCTGTTCTTTTTGTATTGATTGGCTTAGCTGTGCATAGGAATAACCTTTAGTGGTAATGATAAGTTGTTTTGGTGTGATCTTAGAGGAAATGTGCCTCATATGCCCCTCAACTCCCCACTCTGGGATACAAATTCTTGCCTTTCCCATGGTGATATTAATCTTAGAAAGACATGTTTCAGGAAAAGCTGAAATAGTAGCTACTTAGCAGGGCTGTGCTCAGTTGGTCCCACATAATTGACTAGCAGAGCAATTTTTGGCTCAGTGAATGAGAATATTAGACTACATGATCACATTCTGTTTTATTTGAGATATAGTAGGTACATCTATTTCTCCCTAGGCAACTTTAAGTAGAGAGTATATGGCAGGGAACATCTGAAGGTGATCAGGAGGTAGTCCCAGTGCATAGAAATGGACCAAATAGAATAACCACCATTTGTGGGTATCTCTGTTTGGGGGTAGACCCTTACCAGATTCACAGGACTCAGCTTTCCCCATATGAGAGGTTAAGATACTGATATCCCAATTGAGCTAGCCTACATGCCTATATCCTTTGAATCTCTGCAACAGGTTAATTGCCCTGTGAAAATATACACAGCATATGCCAGTGCATGCTGACCACAGGAGCAGATTTGATGCCAAGCTTTGGTTTTTCTCACTTTTTCTTTCAGTTCACCTGCCTGGTCCTGCTGTGAATGTGCCAACATACCATCCACCCAGGGCCCTAGGTCAGACAGAGAATACACAGTTTGAAAGAAAAACTACTCATTTATATGTGACAGAAATATTTTCATGGTGGAAGCAATGGGTATTTTTATTACCTGAAAATAACCACAAGCCTTAAAATAATGCTATGTAAAGGAAAGATGAACTCAATAAAAAAATCAAACCCTCAAAACTTATTTCAAACATATAATTTTAGGAGCAGTCATCTGGATTAATTATGAAATCATTATTGGTGTATAACTAATAAAATTACCTCTTAACACTTTGATGCTTTTTTCTTCCTTCTTTTTGAAATAGGGCATAAAATCCAAAATGAATATTTATTCCAGTGAAACTTTATAGTTTCAAAGAGCAGCTTTGCTGCCTATTGATACTTCCCAGGTGAATGCTATCCCCTAGGCATCCTTTGACATGCTTGAACATTATGCATGAGCAATTTGGGTTGTAAAACCAGTTTGCAAATAAATGAATTTCAGATATCTGTTTAACAAGAGGGCAAAATAGTGATCAAAGTGTTCAGTTGATTAGAAATGGAATAGGAAAACACTGGGAGATAAGAAAAGACAAAATGAAGGGAAGGTTTTATGATATGGGTACACATGATCAAACCTGCAACCAGACAGCTCCAAGGCCACAGGAGGACTGACACATTCACTCTCAGTGCAGCTGGGAGCCCGTGGACTAATGAGTACTGATTCCAGATGTATTGTACTTTTCTGCTTACAAAGCTCTTTCAGTTACATTACCTCCTTTGATCTCAGCACTCTGCTAGCAAAGCTAGAACAGAATTGCAGTTCCCATTTCACAGATGACATTGAGAAGTGACTCACCTAAGGATGTCTAGTTTGCTTTTAACACAGCCATGACAGTCAATTCTTGCCAATAAGGTACAGCTACCCTATGCATTTTTCACCCAGAGTCCACTGTCCTCATACATGAAGTCACTGTTCCACTATATTGAGACAACTTGAAAAGCATCTTGTACTCATCTGAGTTACCTTTAGCGATCTCCATTCCTGATATCTGATTTCCTCAGAAATCTCTCTCCAGAAACTGTATTTTTGATTTCCCAAACTCTTCTTTTTTTTTTTCTTTGCGGGTCTGGGGATGGAACCTCCCAAGTTATACCCCCTGCATTTGACCTCCAATTCTTTATTTTGAAACAGGGTCTCACTAAGTTGCGGAGGGCCTCACTAAGTGGCTGAGGCTGTCTGCAAACCGCGATCCTCCAGTCTCAGCTTCCCAATCCTCCAGGCTCAGCCTCTCAACTGCTGGGATTACAAGTATGCGCCACCATTCCCAGCTTCCCAAACTCTTTTTAAAAGGCAAATATTTCTGGAAAGTTTATATTTTAAAATAAAAGAAAAAAAGGGCAATAATGAAAAGGACATATGGCACCTGCAATGAGCACAGATTATCTGGACTCTCACTCAGAGGTAAATTCAGAATTATACTCAAATATCTCAGCTTGACACTGAAGTCTCTTCCCTTTTTAAGCCTTATAAGCTTCAGGCATGGCATAACCAAGGCACACCATGGCATGCTTTGCTGCTTTCCAAACAAACAGCATTTTCTCATACCTACCCACGAGGAAACTCTCACCTTCAATAAAGGTCATTCTTCTCCTCTATCTGTGTTTCATTTTTCTCTCTTTCCTCTTCTTCCTTATTCCCACAATGTGGTTAGGATTAGTTTACGAGATATGTGCTAGGTTTTTATTTATGCTATAACAGACTTCCACAAACTTAGTGAGTTAAACCAATGTAGTGATTTTACAGTTCTCTAAATCAGAAGTTTGAGATGGGTGTCATTGGAGTTAAGAGCAAAGGTTGGAGGGCCTGTGTTATGTTCCAGAGATTGAAGACAAGAATCTGTTTGTTATGTTTTGTTCCACCTTCCAGATCTTAGAGGCCAGGATATTCCTTGGCTCCTGGTCTTAATATTCAAAGCCAGCAATGCCAAACGAAGTTCTTCTCATGCTATCATCTTTCTTCTCTCTCTCATGCTTCTCTCCTCCATTTACAAAGACCCTGTGATTACATTGGGTTCATGTAATTGGGTCTTACCAGGATAGTCCTACCATCTGATGGTCATCATATTAGCTGCCTTAATCTTATCTACTTCTTTAATTTCCCTTTGCCATGTAAGATAACACAGTCATAGATCACAGGGGTAGGGACTTGGATATTTTGGGGAGCCATTAATTTACCTACAACACAGTGTTTAACACACATTAACATATGCTTTGCCAGTATTATTCTGTTTTATCTCTCAAATAACCATTTAAGGTACTAATTTTCCAGTAAGAGAAGTTAAATTTCAGAATTATATATAATCTAGTGAATACCCTTTCAAGGTTACAGAACTAGAAAAAGAAGTAGCTAGAATTTGAACCATCATTCTTACCCCATAGGCAGCTATCTTATCCCAGTGAATGAAGTAAATATCCATCTGGTTACTTGAACTATTAACCTAGGCATCCTACTGAATTTCTAACTTTTCCTCAAGCTATTCTATTTTATAACCCAAACATCTGTTTGATTCTACACTCTATAAAACTTTAAATAGTTCCATTTTTTCTTCTATCCTCTGTGCTACATTCACAGCCCAGTCACCTCCCAACCATCAATACAATGGTTTTACTGCTTTTTCTGTTTTGTCTTGTCACAATATCCTCCATTCTTTGCAGCAACTTTTCTAGGTCTTTATTCATGTAAGCCTTGATCAATGCTCTTCAGAGTTTTCCATTGACCTCAAAAGTCTGCCAGTTACATTAAGGACGAAATTCTTTCTTTAACCTGGCTTTGATCTCTGGTGCCTTTTACATCTCCATGTTTATCTCTATTAACGAATCCCTTGTACTCTGCTATCTAATCAGGTAAAGCATTTTAATTTTACTGTTGCCTGAAATACACATTCCTTGACTTTCTCCTGGCTGGCTTCCACTTTCTTCTTCAATGCCACATTGAAGTCATTTTTCTAAGGAATCCTTTCCTGACCACCTTCATCCTTCCCAAACTGAATTAATGGCATGATCCTCTTGTTCTCTAAACCAAACATTCACATACCAGTCTTGAGTAGTATGGATTGTGTATTTCTTTTTAACCATACCAGTCTGAACACAAAGACTGATGCACAATCAGTAGTCTGTAGATGTTTGTTGAACAGACAGATGAATGAAGTGCCTTTTGCCATCTTTTATGGAAGGAATTTAAGTTATTTAGCATGGTTCAGTATTTGTGTGGATCTTTCTACTTCACCAAATTTCTAATTTTGGAAATCTTTGGGACTGTAAATCTTTGGCAAATTTCTTTATTTGGATGACTTACAAAAGAGCCAGTATATGGACTGTTTATATATTTAGTGACACTAGGGATTGAAATTAGGGGTGTTCTACCTCTGAGATACACCCCAAGCCTTATTTTATTTTATTTTTGGTTTGAAACAGGGGATCACTAAGTTTCTGAAGGCCTAAGTATTTGAGGGTGACCTCAAATCTGTGATCCTCCTATCTCAGCCTCCCAACAGAGTCAGGGAAACTTGGAATTCAATTACAAAGATATTTCCTAGGCATATTACAAAGAGCAAGTTATTTTACCTTTCTGAGTAGGGTCCTGGGCACAGCTTTGGTGACTCCACTGCAACAACTCAGTAGGTATTATTCACATTGACCAACATGGAAACAGCCCCCTGTGGACTGGTGCCCTGCACCAGCTCCATCTGAGCATCACAATACCATAACATGTGGATGTGAACAACTGACCCGCATGCTGGTTATGGAAGGAGATTGAAAATGAAGTACTTAAAATGCCCCACATATAATAAGGTCACAATAAATATAAGTGCTTTTGTGGTTTGCAGCTAATTCTTAAGATGTTCTCTTGAACATGGACTGGAGAATGTTTTACACAGCCACTTGTGAGAAGGTACTCTCAGACCTTTCAATCCACACAAACATATAATTTGGCTCTTGGTGGATTGGGGTTGATTGCTGTTTACAACTGAATGTTGTGCTTTCATCTGAGTAAATTTCATCAGGCACACAGGATGACACAGGTGCTGCTCTGTGGCACCTTAGCACCAGAGGGGCTTTCCTGCCTTGTTACGCTAGCTTGAGCATCAGGAAAAGAGCATTCAAGGGAAAGTAAAGCATTGCCTGAGTGATCTTTCTAAATATTGACTCAAGCCACATTCTCTATCCATTCAGGCCATTTGTTCTAGCAAGAAGATCTATTCCCTTTTGATGTGTGACCTCTGATAGCTTCAGCCTCTGTGCCTCCCCCTTCCTTCTTGCTCCATATCTGGGTGAGCTGAAGAGGAAACCCTGGTGTACCTCCTTTGTACCACAGGGAAGTTCAAACTGTAATTACTGGACCTGTGCACAGGCGTCTTCACTCTGTCCTAAGCCCTAAGTACAGTAAAAGCTAAAGCCACTTGCCCTTCATTTATCAAAGAGTCCTTGGTAGAGTATGTGTCTTCCTTCCTCTCCCAAGGAATTCCATTATGCTAGTAATCAGTCCTTTCATTTCTTCTTCAGACATATCATCATCAGTTTCAATATCAGAACTAATTTTGGGTAGGAGAGTGATGATATCCTTCACTGGACAACCACAGAACACTTACTTTGCCTTTAATGTCTCTGGCTTAAAGGTAGCTAGAATAAAAGGAAAAAATATTGATCATGAGGTTGAAAGTAATTTGAGTTTTGTTTTAGTAAGTGATTGGCTACCAGTTATTAATGAAATTTCTCACATACTTTCAATTTAAAACAGAATTTTCAAATTTCAATGGGTCAATGGAAAAGACTTTTAAGTACCTAGTGTAAAATGTTCACATTATACCCATTATGCACCCCTAACCTGAAATGGCTCAAAAATCTGAAACTATCCCTAAAATGAAAAGTTCCTCATGTGACCTTGTGTGATAGGCCAAGGTTAAAACACATACATGCCTTAAAATAACCTTAAAGCTATGTGCATAAGGTATAGATGAAACATATATGAATTTGTGATCCTCAGGAAATAGTGCAACTAGGAGCTGCCATCCCAGTCTAGATATTTGGGACTATTAATCCCATGAAAAGGAAAATTATATCAAGTCAAAAAAGAATTTCATCCCATGGTATATTTGCTAAAATAAGATGTATCATGAACTTAAACTTTCATAAAAAGATGTTTTGGAAATAAAAGAAAGGGAAGCAAAGGGTGAGAAATCAAGCATTGAGGTAGACATGGGTAGGAAGCTCAAGATCTTCAATAAAATGCAATAGGAGAAGAATCTTGTAATATTTGTAGGTGGTTATGGTTATAAAACACTCTATAATGTAGGTCCTTGTAATTTTGAAGACAACATTAAATTTAATGATAGTTGACATGAACTACTTTTGTCATGAGACAACCAAGCTGCAATGAATGTCTTGGGTTTCTTTTTCCCATTACTGGCAATCAAAATAAGGATATCACACATTCTAGGCAAGTGCTCTACCACTAAGATACACCAACAGCTGTCTCTTTTTCTTTTTTTTTTTCTTTTTTAAGTTTAAACTTTACCCCTGTAACTAATTCTTTGTTGTTTGTTTTTTTTTAAAAGAGGAATTTGTCCCCCCGCCCCAATTTGAGGTGATCTTTCTTCAACACATAGATAACTTCCCTCTCCATCCCTCCTTTTCTTCTTTCCTTTCTATTTTCTTTTTATTCTGTGGCTCTGGGAATTGAACCTAGGGACATTCTACCTCCAAGCTATACACGGAACTTTTAATTTTTATTTTGAAACAAACAGGGTCTCCCTAAGTTGTGAGGCTAGTTTTGAAACCGTGATATCTTATTTCAATCTCCCAAGTACTAAGATTATAGGCATATGCCACAGCACTCAGGTAACTTGTTTTTTTAAAAAGGAACAGTTCACCAGGCATGGTGGCAGATGCTTGTAGGCCCCATGCTTGGGAGGTGGAGACAGGAGGATTGTGCAGGATTGAAGCCAGCTTCACTGGCTTAAGAGACCCTGTTTCCAAATGAAAATATAAAACAAAATAGGTCTGGGAGTATAGCCCGTAGGTAGAAGAGTTTCCAGGAACCCCAGTACCACACACACACACACACACACACACACACACACACACACACACACAAGGAACAATTCTATTTTTTTTATCAACTCTCTTTTGTTTAATAAAAGAATTTTAGATTTCCAGAGCTAGAGTGACCTTAGAGATACCCAAAATAGTTCAACCTCTTCTTACAGATAAGGAGACAAAGGCCTAATCAGGTTAAATAACTTTCCCAAGATCATACAGACAGTTGATGATCGAATACCTTGCCTTTGTTTTGTTTTGTACACATTGTTTATATAAGGCATATAATTAACCATGTCTTAATATTATAGGAGGTGTTATTTATCCATCTTTACATTCAATGTAAGCTTGAGTTTTCTCTAAAGTTTTATCTGGTCATTGATAATGCATTTTACAACTAATCCTACTATAGTTTGTGGCCTTTCATTAAATTTTAAAATAAGAAAAAGAGAGTCAGTTTTGAAGAAGGACATGCATTCCTCGGAGAAGCCCTGTACATGAGATTTTGGTTTAATATCTGAGTGGGACAACTTATGGAGACATTTCCAGCCATAACTTCTTATCTATAATACAGGAGAGAGAGTGGATAATGGTGGAATTAGAAGCAAGATGATAAGGAGGCGCCAGCCATGCAAGAAAAGTGATTTTTGAAAGAACATCCCAAAAAAAGATTAGAGAAAAGACTGTTTAAGCTGCTCATGCTAGGAAACTCTTAACAACATACCTTGTAAGAAAAATGAACCCGGCATGTTGGAGGGAGCCCAGCAGTACGGGGGCTGAGTGCCCCAGGGAACTCAGCACGCCTGGCTGCCATGCTCCTCTATACTGTGCTGAGGGCCAGGATGTGCTCAGAATAGCAGATCCTGCTATGTGTTGAGGCTGTGGGCCTCCAGTCATTGAGGAGAGATAAAATTCATTGCTGCTGAGTGCTCGATCTCACAACCTCTTCAAAACACATATACTGTCTTCTCTTGTTAAAAAATATTGGAGAGGGGTTAAGATGGTGGTGGCAGCAGCCAAGATTCAGGAGTTGCAGACAAAGCCTAACCAATCCACCTTGAACTTTTGGGAAAAAAATCTCTGTGATGGTGACTGGTCCTGCCGCACATGTTTAAGAATTCTGGACTTTATACCATATAAGGAAGGAGCTCAGCAGAGAACCAGGAGGAAGGTGGTGGTGGCAGGGGCGGTGGAGGCCAGTATTTGGGAGAGGCAGATATCTGATCCAATCGACAGCAACGACGGCTAGTATTTGGGAGAGGCAGAGATCTGACCCAATCCACCTTGATCTTTTGAAGAAATCACCCCAAAGGTAGAATGCTATTGCGGTGCATGCTCAGGAATTCTGGACAACATGCTGTGTGGAAAAAATGTTTGGGAGAGAATAAGATGGTGGAGGCAGAAGCAATGGTGGTAGCCAGTATTGGGGAGAGGCAGAAATCTGATTCAATACACCTTGATCTTTTGAAGAAATCGCCCCAAAGGTAGAATGCTACTGGCGCACATGCTCAGGAATTTGGGACAACATGCTTTGTGAATAAGGTGCTCAGAAGAGAACTGAGATGGCTGAGGCAGCAGCAATGGTGGTGAGTATTTGGTAGGGGCAGAGATCCAATCCAACCCACCTTAAAATTTTAAAGAAATGTCCTAAAAGTTAGAGTGCTACTGCTGAACATTCTCAGGTGTTCTGGAAATCATACTGTGGGGGAAAGGTATTCAGGAGCGAACCCAGATGGCAGTGGCGGCAGCGGTGGTGGTGGTGACCAGTATTTGGAGGGGCAGACAGATCCAGTACAATCCACCTTGAACTTTTGAGGAAATCTCCCCAAAAGTAGACTGCTCCTGCCACACAAACTCGAGAATTCTGGACAACATAACAAGTGGTAAAAGGGGTTGCGGGTATCAGAGGGAGCCCCGCATAGCCAGGATGGGCTGCCATACTGCATGTTCTAGGAGACATCAGCCCTCATAGCCACCATGCTCCTCTGTGCAGAGCAGGAGACCAGGGTGCACATGGATCAGAAGAGCCTGCTCTCCGAAGTGAAGCTGTGGAGCTCTGCTTTTAGAGAGAAGACAAAATTCATTGCCACTAGATATTTGAGGTCCTAGCTTTTGCAAAAGACATGTGCTGCTTTATCATATTAAAAAAAAAAAAAAGGAAGAACGCCAAGCATGCTGGCGCATACTTGTAATCCCTGTTCTTGGGATTCAGAGAGAGGAGGATCAGGCAGGTTTGAGGCCAGCCTCGCTGGCTTAAGAGACCCTGTTTCCAAATAAAACTATAAAAAATAGGTCTGTGCATTTAGCCCGGAGATAGAAGGGTTTCCAGGAACTCCAGTACCACCAAAAAAAAAAAAAAAAAAAGAAGAAAAAAGGGAACATCTGTAAATGACCTTCTCATAGTGACAGAGATCGGATCCCCATGCACAACAAGGCCAGTGCCTCTGAGGCCAGGATAGGAGCCTGCCATGCAATGAAGCCTGTGCTGGGGCCAGCGAGGCCAGGATAGGAGCCTGCCTTATGACAAGGCTGGTGCTGGGGCCAGCAAGGCTGGGATCAGAGTCTGCCATGAGCCAAAGCTGGTCCTGGGGCCTCTGAGGCTGGGATCAGAGCCTTTGAGGGGTGAAGGCTGGTGCTGGGGCCAAGGAGGCTGGGATTGGATCCTGCTGTGAGGTGAGGCCAGTGCTAGGGCCTCTGAGGTTGGGATAGAAGCCTGTCAAGGGGTGAGGCCAGTGCCAGGGCCAGCAAGGCCTGAATCGAAGCCTGCTGTGAGGCAAGGCTGGTGCTGGGGCCAGGAAGGCCAGGATTGGAGCCTGCCATGAGGCAAGGCTGGTGCTGGGGCCTCCAAGGCTGGGATCAGAGCCTGCCAAGGGGTGAGGCCAGTGTCGGGGTCATCAAGGCCAGGATTGGAGCCTGCTGTGAGGCATGGCCAGTGCTGGAGCTAGCAAGGCCAGGATCAGAGTCTGCCGGGTGGACAGGCCAGTGCTGGGACCTTCAAGAGTGGGTTCAGAACTTATAATGCAGCATACACAGATAAATATCACAGAAAATAAAAAATCAGATGCTTTCCCTAATATACAAAAACTAGGAAGAATGGGTAATAGGAGGAAATCTAGTTGAAGAAAGGGCCCTATGGAGGAGCAATTAAGGTGACCAATCAGAGGGAATAGAATGGGGGAAAATGGAATCTCTTTAAAGCATATGATGTATGTAAACAAATATATCAAAGTTAATCACTAAATCAAGTGTGGGATTGAGGGAGGGGGAGGGAGGGGGATAGGGATTGGATAAAAGCTAACTGAATGATGTGTGCTTGGATATCCTCACAAGTCTTGTATTCCATTGAGATGTTTGACTACAATACACCAATAAAGATATATTAAAATTGTTTTAAAATAAAAATACATGTAGCTGGGCATGGTGGTGCAAGCCTATAATCCCAGTACTTGGGATGCTAAGACAGGAGGATCTTGGGTTATAAGACAGCCTCATCAACTTAGCAAGATCTTTAGAAATTTAGTGAGAACTTGTTTAAAAATTAAAAAAAAATATATAAAGTGCTGATGGTGTAGCTCAGAGATAGAATACCCTTGGGTTCAGGTCCAGTACTTCTCCCACCAAACACACACACACACACACACTCACACATATAGAGAGAAACCTGAGAGTAGTATGTCTTAGCATTTCACATACTCCCCTTTATAACATTTTTGGTAAGTAAACACCTAGTTTCTTTAACAATTCCAGTGACAAACACCTCACCACAATCTGAGTCAGTGGAAGCTCCCACACATTTTGCTTTTTCTTTGTTCCAGTACACAGTTTCAAAGCCATTCCATCTCTTTTTCCTTTTTTATATAATTCAAAAATTTAAATATTTTCTTTTTAGGCCACAGACATTTTGGTTAAGCCTCAGTCCCTCCTAAACTTTCTTGACCCTGTTTGATTGTGCTGCCCAAGTCTTTTACAATTGGAGAGCTTGGGGAGCTATTTGTACAAATGACCATTCTTTTTCTTTTGCTTTCTTTGAGATGATTTGTGACTGTGAATTTCCTCTTTGTAGTGCCATGGCTTCCTCATGGAAGAGGAGGTTCAGAGGATGTTGCTAGAGATAATAAAAAGAGACCACCTGATTATAGACGTCCACTCAAACTGGTTTTCAGATACATTGGTTTCAGTCATTCATGTACATTTTTTCCCAAACAACCTATCCTTCCCATTCAATTATTACCTGGCAACTGTTAACAAGTCTAGGGATGGCTGAGCATTTTGGAGTCACATGAAATAGTTCCTCTGGCTGCTAACATCAACCTAGTACCACAAGTCACTTCCCATACCTCATTTTTTTTATAGCTGATATATATTGCAGAATTTGTTATTTTTTAATTTTACCTGTTCTAAGCAGCCCCTCTCTTTTCCAGACTGTGCACAGCTTCTTAAATTTATCACAGACTTTCTCCTTTTATTTCCACCCTGGAATCTTGTCTGTGAAATATGTCTAACTGTTTCTAGGTAATTTCTCGGTTTTAAACAGATTCCAATCATTTAAAAACAAAACAGACTTATGAGATATAAACCCAAATTATAGTTTCTAAGACCTGGCATTTTTCATTTAGTTACACAATTAGAAAAGAGTTACGGAAGGAATGGAGAAATGTGGGCAGCTCTTGGTTGCTGGCACATTAAAGGGCAGGAATTAGGGGGAAACCATTGCTTGATTCTGTTATCCTCAGTGTCATCATCTGTAAAATAGACACACTGTACATTCATGAGGTAGCATGCATGAAATGACCACTATAGTGCTGGAAACACAGTAGGCCCTCAGAAAGTGATGATTTCTTTTTTTTTCTTTTTTATAATGAATGACACCATCCATGAGAAATGCTGCTTAGGCTTCAAAGGTCTTCTTATTAATATTATTCTTTAGTCCTTAGAGTTTCACTCCTTAATTATGGGCCACTCCTAGCTCTTTTGAAACAGCAATAAATCACAAAGACTGCCTTTGATCAGCCTGGATAGGCCACACCCAGGATCTTAAATACAGTTATAATCTCTAGGTAATCATAGTGTGAGGGGTGACAGCTTGCTGTCTTGAAGGGAATAAGCCTAAGCCCAGGTAGTTACCTCTACCTTCAGTTTATCCATCCCTGAATTGACCAGATAAGAAGTGTGAGAAAGAGCTCAGACGTTATCCCTTTGAAAGTCTTCCTGCAAAGCAAGTCTTTCTGGTCTAGGAAATTTTACTGGCATGCCTAGTCCCTGAGAGGTAGGCAGAGAACTACAATCAGGAGTCATCACAGGATTGTAAATCATGAGCTTTAGAATCATATAGGTGGGTTGACTAAGTCCAAGACCAGGAATTGGAAAACTGTAAAGTACATGGCAACTACTACACTACTTTAAGTCCCATTTTTCTTGGTTATAAAAGGGAAACCATATCACCTACCTGTTGGGTTGCTTTAAGTTTAAAAGGCTTAATGTGTGTAATGCACTTGTCACGTAGTAGGTACTAAATAAATGTTAGCTTTCCTTTTAGACTTCCTTTATACACACTGATGTCTACCCATATTTGTCCTTCCCATGTGCAGGAAACTGCTCCTCCCCACTACCAAAATATATTTCCACATATATTTTCAGAGTCTGCACAAAAGGTCAAAAGAAGAATAAATTCTTCATATACTTATTTATTGAACTCACTGAGTTCCTCAAATTGAGATGCAGGAAAGTTATATTTCATGTTTAAATATTAACCAATCTCTACAAGAGATATATTACATCAATAGTAGAGCTTCTGGGATGCCTTGTAATTTGAAACTATATAAATTGTTCATCTGCATCCATGAGATTAGATGCATGAGACTGGGTGCAATAACTTGCAAAATTTTTGGAATGTACCTTCTACATGTCTTAGTCCTTTTGGGGGAATGTAACAAAATACCATGGACTCATTAGCTCATAAATAACAAATTCATTTCTCAGTGTTCTGGAGGCTAAGAGTCTAAGAACAAAGTATGAACCGAGTGCTTGTCTGATGAAAGTATCCTTTACTTAATTGTCATGTTTAACAGGACGTGGCAGAAGTAGTAAATTAACTCTCTTTGGACTCTCTAATAAAAGCAGTAATCCCAAGGCCTTAATGACCTAATCACCATGCAAAGACTCCATCTCTAAACACCATCACATTGGGGTTAATATCTTAACTTCAACAAATGAATTTTAGGGCAACATACATATTATTACATATTATAATATATTTAATTATATATGTATATAACTTATTTGTGAATAGTAAAATTATGCCATAGTTTAACTATTTAAAGAGATCTCTGGAAAGAAAGGGGAAACAGTCATTTACTAACAAAATACTTTCAAATTTATTTCACCCAAGGATCTCAGCTTTTCTCATTCAAAACAAAACACACTTAACTTGCTTCAACATTGTTTTATTTGGCATATATTTATGAAATAACTACTATAAGGAAACAACCCTTTGGTTCATTTTTCCTGAATGCATGCTCCATTGGTATTTTCCTAAGGGTAGTCTCTTTAGACAAAACTATAGATTGAATATTGCTAGTATATTATGAAGGTATGTCATAAGTCAAAATTAAAAAAATTGGACTCAAGATTAGTTCTTCATCTAAAAAGGTAGTAATGTTCCTAACTGTAATTGTGTTATGTTGTTGATGAGAAAGGGATGAGATGAGGAGTGGGAGGAACAGGGAGAGCAGTGAATTTGGTTAAGAGGGAAGTGATGCCACTACATTCTAAACACCAAGAATGTGTTAGTCAAATTTCCATTGCTATATCAAAATAAATGATGTTATCAACTTATAAAGATAAACAGTTGATATTAGCTCATAGTTTCAAAAGTCCTAATCTCTGATAGGTTGGTTCTGCCGCCCTGTGTCTATGGCAGGGAACACATCATGGAGGGTGTCCATGGTAAAACAAAACTACATACCTCATGGCCAGGAAATAAAAGAAATCTAGAAAAAGGTCAGGGTACCAAAATGCCTTTTATGGGGATGTTTCCAGTGACCTAAATACTTCAGACTAGTTCTCGCTTTTTAAAGCCATCACCAAATAGTACCACCCTGAGGGCCAAGCCTTCCACACCTGGACTTTTGGGATAAATTTATACTTCAAACTATAGCAGAAGATCAAAGTCTGACACATAGTTTGTTTAGTCCAAAAATTGACAGGTTTTCATTGAGTATTTCTATACACTGGGATGGAGGTGCCACTGTTAATGACTCCTTCCTCTACTCAAGGGATTTTTTTTTTTCACTGCTCACATGTACTCCGGTATTATTAGGAGACAGGATAAGGGATCATCTTGTCTGGCACTTCCATAACATTGGAATAGATGTAACCAGGCTGGCATACCTAAATGGTATGTAGTACTTACATTATATAATACTTACATTATATAATTGCCTCTTCTGTTTTTGGTCTTTCAAACAAACCAAAAATAAACTCTGGCTAAAATTTAATTTAACATATGATACTTTTACAGGGAGAGAATATATTGGTTAAAAGACAGAAACAGTTGTTTTCTTTAATAGTCATAGTTTATATTGTAAATTAATTAAATGGCACCATGTTGAGTCCATTATTGACAGACTGATTCTTTCTTTGCTTCCTGGGAAAATGATTAGGAGCTTCCCTGGATGGGTGAGGTAAATGAACATCATATGTATTCAACAACAAATAATTATTTCTTAATTGTTGGACACTCTTTGAGTAACCATTGACTTGGAATTGGGTGGAAGAGCATGGGAAGTAATACGGAGAATGGGAGGAGGATCATGGGAGGCAGTGCAATGAAGTCTTAGCAGGATTCAGAGAGTGTGACATGACCCCCATTCTGTCACAAATTCAGCGTGAATTTTGGCAAGTACTTAAAAACACTATGTAATTATTTTCCACATCTCCTCCAAAAGATAATATCTGGTCCTAGACCACAGTTTAATATGTAGATGAGACTAACTCATGAGAAGAAAATAAGAATAATAGCAATATGTGAGAAAAACATATGTGATTATTATATCGGTGTATGGTAAAATCACCCAGGGTGATTTTTAAAAGTAACAAACGCCTAGGTTTCTTCTCAGACTTTCTGAGTTCACATATCTCCCTAACCTCACCCTCAGGTCCCCAATCTGCACAAAGGGAAAATTGGTAGAAATTATATGAACAAAGTAGGCATACTTGTAAGGGACCATCCTGAGTAGCACATATAAAGCATCTTTTCAAATTGAGTCTGCTAGATGATGAGCCTCTAGGAGTCAGGCAAGCTGAGACAAACTCTTGGTTTGCTATGTGCTCCTCAGCTTGAGTGGGGTGCTTTAGTCACAGTTAGATCCTGAGCACGAAGCAACACAGGAAAGAACGATGTCTGGGGCTAGCAGATGGGGTCAGATAATTAGGGTTGTAATTTCAGTTATTCGTAGTTATATGACCTTGAGCAAATTAGTTTCTCTCTCTGATCTTCAATTTTCTAACTTACACAATAAGAAGATATAAAATGGTGGCTCTTCCTATTTTCCAAAGCTTGGTCTCTTCAGGGATGGATTTGAGTGTGAATTTTGGTGTCAGTACTTCTTTTTCACAGTGTGCAAGACAAGTGGTACCTCATTTCCTAATTTCTTCCTGTTTTCTTCTCCTCTCCTCTAAACTGTTACATTTTAAATGGCTAGTATCTCCATTTCCTTCTGGTCTACCTCCTACCTGTCTGGCTTTCAAATAATTTACACCGAGTGATGAGAGTAGATGCTTAATGAATGGGTAGACAGACAGTCGAAGCTGTGATTGGACACCTCTAGCTGTATAATGTCTGGAAAATATGACTTAGATATTGTCTGTGGGAAGATATTGGAAATTTAGCATCCTGTCAAACTCATCAGAGTTTACAAAGCACATTCAAAAGTGATATCAAATATGGTATCCCTGCTTTCCAGTCAGTCTATAAATCAGCCAAACATGGGTTGTTTTCCAACTTTTTAACAGCAAATTTCAGGTCTAGACATTTTAAGTGAAGGGGCTGCAGGTTTATTGTTCCTGCGACAATAGTGCTTAAATACCAGTTATGTACTCTGAATGCAATTTTACCTACTCTATTCAGTTGCTTCCTACCTATATCAATGCTGACCGTTTTCATTAATATATTGAATACGGTGCATTCCAATATTCAACAACTTTTCATATATTGTCATGTCAACTGCAAATGACAGATGAAAATATTCTGCTGAAGTAGATTTTAATTGTTACCAATTCCATTGTATAACTGAAGAAACTTGTTTACAGAGAGATTAAATTATTTGTCCCAAATCATGAAAATAGTAAGTGATGGAATTATTATTTCCTTTTACAAACTTTTTTCTTCAATATCCTGGGAGCCAGATTAATATTTTTCTCTTCTTTATTTCCATATATTTGCAGTCTCTTTGGAGAGAATTGTTTACTAGAAGCTGCAGAAATTAACAATAAATAAGGGCTGTTCAATTAGTATTTACTTCTTTTCAGAAATAGCAGGATATATCAGAAAAAAGATTATCTATCCAACATTCTTAGAATTAAGTTCCATTTGATGACAAAGAATAGTTTCTGAATCAGTTGTCAACAACTGAAGTTCTTGAACACTGGTAGATTTCTGAACTGTAAACTAGTAATCCCCCTCCCCAAAGGGTGTTTAGTTACCTCATTCTGATATTGTGACATGCAAATGAACTCTGGTTGCTTTTGAAAATTATTGATCTGGATGATACAATGGCTGCGGAACTCAGAATGAATTACAAAAAACCAGTCTCAAAGATTTCCTGGCTCTAGTCCTGCCTCAGCCACATGTTTTTTCTTTATCTGTCCTAGTAAGTTAACTCACCTGAAGTTCTTGTTTTGTTGTATTTCTTTCAAACCTTTCCCAAAATATATTATTAATTAAATTAGATATTTGGTCATAATTTGGTATACTATTATAGTGATATGTGTTAATTATTTAAAACATTTGCATTATGCCTTATGAGAAAAAGGTCTATATACATTGATTTGATTACAGTATATTTTGGGATATGAGACTAAAATATAGTATGAGTTTTACTTTACATGTGAGAAAAATTAAGTATTGTTAAAATTATTGTTAATAATGAGAGACTTGAAAAATTAACTAATAACTCAGTTTTATTAATTACAAGACTAGAATATATTATATTATTATTTGTTACATATAGATTTTAGCATACTGCTTCTTAGGCTAGAGACTATATATATATATATATATATATATATATATATATATATATATTACATATGTTCAAGTGTTAAGTATGTTCAAGTGTGTTCAGTGGTGTAGAATACAAATCTTGTTACAACTGAAAAATACAATGCGATTCTATAATGATTTGTCAATTTTGAAATGAAAAGTTATTTCCGCTCAGCTGTGGTCCCTCACATTTGTGCATTTAATCTAGGTTTCTGTTTATGATTTCTGCTCCTGCTTGGAGAATTATTTGTGCTGCTCTTTGTGATACTTATAGATGTATTTTGTTGGGTCTTCAAATATAAAAAAATACAAAGAAGAAGAAAGCCATTTACATGTTATGATTTATTGTCAAAATGGTTTTGGTGGTGAGTGGGGATTCACTCCAGTTTATGAATAATATATTTACACTATTAAGTCTCCCAGTGAATGCATAAGATTGATGTTCAATTGAGAGATGTTAAGTATGATGAATAGCTACCACATAAAGGTAGTCAATCTTTATCAGCTTTCATTCAAAACGAGCCAGAATGGCTGCAAGAATGCTGTGAAAGGTGTCCAACTGCTGCTTTCTGCTATATGCTTGCAATTTATTTGGGGAAAAAAAAGATATCAAGCAGCCAACCCAAATTTTGCTATAACTTAAAGATGCCCAACAGCAGTGTATGTTGGGACTTATTAATAGAGAAAAGGGAAGCAAAATTCAGAACTCACTTACAATAGGGTATTTTGGAGTTACTGAAGGGATGAAATGTCAGCACTTCAGCTTGTACAGTATTAAATGGGAAGTGAACTTTATCTAGATTTAGACATGTCTTAGAGAAATGGGTGTGGGTGGCACTAAGAAGCACAAATTTTCGGTACACAGAAAATTTCTGTACAGTGACTTTTTGTAGCTAGAAATACAGCTTTCTGGCTCCTTTATTCGATTTAAATGGATTTAATGCATACTGTGACCCAAGCATCGCTTAGGTATTTAGATCCATTAAGTAAGAAAACAATCCTTGCCCATAGGGAACTTATTTGGTACTCACCAAGAAACAGAAAGGAATTAATAGGAATTTCTAAAGTCAGCAGGTGAAAATGACCATGGAGGAAACTAAAGCAGAAGAGGGATGGAGAGAGCATGTTCACACAGACTGGAGAAGGTTTGCTTTTTTTTCCCATTTCAATTGATAAGAGAAGACCTCTGTGATACAGGGGTACTTGACAGGGACCTTCAGGGGGTGGAGGAGGAAGCTGTGGGCCAGGGAATTCCTGGAAATGGACCAATAGCTGTAAGGAGTTGAGTAGAAGTAGGCTTGGTGTGTTTGAGATGATTGGAATCCAAGAAGCAGCAGCGGTGATGGCAAAATGGAGTACAGTGTGTGTGTTGCCAGGGACAACAGTCGCACATAGGAGGGAAGTAGGAAGGAGCTCAGACCACGAGTGGACCTCCCAACCCAGGGTATACACGATCCCTTCTACATTCTGGACTCTGAAGGGATTTATATTGTCAAGATTCTTATGTATCTCTTAAAGATCTATCTGGTTCCTACTTTTTGTAAGGTGAATATCCTAGAAATGACATCAAGGAGATATCTATTGAATACCTATTTTTATCTGATTTTATATCTTATGCCACTGAATCTTATTGGACACCCAGCTTATTTCAGGTCCTTTCTCCTAGGATGCCCTTCAGTACCCAAATGTGGCTAAGCTTTTGATTTTAAACTTTCCTCCCTAAAGTCTGAAAAGAGTTCTTATCTCTTTCAACTTTCTATCTGGAGCCTGTGTTCTTCTTCTGCAGCTTAGTTAATCTGGAATGTTCTTATCAGTCAGTGATGGTCTTAACAATGACCACACCAACAGAAACTTTTTTTTTTTTTTGCAGTAAGAGGAATGGAACTCAGAGACATTCTACCTCTGAGCTATACCCCAACCCTATATTTTTTTCTTTATTTTGAAACAGGGTCTCACTCAGTTGCAAAGGACCTCACTAAGTAGTAAAGGCTTTCCACAAACCACAATCCTCCTGTCTCAGCCACCCAAATGCTGGGATTACAGGCATGTACCACCATGGCTGGCTACCAACAGGAACTTCTCTAGGCTCATTGTTTCTAGGCTCATATTTGGTCCCAACTCTTCCTGGTCTGGAGGGTTATTTCATATCAGGAACAAGATAGAATCTTTTTATGCAGTAAAACCTTAAGAGAGAAAGCACCTGCTCAGCTTATGGGTCAGCTGAAATTAATGCTTATTAGAGGAGCAAATAAGGTGGCTTATGGGTTACTGGATAATTATTTTTGATGAGGAAGAAAATGGAGCCTCATAAAGAAAGTAACCTTTGGTTGGGCCTTAAATTATAAACTACATTGCAACAGGCACATGGAATGAGGTTGGAAATGCATTTTATGAATAAAGAATGACTTATACAAATGTATACATAAATGAAAGTGCATAGTATGTTTCAAGAGCTGTGAGTTGGCCCCTTGTCTGAAGATTACTGTGCAAAAAGGGAAGCAATAGCTCTTAAGACAACATGAGTGAATATATATTTATCTCAATGGTAATAAAGGTCGACCTAAAAGTATTTAACATGATCAGAGTTGGGTTTTGCAAATAATCAGCTGATTTCAAGGCAATTATTCTTCCTACCATATCTCTAAGTTGATTTAAATGTACACTTTAAAAATGGTAAGTGTTCAGATCATACTCTGCACAGGGACTCAGGGAGTTGAAAGGCCAAAGATACAAATGTGCTCTCCACTGGTGCTCACTGAGTGTCAGAGATTCATCTAAACCTGTTATGATTTTTTAAGTTATTACAAGGGATCTGTCAGTGATATATCATATAATTTTATTATCATAAGTAATGGGACTTTCTGGTATAAATGGATGATGAGGGAAAAGTGTTAGAATCATATAGTCAGGACTGACAGGAGCCTGAAAGGCCAAGGATAACCATCTCATTAAGTAGGGGAAAAAAGCTCCAAAAGGCCAGATAATTTCTTCACAGTCCCCAGAAAAATCAATGCCAGAGCTGTGTCAAGGGGCTAGTCCTCTGGCTCCAGGATCTAGCCTACTCTCTCAACAGGCATCCTTGTACTACACATAAACCCATGCCTCCTGAGGTCTCCACATCCTCTGTCAAATCATTCACTGATGAAGTATAAAGACACCCTTTTCTCTGTAACCCAAGAGGCCTACAAAAACTACCACTCTCAATAACGACTGACACATTACGACTAGCAACAAACCCATAGGAGTTAATCATTCCCTGGACTCTTATGATCTTTTAAAATTCGAATGGGCCTAAATGGGAGAGAATTTTAGTGTGCACTGCTTTTACATGAGTGAGCTTGTCAGAAGTTGGTTACACCACACTCCTCTCTACCCTACAGGGGAAAATGCTGGGTTGCCTTGGCATCAGTAGTTAGTGGGTGAAAAAAAAAAGGCTTGGGGCAGAATGTATGGGCACAGCAGATGATTCTCAGTTAGCTATAAATTTGGAGCTGGCTCTAGCCTCTTGGTGTTTCATGAATTTCAATATTTCCATTCCTCTCTTATGTCACTGCACTAAGGCCAAGACTACCCACACGTCTAGCCCTGCCTGATGTTTTAGTGATGCTTTTATATAACCGAGTCTCATGCCATCCTCTACTCTGGTAGTTTTCCTTTCATTTTTTAAAAATTATTGCATTGAAACTGTTATTTGCAGAAATCTTTCCTGAATATACTCCTGCCAGATCTGAGCACACCTTTTACTCCGGGCTGTTTTTTTTTCAGTACTTGGCCAAGGGTGATGCATTTGCTGTTACTCTTAGCAGACCCTTTCAGATGTGAGTGCTGCTAAGGAAAGCAAAGGGAGGTAATGGAACAACTATATTCATGACAGGTTCCTCTCATTCATTATTAGACGTTCCTGTCTCCTCCTTTCTAAGGTGGCTCCCATCAAAAGGAGGGAGGTTGTATCAAACACCGCTTCCAAATCTAAAAGGCAAGAACCTAAGTTTCTGATAGTTTGCCACTATATCCATATACAGAATGAGTTCCCAATTTCTCCTAGAGTCTGTGCTATTACCTTGACTAAATGACCAAGAACAGAAAGAACGTTATCCCAAAGCCATAGGCTTGGGTACAGGTTTCTGTTCTCCCCCTAACTTCTGGATGACCTTGAACGAGTCTCTTCCAAACACTTGGTCTCAATTTCTTCATCTACAAGTTAGTGATAAGAATATCTAACTCACTCCGTGGGTGGGGACTCAATGAGATACAGTGCAACTGGACAGCACTTGTGACAACTTTCAAGGATATTGAGTTACAGACAAACAAAGGGGACCTTCAGCTCTTGTGACAAGCGAGGGTTTATCTGGTTGGATTTGACATAATTGTAACTACCATTGGTCTCTGTTGTCCTCAGTGAAGGGTTCCTCTGTTTCAGAGATAGATTAGAGCACATTTGAACTCAGCGGTAAGGCTGCTGCTGAGCTTGCAACCAAGAAGTTCCTGGAGAATCCATAATTAACTCAGTGTTTAGAGGAGTCACATTCATACTTTGAAATATTCAGCACAAGGGCATGTATAGCTATGCTTGCAGTTCCAAGAATTAAAAAAAAATAAGTCAATGCCCTCATAAACAACTCTATAATCATTGCTATGTTTTCAATAAACCATAATGCAATTTATTATTATTTCACCTATAAGACTAAATGGATTTTCAGATGGATAAGGATCAGCTTAGCTCATTTCCTTCTGTGAAATTGCCCATCCAGACCTGCCCACTGCAATATATTCAGGAGTGATTTGCAGCAAATTAGCTCAAGTGATTTCACATTACAACCTTCTGCTAAAGACACTTTCCTAAATGGGTCGTGTTTCATGCTGGGCTCTCAAAGTCTCCTTTGGTTTTTGTTCTTGAAATTTAGAAGGACTTAGGACAGTATAAAGTAGGCCAACAAAACATAATAAAATTGATAAGGCATGCGAAGACAAAGAGCTGCAAGAACAGAGAATTTAAGCCTGAGCATGCTTACAAAGTTGGGTATAATAAACAGTAAAGAACAGGTAAAAGGCATGATAACTCAGAGACCTTGCTCCACATGTATGTATTAAACACTTACTGTGTGCTAGAGACTAGAATCCATATACAACCTGGAACATGTGTTCAAGACCTCCTGAGTCAAGCCACAGTAAAAGGAAACAGTGCTGTAGCAGAAATGTGAATGAAGAGTATGGAGCTGGGCCATTAGTTTCAGATTACCACTAATATAGTGGTTTCTCAGGCAACGCAACTTACTAGCGTGCAGTTCTGTGTGTTTGAAGACTAACCCAGGTCTTCCCAGGCTAAAAGAGATGGCAAAACATGGCCTTTTGGAGGATTTCGGGGGAGAATGTACCTTTGTTTCATCTAGAATTTAAAGATTTCCCGATTTCCCACAGTCTTGCTTGTACCACTCTTTCATCAATGTTCAGATGGATTCTTTCTTCCACTGGGATATTCTTGCTTCCAATTCCACCTCCTTTTCAATTTTAAAGACCTGTATCAGTGTTCTAGAGCTCCTGAAACTAAGTAAACAGCCACCAAATGAGTGACTTAGACACAGAAGTCGAATGTCACAGTTATAAAGGACAGAGGTCCGAGATCAAGGCATCAGCAGGGCTGGGAAGAAAAATCTGGTCTTTGTCTTGGTAGCTTGTTGACAATTTGTGGCATTTTTGGATTACAAATATACTACCCTGGCCTCTGCCTTAATCTTCACCTGGTATCTTCCAGGAATTTAATTGTGCCCAAATTTCTCATTTTATGAGGACACCAGTCATATTGATTTGGGCCCATCCTACTCCATGATGACTTCCTTTTAACTAATTACATCTCTACTTACCCTACTTTCAAAGGAGGTCACATTTTGAGATAGCAGATGTTAAGATTTCAGCATTGGTATTTTGGGGAAAACACAATTCAACATTTAAAAGAAACCTTGTCCTTACATGGAGTCCACCCAGATAATCCAGGGATCTTCTCACAAAATCTTAATGGAGTTATACTCACAAGGTGACATATTCATAAATTCTATGAATTGGAATGAGAATATCTTCAGGAGTCTGCTGGTCTGCCCACCATGAAAGGATTCTAGGATCATATATTGAAGATTTAAAGTATGAGTAGGGTCTTATTCAATGGTAGGAGTTTTGAGTACAAGATACTACAGACAGAAAGAGTTGCCATCCTTGGATATTATGGAAGAGAGTGAATTCAGCAAACCACATAGACTAATGCAACTGGAAAGCATTTAAGCTCAGGCTTCATTTTGCTTTATGCAACCAGGCCAGCTGTTATTTCCATCTGAAAGCATCTACTCCTGGGTTCCATAACACTCAGAACTAATTTTTCTTTTAACCACTTTCACAACTCCAGTCTACTCCAGGAGATTGCAAACTAAACTCTACATACTTCCTGCTTCTATAAAGTTCTCTTGGAGCATAGTCATGCCCATATATTTATTATCTATAGTGACTTTCAGGATACAACAGTAAATCTGAAGAGCTACAGGAGAGATGGGATGACCTTTAGAGTTCAAAGTATCTGCGGCTTGGGATTTATAGAAAATTTATTCCAAACCCTGATGGACCTACTTTTCTGGATTCTTCTCCCGGCTTTAGAAGGCCTCGGGATTCAGTTTTTATCCATCTTCTCTCTCTACCCACACTCTTCAAGTGATCTTCACTAGTCAGCTGGTGTTAACTATCACCTCCATGAGAATGACGCTCAATTTGCATAACCCATTCTGACACCTACCCTGCAAGCTCCAGATACATACATCAAACAGCTTTCTCAACATTTCCCTTTGAATAATTACTAGGTATACCAAATTTAACATTTCTAAAATGAGATTCTCACTGCAACCTTTGCAACCCTGGCCTTCATTTTGTGGCTTTACAACACTGAGCACTTGCCCATCTTCAGAGCTGTATGTAGTTATCTTTCTGCATAGACTCTTTACATCTTCACATCTTTGAGACTATGTTGTCCTCATGATCTCAGTCTAAATGTTATCTCCTTGGAGAGTTCTCTGGCCACCCTTGCTAAATAATCTCCTTTCCCTGAATACCTCCCTCTCACATCTCACTTCTGTAATATTTTTTTAAGTAAGCACTTATATAAATTTATAGCAAAATATAACTTCTTACTACAGGAACAATGGCCGTTTCTTTCCTTTTTTTTTTTTGGTACTGAAGATTGAACCCAGAGGCATTCTTCCTCTGAGCTATACCCACAAGCCCTATTTTATTCCTTATTTTGAAACAGTATCACTAAATTGCAAAGAGCCTTACAAGCTGCTGAGGCTGGCTTTGAGCCTGTGATCTATCTGTCTCAGCTTCCCAAGTACTGGGATTACAAGTGTGCACCTCCAGGCCCAGCTGCCATTTCATTTTTTTTTTCATTTTTTATTGGTGCATTATATTCATGCATCATATTGGGGTAAAAAAAACTTGTGTGTACATACATGTAAACATCACTGATTCAACCCCTACCCAATTCCCACCCCATTCCCTCCCTGTCCCTCCTTCCCTTGCTTGGCTTAGTGGTTGACTTTGATATGTTTAAGTACATTGTGTGTTTTAGAGATTTTCCTCTTCCCCCGTCCTTTCTACTCCTTTAGGTTACTTGTTTGGTCTTCTATAGGATTTCCTTTTTCATCTAGACCTCCTCCTATGACCCATTTCTCCCTAACTCTCACATATTAGGGAAAGCATCCGATTTCTTATTTTTTGTGACTGACTAATCTCACTTAGCATAATGTCCTCCAGTTCCATCCATTTCCCTGAAAATAATGTAATTGAGGTTTTTTTTGATGGTTGAGTAAAATTCCATTGTGTACATATCCCACAGTTTTGTAATCCATTCATCTGTTGATGGACATTTTGGCTGGTTCCATAGTTTGGCTATGGTGAATTGTGCAGCTATGAACATAGATACACATGCATTAATTTGGTAGTTTGGTTTCTTTTCTTTTGGGTAGATACCCAGAAGTGGTATTGCTGGATCAAATGGTAGTTTTGTTCCCATTCTTCTGAGGATTCTCCATACTGTTTTCCAAAGTGGTTGCACTAATTTGTAATCCCAACAACAATGTCTTAGAGTTCCCACTTCTCTACATTCTCGCCAGCATCTATTGTTGTTTGTGTTTTGAATGATTGCCATTCTAGTTGGAGTTAGGTGAAATCTCAGGGTAGTTTTGATTTGCATCTCTCTGATTGCCAGTGATGTTGAACATTTTTTCATGCATTTATTGGCCATTTGATTTCTTCTTTTGTGAAGTGTTTATTTAGTTCACTTGCCCATTTTGTTATTGGATGCTTTGTTTTCTTAGTGTTGAGTTTCTTGAGTTCTCTGTATATTCTACATATTAGTCCTCTATCAGTGGTGTAGGTGGCAAAAATCTTCTCCCATTCTGTTGGCTCTCGATTGAGGTTCTTGACAGTTTTCTTTGCTGAACAGAAGCTCTTTAGTTTCATGTAGTCCCACGTATTGATTTGCCTTTTAATTTGTTGTGCCTTTGGGGTCTTGTTGAGAAAGTGTTTATCTGTGCCTATGTGTTGCAGTGTTGGACCTATGCCCCCTTCAAGGAGCTTCAAGGTCTCTGGTTTGATTTCCAAGTCTTTGATCCATCTTGAATTGACTTTTGTACAGGGTGAGGAAGTGGAACTAATTTCCAATTTTCTGCATATGGTTAACCAGTTTTGCCAACACCACTTGTTGAACAGGCTCTTTTTTCCAGTGTATGTTTTTGGCCCCTCTTTGTCAAAAATCAATTGGCTGAAAGTGTGTGGACTTGTTTCTGACTCTTCTATTCTGTTCCATTGGTCTATGTATCTGTTTTTTGCCAGTACCATGCTGTTTTTATTACAATGGCTTTGTAGTATAGTTTAAAATCAGGTATTGTGATTCCTCCTGCATGTATTTTGTTGCTGAGAACTACCTTGGTTATTCTGGGATTTTCGTTATTACAGAAAAATTTAAGGACTGATTTTTCTATGTCTGTGAGGAATGATCTTGGTAGTTTAATGGGCATTGCATTAAATCTGTAGATTACTTTTGGAATAATGACCATTTTAATGATATTTATTCTGCCAATCCATGAACATGGAAGATCCTTCCATCTTCTAAGATCTTCTTCGATTTCTTTTTCAGTGTTTTATAATTTTCTTTGTAGAGATCTTTTACCTCCTTGGTCAATTTTATTCCTAAGTATATTATTTTTTGTGGGAGCTCCTAAGTGGAAGTGTTTCCTGAATTTTTCAGTGGATTTATGTTTGGTGTACAGGAAAGCTTCTAATTTTTTTAAGATTGATTTTGTATCCAGATACTTTGCTGAATTTGTTGATCAGTTCTATAAGCCTTTTTGTTCAGTTTGTTGGGTTTTCTAAATATAGTATCATGTCATTTGCAAATAGTGAAAGTTTGAGTTCTTCTTTTCCTATTTGTACTCCTCTGATTTCCTTTTCTTGCCTTATTGCTCTGTCTAGAGTCTCTAGTACTATATTGAAGAGAAGTGGTGATAATGGACATCCTTGTCTCATTTCTGTTTTTAGGGGGGATTCTTGAAGTTTTTCCCCATTTGATATGATGTTGGCAGTGGTCTTATTGTAGATTGCCTTAATAATGTTGAGATATGTTCCTTCTATTCCAATTCTCTGCAGTGTTTTTTATCATAAATGGATGTTGAATTTTATCAAATGCTTTTTCAGTGTCTATTGAAATGATCATGTGATTTTTGTCTTTGATTCTGTTTATATGGTGAATTACATGGATTGATTTTTCTATGTTGAACCAGCCTTGCATCCTGGGATGAACCCTACTTGGTCGTGGTTTATGATTTACTTTATGTGGTTTTGAATGCATGTTGCTAGTATTTTGTTTAATAATTTTGCATCCAAGTTCATCAGAGATATAGGCCTATAGTTTTCTTTTCTTGAACTGTCTTTATTCAGTTTGGGTATTAGTGCGATATTGGCTTCATAGAATGTATTTGGGAGAGTCCTGTTTTTTTCTATTTTGTGAAATAGTTTGAGGAGTATTGGGGTTAGCTCTTCTATAAAGGTTTTATAGAATTCAGTTGAAAAACCATCTGGTCCTGGGCTTTTCTTTGGTGGTAAACTATTTATTGCTGTTTCAATCTCTTTGATTGTTATTGGTTGGTTTAAGTGTTCTATATCTTCTTGACTCAATTTAGGAAGGTTGTATTTATCTAGGAAGTTGTCGATTTCCTCCAGATTTTCCATTTTGTTGGAGTATAGTTTTTCAAAGTAGTTTCTGATAATTCTCTGGATTTCTACACTGTCAGTAGTAATGTCTCCTTTTTCATATCTTATCTTCATAATTTGGGTTGATTCTCTCTTTTTTTAGTTAGATTGGCTAGTGGTTTATCTATCTTATTAATTTTTTCAAGAAACCAGGTTTTGGTTTTGTTGATTTTCTGTATTGTTTTTTATTCTCTATTTTGTTAATTTCTGCTCTAATTTTAATAATTTCCTGTCTTCTACTGGCTTTTGGGTTCCAGTGTTCCTGCTTTTTAAGGGCTTTGAGGTGTGTCGTTAGGTTATTTATTTGAAGATTTTCTGTTTTTCTTATGTGAGCACTCAGTGCTAAAAATTTTCCTCTTAATACTGCTTTCAAAGTGTCCCAGAGGTTTTGATATGTTGTATCTTTATTTTCATTTGTTTCTAGAAATTTCTTGATTTCACCTCTTACATCTTCTATGACCCATTCTTCATTCAGATGTGTGGTGTTCAGTCTCCACATGTTTATGTTGTTTCTCTGGGTCTTCTTATAGTTCATTTCTAGTTTCATTTCATTATGGTCTGAAATGACACAGTGTCCCGTCCCTACGGTGTTCCTGGGTTTCGGCTGCACTTGTCGCGTCCCTAAGGCTCCGGCCTGCAGAGCCCCAGGAAAGAACACACATACACTGAGTCGGCTGATGATACTTCTTCTTTAATGCTTCCTCTCTTTAATGCTTTCCCCTTCAATGCGCACAGCAGGAAAATATATATCAGTCTCATAACCCCTCCCTCATCACTCCACCAACCCCAAGCTTCCCACAGCTAGGGCATGCACATTTCTAACCCTCTCATAGGCGAGCTGGTGGTAGCACGAGACGCTGCATCAGCAATCATCCGTAGGGCGCCTGATAGGGCTCACTGCACAGGCTCAGGACACCGCCAGCCTCGTGAGCCTCGTGACTTGGCAACATGCTTCGGCGCCATCTTGAGCCACCGCCCCATCCCGATCTAGCCGAGTGGGCCCCGACAACACAGGGAAGTATGCAACATTTTTTAAAATTTTCTAGTGCTCATTTTGTGTCTCAGGATGTGATCTATTTTGGAGAAGGTTCTGTGAGCAGCTAAGAAAAATGTAAACTCAATGTAGTTTGGTGAAATATTCTATATGTGTCCAACAGGTCCATTTGGTTAATGGTGTTCTTTAGTTCTGAGGCATTTTTACTGACCCTTTGTCTGGAAGATTGGTTTAGTGTTGTGAGAGGTGTGTTGAAGTCTCCCAGTATTATTGTATTGAGATTTATGTGTGACTTCATGTCACAAAGAGTTTGATTTATGAAAGTAGCTGCATCTATGTTTGGGGCATAGATGTTGATTATTGTTATTTCCTCTTGTGGGATTATTCCTTTTACCAGTAAAAAATGACCTTCTTTGTCTCTTCTAATAAGTTTGGGTTTGAAGTCTAACTTGTCTGATATCATAGTTGCTACTCCTGCTTGTCTTCAAGTTCCATTAGCATGGATTACCTTGCTCCAGCCCTTTACCTTGAGTTTGTTCCTATCTTTACTTGTAAGGTGTGTTTCTTGTAAGCAGCAGATGGATGGATTCTTGTTTTTAATCCATTTTGCTACTTTATGTCATTTTATTGGGGGGTTGAGGCTGTTTACATTCAGTGTGATTATAGAGAGATTTTTAATTCCTAACATGTTAAGATTTTATTTCTGTTTGAGATACTGTTTATTCTTCTTTGCTTAGTTGTCTGCTGGATGAGAAATCTTGTTTCTTTGGTTCTGGCTTGTATCACCTATTTCTTCTTTGCAGTTAATCTCCTTGAGTATTTTCTCTAGCGTTGGTTTTGAAGACAAATTCCTTCAGTTTCTGTTTGCCATGGAAGCTTCTTATTTCCCCATCTAATTTGATAGATAGTTTTGCTGGGTAAGAAATTTTTGGCTGGGAGTTGTTTTCTTTCAGAGTTTGGAATATGTTACTCCATGCCCTTCTGGCTTTCATGACTCGGTTTGGGAAATCTGGAGTAATTCTAATTGGTTTGCCTCTGAATGTCACTTGACCTTTTGTTTTTGTTGCCTTTAAGATTGTCTCCTTGGAAGCCAGGCGTGGTGGTGCATGCTTGTAATCCCAGTATTTGGGAGGCTGAGATCTGGAGGATCGCAGTTTGCAGACAGCCTCAGCTACTTAGTGAGGCTCTCTGCAACTCAGTGAGACCTGGTTTCAAAATAAAGAAGAAAAAATAGAGCAGGGGGTGTAGCTCAGAGGTCAAATGCCCCTGGGTTCCATCCCCAGACCTGCTTAAAAAAAAAGATTCTCTCCTTGGCTTCCACATTAGTCATTTTGACAATTATATAGCGTGGGGATCCTCTTCTCTGATCCTGTGTAAAGGGAGCTCTATAAGTTTCCTGGACCTGTGTCTCGACCTCTTAGTCTATGTTTGGAAAATTTTCTGCTATTACTTCCTTGAAGAGATTATTGATCCCTTTGGTTTCACCTTTTTTTCCCCCTCATCTATTTCAATTATTCTTAGGTTAGCTCTCTTAAAATGGGCCCATATTTCTTCAATGTCAAATTCCTGCTGTCGGATTTTTTTTCTAAATTAGAAACTCTGCGTTCTTTTTTTGGAGTTATCATCTTCTAGGAGCAAGATTCTATTCTCCACATGGTCTAATCAGTTGTTTATATTTTGAACTGAGGCCTTTACTTCAATGATTGCATCCCTTATCTCTTTTAGACTCTCTCTGAATTCTTTTCACAGGTCCTTTATTATTTCTACAGTTATTTTCCTGATTTGATCTTCTACAGATCTCTGAATTTCTGTGTTATCAGGTTCTGATGTTTTGGGGTTGTGGGCATTCATTGCTCCATTGTTATTCTTCTTTCCCATGATTTTGGAAGTTTGTGGCTTCTCTGGATTTTTCCCTGGGTCACTACAACTTCACTTAAGTTGCTCTGGATCTTGAGTCTGTGGTAACTCAGTCACCACTACTTCTTTACTGGGTTGTATCACAAAGTCTCAGACCCAGGGAGTCAATTGAGGCTGCTTTAGATCATGGGGATGCCAGGCTGGGCATTCTCCCACAGGGAGCTGCAACTATGGTGTGATATCTTTGCCACCGCCACTCCCCCACTGGGTTGGACTGCAAAAATCTCAGACCCAGGAAGACTATCTGCGCAAGTCCCTGGGAGAGCAGTGCTGGGATTTTCCCCTAGGGGCCGCAATTTGACTCATGGTTGTTGAGTGAGCTGATGGAGCTGTAGTGGACTCGGTTAACTCGCTGCTGCTGCCACTGGCAATATGGTGCCACTGTCACACCCTCGGCTGTGAGGCTGGCGTATTTCTTCTTTGGTTTTGAGCTCCACTCTGAGTCCCTGCAGGGTGTGCTGAGCCCGGCCCCTGGGAACTTTAGATGCTCCTCGTGCTGAAAAACTTGAATTCTGCCCAGCTATTCCACAGCTGCTCACCTTGGCTCGCAGTCCACCCCTCCTCTCTGGAGCCTGGTGACTTGTTGAGTGCTCTGATCTGCAGCTGTCCAGTGAACTCGCCGCTGCCACTGGCAGTATGGCGCTGCTGCCATGTCCTCAGCTGTGAGGCCAACGTATCACCTCTTTGAGCTCCGTTTAGAGTCCCCCTCCTCTCTGGAGTCTGGTGCTGCGAGGGAAGATGGCTCTGGCATGGCTTCATGGTTTCTGCGGGCTGGTTTCTTTCTGGTGTCTGATTTTTCTTCCAGCCCTCTTTTTCTCTGTCACTTGTATTTACAGTTTTTATTTCTCTGCTGATGGTGTTTTCTGGCTATTCAATGATTTTGTGGTAATAGAGATCGATTGTTAGTGGGACTCGTAAATGCTGCTTTTCTCCATCGCCATCTTCCTAGAAGTTCCGTAATATTTTCATTTTCTGAATTTATGATATATTAGTATTGCTGATTCTTTCTACAAAATCTACTCTTCTTATTTCCCTTTTCCTCAACACTGTGATACAGGGTATACAGTGGTAAGGAATGGATGTAAAGTAAGTAAAGTTTGGTAAGTAAGGATTTTATGAAAGAAGCAACACTGGGGCTGAGGAAAAAGCGACACAAATAGAGAGAAAGTCACATGCAAAGCCACAGGAAGATGAATTTAAATAAGGGGGAAATATTCCAGAGGTGAGCTCTCAGAGACTTGAGAAGAAAGAAATGGCACAAGCATTATATTTATCTCCCAACTCTGAGCTCTTTCTCCTTGACTTGGGCATAAGAAGCCCCTGCCCTACCTTTATGTAGAGGTCATTCGTTGGTTCTCACCTGTCCATCACTCTCTCCATTGGTGAGTAATCTGTTTGGAGAATAAGATGCATGCATCTGGATCCTAAACCTTCTAGGCTAAATTCTGGGTAATTAGACATCAGATTTTCTGCCAGAACTTGCTTCTTCCTGCAACTACAGAGTCATTCTAACCACACCACTGGAGCATGCTTTCTTAGGCTAATTGGTTGTCCACAGGGACAACCTGTGGGCTGGCCTGGCATGTGCAAACTTGAGTGTCCAGCTCTGTGCTTCTCAGGCCCTTCTTGGTGTAGGTCATAGTCAAGTGGGAAGAGTTGTGGGCAGCAGGTGGGTGCATGGAAATATGGGCTGGCTTTCTTTGCCCATCCACATTCCAAGGAAATCTACAAGAACTAACTTCTTGTAGCCTGTGATGTCACTGACCAGTTATGTCATTATACAGCCTTCCAGAGGATGGAATGGACTTAGCAGACCAATATCTTTATCTATAATTTAGGATGTTGTTTTAGTCAGCATTCTCACAGCTATAATCTAGAAGATCTGACCATAGTACTTGGAGGAAGAAAGATTTATTTTAGTTACATTTTTCCTTAGGAATTTTGGGGTTCAGTCCATTTGACGATGGGGGCTGCAAATCTCTGGCAGGAAGCAGATAGAGAGGTTTCAGCCCCTAGGCTTCAATCACATCATGGAGGCCAGAAACACTAAAAATCAAAGAAAGGAGGAACTATATATAATCCGCAAGGCCATAGCTCTAGTGACCTACCTTCTCCAGCCACATACTACCAGCCCAGACCACCACCCAGATAAATCCATTACAGTGGTTTTATTCGCTGCTGAGATTACAAATAAGCCCCACTTCCAACATTGCTATCTTGTTTCCATGTGGGGTAAGGAGGCACCCTAAATCCAAACCATTAAAGATGTGTGGCCCTCATTTGTACTATTGCTTTGGACCTTAAAAATTATTAGGGGTGAGTCTGCTTCCTGCCTTTGGCACACAGCCAGGCTCATGATAATTATAATAACCAACATTTACTGGATGCTTCTGATGATACCAGAAGGTACTCTAAGTACATGTATTAACTCATTTAATCTTCACGGCCATAGATGCCAAGTCAATTGTGTTGAATGCTTGTGGAAAAACAGAGGCCTATAAAGGGCTCTTAGCATCACTTTACTTTGGCCCACACTTCAAGCCAGGGCTTATCACAATCCTGCCTGTGTATACTCAAGTCCCATTTTGCATTAAAGGTATATTTACCCTGCTTCCTCTCTACAGCTGTAAACTAAATCCTGCCTTGACCTACAAGAATACCTAAAAATTACATACTTGGGGCAGAACAATAGCCCTCAAAGATGTCCATGTTCTAATCCTTGGAATTTGGGAATATATTACTTTGTATGACAAAAGGGATTTGCAGATATGATCAGGAATCTTGAGTTGAGGAGATAATACTGGATTATCCAGGCAGGTGAAATCTGGTCACAAGGTCTTTATTAATGGAAGAATCAGGAGAGTTAGAAGTGATAACTTGATGGAAATGTAAAGTGGACCTATGAAATTTCTATGTGGTACCAGGAGCCAAGGAATGCAGGTCACTATTAGAAGCTGGAAAAGGAAGGAGATCTTCCTCAGACACCCTGGGAGGAAGACAGCTCTGTTGAAATCCTGATTTCAACCCATCCCATCGAGACCCATTTCAGACTGTGAACCTCCAGTATGTGAGATAAGACACTTGTGTTATTTTAAGCCACAACATTTGCAGAGACTTCTTACAGCAGCAATAGAAAATGAATATGCTATGTTTTGAGTTTTATTCAGCATTACTGAGACAGCCAAGTTATAGAATACACAGCCATGGGTTAGAAAACAAAATACCTGGTTCCAATTTCAGGCTTATTGAAAATGAAGCACATAAATGTAGACAAGTCACTTAATCTCTCTCAGCCACATTTCCTAGCCTGCAAAATGTAATTTTATTACCTTTCTCAGAAAAGGTTTGGGACAATTACACTTCCCCAGACATTAAGGGTGCTTTGTGAACTGTACCTTCTAAATTATTATTATATTCAAGGTACTTCTTTGCGCTTTGCTCCATTCTGAAAATACTCTGCCCAGAGGGTCCCCCACCCACAAAAAAAAACCTTTAGTCTCTTGGTAATTTTGCTCTTCACAATGAAAAAAGATATTTATTTCCCTAAATGTCAAAATGTGATTGAAAAAATCAGCCATTTATATGTTTTCTTAAATTCATCTCAATATTTATAAGTTAAAATAATATATTTAAATCATTTTATTATTTCTACATAAATGCTTTGCGAAACACTGTGATAAAATACTTTTTAAATAACTCTGAATTTTATGCATATAATAAAGACTATCACAAATTATATCACTCATAGTCAATCATACCATTTTAGTAATGTCTTTCCATATATTTCTTAATTCATGCATGCAAGCATATGCCCATGAATATTTTTAACTTAATTTTAACTATATGTAAAAACATAAAATTTATACATATTTGTGAGTACCATATGATATTTTGATACATGTATACATTGTATACCATCTACACTGGATTAAAAATATCTCTCCTCAAATATTTATTACTTGTTTATGGTGAAAATAGCCAAAGTAATTTTTCTTTTTTATTTTATTTCTTGGTGCACTGTAGTTATACATCTTAATGGGGCACAAAATGGTAGAGGAATAAAATTCCTTATTTTAGCTTTCTTTTTTGTGGTACTGGAGATTGAATCTAGGGGTATTCTCTCTCTGAGCTACACCTTCAGCCCTAGTTTTTAAAATTTTAATTTGGAAACAAGGTCTTATTAAGTTGCTGAGGCTGGTCACGGATCTGAGATACTCCTTTCTCTGTCTCCCAAGTACTGGGGTTACAAGAGTGTGCCACCATGCCTGGCTTATTATAGTTTTTTTGAAATATACAGTACATTATCTATATCTTAGTTGTCCCACTATGCAATAGAAGACCAGAGCTTTACTCCTTTCTAAATATAATTCACTGCCATTTTATGAACCTTATTCTATCCTTCTCTCTCCCTCTTCTTCTCCCCTGCCTTTTGTAGCCACCACTCTCTCCTCAACTACTATGAGATCAACATCTGTTGATTCCATATACCCCTTATTTGATGAGATCATGTAGTCCTTGCTTTTCTGTGACCTCTACTTTCATCCATGTGTCCCCAAATGTGCTAGGATTTCATTTTCTTATATGGATGAGTGGCATTGAATATATATATATATATATATATATATATATATATATATATATATATTAAAGAATATATCAAATATTCTTTATTCATTTGTTAGTTTCTGGACCCTTGGGTTGTTTCCTTTTCTTGATTGCTGTGAATTGTACTGCAATAAAAACAGAAGGTGCAGAGATCTCTTCCACAGCTTTATTTTATTTCTTTGCAATATATACCCAGGAATGGAACTATTGAATCATACGGCAGTTCTAGTTTAAGTTGTCGAGGAACCTCTATAACATTTTCCATAATAGCTGAACTAATCTACATTCCCATTAACAGTGTGCAGGAATGCCTGTTTCATTTTATTTTATTGGTGCATTCCAGTTATACATCATCTAGAGGTTCAGAGTGATAAAGACACAATGCACACAGTGTTTGTTGTATTGCACTCTGGGCCCACATCTTCTTGTCCCCTCCTCATATATAATTTTAAAATTGGTATTAATAATTTCATATATGAGTATAAGATTATTTGAACTGCTTTCATAATCATATAACCCCTTTTCTTCACATCCTTTCCAGCACTTGTGAATGTTTGCTCTTTTGAGTATAGCTGTTCTTACAGGGCCAAGGAGATATATTTTTTTTATTTGCCTTTCTCAGATAATCATTGATGCTGAGCATTTTTTCATATGTTTTCTGTCCATTTGCATGTCTTCTTTAAGAAACTATTTTATCCCTTTGCTCACTTTGTAACAAAGTTGTTTATAGTTTATGCTATACTGTTTTCAGAGCTCTTATGTATTCTGGATATCACTCTCATCTCAAAGATATAGCTCACAAATATTTTCTCTCATTCTTAGGCTGCTTCCTTGACTGTCTATATTCTTACTTGCTGAATAGAAGCTTTGTATTTGATATAAAGCCATTTGTCTCTTTTTACTTTTGATTTTGTGCTCTTAAGGTCTTATCAAAAAAGTCCTTGTGTATTCTAATGTCCTCAAACATTCCCCATATGTTTTCCTCTAGGATTTTCATTGTTCCAGGTATTACATGTAAGTCTTTCATCCACTTTGAGTCGGTTTTTTGAAGTAGTGAAAGATAGACGTCTTGTTTCATCCTTCTGTATCTAGATACCCATTTTCCCCATCATCACTGAATGAAAAAATTGTGCTTTCTCCAGTGTGTATTCTCAGCACATTTGTGGAAACTCAGTTGGCTGTAGATAAGTAGGTTCATTTCTAGGCTATCTATCATATTCTGTTTGTTTTCATGCCAGCATCATGTTATTTTTATTATTAGAGCTCTATAGTATATTTTGAAATTACGGAATATTATGCCTCCTACTATCTCTTCTTTTGGGTCAGTGTTACTTTGGATGCTCACAGATTTTTGCACTTCCATAATAATTCTAAAAATTTAAAAAAATCTGTAAAATGTTATTTGCTATTTTCATAAGAATTGCATTCAATACATAGAGTACTTTGGATAATATGGACATTTTAACAGATTCTTCCAATTCATAAATACAGGATGTATATGTATGTATGTATGTATGTATGTATGTATTTTTGTTGTGTCATTTTCAATTTTTCATCAGTGTTTTATAGCTTTTGTTGTAGATATTTTTCACATTACTTAAATTTATTTCTAGGTAATTTTTGTAGATAATGTATATGGAATTGCTTTTTTGATTACTATTTCAAGTAATTGGCTGTTGTCATATAGCAATATTTATACACTGCAACTTTGCTGAGTTTGCTTATTAGTTCTAAAAGGTTTTTGTGGTAGTCTTTGAGATTTCTCTCTATAAGATCATCTCATCTGTGAACAATGACAAATTTATCTCTTGTTTTCACTTTTTTATGCAGTACAGGGAATTGAACCCAGGGACATTCTACCTCCAAGCTACACTCCAGCCTTCTTTTGTATTCTTTATTTTGAAACAAGCTCTCACTAAGTTGCAGACGGCCTAAGTAGCTGAAGCTGGCCTTCAACCTGCAATCCTCCTGTCTCATCCTCCCAAGTACTGGGATTACAAGCATGTGCCACCACGCCTGGCTCTCCTGTTTTCAATTTGAATGCTTTTTATTTATTTCTTTTGCTTAAGTGCTCTGGCTAAAACTTCCAGTACTATTATAAATAAAAATCATGAAAGTGCAAGTTAGCATCTTTGTTTTATTGAAGATCTTAGAAAAGTTTCAACTTCTCTCCATCTAGTATGACACCAACTATTGGCTTATTATATAGAGTCTTCATTAAGATGAGATAAATTTCTTCTATATTTAATCTCTTGGGACCTTTTATTATGAATGGGTGTTGAATTTTACCAAATTTCTTTCTGGATTTATTAAGATGATCATTTATTAAGATTATTATTTTTTCCTGCATTCTACTGATGTGTTTTACTTATTTATTGACTTGTATCTATTGAATCTTCCTTGCATACTTGGAAGAATCCCACTTGGTCATGGTAAAATATTTTTTTAATGTTATGTTGTATTTGGTTTATCATTTTTGTTGAGTTTTTAAAATCTATCTTGTTTAAGGATCTTCGCCTACCACTTTTTATGTTGTTTCTGTGTTTGGTTTTGTTATCACAGTACAGCTAGCCTTAAAGACTCAGTTTGAAGGAATTCCATTTTTTTTCAATCTGGGCGGACAATTTAAAAGGATTTAGGTCAGATTTGGTGGCACACACAACTGTAATCCCAGTACTTGGGAGGCTGAGACAAGAGGGTCACAGATTTGAGGACAACTTTAGCAAATTAATGAGGTCCTTAGCATCTTAGTGGGATCTTGTTTCCAAATAAAAATAAAATAAGGCGGAGGCTAATATGAATAATGCTACTATTAACATTCATGTAAAAGTTGATTTTTTGGTATATGTATATTTCTATTTTGGGGGGTAAATAACCAGGAGTAAAGTTGTTAAATCATATGTAAGCTTTATGTTTAACATTTTGAGGTAATATTGAACTGTTTTCCAATAGTGACTGTACTCTTTTACATTCCAAACAGCAGTATATGAGGAGTCAAGCTTCTCCACATTCTCACCAACATGTTATTTTCTGTCTTCTTAAGTAGCCATACTAGTAGATAACTTACTGTGGTTTTATTTGCATGTCTAATGATAGTAATCATCTTTTTATGTGCTTATTATCCATTTGTGTACCCTTGGAGAAATGTCTATTCATATATCCTGTTTTCAAAGCATATTGTTTATCTTGTTGAGTTATAAGCTTTTTTATATATTCAGAATAAAGTAGTTATATAAATGATCTTCAGAGATTTTGATCTCAATCCATGGTTTACTTTACTTTCAGGATACTTTCATTAGAAGAATGAATGTTTCTAATTTTGATGAAGTTAAAATTGTATATTTTTTGTATGCAAGATTAGAATATTTTACATGTGTGGTTTACATACAGAAGTAGTCACATTGTTAGTATGAATTTCTATAACTTTTGCTAAACAAGTACTTTCACATAGCCACCATAGTAATAAAGATGGAAATAGTTCTATCATCCCACTGTATTCCCTGGACTACACTCACCTATTTCTGCCACTAAATTGATTTTTTTCAAAAATAGCAAGCAAATAAAGCATAGATAATACAGCATCAGATGTGTTTTTTACTTTTAGTAAATAAAATTTTGTTGGGTAGCTCTTTATATTAAAAGTTATACTTTTCTGAATTACCAAAAATTTCTACTTATTTTTTATGTAGCACTGGGGATTGAACCTAGGGGCATTCTACCTCCAAGAGACACTCATAGGTTGAGGGCCTTAGTACCTGCTGAGGCTTTCCTCAAACCTGTAAGCCTCCTGTCTCAGCCTTCCAAATACAGGGATTATAGGCATGTACCACCATGCCTAGTTAAGATTCCTACTATTTTTAATTTTTGTGATACTGAAGGTTACCCAGGGGCATTTTACCTTCAAGCTATGTCTCCAGCCCAATTTTTTCCTTTATTTTGAAACAAGGTTTCTCTAAGTTACTGAGGATGGCTGAGATCCTGTTATTACAGTTTCCCAAACATTAGAATTACAAGGGTGTTTCACTGTACCCAGTTGTGACTCCTTAATATATATATATATATATATATATATATATATATATATATATATACCCATCTCATGAAAAAAATTCAACATCATACTCAGGTATGTGGATTTTTTAGCCTTAAAGTCTTGAATCAAACTTGCAAAATGTTGATACATCTTATATAAAAATTTACTAAGGATGAAGAAATTACAAATGGGCAAAGGTGATAGTTTTCCAGCCGTTTAAAATAAGACGCAGGAGAATATCATCTTTCAATGAAACCTCACATCACTCAAGATTTAAGCACATGGAAATGGGTGTCTCTTTTGGATTCTGAGTAAATATCTACCCTCATCTCACACCACCAGAATGTAGTTTATGGATCAGCTACATGAAAGATTGGGTGGTGGCTGATTCAGGAGCAGCACCATGACACTGTTCATCGGAATCTGCTTCAGAATGAGAAGGAGGGAGAAACTGAGACATGATTAGCCTCCTTATAGCATCCCAACCATATGCACTGGGTAGTCTATTTTGCTCTTCAGTTCTCTGACCTCACAAGAGGAAAAGAGAACACTCAGAAACAATAACTGTTTGCTGGTTGTTAAAAGAACTGGGAGACATTATGCTAAGTGAGATTAGTCACAAAAAAGAAGAAATTGGATCCTTTCCCTAATATGTGAAAGCTAGGGAGAAATGGGTAATAGGAGGAACTCTAGATGAAGAAGGAGATTCTATAGAGAAACAAATAAGGGGACCTCATTGAGGGGGGTGGGAGGGGAAAGAGGGGAACTCTCTTGAGCACATGATATACTTAGACAAATATATCAAAGTCAGTCACTAAGCCAAGCATGGGAAGGAGGGATGGGGAGGGAATGGGGTGGGTATTGGGTATGCGCTAATTGAATGATGTGTGCATGTGTCTCCAAATCTCTTTTATCCCATTATGATGTATGACTACAAGGCACCAATAAAAAATTTTTTAAAAAATTACTTCAAAATTATTCCAGCAGACAGATATAGAAGCAAAGTGACCAAAAGAAGCATAAGGAAAAACAATGAGAAAACAAGGTCCAACAATTGCACAGACTGCTTTTCAAAGTTTCAGAGGTTGATTTTCCTGCTTTGTCTGAACAACTGAAGTGAAGAACATTGAGTTCTGTGACTGGTGATCACACACTCATTGTCCTGTGATCAGCACCTATGTATCAGCCCTCCTATCACTACTTCCATCTCTGTCCTGGAGGCACAGAACTGGCTGTCAGAGTGGCCCATAATAGGAATGGCTAAGCGAGATTTGTCTTTAACTCTCCAATTTCAGCCTTTCACAGAGAAATTAATTCCAAAATCAGAGTTTCTAATGTGCTGTACTTAGTAAATAGTTTGTATTCGCTTAATTTTGAAATTTCTCAGAAATTGAGATATTTTTGCAAAAGAATGAAAAGAGACAGTAATTGTGATGTGTATATTTGTATTTTCAGTGTATACAAAGGCAAACAGGGCCCTATTTTACCTTATTTATTTATTTATTTTTGCAGGTCTGGGGATGGAACCCAGAGGCATTTGACCTCCGAGCTACACCCCCTGACCATTTTTTAATTGCTTACTTTTTTGAAACAGGGTCTCACTGAGTTGCGGAGAGCCTCACTAAATAGCTGAGGCTGTCCATGCACCGCGATCGGCTGGTCTCAGCCTCCCAAATGCTGGTGTGGTGCCACCACACCCGGCTCATTTTTTTTTTTAATTCTCCATATCTTCACAGGGATTTAGAGGTGCCTGTGGTGCCTTGCAACCTCCAGGGGACTGAAACCATTTACCCTTTGTGAGCATATGCACTCTATTGGATTCACCCAAATTCACTGGGATCCCATCAAAATTAAATAATATCTACAGGGCTTTTCCAATGTGTTTATATAAAAAGCTGCACATGGTGGTGCATATCTACTAATCCAAACCTCAAGTTACATTCAATATGGTTTTATTAAACTAACAATATCAGCTGATCACTCTATCATACTTATGTATTAAAACTTGCAAAGTTATACCAAACTGAAACAGAGTGATGAACCCTAGGGGGATAAAAAGCCTCAGTGTATAAAATAAGTACACATAATATAAAATGACAATATAAAAATCAAAACCCAAACCAAACAGAATCATTACCTGTTGGTCAGGCATCCAGATATGGCATTCATGGATTCTACACTTTGGTTCCACAAGGCTGCAATGAGGTATTTGCAAGACTGTATTCTGCCAAATACTTGGCCAGAGAAGAATCCTTTTTTATGCTCATTTAGGTTGCTGAAATAATTAGTTTTCTTGTAGCTGCATGAGTGAAACTTCATCTTTTGCTGCCTGGAGGCTAACCTTTCTTCCTTCTTTCCTCCCTCCCTCCCTCTTGTCCTCCTTTCCTTCCTTCCTCTTCTAATTCTCCTTGTCCTCCTTGTCTACCTCTTCTTCTCTCTTCTTCTTCTTCTTCTTCTTCTTCTTCTTCTTCTTCTTCTTCTTCTTCTTCTTCTTCTCCTTCTCCTCCTCCTCCTTCTTCTCCTTCTTCTCCTTCTTCTTCTTCTTCTTCTTCTTCTTCTTCTTCTTCTTCTTCTCCTCCTCCTCCTCCTCCTCCTCCTCCTCCTCCTCCTCCTCCTCCTCCTTCTTCTTCTTCTTCTTCTTCTTCTTCTTCTTCTTCTTCTTCTTCTTCTTCTTCTTCTTCTTCTTCTTCTTCTTCTCTCTCCCCCTCCCCTTTCTCCCTCTCCACCCCTCATTCGTTCTCTTTTTTCTCTTTTTATTTTGGTACTGAGGATTGAACAAGAGGAATTCTACCTCCACATTATACTCACATTCCTTCCTATGTTTTAAAATTTTTTTAAAACAGGTTCTTGCTAAGTTATTGAGGGTTTTGTGAAATTGCTGTCTTGGCCTAAACCCATGATCATTCTGTAATAGCCTCCCAAATAATGGGATTACAGGCATGTGCTCTGGTTTCTGGCTTTAACCAATCACGGTTTCTTGAATGTTGGTTTCCTCTGTGTGAACACTCCCATTGTTAAGTCAGAAAGGACAGGTTCTGATCTCACATAGGGCCTGGTCTCTCCTTTAAGGCTTTTCACTTATGTCAGGCTGGCCCCGGGTATGCTCACATTGTATCAGCTCATCATCATTTGGACCTTACTGGCTCTGGTAAAACATGCTTCCTATGTCATATCTGACTGTAGAACCTTGACCTGCGGGAGCAAGGCACAGGTCCCTCCAAATTTAGGGACAGAAGCAGGAGATGGAAGTCATTGGAGCTGGCTTTAGGTGCATCTATCATCAATGTCAACAGTCACCTTGCAGAGAGATATAAGGAATCAAAAGAATATACAAATAAAGTTCTAGGAAAGACAGTATCTACTCTGGAAAAGTTTGAAATTGAGATGGCTGAACTAAAAGAATCAGATAGAGAACTGAATCTGATTTCAGTTTCTGAAAAGCAGAAACTGAATCCCATAGTCAAAAAATTATTGGTGGGGAAGATCAAAGAGCAGTAGACAACAAAGACATCATGAGATGAACTCATGAGCAAAAGTACTCTGGGCTTTATCAGCTTTGTATAATTACTAATCTTTAACTTTTTTTTTATCAGCATACCATTTTCTTTCTACACCTTCCCATATGGAGAAATCATGCCCAGCACTGACCAAATCATTCTAACACAATCGGTTCTTTCATTGTGCCTCTGGGAGGATAAAACAAGAGACTGGAACATTGTGAAATGAGAAGCTACGAATGACAAGGGCCAACTGTTCCTATTATTCTCCTTTGATGGCTGGTTCAGTCTTCTCTCTCTCTCTCTCTCTCTCTCTCTCTCTCTCTCTCTCTCTCTCTCTCTCTCTCTCTCTCTCTCGTCCTTAGTAATAGAGATTGAACCCAGGGATGTCCTACCTCTGAGCTACATCCGCGGCCCTTTTTATTTTTATTTTTTTATTTTTTATTTTGAAACAGTTTCACTAAGTTGCTGAGTCTCACTAAATTGATGAGGCTAGTCTTCAAATTGCAATTCTCCTGTCTCAGCTTTCCAGTGCTGAGATTATTGGCAGGTGTCACCATGCCAGGCTCAACCTTCTGTTGAGGTTGTTCCTGCTTTTTCCCAAAGATTTGCATGTCTGGTCTCTTATCTGATCCAAAAGGTCTCACAGGAAGGTGTGTAGCATCTATCACTGAATCCCACTCCTAAGGGATTTTTTTTTTAACAGGATGAGTGACGTGTGCATTTAGATTCCAATCGATTTGACCTACAACCATCACTAGGGGTACATTATATTATATGGAAAAAGTTAACCTTTATACCTGCTCATGTGTCAGAATAAGGTTTGCTCTGGGGAGGTCAGGCCAAGCTCTGGTCATGCAAAGACTAAAAACTATAAGAGTAGTTAGGCATTGCTTAATAATACAGTTAATTATGTGGAGTTTCTCTGGGAGGGAAGCATGAGGAATTTGACCAAAAGTGGTTCAACAATGTTAGCAAATTAGAATTTAGTGTCTGGAGAGCAACCAGGGTGGCAGTTTACCAGGGATATCTGGCACTAGTGTGGGGGTCTGAAGCACTAATGAGGACTCACCATGAGGTGATGTTCTAAATGTCTTATACCAATTAATTCATTTATTCATCCTGTCTCATAAGTTATATTTATATCTGTTTTACAGATAAAAATCTGCACCATAGAGTAGCGAGTAACTTAGCCAAGTCTAGACTAGTATAAAATAACACATCTGCTATCTCCGTACTCCAGCAATGCACTGTGTCTGCTCAGCCCACAGTCTCAATCTCCATATCTACCACCTCCTCCATGAGTGAGCAATGGTGTAATCTGGCTACAGTGTGGGCAGAAAACATAGGCAGGCAGCTGGCATCTAGAAGACCTGGCATTGGGCTCTGCAGGGTGGCCAGATGCAGAGAAAGAATGCCCTTCCTTGGAGAACTGGGAAGATTCATCTGGGTCCTTGTTTCTCTGAAATGAAAACACAGAAATAAGATGATCAGTCACCAGAGCAGAGTGGCATATGCCTTTAGGCTGATGGCCTGAGCTGAGGGATTCTCAGGTTCAGATTCTTTGATGAATCCAAAGCTTAGGGGTCTAGTGGAGCTGGAAGGAATTCCACAGCTGTGAGGGCCAGAGAGCTATATGCAAAACAAACAAACAAACAAACAAAACCAGGAAAATTAACAAGTCCTTATCTGGCATGTGTTAGGACTCCTTCAGAGTTTGAGAAGTGCCTATAAGAGCATGATAACTCCTACCCTGGAATTGCTCCCAGTAGAGAGGTGTGGTTGGCTAGTCCATCTATGCATAGATCAGACACTTATTTTAATCCCATGGGAACCAAATCATCACTGTAAGTGCACTTTGTCAAGCATTTTATGACAAAACAGGATTGAACATGTCTTAGGAAACATGGCTTTTACTTGCAAAAATAAATTTTGAAATACCTCTTGCTAAATATTGATACGATGACCTGCTTGCTCCGCCTCATTTGTATTAAGCACTGGATGGTATATAATGTCCTCTGGAAGGAAGGTATGGTCTGCTTGGAACAACAGAGCAAAGAAGAAGACAGAAGATATAGTGAAGTAAAAGCCCTACTAGAATCAAAATACACATAAAATTTCTTTATCTTAAAAGTGGAAAAGAAAATCAGGACAAAAGGTGAGATTTTGGATCTTGGTCTTATTCCTCAAGAGGTGAGAAAAACAACAACAAAAATATTAACCTAAGGTAGACGGAGGGGAAAAATAAAAACAAAGAAGTTATTTGTTCCACTTACCATTTGGGACTCTGGGCGGTAAATACTTCCTAGGCAGTCTTTTAGCAAAATGCAGATATTTGAAAAGAGATTGGCCAGGGAGAGGATCAGAAAAAATATGCCTGCCTCTTATGGCCCCAGATGCACAGTCCCTTCCTTGGTGCAGATGAGATTGAGTGGAGCTCAGAGAGAGATCTGTCACATGTAGGAGAAAAGCAATGCCACTGTGAACACCTTCTTTGTTTGGACCCAAATGAGGTTGTGGTGGAGGCTTTGGGGTGTCCTCAGTACCAATAAAAGAAGTGCAGAGTGTCATCAAGTGACAACAATGCTGAAGTTCCATATGTGGAGTTTAGCAGGCCATGGATGAAGCAGTGGAAGCCATCCAGGGACCAGGAGTTCCAAGAACAGTGTCATGCAACCACCAGGACCTAGTGCATATCAGGACCACATGTAGACCAGACACTCAAAATTCTCATCTTCACCTTGAAATGTAGGGTAGGAAATTTAACTTTGACTCTATTGACTGTGAAACTTGTCAGAATTAAAACAAAATTACTTTTATCAAAACATGGATTGAGGATGTCAGAAAGGAAGGGCCTTTATGCACACATTCCTACCAACAAAAACTCTTAGAAAGACTCACTGAAGGCTACACCTTACACAAAGTCCTCCACTGCGAACTTCCACAAATAATACTTGTGCAAGGACATCCATTATTCAACTTTGGACTAAGCCATCCTTGCTATTGATCCATGAAGTGAAGGATATTGTCCCCAAGTGGCTTCTGTAACCTTCTTTATTTTTCCTTTAAAACCCCTCATCTTCCTTTTGCCTTTGAGAAGATGTCTTTGATCATTATAACCCACATGTGCCCTACTGCAATTTTCTGTTCATTCCTGAATAAAATAAATTCTTTCTCTCTCAATTGTTATTGAGATTGACAAAATGATTTGTCCTAAAGTTTCTGTCCTATATGTGAAAAGTCTAAAACAGCCTTAATTGTCAACTGTTATTCTTTTCTACCTTAAGTGACTCTCAGAAATCACTAGGAGTTTAGTTAAGATATAGGAAATTAAAAGTATCCTTTTTTTTTTAACATTGCTGAGCTTTAGTATGAAACGGAACCTTAAGTTCCAAAAAAAAAATGGGTTATACAGCATCCTTAGTAAAGCCTCTCAAGTTTTTGCTCAGATATTTGGGTTGATGGCTTTAGCATGGAACTACTTGAGAAGAAGGGTATCTGCTCAGCAGTAGAACAGTTACCCTGTGAAGAAAAAGTGTCAGATCCCAGAAGGGGTTACTGCATTAGTGGGTACTAAGTGTAGAAAGATCAGAGACCCAGAGGTGACCTAGCACCTCAGCACATGGACATAAAAACTCTTACTTTTTGCCTTGTGAACGATGCTGGGAAGAAGAAACAAGCCCACCTTTAGAGAGAAACTACTGTGGACTCACAATTTTACATGCATTGTCAAATGTATAAAATAGAAACCTGATCTCAGAGGATTAAACATCTTGCCCATGTCCCCAAACTAATAAGTAGAGGACTTGGATTAAAACTCAAGTCTTTATGAATTTTTTGAAAATATTATTAGTGCATTGTATTCATATAGCTTAATGGAATGCAAAATGGTGGAGACATACATGCATGCATCACCCAAGTAGCCCTTACCCAGTTCCCACCCCATTCCCTCCTCCTCCCTCCTTCTCATGTTTGGCTTAGTGAATGACATTGATATATTTGTTAAAGTACATCATATGCATTAGAAAATTTTCCTCTTCCAACCCTCTCATCCCCTCAGTTAGGTTGCCTTATTTCCTCATCCATAGAGTCTTATCACCTTTTGTCTTTTTATTGGGGAGTTGAGGCCATTTATATTCAGTGTGATTATTGAGAGACAGTTTTTAATCCCTAACATATGTAGATTTAATTTAGGATTGAGGTAGTGTTTGTTCTTCTTTGCATAGATATTTTTTCTGGGTGAAAATTTTGTTTCTCTGTTTCTGGTGTGTATTACTTATTTTTCTTTGCAGTTAATCTCTTTGAGTATTTTCTCTAGTGCTGGTTTGAAAGACATAAATTCCTTCAGTTTCTGTTTGTCGTGGACGATTTTTATTTCCTCATCAAATTTGAGAGATAGTTTTGCTGGGTAGAAACATTTTGGCTGCAAGTTGTTTTCTTTCAGAGTTTGGAATATGCTACTCCAGGCCCTTCTGGCTTTCATGACTTAGTTTGGGAAGTCTGGAGTGATTCTAATTGGCTTGCCTTTGAATGTCACTTGGTGTTTTGTTTTTGTTGCCTTTAATATTTTCTCCTTGGCTTCTACATTGGTCAGTTTGACTACTATGCTGTGTGGGGAACATTTTATTGATCTTGTATAAAGGGGGTTTTATAAGTTTCCTGTATCTGTGTATCAACCTCTTGCTCTATGTTTGGAAATTTTCTGAAATTACTTATTTGAAAGATTGTTGATCCCTTTGGTTTTACCTTCTGTTCTCTCTTCTACACCAATTATTCTTAGATTAGCTCTTTTGAAATGGGCCCATATTTCTTCAATATCCAATTCATACTGTTGAATTGTTTTTTCTAAGATATATATATATATATATATATATATATATATACACATACATACATATATGTGTGTGTGTGTGTGTGTGTGTGTGTGTGTGTGTGTGTGTGTGTGTTTTGGAATGATCATCTTCTAATTGATTATTTATAGTTTGAACTGATGCCTTCACTTCAATGATTGTATCAGTTATTTCTTTCAGATTCTCTCTAAATTCTTTTTGGAAGTCCTGTATTACTTCTACAGTTCCATTCCTGATTTGAATTTCTGGATATCCCTGAAATTCTGTGTTGTCAGGTTCTGTCATTGTGGTGTTGTGGGAGCTCATTGCTTCCTTGCTATTCCTCCTTCTCATGATTAAAGAAGTTTATATCTGTTGTTTTTGATAGATTTCTCTCAGTCTCTAGGTGTCGGTTGGTATATCTAAGGGGAAATTGTGTTTTATTCAATAGTGAAGGTTGATTGAGGACAGAAATGAAGTCATAAATGGAAGAATAGAGTAAAACCACAGATAAAATCAAATAAAATGAAAATATGAGTTTGGCTAGGTAGTATAGAGTAGAAATTAGAGATGGTGAAGATGTAGTTTTATTCTAATAACAAATGTAGAGATTTTAGTATAGATATAAAGTGGATTTAATAACAAGACAAAGAAGAGGAATAAAAAAAGAAAAGGAATGAAGAGAAAAGTAGGCAAATGCAAGGAAAGAAGCTTGTGAGAGGGTTACAAAAAAGGCATACACACTCAAACACACAAAAAAGAACAGAAAACCAAAACAACCCCAACAAATTAATGCAATTCTACAAATATATACATACTCAAACAGACTAGGCCTCTGTAGTCTCTCTTTATGCAGACACCGAATACCCCCGGCACTCTCCTGTTCCAAGTCTGGTTTTCTGAGTTTTTCTCAGTTTATGCAGATAGCCAATATCAATGGGGCTGGATCTAGTGTTACGCACAGGTCACCCTCCACATTTTCCACAGATGTAGAATCTCAGTCTCTCTCTGCCTCTGTAGGTGGTGGATGCCTCTGAGAGCAAACTCAATGTAAGAGTCTCTGTTCTCCACAGCTACAACTTGGCTAGTCTAACTTCTCCCCATTCACCATGATTGGGTTGTCTATGGTGATCCCAGAGATCCTATAGTAGTGTCTAGTGTTAAGCATAGGTTTTCCCCCACACTTTCCACTGAAGCCGAGCCTGAGTTTTCTGAGTTTTTCTGAGCCTCTGATATGTCCAACCACAGAGGAGGAGGAGATGGAGGAGGAGGAGATGGAGGAGGAGGAGGAAGAGGAGGAGGAGGAGGAGGAGGAGGAGGAGGAGGAGGAGAAGGAGGAGATGGAGGAGATGGAGGAGAAGGAGGAGGAAGAGGAGGAGGAGGAGGAGGAGGACAACGAGGAAGAGGAGGAGGAGGAGGATGAGGAGGAGGAGGAGGAAGAACATTTAAATCCAGTCAAAGCCTTTTATAATTGTTGTCAATTCTTTCTAGGTAGGAAGAATATTTGATAGGAAGAATAAAGGAGGCAAGCAGGAGAGCAGAGGAGGGAAAATTTGGAAGCATGCACAGGATGCAAACATATAAGGTAGTTTCTAAGGAGTAAATTTTATATTAATTTCAGTCATTTCAGTTTCATCAAATTCACTTAATTTGAGTCAGTTTAGTTCAATTACGAGTGCCTCCCTGTAAGAGGCTTTAGTACATGCTCTGGAGACATGGAGATGAATTAGATTGATCCTGGGTCCTGTTCTATCTCCAAGGAGCTCATAGTTGGTTACAATGGTGAAGATCAGGTTTCAGCTTGAATATCTAATTCTGCAATCTTCCTGAGAAATTTCTTATGAGAAGGGTGTCTTAAAATTCTCTATTAATTTTTTAACAGCTATCAAACAAATAGTGTTCTTGGCATGTAAGTATTTAGAAAGTACCTTGCTCATTATTTACACTACAGCATATAATTGCAAATTTTTAGATTATTCAGTGATGTAAAAGAATACTTATATTTCTATTCAGAAGTAATCAGGGTATCTGAGCAAACATGTTGCTTGTTTTCAATATCGTTCAATTAACTTTGAAGATGACATGTTAAAAATATTCATGTTATCTGAATGGAAAGAATTAAAACTAGCTTCTATGATAAACTAAGAGTTTTACACTAAGAGTTTTACACTAAGAGTTTACAAAAAAATATTGAACCCTAGTTTATCTATGTCAGTGTTATTTTAAGCTATCGATGTGTGATTATTTAAAATGTTTTCTTACAAATCTTTTACAAATAGCTGCCTATGATTATAAAAAACAACTTTTAGACAAAATCACTTGTAATTGATAATGATAGATATTTTAAAAATATTTTAGCTGGATTGCATTTTGAAATTTGAAATTTAATATAATTCTTATTTATGAATCAATGAAATTGAGTTGAGGCTTAACAGGAATTTCAGTTAATAGATTATTAGAGAAGTAAAGATATAAAATCCACTGGTGTGCTAATACAAAATTTGTTTATTATATCCAAACCTGACAAAAGTATTTGAGATAGTTTATCAATGGCATTTCTAACAAGTTTGCTCAATAGGACAGTTAAGGACAGTCTTATTCTTGGTAGCCTTTTTAGAAAAGGTAAATCTAAATATATCTCTCATCTTCATGATGAACCCAGACAAACTGAAGTTGCCTAACACTGAGAAACAGCATGCCTCTCACACTTCACCTAATATTGCCTCACAAGAAAATAAAGAATGGCTATTATCATTATTTTCCAAGACTAACTTTTCACGATAACTTCCATGGCAATTTTAGTAAAATTCAAATAGAAATATGATTGATTAAAGGTTCAACCTTATTCTAGTTACCATGTTTTTAATTTTATTGGAACATTAATGTGTGTCTGAAATTAGAAGCAATTTAATTAAACACTTTCAGATAAATTTCTTAAATGCAATGTGTAGGTATTACTTACACATTACCTGCTGGTATTACCCTGCATGTCATGTGTGGCGGTCTGCAGTACCTCTGGGGAACGTACCCTTGATCCTAGGGACCAGGTTATCATGCTGGTCAGGAGCAAATTTCAGTGTGCACGGACACTTAAAAAGGGAACTATTTTCATGGATTCAGCAAAATATAATTAGTCCATCCTTACCCTTATTTACTTAAAGATGCCTACACATAGAACTAAATACAAACTCCTTTAAGTCACAGCACTTTGCAGTCAAAACAAGTTTGTAAACTAAAAGCAAACAATTATAAGAGCAAAAATAATCTAAATTGTCTAGAGTAATTCTCTTTTATTTCAGCTGCACCTAACTTGTTGCTTGTAGGACTGTGGCAGGGACTCTCCCTTTATTTTCACATGCTTTCCTAGCTGTGTTGGAAAGAGGTCAATTTTCTCACCACGTTCTCTGCTCCCTGGGAACCTTCATCCCTGCAGTTCACAGTGATGTCGTCTGGAGTTCACGCGGCGGGAATGGATCATTCGCCATCTAAATCGGCCTCTGTTCTTTTCTCATTAGCTTTGGACAATTAAAGTGGCACTATTTGACTGGTGACAACTCAGTTATAAATATAATTACAAACTTGGACACTGGAAATGCGAAGAAGAATCTGGAAATAACACAGTCAAACCAACAATTTAGAGAATTTAGAGCAATATTATATATGTATATATATATACACACACACACACACACACACACACATATATACATATACTCACATATATACATATACTCACATATATACATATACATATATACATATATACATATACATATATACATATACATATACATATACATATATACATATACTCACACATACACACGCATACATGTATGTATACATTATGTGTGTGTGTGTGTGTGTGTGTGTGTGTGTGTGTGTCTGCGTATTATTCAGTTTGAACACAAAGGCATTCTTTCTTTCTTTCTGCTAACTATACCCTCAGCCTTTATTTTGAAAGAGGGTTCCTTTTTTTTTTTTTTTTGTGGTACTGGGTGTGGAACCCAGAGGCTTTCTACCTCCGGGCTATACTCCCAGACCTTTTTTATATTTTATTTGGAAACAGGGTCTCACTGAGTTGCTGAAAGCCTCACTAAGTATCGAGGCTGGCTTCGAACCCGTGCGATCCTCCTGTCTCAGCCTCCCAAGCGCGGGGATTACAAGTGTGCACCACTACGCCTGGCGAAAGAGGGTTCCAATGAGTTGCTGAAGGTCTTGTTAAATTGCCTTGAACCTGTAATCCTTCTGTTTCAGCCTCCCATGTACTGGGATTACAGGTGTGTGAACACTGAGCCTGGCTAGAGTGTACTATTTATAATTTTAAAATCCTTAGCAATAATACTAACATTTAAATTTTTTTCTTACTGTCAACCTTTAATATTTGTCCTTGGACTTCTCTTTATAAGAAAGAAATCTTAAAATAACTGATAGTTATTTTTCACCCTACAGTATTTCCATCTCCCTTTAGTTTTACTTTGTATGGGCAGCAAATAAAATTCAGTCTGGCCATCAGGTAGTCCTAGAAGTCAGATCAAGCTCACACGGACAGACATGTACCATGTAGTCTTCGCATCCTGGTAGTCAACACAGTCAAGTAAAACAAACAGCTTAGCAAAATTACCTGTATTCTCTGAGTTCTTCATAATGGACTTTTTTTCTCTAGGAAAAGCTCTTTGTAATTCTATACAAACTATAATAAAGCAGAGAAAGTCCTTAACACGTTCCCCAGCACACAGCAAGTGCTCAACAGACTGAGCCATTATTACTTGTATATAGTGTAAAATTCAATATTATCATATGAACAAGTGAAAGGAAGACATTAGAACAGTGGCTCTCATGTCTACTGAGGAACTTGAAGAAGTAATATTACCTGGATCCCATTTCAGAGATGCTAATGCCCTTCATGTTATGTAGCTGGACATGAAGATGTTAGCAAGCTCTCAGGTGGTTCTAGGAAGCACAAGATTGAAAATAAATTATTGCTTTAGAAGAGCTTGTAGTAGGTGCAGTCTAATTTCATAGATACTAGAGATTTGAATCCTCAGTGCTACCCTGACAGTGATGGCTGATGATGACAGTGATTCAGTTTCCCATTATGTAGAATGAAGGCTAGATCTTATCTAAGTCTCACAGATTTAAAATTCTATGCTCTACAAGTTCAGAGCAGAGGAAAAAAAGTCCCCCAGGTTATAGTTTTATCTTCAAGCTGTTTTGGAAAAAAAAAGTCAAATCAATGAAACAGTTATTTTTAAACTGTTCACTTAAAGTGAAGCAAATATGAAAAATGTATTTGTCCTTTTAACTCTTTTACTTGATGTTATTTATAAATATACCATGATGGTTGGTATTTGGAGGAAAAACCCAGAATTTCAACTACATAGCAGCCAGAAGTTAGGAAGGGTGTATTTTAGCTCAACTTACCATAGTCAATTTTTCTTCTCTCACTTAAAAGAAAAAAAATAAATATCTGAGAAAGTCTTTTGCAGCTGGCCTGACCCCTGGGAATGTGCAAGGTGATTTTGTATCATATATGTCCCTAGCAGGAGGTCTTTGTGTATTTTATGGGAAGGAGGCTTTGGGCAGGACAAGTTGAAGGTCACACCTGTGTTGACATTAATTCCCCATACCATTCTCAAATTTGTAAAGATTCACTCAGCTCCTTCACTATCTTTTATGGTCATCTCTTAGTAGCTAGGCTTTAGAAAGTGCACTGAAGACAAACACAGTGGCCATATGTGATGTGCAAGTAGCGTGATAATGGCCACATTTGTGACCATTCACGGCTCAGGTAGCTCTTCCTTTCTCACTTCATTTTTTTTAACTGGTGCGCGCATCGAAGTCATACATCTTAATGAAATACAAGATGGTAGAGTCAAACATGTACACATCACTCATTTAGCCCTTCTTCAACTTCCTCCCCATTTCCATCCCTCTCCTTCCTTCTCATGTTTGACTTAGTGACTGACTTTGATATGTTTGTGAATGTACTTCATGTGTGTTAGGGAATTCTTTTCCCCTCTTATCACTTTCAGTTACGTAGTCTTTGTTGCTCATCTATGGCTTCTCCTTCTGAGTCTAGAGTTTCTACCATGACCTATTTACTCCTTAGCTTCCACATATTAGAGAGAGCATCTGATTTTGTTAATTTTTGTGAATGACTAATGAAAGATCCTCAGAAGAATGGACATGAACTTACCATATCATCCAGCAGTATCATTTCTGGGTATCTACCCAAAAGAATGGAAACCAAGCTACCAAACTAATGCATGCATATTTATGTTCATAGCAAAAATTTTACAATTGCCAAACTATGAAACCAGACAAGATGTCCATCAACAGATGCATGAATTACAAAATTCTGGGATATATATACACAATGGAATTTTACTCAGCCACAAAGAAGGACAAAATTATGTCATTTGCAGGAAATAGATGGAACCTGAGAATATAGTGCTTAGGTAACTTTTCTATGCATTGCTGGGGAAAAAGAGTAACACTTGTCTTATGAGGCTACAGTGAGAAACTCCATGGAATAAAGCAGGGACATTTCTTGACACATATAATGGCACCATAAAACAAAAACGAATAACCCAAAATAGCAAAGTCTGTCCTTGTTGTGAATGAGTTCTACACTGGTCTCTGATGGTTGCCTGGCTGGAGCCAAACAGCCTCTTCACACAAACATCATCTTGCCAGACACTGGCTCTAGTCTTCATCTAGCACTGGACCTGTAGACAAGAGGAAATTATTTGCAACCCTGAGTCCCTGCCCAGTTTCTACAGCTGCCCCTTAGAACCTAGGTTTCTCTGGGTACTGGCTCTTTCTATGAGGATGTTGCTCCATAACATTCTTTGATGCTCTTGAGGCTTTTATATGCTTTAGTCCTTCCAGCTGAAAGACATGCATTCACAAGCCTCCTCCTTGTCTTCTACATGGGCCTCTACTGCTGAGGCACATACCTTTCTAAGGGAAAATCTACTTCTGTCTTCTTCAGGATTCTGTGTCCTGATCAAGCAAGCATACATGAGAAATGGAGAATGCCAATTTTTTTTAAAAAAGTATCAGTCTAATATTCTGGGATATCAATACATGCAATAAATTTAAATTATTTAAAGATGAACAATTATTTATCACAAAAATGCTATAAATTCATTCTGTTGATCTCAACAATTATATTAAGAAAGTAACCAGTGTGTTATCTACAGAACTCAAAATTTTATTCCAAATTTCTCCAGTTTTTTTTGAGAACATGTTTTTTCCCCAGATGGTGAGATTGTGATAATAACTATTTGAATTATACCATAATTTAATCCTGATATTATTCATTTAGAAAACTATTTTTGCTTCAGAATAATTTAAAGCAATTTTTGTTTACATTTCTCTTCCTGTCTTCCTCTTTGTTAGTCAATATGTGTTTTTCATTGAGATTAGTGTATTATGTCTTACTAGATGTATTTCATACAAGATTTCTAACTTATATAAAAACTGAGAGGCCCCAAAGTTGTAATCTGAGCTAGATAATATCATGCTGGATATGAAATCATACTGTTTCTTTATTCCTAAGAACCATTATAGTTGCCATAAGCCACTGATGCCCAGAGTAAAGAGAATCACTTTTTTTGTGTGGTTTAGTTATTATCATGTAATAAACTGGATTTGAATTAGATGATAGCCAGTGATCTTTCAGTCCAATATTCTTTTTTGTAAGCCCCCAATTGCATATCCAAAAACTTACATAAAACATGTAAAAAGCCAATGATTTAGTGTAAAATCTAAAATGATTTCATCTTTTGTGTATATGAAGAGAGGCTAATTACAAAACTGTTTCTCTAAGTCACTAAGTCTTTAGTTCAGACAAGGCATGGTTTTCCTGTTTTTTCCTATGTTTTCCTCCCTGACAGTTTCTCTTCCCTCCCCTTTCTTTCTCCTTCCTTCCTTTCTTCCAACCTTCCTTCCTTTTTCCCTATGATTAAAATAGCTATATTGTCACAGGTCTTATGAGAGTTTAGATCAATTAATTTTACTTAAAATTATTTGCAGCTTTAGGGTAAATGTTTAATCCTTCCAATGTATAGCTGTACTTTTGAAGAAAAACCCAAGAAACTTTGAAACATGAATCAAACGCATTCCCATTTGAAAGGCTTTACAGAAACTCTTACATCATTCCTGCTGGATAGTTCTGTGATTCCTCAAAGCTAGTGATTCTATTAACTAGAGAGCATATCAAGGGAAAATACTTGCAGTCTTTGGCTGTGTCTGTCTCACCGTGTTACTGTGAATTGGAATGTTTGCGTTTCATTAAAGCAATCAACCATGCCCTTGTATATTCCTTGTAGTTTAATGAGTAGAGAACTCAGAAGCCTGGCCATTCGGTGAGAACATGCAGTGCTGTGAGCCATCAGGCTTTTTTCTGAGCTCTTTCAATTCTCAAAAGTCCTTAATTTGAGCAGGCAGCTCACTAATGCTCTAAACAAGTTCCCATGACCTCACCATCTGCTTGCATTAACATAAGGTGAAGTGCTCATTCTGCTCATTCTGCTTCTACCTTCTTGCAATGGGACATGGACATGACCATGGTCTCCATCACCCAGAAGACATGTGAGTCTGACCACTCTACCGCATCCTTCAGAATCCATGACACGCCGCCTTTGGAGGATCCATGTAGGGTACTGTAGTGTACCAATGTGCTGCACAGAGTTGATGGAGCTATCCAAACATTTTGTATGTCTCCTACTGTGCAGGTATTTAACCTATGGCTAGTGAATTCAGACTTTCCATGTTTATCCAAACATTCTGTACTGGCAGGTGTGTGGATCCATCTTATAATTAAGATTAATATTTTTGTTGACAATATCTGGCATGCTTTCTTGTGGTTCTGAAGCTGGGTGTATCTAGTATTCAATGGTGTTATTGTTTTTTATCTTTTTTTAAATTTTGAAACGGGGCCTCACTATGTTCCTGGGAGTCTAACTAGGAGACTGAGACTAACTATGTTGTTGAGACTATCCTGGAGCCTGTGATCTTCCTGTCTCAACATTCCAAGTACTGGGATTTCAGGCATGTACCACCATGCCTGGCTCATGATCAATCTTTTTTTTTAAAGACTCAGATCTCTTTGAGAATGGTAACTTTGCCATGTTCATTTCTTCCCTGTAGCTTCTAGTACAGTTCCTGGGGTTGATGGACTCACTCACACATTGCCATTATTTGATCTGACCTAGAAAGGAATTATGCTTATCTTCATATGAGGCAGGCCAAGGATTTTGACCAAGAATAAATTAACAAATTATTTTAATGGAACTGACTCCACATACCTTGATATCTATTTATGCTACATCATTTGTTTACATGACTCACTCCGTAAAAAAGGATATGTGGGTGGAAATGAAACTTAATCTTCAAATAAGCAAATTGGCAAAATTAATGATATTCCTATCAACACAGACAGATGGGAGAAAATCCAGATAGAGAAAGTGGTAGGAGTTAGTGTATCTGTGCCCTTGCTATAAAGGAGCTCATGGCCTAGTCAGGAGATTTAGAAGTAGAAATGAAGTTGTGTAGGGCTCATCCAAAAGATGGCTTACAAGAAGGAGTGAAGATAAGGTGATATTCTTGCCAAATCAGTAAGGCATTAACCTTCCTAAGGACAAAGGGAAAGAAAGAATTCCTGGTGGGGAAGTGAAAAAAAAAAAAAACAGCCTCTTACATAAAATAAAGTGTGTTTTAGGGAATGATCATTTGGTGCAACCCAGAGTATAAAAGCTAAGCAGGGTGCCTGAGAAATAAGGCTACACACAGCCAGCTCAGCAAGGGGCCTACATGTCTAGTTATGCTGAGAAGTGTGAACTCCACCCAAAGGTGGCAGAGAACCTTAGAAAGGTCACAGGCTATTGAGTCTACAATATTCAAGTCATAATTATTTTTTGACATGGCTGTTTTCTTTATGTATGCTTTCTGGAGTGAAAATACACTTTTTGATGAAAACTCATCTCACTTTTGCTGGCTCTAAGATTCCATCATCCTTTTCCCCAGTGGAGAGCATTCACCCTAATGACTAGACCTAATGTAGACTGAAAGAAATGCCACCTTACAGGAACAGGAGGCAATCTATCCCAAAGTGTTTTCACTTACCGTTCTTTCTGGAAATGTGGTCTCTGTTGCCATGAAAGTTGCATGATATCATGAATTCACTCATTGTAATAATTCATGTTCTCCAGCCCAACAGTCTCACTGATCTCCTAGAGATGGATTAATTACAGTTTGAGGGCCTTCATGCTCCCTCTGCTTTAAGCCACATTATTAGGCTATTCCCAGCATCAGGAAATCTGGTGGTAAATAATTCAAGATAAATGCAACCCCAATGGGAAATTGCAAGTGCCTGTATTTCATGACCCATGACATCTCTTGTGACATGTGATGCTGTGTTGATGGGACCATGGGATAATTATTGAGCCTTCTCATATTGGTACCATTTGCTTTGGTCCAGGTTATCTGATGTCATTCATCATTTATTCAGGTTGTCATTCATTCATCATCCTCTGCAAAGAAGGTCAGTACCTCCAGAAAAAATCTGTTCCCATCTTTCTTCTTTTCTGTAAGACTGATGGAACTCTTATGCCTTACAAGTGTGTTTGTGGTGTGTGTGTGTGTGTGTGTGTGTGTGTGTGTGTGTGTGCATTTAATTATTTCAGTCTTTTAAAGTTCCAGGAAGACTCTTTACAATGAACATCCATTGTCCACTGAAGATATTTAAAAATACTAACTGGGCAATTACTATCTCTGGCTATTTATTTCATGGTGAACAACAGATAGACTTCTAGATCTCAAGAAACTTACAGACTAGCTCAGTACTGGCCAGAAAAGAGCAATGTTAAAAATAACAGTACTTTATACCAGGCATGTTGGCGTTTTAGACCATCCTCAGCAAGACAGCGAGATTCTCAACAACCTAGAGAGACCCTGTTTCAAAACCAAAGAATAAAAAGATCTAGCAATGTAACTCAGAGGTAAAATACTCCCGGGCTCAATCTTCAATATCCAGGCCTCCTCCACATATGCACACACACGAACAATGTCCTTTGTGAAGTTCACTACTTGGGTACACCAGCTACCTGTGGTACATTCTGTTCCAAGAGCTGAGAATTTGTTTTTTTTCCAAATTTCTGTATTACAGTTGGCCTCCTGCACCCCTCGAGGGCAGTGCCTTTGCTCCTAAGGTAAGTGGTTTACATTCTTATCTCATTGAAGTCTCACAACAATCTTGTAAGAAAGGTACTGTCAACCTCTTTTTGCCATCCAAGTAAGTGACGTTTAGAGAAGGTCAATAATTTGCCCCAGGTCAAAGGCTTGCCTGTGGAAGGACTCAGCTTCCAAGCCTGTGCTAATCTGATTTTGAAGACCTTTCACTTACTCACTGTGCTAAGCCAGTTGCCAACCAACCCTCACATTAAATACTTTCTAGAAGTTTCCATCTGCTTAAGACTTTAAGAATACGACAAGAGCTGTCTGGTGCTTAGGAAGTGTTATCATGTCATTCAGTTCTTTTCATTATAATTAATATGCAGGACAGATCTTAGCTGCAGTTATCTGTCCTATGAGATGTAGATAAAATCCAAGTTTCTGCTTGTACAAAACTCTCATATCCCATGTTTCTTTTCTCCTCAATCTAGGACTGGAAAGCAATCCCTGCTCTATCATTTCTTTTAAGGGCCTTTGTGTGTATGAAATTGACTTCAACAAGATTTGAGTCAGGGATCGAGTTTTAATTTCTAGCAGTGCAAACAATGTCAAATTAAACTTTCTAGGCATACCATCAAAATAAATATATAAATTTCATTGCGGGAAGAATACAGTAGCTAGGGTTCCTTATAAAGAAGACTAGAGGAGAATAAAAATAAGGGTTGCCCTTCTCGATGTAGCACATATTTTAAAGTAATGCATCATATGTGAGATGCCTATGTTTCTGGTATCACATCACTGTAAAATCTTCAGGACTCCCCCTTTTTCAGCAGCATTAATACCCGGCCATGTACAGGCCCTCCAGTGCTTTTTGAACCTTGCATCTCAGTCCTTACTTTTTCTTTTACATAAATCAATGTAGCTTTCCACTTTTCTAAGTGGTTCACTCATGTGTTCTTCAAAGCAAAGGGCTTTTTACCGCTTTTCTCATTTCTTAGCAGCCTGGCAAACCTGCAAATACTTAGTAAATGTTGTCTCTAAAATAGATCATTCTCTTTCCCTACAATTAATTCATGTACCCATCTTCAAAATAGTCACATAAAAAACTGCTATAATCATGTTTTCATATATTAAAATTGATCTTGCTACATATTCATATACTAAACTCTACTATAAAACAATATTTTGAAATCAATTTCCAAATAACTCCTTGATCAGGAATGGATGAAAACTGCAAGAGAAATCTTTTTCACTTCAATTTTTGTATTTCTCAGTTCTACTGACTCTGCTATATGTATTTCTTATTATTCCAACTTCACATGGGTCTGTGTCTATTTATTTTCACTTTCTTGGCCCATTTGAAGAAACTGTTTACTCTCTTTAGCTTGCTGTACACAGTCAAGGACCTGGCTGCATTTTTACAACATGGAATCCAGCTAAGCATTGGACTCCAGAGTTAGACAGCCCCGCTCCAACTTAACTCAGATGAGCATAGGAATTTTGCAATATCAAGTAAATACCTGGCCTCTCTAAGACTATTTTTTTCATCTGTGTAATGGAGAACCAAATACTTATTATTTGCATGTTGGTGACAATTAAACGTGAGATCATTCTAAGAGGAACATTTAGCATGGTGCCTGGTATAGAAAGCTCTCGGTATATGCAAGACCCTAACAGTATTATTTCTGTTTTTTTTTTTCCAGTAAGGACTATACATGTTTGTCTCTATTTGTTGCCTTGGGTATAAAGTCTCACCATTTTCAAATTCCTCATCTCTGTCTCTCTTTTTTTTTTCAATACTCTGCTTATAACCTACTGCTTATGTGTTCTGTGCCTAAAGGGGGATTAATTCTTCTGGATAGAAATGATCGGTGTTTAGATGAAAAACTGATGTTATAACACCCCCTGTTCAATACATAAACCACTCATTCTCTTCCAAAACTTGTCAGCCTGTGCTGTAGCTTTTAGTGTAGCACTGGTTAATCATTTCTGCTTGGTATGGTGTTTGTTACATTAATTCTTGTTATTTCTGTTTTTATAGAGGGGGAACTGAAAACTGGAGAGGTTGAGTTATGGGCACAGTATAGTCATATAACTACTAAAGCTTGATTCATTGAGGGGCCCAAAATATGTTCATTAAATAAGTCATCCAATAAGGACATATGGGAGATCAGTAGTGGTTAAATGAATGTATGGAGAACTTTCAAAATCATAGGTATGCATCATTATTCTACAAAAGGGGGGGAAATCATTTCTTTTTGCTCCCAGTAAATGTTTGCACATCTTTGAAGCACCATCAAGGTATCAGGAAGGAAATATGAAAATGTACTTATGTGGCTCCTTCTGTGCCTTTCTCAGTCCTTCCTATTACAGGGAAGTCCGAGGACCTTGGACAAAGAAAACATAGAGGGTGAATTTTATGAAAACCAGACAGAGAAGGAGAATATTACTGAAAGTTTGCACAGTGAACCTACATAAACAACCCTCCCTGACTTTAGTTGGAACATAAAATCTTTCCCAGAAAGGCTGAGGACTGCTGCAAAGGCTAGTGCAGGCTCTAAATTAAGCCTCTTAGGAGGAGGGTTGGCACTTCAAAGCAGTTTAATTCAAGTTTCAGAGAAAAAGAGGACTTCTGAGGTCACCTCCATGAGCCTCACCACAGGCATCAAGCTGCTCACTGAAGTTCCATTTTCCAGGGAATGGCACAGCCCCACTGTCTCAGGGGGAGGCAAGCTTGTCTTGGGGGGCCTAGATTCTTAAATTTCCTGAATATATCCTAATTTGGTTCCTTCTCTTCTTCACTATATTGACCTTAGTTTCAAACTTCCTTAATATTTTCTTTGTAGGCATTGTATCAACCTGCCAGATCCTGAACCAGTATCCAGCCCCAGCATTTCTCAAGAACAATGGCCAGGCATTCTCTCTACAAATCTCCTCTGTTTAATTTTCTGCTCAGTCTTTAAAATCCTAACATTGCTATACAAAGACTTACATGCTTTGACCTATCTCTCTCTCTCTCTCTCTCTCTCTCTCTCTCTCTCTCTCTCTCTCTCTCTCTCTCTCTCTTCTCTCTCATTTTCTTTCCCAAATTTTATATTCTACCAATGCTAACATTATAATCTTTTGTTTAGCCCACGGGAGGCTGACATTTCTGTCCCTTCATGCATGCTGTGCTGTTTGAAACTCCTGCTGTCTTTCTTCTCCCCATCATTTTTCAGTCTTCAACTCCTCCCAAATAGGTGTAGCCTCCATTAGGCGGGGAAAGAGCCCAGTTCTCCTCATAAGCATTCCTTGCTTACCGTTCCAAATGAGTGCTTGCTCCCTAGAAGAAAAAAAATTACTGGAGGCTCTGCACAGATCCTGACGTGCCTTAATATGTTGTCTTAAGATGTAATTTAAAATCATCTCAAGCATTAGTTCTCAGTAGATACTCTGTGTCTCACCAGGCTGGAGACAGTCTGCTTTGTGTTTAATAGGTGAAATTTTAAGTGAGGCAGGCTAGGTCAGCATGACAATTCAGCATTACCAGTATGTGTCTTGAAAAATTTCTCTTATTTCTCAAATCTCTTCTTTTCTTTTCTCTCCTTTTTTTTTCCTTTTTAGGGTGCTGGGAATTGAATCCAGGAACATTCTGACTCCTATCCACACTCCTAACCCTATTTTATTTTTTATTTGGAGACAAAGTCTTGCTAAGTTGCTGCGAGCCTACTCGCTAAATTGCTGAGGATGGCTTTAAGCCTGAGATCCTCATGTCTCAGCCTCTCAAGTATTGGGATTATAGTCATGCACCATCATACCTGACTTTATTCTCTTTTTAACACACAAGTAATATTATCATATAGAAATTTTATAAGACTTGAAAAATATAATGCATAATGAAGAAGAATTTAGCAGATGGAATTATATGTATGTTGACTAATAAATATGAGATGATATATCATATTTTGAAAATAGTTTTCTTACCTCCACTATCAGACACTCTGATTTCTCTTCTCTAATAAAGCCACCTTCTCCTCTTTCTCCCATTCTCCTCCTCTTCCTCCTCCTCCTTTCTTCTTCTCCTTCTTCTCCTTCTTCTTCTTCTTCTTCTTCTTCTTCTTCTTATTCTTATTCTTATTCTTATTCTTCTTCTTCCTTTAAAGGGACTCAAAATGTATAAGTAATGCAATGATGGTGTATACTAGTATCATAGAAATAGGAAAGGAGAGATACTTCCTTCTACCAGCTTACCAAAGGATATTGGTTTGAGGTTTAAATAATTAACAAACATAAAATGGCTGACATATATTAGGTGCTCAAAAATGTGTAGTTCACCTTCCCAATGCTGCAAAACTTGATTCTTTGAAGTTATTTTCTTGGAAAAAACTATTAGAAAAAGATCTAAAGAAAACCTATGATAGAAAGAATAATAGCTAGCTGGACTATGTCCCTATCCTGATCTTTGGAATCCAAGAATATGTGACCTTACTTGGCATGGGAATATTAAGGTAGCAGGTGCAATTAAGAGTGCTAATCAGCTGACCTTCAAACAGAGAGATCACCCTGTATTACCTGGGTGAGCCCAGAAAATCACAAGAGTCCTTAAAGGTAGAAGAAATAGCAGAATAAGAGATCTCAAGAAATATGGAGTATTGCTGGGGTTGAATATGGAGGAAAAACACCACAGCTATAAGATGTGGCCTTCCAGACTATAAGAGGCAAAATATGGATTTTCTCACAAAACCTTCAAAAAAATCACAGCCCTGCTGATCCCTCAATTTTAGCTTAGTGAGACTGTTAGACTGACAACCCAAAGAACTGTGTACTAAACAGAATTTGTGCTGTCTTAAGCAACAAGGGAAGCAGTAACTTGTTATCATCATAATAGAAAAGTAATACACCAACTGAAGGACAAATTTGAATTTCTGACAGCTAGGAATCTGGTGTTTGGTTAGGGGGTAGTTAAAACAACCTGCCCATATTCCAGTCACTAGCTTTTCCATTGCCTTGGCCAAAATAACCAGAAAGCCCAACTTAGGGAGGAAAGTTTTATTGTAGCTCATGACTTCAGATGCTTTAGAGGTTTCAGTCCATGGTTGGCCGGCTCCAAGGTAGGAAGCATGGCGACCAAGAGCATGGCAGAGAAAAGCCACTCTTGGTCATGGTGGCCAGAAACAGAGAGAGTAAGAAAAGGAGAACATATATAGTCCCCAAGGCCATTCTTCTACTGACTCCTCTCTCCAATCATGCCTACATCTGAACCTTCCCGCACTGGAGACCATGCTTCCAACACATCAGATTTGGGGGAATATTCTAAATCTAAAACATAACACTCAGAAACTCTCTTCGTGCATAAATCCTACTAGCTCGTGGGGTCTCATGTTTTACCTTTCATATCAGCAAATTTAGGGGGAAATTGAGGTATCTTCAGGTTAGGCCTGGTATTCCTGTTCTGTCCAAGTGTGAGGGTAGGGGATTTAGTGCTGGTAGGGAAGAGACACTGTGTAGCTGTTCTATATAATGCTGAAAAGTAGTTAATAGCTTCCATCATGGTTATTAACAATAATAACCACTTATGTTAAGTACATTTCAGGTGCTGTCCATTTCCACAAAAAATAAAGAAAATAAAGGAATGTTATATATAGGAGATATTATAATATTTACTTAAAAGTCTGGAAACTGAAACCAGAGAAGCCAAGTGACTGATACAGAGGTATACAATCTATAATCATAGTGCTTCTGCTTGTACCTTTACTGAGGTCAGGTTTTTGAGACTCAAGCCTGTGCCTTCTTCATTATATATCACTGTCTCCCTAACAAGGCACACTTTCCTTTTTCACTTTGGAACAAAAAAAAGCAGCTGACATTGTATTAAAATTTGTATCACACCTTGGTTTGTGAAATCTTCTTTTCTGCCATGAAACCAATCCTGCACACAGAGCTTTGTGAAGGATTAGATATTCAATGCTCACTATTTCTAATAGATGGTACACGTCAATCTGCGGCTTATGGTACTGAAGAGCTATTATTTCACTACAATATCATCATATAAAATGTCATTGTATTTTCCCAGGCACATTGCTGTGATGTGCAGTAACACTGAAATCAAAGGCTATTAGGACGTTTTCCCAGAACAAAATGTGTCCCCACAGAAACAATGCAACATGACTTCTCCTGGTGTGTTATATTCTCCTGAGCGCATGCCTCCTCCCCTGCAAGCTCACATATTTTCAGCTTCACAAATAACACTTTCAAGAGGACTGCGAAATAAAAGACCCACACAGTTATGGAGAGCTCCGGGGGGCATGTGTATGTGTTTGCTTTCCTTAGCCAGATTCTGAAAAGGCAACAGGATGTAGGAGGTGTTATGGTAGCTTTCCCGAGGCCTGGGGAGCATGAAAGGATCCGTTCATCAGCCTTATTGTCGCAGAACTTCAAAGTGAGGCCAAGAAAGAATAGGTGTATGAGCAGTCAGGCTAGAAATCCACCATTGCCTCTGTTCCAATTGTGTTCCAAGTCTATTGTTCAGGGGCTTCTACAGTGTTGGGATCTGACAAGGTCGGTGAGCACACACGCTTGTCAAAACTTTACTAATGTCAATTGCCATCTGTGTTTTTCTCAATTGCTATCTGAGACAGGTTGCTCTCAACTGAAAGGCAAAGTAGTAAATTAAGAACTAGCAAGAAATCCTTTCATCACTGACCTATATATACATTCTGTCCCTGAGAAGCTGGGGCTGAGAAAATTCATATGTTCATTCATTCATTTATTCATTCATTCATATGAGCCATTTTAATGAACAACAATCAAAACCTTCTCTACTAAGGACTATGATGATTTTATTTTGTTTTTGTTTTCCTTCTCTAGACTACAGCACTTCATACATACTTTAGATGATAGAAACACATTTAATAACTGATTCTTGCTCTGGAAAATATTGTAACCTAATTAGGGAAAAGAGACTGTCACACTTGAAAAAAACCCAGGGCAAAGTCAACTGCTAAAGTGGCTTAGCACATTGGGAGCCTCCCAAAATTATCTGTGCCTGAAAGAGAATTTACTAAATAAAAGACATCATGGATGGTACATACCATATTTTCAAGAGACAGTATCTAAAATACCTGGGAATGTTTTATAGAGAAGCTAGTGAATATGTTGAATTCAAGAAAATCAGTAGAGATTGAAGGAACAGGAAAAAAGTAAGGACATGTCGGATAGTATGGCTCTGCATGTGTCCACACAGGTTCCCAAATTGCTTTAGATGAAGTTGAAGCTTTTTATGGGAATATTGAGAATGGCTATAAAAGAAGATTAGACAAAGTCTTGGATGTTCTGATAGGTTTATACCTAGTCCTACAGGTAAAGCAAGCATTTGACAAGTTGTCTTTTTTTTTTTTTTAATCAGTGGTATGGAAAGTCGGAAACCTTAGTGAGGACAATTGCCCATGGTGGGCTTACGGGGCTGGGGGACCACGAGAAAGGGATGAGGGTCTAAATGAGAGGGTTCTTTTATTAATCCAGAAGCCAGGTAAGAGAACATGGAGCCCAGTGGGTGCTGTGGTCCATGAGGTGCCAAGCATCTCTATCTATGATGGTAGTTATTCTTTGATGCAGTACATAGTATTTTTCTCACTTTTAGAGACATGGAAACTAAAGCTTGGCCAAGTATGAAAATAGGCTTCAAGTCAAAAGACTTAATATTTTGTAGCCCTTTTCTTGTCTTTAAATCTGCTGTTCTTGACACATCATTGGCTTTTGGGAGATCATGAGCACAGAGGTCCTTCATGTCCTGAGTCTACCCCCATATCATCATGGCCAGTAACAAAGCTTACTCCTCACAGTTGAATTATTCACTTGAATCTTCCCTAAAGGGCAGAAAAAGGGAATCAGATGAGCAGGGCGATAAAGTATCTCAGTGGGAAGAGGATTTTTGTTCATTAATTGAAATCATCTCCTTCCTTAATGAATTCTACTGGTCAACCTGTACCATCTAATACATGCTCAAGACTTTTCTCCTTTTGAGGTGTTTTGGGAAAGATGAGCTCCAGAGCATTTTCAATTTTGGAAATTGAAAGACAGGTTAAAATTAAATCCATTTTTGCCTTTATGTCCTGCATTCTCACCTGTACCACAAATGCCATCCTGTCTTGCATACTGTGCCCAGGGCTCCCCTTCCTACCTGCCTTACACCTCAGTGACTTGCTTTGCTTCTTCTCACACTGCAGTAAGAAGTCTTTGTGGACTTTTTTTAAATTTGTTTCGCCAAGATCTAGATTCTGAGAAGGCATCTTGGCATACTCAACTAAATTATGACTAAAGCCATAGTACAATAAGCGACTAAGCATTTCAGAAATTTTCACACAAAAAGCACATCAGTGGATTCCATGATTCACAATGGTTAGAGAATTGGACTCAGATGTAATGTGGGTGATTTCTTGTCATGAAGGTTACAGGAAGAGTCCTTACTGCAGAGGCTGAGCACCTGTGAATAACAAGGAAGCCAAATGCCCTCAGAGCAATTTCAACATGTTCCTAGGTAACCTTGCAATCAATCTTTGCTATTTTAGTAAACTAATTACTGTTAATCAACGTGGTATAACGTAATATGCACTTATTTTTCCATATGTTTATATACATTTATATGCAACATTATTATGGACTATATTTCTATATTATAAATTATTTGCATATTTATTAAGTGGGTTGTACTGGAAATGGAGCCCAGGGGCATTTTACCTCCGAGCTGTACCTTCAACCTTATTATTTACTTTAAAACAGGGTCTTACTAAGTTGCAGAGGACCTCATTAAGTAGCTGAAGCTAGCTAAGGACCTGAAATCCTCCTGTCTCAGCCTTCCTGGAATTACAAGCATGGGCCACCATGCCCAGATAAGTGATTCATTTTGGTTCCTTTCATGGCGGTGTTTTTGAAATTTCTGTTACAATTCACTATCACATAACATAAAATAGAGAGTGCCAGATGAGAAAGGATGAAGTATTGTCTCAGTGGTAGAGCACTTGCCGAGCATGTACAAAGTCCTGGCTTCTATCTCCAGCACTGTAAAGGGGAAAACAAAACAAAGCAAAACAACTTATATACATAACTTATCAGATACAAAACAACTTATCAGACACATAAGCAAGTGACTTAAATTTTAGTTGTCCTCTTTAACAAACTGTTTTTCTTTAAATTGGAAAAATCATTTCTCTTTCCTATGCTTCTGATTCATCATCAGAAAATAAGCATTTCTATAAATGAGTGTCAGAGAGTTGTTTTCAACCAAGTTTCAAATTTCCGGGTCTGGTAGTTGTCTCTGAAAGTCAGAACGCTGACTATCAGCCTTGGAGGCTTTCAGAAGTCATAAACCAGCCAGGCAGGTTTGACCTGATTGATATTTTTCCTGGCCTAGAATCTCATGTTGGCTGCCTGCTTGGCTCCTGCTCAAACTACCTGGCAGCCCTTCAAACGCTCACACAGTTCTAACTAGGTGGATAAATAGAACTTTATAAACCCAAGTAGTCATAGAGTAGGCAAATATTCTGATATTAAAGTTTCTGGCTCTCAAATTTTGAGTGCTAAGAACATTTTCATTAAGCTGTTGCCCTATAAATGTCTTCTAAGTTTTTTTTCCCCACTGAACTTCATTATTTATATAAGAATTCATATTCTTGTCTTTGTGCTAACAAAGGGATATTAAATTGTTCATCTGAGCTTTGGGCAAACCAGTCATAACCAGTGTGACTCTCCAGATAAAGGCAAACCAACTTTAGTTGTCATTCCATGTGGTCTCTGATTAGGGCAGGGCTTGACATAAAGAGGACTGGCAAAGAAAGATCTAGAACAATATGGGGTGGAGAAAAGATACTAAACTCATGAGTCATAAATTAGAAAGAACTACAAGGGACATGGACTCCTCCTGTTGTGCCTTGATCAGGCAGAGATGCACTGCTCAGTAATTTGATATGTAGGCATACTTATTCACCAGCAAAATGTAGATTCAAATAAAACAATTGAAATAAACAAAGAAGGGGAGCAGAAAACTATATGTAAAGAGAAAGCATTTCATTTTGTGACCCTTCAATTTGCAGAGTGATCTAGGATGATAGCCATGGAGAAGATTTAAAGTGACATTCAAAGTCTAAAGCTGTTTGCACATAATCATGATTAATTATGAGATGAATGGGGTTTTACCAAATGAGGGAGTATGTCCTGAGTAAATGGTTTTGGTTCAGTGGGTCCTGTAGCCAACCCGAGGACATATCTAAAGTTTTCAGAAGCCTAACACATAGGTATTAAGAATCAGATGTGTGTCAGTTGAATTACACTGACTTGGTAGCATTTCAGAAATATGGGATTGAATGATTTGAGCAACAGGGTCTGGTTTCAGTTTTGCTACCAGTTTGCTGGGAGATGCTAGAAACATCTCAGAATAGTATTGCGTGCAAAGAGCAGGATCCTTTAGAATTCTGAGAGATTGTCAAATCATTTGAACCCCTCCAACACACCCCTCACTTTGTGCTTTTCGAAACAGAGGCCCAAGAAAATAGAGTGAACAGCTGAAGTTCACACCAATGGAGACTAGGCTTGGTCTGGGGCAGCCATCTTTCTTCCCAATGCCCTGTAACTACTCCCTCACAAATAGATAGAGACCCCAACAGAGTTCTGGGTCTGTGCCACCTCAAAAAGTCCCATAGTGCCCTGCTAGATTGCTTTCTCCTGAAATACCCTCCAAACTGTACTTTCAAATTTTGTTGGCTTTTTATCCGGGTGTGGTGGCACATGCTCCTAATCCCGGCATTTGGGAGGTTGAGACAGGAAGATCCAGGTTAGTAGATAGCCTCAGCTACTTAGTGAGGCCCTTTGCAACCTAGTGAGACCCTGTTTCAAAATAAAGAACAAAAAATAGAGCTGGGAGTGTAGTATCTCAGAGGTAGAATGCTCCTGGGTTCCACCCCTAGTACTGAAAAAAAAAATTCTGTTGGCTTTTCTTCTTGAAGTAGTTAGTTGTAACCAAGTCTTCTGGTCACATTTGACAATTGGAACAGAACTCAGAGGCCTTTGAAAGCCCTTACATTATACAAACACTGGAAAGCCTCGTTAAGAGTAAATTCATGAAGGCCTAGCAGAGTAAGATATTAGAGCCAAATTAAATAATCACCCCCCCAAATAAGGCTCTTTAGTTGTGAAGAAGCACAAATAGTGATTTATTGAAATATGGAACCAAAATCGTTTCAAGTATTTGGCTGTGCGTGGATCCTGATATGTCATAAAGTCATCAGAATTATGCAGTTTTTACATATGAATTAAATCCTTTGTTTTTTTTTAATTTTATAGTCCCAGGACTTCAGTATTCACACACGGTTATCTAATGCAGGTTCTACAAGGCTTTTATAAGAGATTCAGTGAGATTGTGTATGCAATCATACATATTTGTGTAAAGAATAAATACTACTTATTATCTTCCTCTTAGTTCCCAATGTGAGATTCAATGGACATCATGTAGGGAAAACCCTACTTCCAACGATTCAATTCAGGGGCTTTATATGTCATTTCCGCAGCTCTAAGAGTCTCTCTACTCATCCAACCCATTTTCAGACAAAATTGCGTTAAATTTTACTTTCTATTGAAAACAAAAGGATCTATATGAGATTGTCAGAGCCCCCATTGCTAACCCCACTCCATCCCAGTAATCACCATGTATTCTCTGTTGCATCTTGAGATCAAGAATCTCAATTCACTGAATTCTGAGCTTTGTCTTAGGGAGCAGCTGCCAATTCTGGAATATCTGTGGTTTGGTATGACTGTGATAACCAAATCTCCGGGAAAAATTAATTTGGTAGAAATTACTGTGGCATAATTTTCATTGATTCATCCATTAATCATTTGTATATATTTAGTGCAGCAGTGTTTTAGACAGAGAAAACACAACAGAATTATAACAATAATGATAATAAGATGATCAGTGGCAGTAATAATACTAATAATACTACTGATAATAAAAGAGCGCACTCTGTAGACTTGTCTTATTTGTGGCTTTGCTTTCCGTGGTTCAGTTGTCTGTGGTCAAAAGCAGAATGTTCCAGAAATAAACCATTCATAATTCTAAATAACTTTTTACTGCATATTATTATAATTTTCTACCTAATTATTAGATATTATTATTCATTTCTTACTGTGTCTAGTGAACATATTAAACGTGGTCATAGAATGTATGCATAGGAAAAAATAGCATAGTTAGATGTGGTGGTGCATGTTATCTCAGGACTGTGGAGGCTGAGGTAGGAGGATTGCATGTTTGAGATTAACCTCAGTAATTTAGAGAGATGCTCAGAAACTTACCAAAGCCTTGATTCAAAACAAAAATGTAAAAGTGGCTGGAGGTGTAGTGTGGAAGTAGAATGCCTTTTTATTCAATCCTCAGCAACACACACACACACACACACACACACACACTGTATATACAGAGTTTGATACAATAAGAGGTTAAAGCATCTATTGGGGTCTTGTAACATTTAACCCCTGTATAAAAAAAGACTAATATATTTATGTAATACTATGATGTAGTTACTCTTTAAGTACTTTTTACATATATTAACATGTTTAATTCAACTCTGTGAGGTAAATATCTTTAACATCCCATTTTACATATAAAAAAACCTGAAGAGTAAAGAAATTAAGTAATAACCCCTACATAAACAAATTACAAGTATGGGAGCTGATATTTCAACTCAGGGTATAAAATGGTCCCTGGTCTCATGACAATGCACTGAAAATATAATAAGAGTAATAAATTTTACATTCAGTGCCTCAAGTTATTCATATAGATGAAATTTTGTCTGAATTTTGTCTGAATTTATAGAGATGAAATTTTGCCTGAATTTTGTCTGAATTTATAGAGAAGAAATTTTGTCAGAAATTTGCCTTGAGATTGTTTGTCTGGTGCGATTAAGTCCAAGTAGTTTCCCCCCATATGCTATTTAACTATTGTCTGCACAGACTAAGTCAGACTAGGTTAGCCGGAGACTCTGTGGCCCAGACTCCAGTGACACCAAGCCTTCAAAGCATTCTCCTCTTAGGCTGCTGGTCTCCCTGCATGCGTTTCCTGGGAAGGTTATTTTCTGGTTTTCCCAAGCCTCCCCTGCCCTGGGCTATATTTGTTTTGCTTGTTATCCTCTGAGTCTTCCATCAGGTTCCCAGATCTTAATACAACCTCACATCGGCATTTGAGACTTCAGTGACTAACACTGTTGTTCATTCTGCGCACCTCTGTTAAAGAAAACATTTTTATTATCAAGAGAAACCCTGTTCTTCACCCCTGGGGTCCTTCTCAGCATCCAGATACTGCATAAAACAGCTGTGACGCTAATTGCTCAGATAGTTCCAGAAGCTGCCATACAGAGCAGAAGCATAGGTTTTAGAATCACCAAACCTGAGTTAGACTCTCATTTTTATCCCTTTACATGAGATTTAATTACTAGCTTTCTTATCCGAAAACTGGAGCTATAATTTTCACATTGAGAGATGATAGATATAAAGTATAAAAATAACATTTTAAGACCCTGAGTAAATAATCAATAGTAGTCTTTCTCTTCTTCTTAGACTTTACCAAATGAATATTTGGTGAGTAGTTAGTGGCAGAAAGAACAGAAAGTATGGAACTTTGGTGATTTAACTCTCTAGGATGTAAACATTAAAACAGGTCACGGAGTTACCGAAAATATTTTCAGGTTGTTAAATACATATTTTGCTCCACATTAGCACCAGATCGATCTTCCCAAAGCACAGCTTCAAATGTTTCCATAAAATTTTCATAATCTTTGCATGACTCTTCATTGCCTGCCGGATCAAGATGAGGCTTCTTGGCTAGGCCGTCAAGACCCTGCATAGCACTGAAGGAAATTAAAATGAAATAAGTATTTCTTGCCACGCCCCTTGTGTAAATATGTTCCAGCAAACTCGATCCCTTCATAATTCTTAGAAGATGCATTTCTGTTTCTATGCCTTTATTCACCCTCTATCTCACTCTTGGCATATTCTGTCTGTATTTTTGCCTAGTGATTATTCCATTTTTAAAGGCTCTCTCTAAAAGCAATTATTGGAGGATTCCACAACCTCCTACTCCATCAAAGCACAAATTACTCCTCTTTTCACTTCTCTATGATATCTTTTTTTGCTCCCTCTGTAAGAATTTCCATTAGTCCATCTTGTACTTATTTAGTGGTGTTATCAAATGTTTTCCATTTCTTTCGCCTGCCCAAGAGCAGGGCTGAGATTTTTTTATATTTAACCCTTGCCAAAAAAAAAAAAAAATTGGCATCGTGCCTGGAACAGTAGTCTGTCCTTAACACACAATTGTTAGGTGAGTGAAATACATAAACTGGACGTAAAAGCCTTGAGTATCTGGATTCTAATCCTATCTAGCATCCACTTGACCTTAGGAAAGATTTCAAAATCTACTTTGATTCTAAATTATCTCATGCACAAAGCAGAAAATAGGATGGAAAATTTGAAACCAAGCTTCATAGGCGAAAGGAAATTTCGTGAGCTCCTTCGAGATCCATTCTTGGGAGGAAAGGCAGTTCTAAGATGCCCCTCCAGGTTCTACTGGCAATGCTCATCTTTTATCTGTTAAAGTCAGGGTACCAAGTGAACTTTCATTTAAATGACATGCTGTAGCTGGGCATGGTGGCACATGCTCGTCATCCCAGCATCCGAGAGGCTGAGACCGGAGGATGGCGGTTCGCGGACAGCCTCAGCTACTTAGTGAGGCCCTCTGCAACTCAGTGAGACCCGGTTTCAAAATAAAGAATAAAACATAGGGCAGGGGGTATAGCTCGGAGGTCGAATGCCCCTGGGTTACATCCCCAGACCTGCAAAAAAAAAAAAAATGACATGCTCTGTACATGACAAATCAAGCCTGGAGATCGGCTCTTTACATTTCTTGTCTGATTTTGACATAAATATACATATGATAAGAGATAAGGCAAAACAAACTCTCCATCGTAAGTGGTGCAGGCTCTTGAATCTTAAATTCATGAACGAAGGGGCAGAGTAGTGCCATTCCTTGGTCAACTAATATGGGTCTTGAGCATCTACTGTGAACAAAGTAAGTCCTAGACATTTTCCTTAGTTTATTTCTAATCTCATAAATCTAAAGAATAGATAAAATTGTCCTGACCTAACAAAAACCAACTAGTTAGGGTAAAAAGCGATGCCCACTAGATAAGTGGGGGTAGAACCTTGGCAAAAAGCAGGTCTCCCTAGCCTCAAACCTCGTGTTGTTTCTTTATTATGACACTTAGATGTCAATAAAAAATAGATTCTGGGAATTAAAATGCACATAAGCGCAGGCAAAGCAATGAAGTCGTGATGAAAACACCTCTCTTCTAGTCTCTAAGACGTAGCCGTTGTTTTGTGAGCGACTGTGACTCAGTCCACCTCATTACAATTTCCCATCAGAAGTTTAGCTCAGCCCAATGAATGGAATGATTATAAAGCCCAGTCTTGCACTACATAGCTTCCATATGCTGAACCATGAATAATTTCCAAAGAGCCAGCTTGCTTGTATTGGAATTGTATTTGCTTCTCAGTAAACTTACAGTGAGACTTTAGCTTTAGAATGAGAATTTGAGACTGAGACTTTAGAATTTTTTTTTTTTCCTGCTGGGTGTGCTAATCTAGGATAAAACAAAAGCCCAGGTTGGCTGTGGACAGAGGAAGGTGGAACAGGCTTGACAGCCAGCCCAAGAAGCTAAATCGCTGAGACGGAGGCTGCACGAGGACTAGGATTGAATAAAGTATATTAAGGAAATTCTGGATCCAAATTAGTAGCTAAAAACAGGTAGCAAAGTAGAATTTGGGTTTTTTTGTTTTTTTCATTTGAAAGGATTTGGACACTTGATCTTTTTCTAAATTTTTTTTTAGGATCTGTTTCAAAACTGAGTATCTTGAACTGTATTCATAAAGAAACTAATAATGAGAGATCATTTTATGCTGCAGTGTCAAACTTTGATTGTAGTTTGTGTGGATGAGGAGAAGACTCTGGCCATCACCCCTTTTTCCAGTTGAAAGTGAATTCATTTATAGCGAGGAAGTCACAATAAAAGCTAACCCTGGAGAAAATGTTATATATTGGTTTTAATAATAGGACATGAATGATTCATGTGACATCTCCAAGGGTAGTGATTTTGGCCTCTTTGTGCTCAGTGCTATATTTTCATCTGCAGAACAGAGCATGGCCCCGAATGATTGCTGGGGAAATATTTTGTGATTGAATGAACCAGTAAAAACATGCTTTAAAAAAGCTTTGGATTGGACAATTCAAAGCCCAAATTACTGTTGGCTTAAATGAATATCTACATAACATAGAGAGCTAAACAACCTGAAACAAATATTACCTGTAAAAATGATAATAAAAGTTTTTAACCAAAGAGCAAGATAATCATACAAGAAAAGCATAAGCAATTCAAAACAGCCTCGATGTTTCATATCTAACCCAAAATGTAGAAACTTTAATTTTGGCAAGTCCACTTGGTCTGCCATCACTTCCCAACTTTGTAAGCATGGGGCCAGATTTCTTGGTAGGAACCTAAAATTAAAGCACCGAAAATTTTTTCAGTTAAGGAGCCAACTTCAGGAAACTAGCCAAAGGGTACAACACACATACAAGGATAGCACACACACAAAAATAGATCCCAAAATATGTTCCAGAAAGGCTCTGAATATCACCTTGCCTTGAGGGCCCAGTTGATGATGGAGGGTACTATGTTCTACAGCTTTTTCTGAGAGGAGATCCAGAGACCCCTTAGGCATATGGAAACAATAGATGTCAAAGGAAGAAAATAAAGGATCCTATTTATATTATTTTATTCCTAAAATAATATGTTAATGCTTCAGTGAGTTGACTCCCACAGAGACCTCCTTGGACAGACTACAGTGGGACTAAGAGCACAAGCAGTATCATGCATTGAGGGGTCTGGGCAGGTTCACATGACGTTAAACAGAAACAGGCTCTTCCTCTTTATCAGTGTGGGTGAAATTTTTAACAGCTTGAAGATACTGAGACACCAGCTTTTCCTTGGGGTTGGAAAAAGAACGTGTCTTCCTCATTACACCCTTTATCTTACCCTATCCTAGATGATATATTCCATCTTGGATGAATTATGTAACAGGGTCAGAAAGACTTTAGGGTATGGAGCATCGATAGTTCTTACCTTTAGGGATGTTAACAGTGCAGTGATGGAGAAGGGTGCTTTTATAATATTTAATGTCTAGTGAATTTGCAAGCATTGCAATACCACTTAATTTCCTTAATGTCTTATTTTCAATTTTCTTAATTTCCATGTCATAGAATATTGAATTTTCAATTTTATTATGTGGTCTATGTCTTCCTTTTCATTTTTTCTTTCCTTTGATTTCTCTTTTTCTTTGTTTCTTTTGTCCTTCTTTTATGTGTCATCTTCTCAATGGAATGTCTGTATTCTTTGAGATTATTACTGGTGGATACTAAACAAATTTAGCTGGTTATATAATAACCAGGATAAATGATAAGATAGATTATCAGAAAAAGCCATATATCCTAATCTCTTCAAATTGCAGGTGATTAAATAGTAGGGATTTTCTGTAAGCTTGATATTTTAGATCATTAAAAGTCTGACTGAGGTGCCTAAAGGCTGCTTGTTTTCTTTCTATGTTGTTTTAGAATTGTTTCCATCTTCTCTGACTTCAGAGCTTGTGGGCCTGTCTCTTGCCCCATGGGATATGGTTTAAAGGCTTTTTAGTTTGGAATTAGGTGATTATTCTCTTCAGTGTTATAAGATTATTGCATTGGTGACCACAATGTACATATTAGTTGGGTTCAGGATGGAAATAATTTTAAGAGACAAGATTTGTCTTATAAGAGCCTTAATTTAACAGAATATCAAACCAGAAATTATCCTTAGGTTTCATCTTCTCCAACTCCTCATTTTTTTATGTTGGAATATTAAATCCTAGAAATAAATTACGACTTACCTTAGGTCATATACATTTAAATTTACATTATGGTCAGTTTATTAAGCTGGGCTTTTTTTTTATTTGCAAGTAAAAGATATACAGCTTTAGCAAGCTTATGTCAAGAAATTTCTCAGTTGGCTTCTGGGCTTTGAGGAAGGATGGAACAACAGGTACAAGTATACGGATGTGGAACTGCTTCTCATGACCAGGGACAGACCTGCCACCAGGATTCTGTCCCCATCTCTCATGTCTGCCTCTTTTGGTGTTCTTCATGGTCGGTCAGCAAATACTTTGAAGTGTTAACCTGTTAAGATTTGGCCCTGAGCGAGGCTGCTTGATGTTCAAAACCAAACATCTGGAAGAATATCATGGATCAAAGGCCAAGCCTTAGATCAGTTAACTGTGGCTAGAGTGGAGTTTTATAACAGGAAAGATTTCAATACCAATGAATACAACAGAAGATGGGCCTGTTCGCAAAACAGAGCCATGGTGCTTCTAAAGAAGGAAGTGGTGCTGGATACAGACACTGGCAGGTGATCTCCAGAGCTTGGTGATGAGCTATGGCATATGTGGTGTCATTGGCTGGCAGAAGATGGCAGTGATTCAGAGCTGACATTATTTTAGTTGTGCTGTCAACTGGTATGGGGGTTAAGCTCATTGAGTCACTTGTATATTAGCACTTAGCTAGATCTGCCAGGATAATAGAATTTAAATTTTTTTTTCATTTTGCCAGTGACTCAGAAGATTTTAATCTTAAAGACCAAGTAATACCAGACTATCATATGTAATGGAGAAACACACATACACACACACACACACAAACACACACAGAACTATATTTATCTTCATATTTATCTATACTTCTACCTATTTGTAATTTATACAATATCTATTTCTATCTATTAAATTCTACAAAAAATCTTTTTAGGAATAACTGCTTTTATGACATGCCCAATAAATTTCCCCTAAGCTTTACCTCATTACCTTGTTTGAGCATCTATTTACTTATTAATTTTTATATTTTTATTGTATCAAATTACTATAGTCACATATCATAATATAGCAAATAGCGATAGTGATATTGAACAGTTAAAATCGATAGCTAGATATATTCTTTCAATTATATAGGAAAAAATGGTATAAGATTTACTTTGAAAATGAGTGCACAGACTATTGCAGAAATTAAATATGGCTTGTGACATTATCGATGTGTAGATATAGTCATATACTTACAAGATACATAGTTATATGTATGCAATGTTTAATTGCCAATTTCATCTCAAAATGGTGCTTATAAAAACATTGGTTAATGTTGAGGTTAGCAACTCTTGTTTTGCTACCATTTTTGTTTGTTTTTCTCTATTATATTTCCATTTTTTCAGAAAGCCGTTAGTTTATAACACATTGGTGCCTTTTTTGTATAGCTCACATAATACTTGTAGAAAACACATTCTCTCTTTAAATTCATAAAGTTGAGTTTTCTCTCTCATTAAGGGGCTTTAACATCTGTATGTGACTAGTGAGAAGGAAATGGGTCCTAACCATAAGTGAGGGTCTGTTTATGCAGGCATGCACACCTTAGAGTGCAGTGAGGTCTGAAAGGTGTTCTGAGAGGAAACTTCTTTCAAGCTGATTAATAGGTAAGATTCATCCAGGTCTACAGGTTAGTGTTCTAGGCAGCAGGAAGCATGTACCTAAAGATTCTGGGCAAAAGAGCCTTGTCCAGTAAATAATTGGCAGTCAAATGTGTGGGTATAAAAATCATGAAACCATCTTGGTTAGAGATAAGGAATCTAGGATCATCTGTAATTAAGTGTTAATTGGAGGTAAGGAAAGATGAATACGATTTGTAATACAATGCTGAGATCATTAGAATTTAGAGGATTCTAAAGAATAAAGGAATTTCATAGAACTCTAATCTGAGTAAGCAGAAGTTAAGGTTTATTTCCAGAAAGGAGTTGTTAACAGAGTTGTGTGCCATGGGGTAAAAAGTCAGGATGAAAAAGAATTTCAAGGTCATTAGGGAAGACTTTATGATGTCTCCTGGAGCTAAAGTTATTTTTACATAATTAAAAATGGATTTCTCTTGCCTGATTGGAGATTTATAACCTGACCCATTCCATACTTAGATTATGTTGGCAGCGGACTCTTTAAAAAACATTTTTGTGTTGTTTTTGAACATTAATAAAAATAATAGCTACTACTTACTAGACATCTAACACTATACAGACATTGAAGAGCATGATCACAAATTCTTACGGCTATTCTATATTTTACAGATAAGAGAACTGTAAGGAATTTTCCCAGTTCACATGGCTTCGTCTTTGGGGATCTGTGACTTGAATTCAGGTCTCTCAGACTCTTAAGGCCTTCTTCATAGATTTTTACTCTCTATTTTTTTATTAGTCTTATTTTCTTGGCTTTTAGTACCAGCTATGCCAATAACATCATATCTTTAGCCCCGGCCTCTATCCTGAACTACCTACTTATGTATCCAATTATAAAGAATATATTCATTTGAATTTATTTATTTTTTTAATTTTTATTGGTGCATTGAAGTCATCTATCTTAATGAAGTATAAGATGGTAGAGACATACATGCACACATCATTCAATTAGCTCAGTTGGATTTATAAAAGATATTTTTAAAAGACCTTGATATATCTAAAACTAGATAATTGATCTCATTATCTTGAAATCTACTCACAATCATTTCCAATTTACTTGTTCAGCATAAAATCCCTCTGAGTGTATACACAAAGAATATAAAGTCAGATATGTGTACTTCTGTGTGCTTTGCAGCATTATGATAGCCAAGATATGGGCTTAACATTTGTGGCTTCAGTGAATTCAAGGACAAAGAAAATGTCACATACAGGTGCACACACAAACATACACACAGGCACATCCACTCTCATACAGAGAAATACTATCTACTCTTGAAAAAGAGAAAAAGTCTGTCATTTGAGGCACTGTGTTAGATGAACTAAGCAAGCCACAAAAAGACAAGTACCAAATGATCTTACTTTTGTTTGCAGTGTAAAACAAAACGCCAAACTCACACAGAAGTAGAGAGTAAAATGGTGGTTTTCAGAGGCTGGGGGAGAAAGAAAGTTGTGGAGATTTTGGTCAAAAGTAACAAAACTTCAGTAAAATTTTCAGTATATCATGGTGGTGAAAGTTAACAATGTGTTGTATATTTGAAACTTTATAAAATGGTTTTTATTATTCATTCGTTCATTTATTTATTTAATTTATGTGTTTGTGTGTGTGGGAGAGTGTGTGTGTTACTGGAGATGGAACCTTCTACCTCTACTCCCAGGCCTCTTTTATATTTTATTTGGAAACCAGGTCTCACTAAGTTGCTGATAATTGATCTAATTATCTTGAAATCTACTCACAATCATTTTCAATTTACTTGTTCAGGATAAAATCCTTCTGAGTGTATACACAAAGAATATAAAGTCAGATATGTGTACTTCTGTGTGCTGACTCTGTGTAACTGAGGCTGACTTCGAACCTGTGTGATCATCTTGTCTCGCCCTCCCTGAGTGGTGCCCACTGGGATAACAAGTGGGCACCACCACGCCCAGCAAAAAATAGGTTTTAAAAGTTCACACCACAAAAAAGTGTTGTTTGTGAGGTAATGCATATTCTATATAGTTCATTGTAGAATGACTATTCTACAATGTACAATCTACATACAATGTACATACAATATACACATATTGTATATAGCAAAACATCCTCTTGTATATCAGAAAAATATACATTTTTTACTTGTTGACTAAAAGAAAAAAAACTATGAGCTTTCTAGTCTACTTTCAAGTGGTTTTCTTCGTTTCAGTTTCTAGGTACATTCTGTTTGATATATATTTTAAGTGCTATATTCTCTTATTTGGACCACAGGACACCGAGACTATTATTAATATGGTAGAAAATGAAGCATTTTATTTTCTTTATCTTCCATCATTCCATTAGTCATCTCAAGCAAGGCCATATTGATTGGGGATGTGGATGCATGACCTACATCGGTTTCAAGGTGTTATGGTCTATTTCTCCAATTCCCTAGGTATCATGTTGAACATTTACTTTGCTTTTTTCCCTCCTTTGCTCCTCTAAATAAAACTTTTTTTTTTCCTTTCTTTCTTGAATCATTTGTACACAGACTAGTTAATCCTTGCAATTCTATTTAAGACCGGATTGGCAAGTCAGCCAGAATTGAAAACGGCAACATTATCTCTGGTTCCTCTGTCATCTAAAATGTCAATATCAGCTAATTATTAACCAAAACAATCATCGCCACTCCCTAACACAAAAGAGTACATAAAGGAGAAACAAAAAGAGATCTCAAAATACTGAAAATCAAGAGAGGCAAGGATCAAAAGCAGTGGAGAGAACTGAATCAAAACAAAGCTTATTAGTTCGGCAAGATACAAATAATTTTTTTCTTTACCATAGTAAAATCGAAATACAAATAGAAATTAAGTATGAGTACAGCCACAACATTACAAGTTGGAAAATACTTAGGATGAAGTTAATACAAAATAATTAAGGGTTATAAATTACTTATAGATTTTTTCCATTACTCAGAATTTTGTTGATATACTCTGGGATTTGAGATGTGGATAATTAATAGTAACATTATATATCAATACTTTTAAACTATATTTATAATAATAGTTTATGGTTGACTCTGCTTTATACATTTTAATCAATCTTTTTGTTTCTTTATTTTGCCTTCAAATTTTGCATCATATGTTCCTTTTGTTTGTTTGCTTTAGTACTAGGTATTGAGCCCAGAGATATTCTACCTCCAAGCTACACTCCTAGACCTATTTTAGTTTTATTTTGATGAGTCTCACTACTTGCTGAGGCTGTTCTCAAACCTGTGATACTCCTGTTTTAAACTTCCAAGAACTGTGATTACAGGTATGCACAACCACACCTGGCTTACATTTTTTTAAACATACAATTTTATTTTTGCTTAATATTTTGTGAGCTAGTTCTTCAAGAACTAGCTTTAAGGATTTAAGATTAATTTATCTCTGGACTTTCATTCTATTACAGTTCACGATGTAAAATTCTCAATGTGCAAAATTGTTTCTCAAAAAAAAAAGACCTTAGAAGTTTTCTTCACCTCATTGCATGTTTAGAAAGCAAGGTCCATAGCTAATTAGTTAAAAAATAGTTTGGATTTTGTTCTTGTTGGAATCACCAGAATACTTATTATTGATCAAATTTAATTAATTTACTGAACATTTTTATCCGTGGAGTGGAATATTGCTCAGCAACAAGAGATGAACTATTGTTACACTCAACATCACAGATGATTTCATAAATGTAAAGTGAAAGAAGCCAAATAGCACTCCATTAAAATGAAACGCAAAGATGGGTAGAACTAAATTATCTTGTGATCAGACTAATGGCACTTCTGAGGAGACATACATACTGTATATGGTATTGACATGGATCTACACATATGTACAATGTGTTAGGCAATACACTTATGAGTTTGGAAATTTATTGTAGACATTATATCTTCCTCTTTAGATGCCATACTTATACTATCCAAAATGCTAACAAGATTTCTGTTTTTCTTTTCTTTGACTTTTTTTTTTTTTGTTCCTTACCATTATGAATGAGGCACAATACTTGGTAGGTATCTTGGGTTTTGGAAATACAGGCGTAGCAAAGTTAGCTCTAATTTTCCCACCAATTAATTGGGGACCTAAAGACAGTCAGCCTTTGCAAAGAACTCGCGGCAGGGGAGGAGTCTGCAGCAGGTGCAGCTGCAGAGAAGCACAGTTGCTCCTGTGGCCCTGCATAACTAATACTGCTCCAAGTGCCAGTCACAGTCTAGGCTGCTGTCTGTAGCTCTTGGCAAAACTTTGAAGGCTGAGTGACTGCAGAAGTCTATGAGGGTTTTGAAGCAAAGTTGTAACATTTTCGGAAAGTAATTGCTTTCCTTTTCAAACTAGTTCTTTGCTTTTCATTGGGCATCGTAAGATCCTCATTTGGTCTAGCCAAATTATGGTCCCGATGCCAACCTGGCCTCTTTGTGTGCACTAAGAATGGTTTTACATTTTTAAAGAACTAAACATAGAAACCCCAAAGAGCAAAGTACTATTTTATAACATTTAAAAATTACATAAAATTCGCCGAGCGTGGTGGCACACGCTTGTAATCCCTGCGCTTGGGAGGCGGAGACAGGAGGATCGCACTGGTTCGAAGCCAGCCTCACTAGCTTAGGAGACCCTGTTTCCAAATAAAAATATAATAAAATAGGTCTGGGAGTGTAGCCCAGAGGTAGAAGGGCTTCCAGGAACCCCAGTACCACACAAAAAAATTACATAAAATTCAAATTTTAGTGTTAGAAACATCATTTTATCAAGACACAGCTATACTTATTCATTTGGCTTTTTTCTATAGCTACTTTCACATGAGCACGCAGAGCTGAGCTGCAGCATAGCCCACATGGCCCGCCAGACCTAAAATATTTATTATGTGGCACCATCCAAAAGTTTGTCGACTACTTGTCTAGATTCTTGGCTATGAGTCACAATGCAAATATTCTAATCAGGTTTCTTATCATGTCTTGGGTATTATCTGATTCACCCTGGCATAAAATTAGAATTTTCTAGCAGCACTTTATTACTCATTGAAAGTGTGTTTATAGAACTGAGATCATGCGAATTCTGATTTTGCAGGTAAATCATGTAAGTTCTGTGACTTTCCTCGTATCCACTCGTCGTCTCCCTCCTACTCACATCTATGGCCACTTGGCACATTACCTCTAAGAAACTAATTCAAAAGAAACATAAATCAAGCTTGGCTATTCATGGCTCCACAAAAGTGTTTGGTATATTGTGAAGTGAAAGGCAAGAATATTACAACATCACCTGGGAAGATTTTAAAGGAGAGTGGGAAGTAAGTTTTCTTATGTATTACAATATTAAAGGTAAATCTCAATATTTATTTTCTTGAAAAAGAGATGGATTGAAGTAATAATCTACAGGAGCTCATTGGCAGCGGCTAATCATCTGGCCAGAGATATATAGATAGATCCCCAGAGTAGGTTCAAAAATAAGAATATTTATGCCCCATATTCATGCTAACCAAAATCAAAATAAAAGCAATAAAGAGAAAACCACTCTGGAATAAAAATTCACCACCCAAATGGACATAGATCAGACTCATTCTTTATCCACCCAAGAGGTTTTCCAGTGGGTTCAACTAAGTGGTCTTAGTGGCAAGGTTGGAGGCAATTTATATTCATACAACTTGGATATGTACACAATGGAATTTTACTCAGCCATAAAAAAACTCAATTACATCATTTTCAGGGAAATGGATGGAACTGGAGGACGTTATGCTAAGTGAGATTAGTCAGTCACAAAGAATAAGAAATCAGATGCTTCCCCTAATATGTGAGAGTTAGGGAGAAATTGGTCATAGGAGGAACTCTTGAAAAAGGAAATCCTATAGAGGAGCAAACAAGACAACCTAAAGGAGGAGAAAGAAGGGGGAAGAGGAAAATCTCTAAAACACACAATGTACTTAAACACATTGAAGTCAATCACTAAGTCGAGCAAGGGAAGGAGGGATGGGGTGGGAATTGGGTAGGGGTTAAATCGGCGATGTGTATAGGTTTGTACACACAAGTTTTTTACCCCAATATGATGTTTGAATATAATGCACCAATAAAAAATTTAAAAAAATCATAAAAGCTGACCTGTATTCTTCTACCTCTGTGTGCCCAATATTTTATTAGCAATAACCATTTCGGAGCCTCAGGAATCTATCATGATTTTGCAGGACCAAATACCTGGTAATAGACTGATTATATTTAACCCCATTCACATAAAAGGCCATTATCAGTGGGATGAACTTTTAACTGTATTGTGACTTGCATGCCCCATGTGTCAAGATTCTACCCATACTTCAAGGACTTACTGGATACCTTTTATATCATCGTGGTCTTCCATAGGTTGTAAATGCTGTGGTGTGAATACGTCCCCATGATTCATATATTGAAGCTTAATTACCCATGTGATCATAGTGAGAGGTGGAGCCTTTGGGAGGTGATTAAATTATAACTGTGGAACCTTCATGAATGTTGTTAGTAACCTTAGAAAACCAGCCTCAGAGAGCCACCCAGCCCTTCAGTCTCTTCTTCTGTATGAAGACACAGAGTTTACCCCTTCTGCCCTGTAAACCTGCGACCAGAAGGTGCATCTCCAAAGCATTTCTCACCAGAGGCTGGATTTGCCTGGATCTTCTAGCCCTGCTAGTTCTACGAAAAATAAATTTCTAATTTTTAAAAATTGTCAGCTCTATGTTATTTGCTCACAGTAGCCCGAAACAGTAAATTATGTAATAATTATTTTTTCAATTCATGGTACATAGAGTAAAAAATACACCGAGTGAATATGTAGCTTATAACCCTAAAGGAGCTGGCATATGTATCCCACAGTGGACTGGGAAACTGAAGACCAATTATGCTGCTAGTTGGAAAAACACTATCTGTAATATGGGGTACAGTGAATGTCCTAAAACAGCAGTTAGTATATGTGCCAATTCTCCTATGGCTGTCAGTTATGAGCTAAGTAAATAGGAGGTGGAATTGGGAATGGTATCTGTCCTAATTCCATCTAATTACCAATTAGATGCTTCTTGATTTCCATTTTTGCTTCTTTTCCTTTACTGGGTCACACGTTTCGGTACTGAAGAAGAACCAATTATAATCCCATTTGTCTGGACTCTGGATTTCCATCTGATCACTTCCGGCACCTCTCAGCACAAAGAAACAAGCGAAAACAAGGATTATGGTATTGGCTAGGGTGACTGAAAATCTCTCTTTGGGGAAAATTAGTTGTTGCTACTTAATGGAGAAATAAAGTGAAGAAATGACACACAGAAAATCCCCTGGCACATGGAACACCTCCTAGTGCTACCGGTGTTCAAAGTTAATGATAAACAACCTTAGTCCTACATTGCCACTCAGCTCTATCAAGAGTAAAGGTTGAAATCACTTAACTATAAACTATAGGTTTCCTGTGATAAGTTTCAGAACCTAAAAAAACATAAGGGTTAGTATAAGATGGAAAAAGGTTATAAATAGCAACTATAATATGCTGATCAGATAACTAAGTGCTATACAGTAATAGATATCATCAGGATATCCTGAATTTGTGTCAAGTAGAAATAAGCATTTTTATCCGGGCATGCTTTTAACCCCATTATGTGGGAAGCTGAGACAGGAGGATTGCAGGTTCTCAGCCAGCCTCAGCTGCTTAGTGAGGCCCTCTGCAACTTAGTGAGACACTATTTTTTATTTTTTAAAAGCTGTGGATGTAGCTCAGAGGTAGAATGCCTCTGGGGTTCAATCTCAGTACCTTGAAAAGTAAAAGAAGAAAAGAAAAGAATGAAGCATTTTTTTATGTATTTTTGATATCTCTGATTGGGGAGTAATTTTGTCAAGGGTTAAGCGAACACCATTGACATTTATCAGCTTCACTGCTCAGCATCAAATACTTTTTCCATTGTGGCTAAAGATTTAAGTAGGTGAGAGTCAGAAGTTGGAAGAGGAGAAGCACTTACCCTCCTCTCCTCCTGACAGGGATGTCAAGCCTCTGGGACTAAACCATAGTCAGTCACCGCTCACATCAAGGAAATCGACTCTTGAAAGACACAGAGGTATGAAGCCTGTTGGAGGTTGTCTGCAATGGGGTTGAGAACTCAGTGGGGTGTGGAGCGTCCAGAGGGTCTAGTGCATTCCAGATGGAGATCTCCAGGGCCATGTCCCAGCCTTGCTCACACTCCCTTACTTTGTATCTGTGCCTGGAAGGACATCATGACAGCCTTCTAGGCAGTATTATGGTTCCGTCTCTGTCTCTCTCTCTGTGTGTGTGTGTGTGTTTAATCTTATATTGAAATATAATATACATAGAAGTAAATTATTAATAGCATGTGCCTATTGGATTACTGTACCAATTCTTGAACCTTGAAATAAGACCGGATGTCATCCTGATTTTCAGTTGCACTTTTGTTTTTGGTGTGGTAGCTTATCTTTTTTAATTGTAACTGCAGAAAACTCATCATATATATATATATATATATATATATATATATATATATGTATATGTATATGTATATGTATATATATGTATGTATGTATATATACACGTATATATACATGTATATATAACATATATAATTATATATATTCTATATAATTTTATTAAAATATAAGCACATATACATATGCTTATATTAACCAATATCATATTGTAGTATTTGATATTAAGTTGGTTTTTTTTTTTTGCGGTACTGAGGATTGAACCCAGAGGCATTCCACCTCTGAGCTACAACCCCAGCCCTCTTTTTAATTCTTTATTTTGAAACAGGGTCTCACTAAGTTGCAGAGTGCCTTACTAAGTTGCTGAGGCTGGCTGTGAATCTTCAATCCTCCTGTCTCAGTCTCCCAAGTACTGGGATTACAAGTGTGTGCCACCACTGACATTAAGTTTGATGCCTCACACAATGTATCAAATAGGTAGGCGTCCAAGAGCAACAAAGAAAAGTAGAGCCACTGTCAGAAGCTTGCAAAAAGCTTGGGGCCAGCATTCAAGAGAGGATGTGTTCTCAGGAGATCTAGAAACACAGGGCAGTGTCTTAAACCAGGATTGAGCCACCAGTTGCTGAGGCAGTGACTCATGCAATAAGAAAGCAGAGAAGCAAGACGTTCATAAGTATCATAAGTAGACGTGGCCAGCAGTCACATTACAGGGAGCTTTATGGTATTGATTACACGTGATCATTCCTTTAACCCAGTGGTTTTCAAAGTATAGGAAACAGATCCCCTTTTCAATGGTTCTGTAGGGTCAAAACTATTTTTGTAACAACACGAAGGAACTAATTGCCTTTTTCTATGTGTTGACATTTACTGGTGAAGCAAAGACAATCTGGATAAAAACATGAGTCAAGGCAATGGTACCTCACTCTTCTCTGAGTTATTACAGTTTCCACTACCATAGACACTTTGGGGGAAAATATGATTTTGTTTAGCGCTTCCTATGATGAAGTGGTAAAATATTGCTTATATTAAATATCTCAATCCTTGGGTATATAGTAGTGTGACCAATGGAATGTTTACATGTAGCATAGTTTCCTAAGTTTTAACCATAGCGTCTCATGACTTTTGTTTTTAATGGTAGCCCCTACATAAAAAAATCAGACCTACCAGTTCTGTTTGAGTCATTCTAAGTAACTCAGTAGTACCTTAAAAAATATAATATACATAGAAGTGAATTATTAATAGTATGAACCTGTTGGGTCACTGTACTAATTCTTGAACTTTGAAATCAGATTGGATGTCACCCTCATTTTCAATTGCCCTTTGGTTTTTGTGTCGTAGCTTTTTTTTTTTTCTTTCATTGGAACTGCAGAAAACTCATCTTCACAAATATATGATGATCTGAAAAGGAACACCTTGTTATCTGCTGTTGAAACTGAATAATATCCAGATAGTACTTTGTCTCATGTTCAGTAAATGTTTTAATGTCTTTCTTGAAATTTTAAAATATTTTATGGAGTGACTCCTTGGTGGTACTTTGGCAGAGTTTGGAAATTAGACATACAACATTCATGCAGCATACCACAGTACAATAGATGTCTGAAGGAAAAACACATGTATAATAACTTGAGCTTAGTTGCACTAGCCACACTTTTTCATTGAACTTAATTTTCATTTGAAATAGCTTACAAACACTGGCTGCTCAGTCTTGGATACTTGATAGATATATGTTTCCAGAATGAATATACTGAGTTTATTTTTCTTTGGTTCAGGAAGATAAATAACAGCATTATTTAAAAATAAAAAATTTCAAGATTTCAGGTAAAAATAAATGTTTGTAAAACTTGTATCTTCTACCAAGAGTTAGATGGTATTTTAGCATTTAAAGATTTCATTAATGAGATCATAATATTTTCAAATGTGAAGTTTTAACCTTATGCAATGAAATGTATCAACATTTTGAAGATCTGCATAACTCAATAAATTAGTGTTTGTTAGATGATCAATGTTATGTAAGGATGCATTGAGCAAAAGATTCAACTTGCAAGTAAAAGAGCAGAATGATGCACAAATTAAAGCAAATGGCTCTAAATGTGCTTGACTACAAAAGTCCACTGATGTGGTTCCAGATTCTAAACTGCATCTAACATTTAAGACCTGATGTTGTCCCAATATTTCAAGTGCATCAGGACCCCAAAACCAGTGACTTGCAGACTCAATTGAACCTTTTCTTTGACTCTTAGCATATGTTAACTTTTTAGTGAAATGAGTTTCTTGTTTGTAAATGAATATTTTAAAAACTTCTCAATTTTAACATAATTAAATAATAGATAACTCACTTTAAGAAAAAAAAAACTCTTTGGAGTTATCAATAGTTATAATTTTAAGGGGTTCCTGGACCCAAATGTGAGACTCGCTGCTTGAGCTACTCAGATTAAGTAGAGGAGGGCTTATGACAGATGAAAAAATAATGCTACATCAATGTTAAAGGGATTTACCCAAGGTCATGATATCTGCCAGCAGTAGTGTTAGAATATGAATTTTTCTCCCAGAATGTTCTTTATTATAATTTTTGTTTTTTTAAAATGGTAGAGGAAAAAGTAAAAACCTAATCATAGAAAAAGGAGGACAAGGATCCGTTTAGAGAAACACAAAGCAGAGGCTGCCAGGACCTAGCAACGGGAGTTACTTATTATTGAGTCATTGACGTTGACATTATTTAGCTGCAAATTCCAAAGTGGAGGCAGAAAAGCTTGAGTTGTGTTGATTTTAGTGCAATGGGAGAATAGAGTTAACCAATCAATATGAGGGAAGGTGATACCCTTTCTGGCCAAGACTATGACTGGATACCTTGAAATAAAAGGAAAGAGGCCTACCCTTGAGAGTTCTGGGAAGTCCAGCGCAGCAGGGTGCATTTGTCTAGAAGGTGCCTGTGGTAAAAACTGACCCCCACTGTAGCCTCAGCCTCCCTGCATCTGGGATGAGCCCTGCAGCTGCTGGGTTATTCTTGCAATGTCTCTGGCCTGCTCTTCTGTGTTCATTTACTTGTTTATCTGTTGGTTACAGATTATTGTCAGTCTTCATTCTCGTTCTGGAAAAGCCATCTTTCTAATGACAGTTACCATTTGATATTTGCACACAGTTCTCAAGTCATTGGTTTTATTGCCTCTTCCTTTATGAAAGCAATGTGCTACAGAAGCTCTCTCAGATTTCACCCAGTCTATAATGAGCGGAAAGTAACACTTGTCTTTTATCTAGAGAATCTGTCCCCAGCCTTGTGGAAATGTCCCTGGAAAAAGCTGGGGAGAATTTGGGAGTTTGGAGAGTGGCTGATCACAGCAACAACAGAAAATGGCATACTTTTATAAAAATCATCTTTTTTTAGCAATATCCTACTTTTTAAGAATTCAGTCTCAAGTTTGATGTCTTCTTCATCTTTTCAGGTACAGTTAACACAGAAAACTTCCATGTATTTAAGGCCTATAACGTGATATACTTAAACCTTGGGAAATAATCATCACAATCAAGCTACTTAACATGTGTCTTACTCTGTATAATTACATTTTTCTTTTTCCCTTTTTTAAATATGTGATGAGAACACTCATCATCCTCTTAGCAAACTGCAAGTATATCAGATGTTATTACTGACTATACTTATATTGCTCTACATTAGATTTACCTCATTTAACCTTGTGTAATTGAAACTCTGTGCCCTTTGACCAACATTCCTCATTTCCCTCCTCCAGCCCCTAGAAACCAGCTTTCTACCATTTGAGATCCTACATGTAAGGGAGATTATGTAGTTATTTGTCTTTCTGTGCCTGACTCATTCTGTCATTCAAGTTGTTGCAAATGGCAGGATTTCTTCTTTATTAGGACTTAACAATATATACATACATATACATGCATACATACCAATGTACAAAAATACCTATATACATGTTCCCTTTTTCCACTGATGGGCAGTTTCCTTGACTCTTGGGAATTTGCTTCAATCAACATAGGAGTAAAGATCTTTTTAAGATATTGACTTTATTTTTTTTATACCTAGAAGTTGGATTACTGGATTATATAGTAGTTCTATTGTTAATCTTGGGGGGAACATGCATATTATTTTCCATAACTGTTGTTCCAACTTACATGTCTATAAAAATACAGGTGTTCCTGCCTCCACTTTCTCATAAACACTTATCTTTTTAATTTCCTTTTTATTAAAAAAAAATTTTTGGTGGTATTGGGGTTCCTGGAAGCCCTTCTACCTCGGGGCTACACTCCCAGACCTATTTTTATAATTTTTATTTGGAAACAGGGTCTCTTAAACCAGTGAGGCTGACTTCGAACCAGCGCGATACTCCTGTCTCCGCCTCCCAAGCGTAGGGGTTACAAGCGTGCGCCACCACGCCCGGCATCTTTTTTCTTTTAAATAAGTAGCATTTTAACAGGAATAATGCGACATCTCGGTCTGGTTTTAATTTGCCTCTCCCTTAGGGTTAGTGATGTTGAGCACCTTTTTCTATATCTGTTTGCCATGCAAATGTCTTTTGGGAAAAATATTTTATGCCTCATGTAAATTGTTTAATTGGGTCTTTCATTTATTTTTGCTATTGGTTTGTATAAGTTCCTTACTCATTTTGGATATGAGTCCTTTATCATATAGTTGATTTGCAAATATTTTCTTCTATCACATAGTTGTCCTCTCACTCCATGGATTGTTTCTGTGTTTCTACAGATCTTTACTTTGATGCAATCTCAGTACTTATTTCTATTCGTTTTGCTTGGATCTTTGGCGTTATAACCAAGAAATATTTGCCAATAGCAACATCAAGAAGAATTTGCTCTATGTGTTTTTCAAATAATTTTGTGGCTCTAGGTCTTATGTTTAGCCTTTAATTCATTTGAGAGCTTTGAGTCTATATATATATATATATATATATATATATATATATATATATATACACATATGTGTGTGTGTGTGTGTGTGTGTGTGTGTGTAGTGAGATGACAGTTCAATTTCTTTTTTTCTGCATTTGAATATCCAGTTGTTCCAAAAATCACTTATGGAAGAAATGATCCTTTTCCCCATTGTGCATTCATATCTCGATTGCCATGTTGTATTGATTTATTTCTGAGTTCTCTATCTTGTTGTATTGGTCTGTTTTTTGGTGATGGGACTTTTCAGGACATCACCCTTATTCAGTGGTAAGAATGAGTGCTCCTTGGGTCCTTGGGTCTTCTTCATCAGCAGTTGCTAAAAAAAAAAAAGAAAAGAAAAGAAAGAACTTTTCTTTAGCATTGCCTTTAAAAGTATTTGTATTTATTTGTTTGTTTCTGGAGGAGTGGAGATACAGATACAGAAGCTGTATGTGGCAAATACATAAGCCAGATAATCTTTGCAGCTCTCACAACAGAAAACATTTCTTTGGGTAGGTCTTCTATAGATGAGACCTGCTTTTTTTCTTTGCTAGATGTAGCAGAAAGAATTTAGCCTTGAAAGGGTTTTTGGGGTCTGTCCTACTATTGAAAAATCAATGGTTACACAGGATAGGGCATTAGGCCATATTATGGGCCTAAATTACAAATCCCCCTTAATGTCTATGAAATCATGGTTATTACTAGGCAATCGATCTTGGCTTTATTACCTCTTTCATTCTCTGTTATACATAAATCTAATAGCCCTGAATGCATTCAGAACGATGAGTTTCAAAACAAATGCCAACACTCAGGGAGAATCTGAATAGCCAAGAACACAAAACTTTTATTTATCAGGCTCATATTTTAGTGAGAAAGAATCAATTGTGTGAGGGCACCAAAGTTAACACCATTTATATTGTTAAAGAAAAGCAGGCTGATTCTGTGGTTTTGAGAGAAGACTTACTGAACATTAAGTACCTAAATGTCCTAAGAACAATTAATAAAGATCAGGACAATATATGGCAAACATTTCCTCTGCCTCTGATGATTTCTTAGATTATCTGGGCTCTTGGAATTTCACCTTTTGCACATTCCTATACGGGCTAAGAACAAAGGGTTCCTGTTAAATGCCAGCATGATTCTATCAAGAGCCTGGCATGTTAATTGAGAGGGAGAATATTAAACAAAGATAGCAGTGAAAGTAGGAAGATTGGTGTTATAGGAAAATAAATCTCATCTGTAAAATGTATTGAGGGTAAGGGAAAGATGGAAACTGCAGTAATGAACTGCCGTATAGTCTTTCCATAGCTGTGGTTTGAAATTAATCGAGGTGGACATTTGCTTTCTAAAAGTTATGTTTATGTGAGAAAATGCTGCATTCGTCTTTGTCCAGGTGTAGATATGAACAAAAGGAAACTGAAGCTACAGACTTAGCCTCAAGGTTTTCCTACTATTAAAACCTCTCTAGAACCAATATCTGAATGGAAACTCATTCAAAATAGCCCTTTTCCCCAATCATGAATCTGCTGTGTTCAGTGAGCACAAAATCTAGTTAGTGGGGTTACTTGTTCTCTGAACTCTGTTGCAATTTAAAACGACTCAAGCTATATCTGGGATATTGATGTCAGGTGCAGGGGTGTGTGCTTGTCCAGTTGCTCAGGAAGCTGAGGTAGGAGGACTGCAAGTTTGAGGCTAGCCTGGAGAATTTAAAGAGGCCCCCATTCATTGTGGCGCATGCTTGTAATCCCAGCATTTGGGAGGCTGAGACAGAGGATCGTGTTTTACAGACAGCCTCAGTACTACATAGTGAGGCCCTCTGCAACTCAGTGAGACCCTGTTTCAAAGTAAAGAATTAAAAAAATAGGGCTGGGGATGTTGCTCAGAGGTAGAATGCCCCTGGGTTCCATCCCAGTACTGTAGAAAAAAAAAAAAAAAGAGTATCCCACCACATCAATGACATCCATATATCTATTGTTCATTCATTCATTCATTCATCCAAGAAATAGTTACCTAGATACTTAATATCGGGTTCTGATTAATGTGCATAACATGCTAGAAATTTTACCATATGAAAATGTTACTGTTTGAACATGTGGTTGGGAAGGGCCAGATCATACAGGGTCTTTCAAGGCTATAGAACTAGAATGTTTGCCTATAGACAATGAACAAACCATTGGGGGCTGTTAGTAAGATGAGTAACAGGGTTGTATTTTAGTTTTGGACTGTTCAACATGATTGCAGCATTGAATTTAGCCAGGGAAGGGAAAAAAAGCATAAAATGAGGGCCAATTAAGAGGATGCTTGAATATTTCAAACAAGGGATTATGAGGTTCTAAACCAAAGCAGAAACACCAGGGAGAGAAAAAGAGTAATGAGCCAAGAGACAGGAAATAGGAACAACAGGATTTGTCGCTGGATGCCAATTAATGACCTGCTAAGCTCTTGAGACTGTTGCCCTGTTGCACCTGTGCTAAAGGGTTTTAGTTGTAGTAATGCTTCATAAGATTAATTCATTCTAGAGCAGAATTTGGCAATATAAGGTACATGGTCCAAACATGGAAGGTGGGTTTTAGGAAGCATGTGAGGTTATTTTTTACTGCTGCTCACTCTGAGATGAGCACAGCACTGGTCCACCTCCCTGCTCAGGCTCCTGCTCCTTCAGACTGAGACTCACCTTTCACTCCCCTTCCAGTTCTTACCCATTAGCATGTATGTGAATGGACAGGGCTCTTTCTGTCTCCTTCCATTTTCTTCCTCTCCATCTCTATGAGTTAGAACACTAACCTCAAGCATAAGAACTCGTTGAATGTAATTCCAGACCTGATACTAGAGTTCCACTAGGCTAAAGGTCACCTGACAATAGATACTATGATGTCACGAGCATGTCATCATCCAGAGATTCCCTTCCAGGCTAACACGGCTTTTGACATTTCTATATCTCAACATCTGGCCTAGTGAGGTAATTGGTACAGGTATTCTAAGAGGTGGTGAATCCGAGTTGACAAGCTTGCCTTACTCTCCTAAAAACATCTCAGGAGGTTAGTCATGAACCGGTTCACAGACACTTGGGGGTGTGTGTGGCATCTCTAGTCTTGCCGTCTAAATCAAATTTTGGATGGAGGTCCATCCTAAAAAGTGGCCACTATGGTATGTACTCTGTGTCTGTAACTACAAGTACCTTGTGGGACAATACTTTAAGATGATTTAATTATCCTGTTCTTTGCCAAACATTTGCTCGTAGGCCTAACATCCATTTATGATTCTTGTGTGAATTAATTATTCATATAATGAATATAAATAATAATATTCGAATTCATCATTTCTTTTACATTTAGAGGTTAGTACTTCCAGGGAGGATTTCTCTTTGCTAGTTTATATATGTATGTATATATTTATTTCAGTATAAATATATAGATTCCAGTTCCATGAAAGAGGTTATAGTCTATTATTATCTTTATTTGGATACTTCTCACAGTTAGCCAGTAGGTGATAATTCATGGTGGCTCTGTGTCTTTTTGACAAATCCTCATCATTTAGTGAATACTCATTGAATTGTACTTTTACCACAATAAAACGTTCTAAACTTCTTGTGTCCTATTCTTGCTATAACCTTCAAATCAGTTATTTTTCAATGGAGCATTTAGTTAGAAATGATGTTTGGGAGGCAAAGTCTTAGTGTTTGCTAAGCTTGTTGTGCTAAGCTATCAATTTTTATGGACCTTCTTAAGAAACATAATCAGGAAATTAATGCATTTATACACACACATAAACACACACACACACACACACACACACACACACACACACACACACATATATATATATATATATATATATATACACTTGTGTATGTGTGTATATGCATATACTTAAATATATGACTGTAAATGTCTTACTATATCTAGTATCTATACAGTCTTACATATTTAGACATATAACTATATATTTCATTAGTTCATACCAATACTTCCAGTTCCAATAGAAAAATCACTGGCCAGGATACTTTACGTTGGGATGCCCTTCTGTTGTCTGATTTTCTGTTTTTTAGGGGTTAATATATCCCATGTTTATGGCTTCTTTTTCAGATTATCAAAGAAGTATGGTTCTACAGCCAACAAAAATTATTATAGGCATGCTGTTTGAATTCCCATCATCTTTACTTCACTTAGGTGCTTAAAACTCTTATTGATATGTAATCAATAAATTGGCCCCATTGACCGCCACTTCAGCCCCACACTCATAATTCCCTCTGCTCCTGTGATTCTAGTGACTTTCCTGGATAGGTCCCACAACGATCCTGGCTTTATCTTCAGCCACTGGATGCCAGTTTGGTCCTGGCTCAGTCGTTTAGTGATCCTAACCGCTTCATGGGAAGGGCAGAAATGGGGAACCAATGCATAATTCTTAAAACAAAATAGAAATGAAAAGTGAAGTAAAAGATAAAAAAGAGAATAAACAATAATCTCTATGATTCAGTGTTGGACTTAATTTTTTTCTAAGTTATTAGAATTCAGTTGTTTTTCTCTCATAGACTCTCACAAAAATATTTACTATTGGTTGAATGAGAGATCTCCATTGGTGATGTACACTAATCACTACACTGTACTTGGCAGAAAACAATGGAAAACCTGGTGGCAAACGTGCTCAGCACGAGTAAAAAGAAAAGAAAGTTCTATTTAGTAGCCATTTACTCAAGATCAAGCACTTTTCTTGATGCTGTTAGTTTCTGTCGATCCTGATAAAAATGATCTGAGATAGCAATCATTATTCTCATTTTAGCAGTGGGAAGGCTAATTTCAATTAAATTACTTTTAAGGTTACACAAGAAATGCGTACTCTTACAGAGCCTGGATTAGAATCTAGGTTTGTCTGGCTCCAAACGCTGGCCTTTCCCACTCCATCTCATTTTTTAATACGAAGGATTGCATGTTTAAGTCAGTACAAGAGTTTGGGAATTAACATGCTGCGTGTATTGGAGACTGACAGAGCATCAGTGTCTAGAGAAGGCTAGAACATCAGAAGCAATGAAGACAGAAAGGGTGTGCTGACTTTTAAGTGGGTCAGAGGTATTTGGGGTCGCCTTTGAGAAAAGATTTACGAATTCCATTTTCTGGCATATGGCGGGGGGTGAAGTTATTACTAGGTGTGTTCGACTAAAGGCAATTTGCCTTTAGAGATAAGGATTTTTTTTCTTAACTGCACATTCCTCATAATACGTTAGATTTAAATGCTAGTGCAATTTCCAATATCTGAGCAAGCATTGCTTGCTACAAGCTGGCTGTGTGTAATACCTGTGGTGTCTTCCCTATTAAAATTATTTTATATGCCTTTCAAATGTCCTGTTCTCCAAGTCTGTTCACAAATGAAAAAAAACATTTTATATTTTATGCCCAAATCACGATAACTTGAAAACAACCGTCAACAATTACTCTTCTTTTTGCTAGCCCTCTTAATCTTTCTGAGGGTTCTCCACGATGCTAATTTGTATGTTCAAGAAGTAATCTCATAAACTATTGTACTCGGGACTTATTTTTATCTCATGGCTGTCAAATAAAAGAAGAAGAAGACAATAAAGAAGGATTTTTTATCTGAAAAAGTATTGCAAAGAGGAGAAATAAACTATGGCAGAAAGGGTAATTGATCATGAGATCATCAGGTTTATGACCAGCGATTCAGCAAAATGAAAGTTTTTTCTTCATAGGAAGTAAACATGAATGGAAAGAGTGAGTTGGAGAAAGTTGGATGAAAGGGTGGCTTGATCAGACAACAGACAAAAGAATGGTTTAGCGCACGATTAGCTCATTCTTGGGGGAGGAGAGGAGTATTAAAGAAGTGTTGAATTCTGGCTCACAGAGAGGTCAAGATTTATGGACTTGGAGTAAACAAAGATACTTCACCAAAGTTGGATTAATAATCAATTTGTTCTGATCACTTAGAGAGGCAGGCACTCTAGGCAATCATTAAGAGATAAAGAATGGGAACTTGAGAGTCTTTTAGTTGTAAGGGGGCACCTGTGAGTCTCATCTAAATCATATAGAAAATGATTTGTTTGTTTTGCTTTTCTCAGAAAGTAATTTTCTATAACACAGAACAATGGTTAAGTGTTTCTTAGCTATTGCTATTTTACAGGATCATGGAAAACTCAACATTCTTACCATGTTTAGATATTTGGGTGGTCTTCATGCTTCTGAACACATTCGATTCCTATGGGTGTTTCTGTCACTCAGTCTACACTAGATGCCAGATGGGGACACTCCCCTCGGCCATACCTTATTAAATATGGAGCAGAAAGCCTCATTAATTCAAAAAGCACAACTGAGATCAGGCTTTGAATGTAAGTAAACTCATATGAAAAGATAGGAGAAGGAAGAAGAAATCGACATCACAGAAAACAACTCATAGCAAACATGTTTGGTTATGGTAATTTTCAGGGTTAGGTTCCAAGACTTCATTTTTTTTTATTGTTGTTGCAAGATCAACCTATCACAGTATGATACAATGGGATTATCCACTCATTCACAAAGTCCAGTCTTAAGTAGTGGCCTTCCATATGAGCACCAACTAAAGCAGTTAGTATAATCAGCCTAACAAGACTGTATTTCATGATGCCACGCGTGAAGAACCTATATTCAGTCAATATTAACTCTTGTTCTTTTCATAAGATCTCCTCAGGATGATAAAAATATGGAGCCCATATTTTGACATGACTAGAGTCCTTTTCATCTCAGTTTGATTCTCTGTTACTTTTAAATGAGAACACGTAGAACTTTCTAGAATATGCAATTACTTAGAGACTCAGTATTCTAAATTTACTCAGAGACAGTGTCATTTATTTTCAAAGTGGTACTAGAGAACTATTTACTGGAATATTTTATGCTCCTTTTTAAGGCCCAACTTAATAATTTAATACTTGTCTAACTCTATATTTGTGGGTCTTTTATAGGTTTTCATAGCACTTTTTTTTTCTTTTTGGTGGTACTGGGGTTCTTGGAAAACCCTTCTACATCCAGGCTACACTCCCAAACCTACTTTTTATAGTTTTATTTGGAAACAGGGTCTCTTAAGCCAGCAAGGATGGCTTTGAACCTGCGCTATCCTCCTGTCTCCTCCCAAATTCATAGCCCTTTTTGCTTACTCCTTACTCCTAACACATTTAACATTACGTATTATTTCTTAATTTTCATAGATTTGGCCTCTTATAATGAACTATGAATACTAGTAGCTGTCTGTCTAGTTATCAGCACTCTAACACTTCTAACATAGAACAACCATAAATATTTGATTAAACATTGATATAGAAGCATACACTTGTGATCTCAATACTTTAGTGGCTGAGACAGGGAGATTATAGGTTCGAGGACAGCCTCAGCAATATAGTGAAAGTATCAGAAACTTAGTGAGACTCTGAATCAAAAACAAAATATAAAAAGGACTTGAGAGATAGCTCGGAAGTAGAATGCCCTTGAGTTCAATCCCAAATACCAAGAAAAAAACTACTAAAATAAAAAATGATAAAAATATATCTCAACAATATTTGGAAGAAACAATGAATTACTGAGTCTAAGGAATATATATTGAAGATGACCTTATTCCTAAAAGCAATCAGTGATACTTGATTTATATTTTCATAAATACATGGCTCAGGTATGTGTTATTTTTTTGTGGATACGTATGTGTTTTTTCTAGTATAAAACCACTGCTTGCATTCAATAGAAATCAAAATGTCCACCCTTGAGTAGTGGTGAAAATATGCAGGAAACTTTGAAATGGCAGTTTTTCCAGCTTCTATAGCCACCACAATGCTTAAAATAATAGCTTAGTCTCAGCCAGGGTTTGAGGTTACGTATGTTATTTTCAGAACTAATGATGTATAGTGTAATTCGAGTTCTGCAAATGATAATACCTGTATTCACACTGTGATTTACCATTTGCAAAGCAATTTTATGTTGGCTCATTTAATCCTTATGAGTACTTTTTGAGAGAGAGAGAAAGAAGTTCACACCCATTTTAGAAACAAAGGAACTGCAAATATTCACAGCCTGATTTGCCTAGGACCACACAGCCAAGAGCAAAGCTTGAGACAAGAGGCCAGCTGAGGTCCTCTGACATTAATCTAGTGGACCCTCCATGATCTGCTTCCGATTCAAAAACAAAGGCAACTGGGCATATTCCTATCTTAGTTTAAAATAGATTGTATATCTTTGGCCTCTTTTTCCAAAGAAGAACCGTCAGTTGGGTTTATCTCAAAGTGGGTTCTGCTCTTGGCACTAGGACTTTTTTTTTTTCTTAGCTCCAAATAATGTTCAGAGTTGAAAATGAATGCAAGAAGTTACTCATCATCTCCACCACGTGGCTATCCAGCCAAAACTTGAATGTCTAAACTGATGGGAAACTCACTCCTTTAAATATTCTCCTGTCTGCAGCTATGTTTCTTTAAGAGTTTACAGAAAGGCACACAGATATACTCGATTTACCTTTACTTTAAGCCCAGGGTATATAGAATTTAAGGTATAAATTATAGAATTTAATACACTTATTGAAGGTTATACTTAGTAAGTTATCGAGTCAGGATTTGACCACTGTTGGGCTTACACTAGAGGTTCCTTGCTAAATGATCGTAATATGTTACTCCCATTCCTAAGTAGTAAAAATTCCATTGGTGCAAAGGAGAGTTAAAACCTTCTGAGGGTTCTAATGCCAATTTGAGCGCACATGGATGTGTGTCCAAATAGATGAGGATTAAGGAAAGGAACATATTATTTAGAGATTTGGGTTTTGGCTTTAGCTGCACAGCTTGGCCGCAGAAGCCCTGGATTCATCTAATCCAAAAAAAAAAAAAAAAAATGCGCTGGCAAAATGCTTTCTTCTTTAAAAGCTCCAAATCACTCCATGGTGGTTCTGGAAATTGCCCTCTTCGTGGTCAGAAATGATTAAAATCAAGAGGAGAGATCTGGTTTTATCCCAAACTCGATTTAGATTCTGAGATTAAAAAAAAACCTTAATATTGTCTTCAATGAATTTATATTCAAAAATTAGAGCAAAGTCTGGACCACACAGAGCATTCTTCTGTGTTTCCTAATATCCAAATTCAACTTAGCTCATGAGCCACCCATTATTTTCTGATTCCGAAAATTCAATTTTGTGAGTTAAGGCAATAAAGTCATTTTTTTTTACTTCAAATCTTTTAAAGTAACTCTAACCAGTTTCTCCCAATTCCTTCCCTTTCGTTTTTTTTTTTTTTTTTTTCTTTCTTTCTTTTTTTCAGGCAGTATCCTGGTTCAGAAGAAATCTGTGCTAACTCATAGCCTTAGTTAGGGAAGAGATGGAGAGGCAGATAAGCATGTAGCTATGGCCCATTGTGTATTTCTATGAGCCACTATTGAGATGCATGTTCACCCCATCCCAGTAGCATCTTCATCTTTACTTTCTTGCCTGACTCAACATACCCTCCAGCGGTATCCATTCTGTCTCCTCTTATGGCAACTTGGACAGCTTTTCTTATCTGTTGACACTTCCAAACACTTTTGAATATCCCTTAGGGCAACTGGGCCTGAAGGAAACTCTCAAGCACGTTTTCTCTGTCTCCTGGAGGGTCTTGCTGCTTCTCCTAATGACTCCTTGCACAGCATTCTGTTTCTCTAAGTGTTTTATGTTAGCCCCAGGTTATACCCAAAGGAAAGAGAGAGCACTGTACTCAGTTTTGAAACCTTCCAGATGTAGTTGATATTTTTATTACACTTTACTCTTCATTACTCTTTGATTCCAAAGTGGAGCACGAAGCAAGTCTCTCCCTGAGACCCTCACACATGCAAACACCCATTTCACCCTTTTTTATTTTTTTCAGCCTTTTTCACTGTCAATGCTGGGTGCAAACTTCCTCTTATCACCTACCTGCGTGTTACATACTTTTATGTTATCATTTCTCCTTCCCCATTCCTGATGGGGAACTTGATATTCTGGGAATTTCATAAATACGGCTAAACTCTATGTCCTGGAAATTTCGTAAAGAGCTAAAAACAACAACAAAAGTGACAGTTGCTAAAAATCCTTTTCAATTTTCGAAGTTTTAAAAATAGGATACAGAATGGGGCTTTTCCTATTGTCTCGGAATTTTGGCTAAAGCCCCAGACCTGAAAACAATTAAGTTCTGACATTCTAAGTAGAACACCAATTTGCTGCCAGTTGTCTCTGGAGGTGCTTGCCAAGGAAGTGATGGCTGAGCCAGTCTTGTGACTCTCCCTGCTAAATAACTTAGACAAGCAGGAGATCAGACATTCCAAGGATGTTGGTAAAGGACAAGAAAACTTCTTCATAGTAATCATACTTGAAATATGTTTTACTTCTCATAGAGAAGGTAAGGGAGATCTTCCAGGGAATCATTTAAAGAGTCCTAGGGTGTCAGCAAGAAAGGGATTGAGTTGTTTTCTCCAAGTGGGTGACGCTGAGCTGCAAACTCATCCATCACCGTGGTTTAGCCTGTCGTACCATGGTGTCCTGGGGTTGTCCTTAGAAAACCTTAATACCTGTGACCCGAGAAGCAGAGAGATGTGGGCCTGCTTCTGGCCCAGAAGGAGTAGGTGGATGGAGATGTTATCAGGGCAAAAAAAAAAAAAAAAAAAAAAAAAAGGGCAGAGAAGGGTCACTTGCTATTTGGTACAGCTAAGAGAGTGTCCCAAGTGGGTCCGTTGGTCAGTAGCCAGACCTGCTCCATCTTGTAGACATCGTAAAGGGGAAAAGGGAGGCTGGTAGGATTTGCAGACTGTGTTCTGAGGGGCAGAGATAGAAGTGAGCATGAAGACTGAGTCAGAGTCAGATTGTAAGTGGGAGGGATCTGCAGCGATGGCAGCAATGACCTTATCAGAAGGGAATCTGTAAAGCCCACCTTGGGATCATAGGGAAAAAACAGCTTTAGACAGGCCACAGGAAGGGTGGCTAGCCAGCACCAATCCAAAGACACCACTGACAGCAAGACCTAAGAAATGAAAAAAATTCTGCCCCTTTTATCCACCCCTCTTCTCGTTTTAGAAAGAGCCAGCTGAGGGAGAGGAGAACTCTGCTCATTCTAGCCCCTACTGGAATAACAATAGGGCTAGCACAAAACTTTCACTGGGATGAAAAAAGAACTTTGGACTTATTCTCACATGGTCACTTGTAGTATCTGAAAGTCTTAATTACTTAAACAGGACCTGCTATTAAAACCGAGAGTGAACATGAAACTGTAGATACGCTTGAATTGTCATCCAGGATTAGGAAATATATCTGGCAAAGGATAAACTTTTTCTACATGCTGGGCAACTGTGGGTTAGTTATTGCCTCTGTGCCATGGACTTTTAAAATCCTATTTAGGAAGTCATTGTTAAGGATTTAGTTCGAGGTTCCCCCTGGATTCTTTTGCGACCTCTCTTTCAGGGTTAGCTTTACAAAAATTTTAACAGTGGAATGTTGGCAAGTAAAGAAAAATACAAAAAAGTAGGTTAATATCTAAGACCATTTTTCCTCTGCATCAGAAAATTGCTCTAGATGTTATCCAAAAATTCTATTTTTAACTACAACATTCTAGTCATACCAGCATTGTGTAGTCTGATATAAGGACAGTTTAGAAAGACATTTGTCTATCTAGGCATATCTTTACCACTTCCCCCCAAGAACTCATCTTGGTGTCAACTAGTAAAGTGACACCAGATTAGTTCCCTACATACAGAGTTGGTGGAGACAGGCTTAACCTGCTTGCCTCTACCTTTATCACCTGCTTCTCAGATATTTGTAACAGTGTTTTAACAAGCCTCCCCACCCCACTTTAGTCTGCTCTCTGTAAAAGATCTCCCATGTTGGTACCAGGGAAATTTCCAGAATTCTCCTTTCGTGTATCTGTCCTCATCCATATTTGAAGTTTTCTTGTTTTCTGTAAATGCCAGAAATGTTGCCCCACTTACTGCCAGGAACTCAACTTCGGTCCTGTGCCTCTTTCAATCCTCACTCCTACCCCAGCGCACATGGCCTGAGCTTTCCTCCTGTGTGCTTCAAGACCACCTTCAGGACAAGGGTTGCTGAAGCTGCTGCTCTCTCTCCCCCTCTTACTTCCACTACAGCGCTCACCCTGATGGCCATTTCCCTTCACGAACATTAGTGCATTTGGACAAGGGCAGTGTCTTTTTCATGACTTTATTCCCATAGCTGGCACAGGCCCTGGAAGTTCCTGAGGTTACAGTCATTCAGAGGGATAAAGATCAAAGTCGTGTTAGTTCTTGTATGTATCTTTTTCAGATATACTTAATAAAGAAGGCTACTGAATGTCGCCATAATGTCAAAGAGTAAGGAGGCAATGCTTCCTTCTACAGCAAATGCCCTTATTTCTGGAGTTTCTCAAACACTTTGCACCTCTGCTATTTGCTTAGTCGGTTATACTTTTCCAACAAAGGAAACCATGAAATGCAGCTGGGCCAGATCCAAAGAAGGTTGTCTTGGGACTATTTAATAAAATAAACCTAAAATATTACCAATCCTCTTCCTGTCTCCTTAGTATTCAGTGTCTCATTCATTACTGTTACTCAAGAAGGGCCAGAAGGACTGTAGAAAGTTAGTGAAAAGAAACAGAGCTGCTTTTTTTTTTTTTGCTATATTTTGTTTTGTTCCTGTGATGGATGAAAGGAAAGTCACACAGCAGCTGCTTTCTTGCTCCGAAGCCTGTGTTTCATTGTTTGTTTTTGGTACTGAATTTAGGAGCATTCTATTTCTGACCTCTACCTTCAGCCCTTCTTTATTTTTTATTTGCAAATGGTCTCACTAAATTGCTGAGGCTGGTCTCAAACCTGCAATCTTTCTTTCTCAGCCTCCCAAGTACTGGGACTACAGGTGTGGGCCACCATGGCACAGCTACTAAAGCCTGTGTTAAAATCATGATTATAAGGAAGAAGCGCTGGTGGAACAGTCACAGCCCCACAGTTGGAGTCCAGGGTTCTGTTGGACAGTACCTCTACACTCCCCAAAAGAGACTAGTTCAGGTATGAGGGGCTGAAGCTTACCCATGAGACCATGGGTAAGAAATGACCACCATGTGGATGAGACAGAAGGCTTGCTGAAGGAGGCTCTATCACTAAGAGAAAAAGAAAGACGATTTGGTATCAAAAGCAATTTGATTCCGAAGACAGCTACTTTGAGGTAGTATTTTATTTTAGTAAACTTTGGTTTTTGGAAGCATGTTAAGTTCATAGCGAAACTGAGCAGAATGTCCAGAGATTTCCCATTATCCCACCTCCATAAATACATATCTTTCCTACTTTCAATGATTCCTCCTAGAATAGCACATTTGTTATAGTCAATGAATCTACACTAATAGATCATAGTCATGCAAAGTCCATAGTTGGCGTCAGGGTCCACTCTGGATTGTACATACTGTGTAAGTGCTGGTGAACATGTGATGACCTGAGTCCTCCATTGTAGTATCAAACAGAATAGTGTCGCTGCCTCAGAACCCCTCTGTGCTTTATTTATTGCTCCCTCCAACTGCTGCTCACCACTCATCTTTCTACTGTCTCCATAGATTTGGAGTTAGAATCGTATATTTAGAATCATACAGTATATAGCTTTCTCATATTGGCTTCCTTGATTTAATAACATATATTTTAACATCCTTTATGCCTTTTCATGTCTTGATAACTCACTACTTTTTTCCTCTCCCTGTTTCTGTTTTGTTTCAATGTTAGGAATTAAGCCCAGAGGCATTCTACCTCTGAGCTACACCTTCAGCACTTTTATTATTAGTATTAGTATTATTGATTTTGAAATAGAGTCTTGCTTGGTTGCTGAGAGCCTCACTAAGTTGCTGAGGCTGTCTTCAAACCTGTGACCCTCCTGTTTCTCAAGTACAGGGATTAAAGATGTATGCCACCGTGCCCAGATAGCTCACTTCTTTTTAGCATTGAATAATATTTTGTTGTTTGGGTGTACCACAGTTTACTTACCCATTCACCTACTGAAAGGCATTTTGGTTGTCCAGGGCTTAGCAATGAAGAATAAAGCTACTATAAACATTTGCATGCCAGTTGTTGTGTAGACATAAATTTCAGCTCCTTTGAGTATGCATCAAAGACCATGGTGGCTGGATTGTGTAGAAAGAGGAGGTTTAGGTTTATAAAAATACAGCTGAACCTCTTACAGACTGTTTGCCTTCCCACAGCAATGGAGCATCCCTGGTCCCTCTTGCTCACATCTCCCCCACATTCAGGGATGTCAGGCTTCTGAAGCGTGGACATTCTTGTGGGTGTGCAGTGGGTAGGACAAAGTCTGGATATTGACCTTGCATTGGAAAAGCTTACAAAACTTTGCAAAGAATGGACCCATCTCTCTACGCTGCCTGCTCCAGCTACCCTCCTCTTCACACTAGGCAGGAGGAGCAGTGTATAGTTATTTCTCCTCTGCACTTTGCAGGGTTTTGTTTTTTTGGTCTCTGACAGGCCTAAATCTGGTTTCTCTCTTCACTTCCTTTCCCAGAGCATGGCCTTACCCAAATTGAGTTTTGCTGACTCACAATTCTCTGAGGCCTGATTTCACTATTATCTTAAAAAGAAAGCTTGTCTGACTCATCCTGCAATTCAGGCTTAAAATGTGCCTGCAGAGGAACTGACATTTATTCTGAGGCAACAGAAATGGAGTTTGGCTTAGCCTTTTCTCCTGCAATGTGTATTAGCCTTAATCCCTGATTTACAAATGTTTGGGTCCTGTCAGGCAACATGAACCTTTCAACACCAAAAGGTTTCTGGGCCTTGAGATTTGTCCCTTGACAGCAACTGACAGAAATACTCAGAGGCAATGTTTTTTAAAATATTTGTGTATATGATATTTGTACATATTACATTATATATAAAAATGTACACACACATATATGCACACATACATACTTAGAAAATTCTCCTTAAGATCAATAACTTTCTCTGTGCTAGAAGTTTCAGGTTCTGACACAATTTGGGGCTCTCAAGTTCCCTAGCAGGAGTATCACAGCAGGGATGAGCCTTGGAACTTCTCATGATAAAGGCAGCAGAGGACACACAGGTAATCCTCAACAGGGACTCACAGGGTGACAATGGAAGGGGAGGAGAAGGAGGACAGAGGACCCAAAGTACTCCCATCAACATTCTGTGCAAAGAGCCACTTGAACTTGAGAGCAGTGTTCAGTCCTGGAGACCTCTGGCCCCAGCCCTCCTTAGAAAGCAATGAGTGAGATCTCCAGAGGAAGGGACGTGCTAAAGTTTCCTGTCATTGGACATCATTTTAATTTTCTAGGACTGTCCTACCAATGGATAGAATCAATGAATATTTAGTCTTGTGTGGTTCTGAAAGCTAAGGTATTAGCTGGATTATACTTCATCTGGGACCCTGAGTGGAATTCCTCTGTGCTTCCCTGGCTCAAAGACTTGCCATTCTAATTTCCCCAGCATCATACAGTGTCCTTCCTATGCATTTGCCTTCATATTAGTTTTCCCTTTTCTAATTAGAATGCCAGTCTTATGGAACCAAGGGCCACCCTGCTCCAGTATGGCATCACTCTAAGGAATTACACCTGCAATGTCCTGTATCCCCAGAAGATCACATTCTAAAATACTAGGTCTTTGACATGTATTTCTAAGATACACAATTCAGCCCATTACAATCACTAAGTAAGTTTGAGAAGTTTGGCTTAAAATATCATAGAATCCCATGACAGGGTTTAAGCACCTTCCCTTCCCATGTCACTAGCACTGGTCTAGATATCCACAGACTGATTAGTCCTCTTGCCCTGGAGCACAGCTTCTCAAAGTGGCCCTTGCTTCTGCAGACTATCAGCATTGTTGTCAGTTAGCAAAGCAACATGGAACAGATGAGTGGTCCTTGGAAAGTCTAAGGAGCATAATACAAAGTCACTTAGGAAACTTGTTACCGAGTCTGATGCCTAAGTCCAAGCTCTGGAGATGTGAAGGTCATTTAGTTGTAGGTGCTCAAGTGGCTACATTTCTGAGAGTACTTCCATAGAAGAAAGGGCCTAAGATGGGAGCCAGGAAAATTTAATTTGGATTTAAGCATTATTTACTATGTGGCCTTGGACAATAATAAAGCTATCTGAGCTCTGACTTTGTTTTGTGTGTTTTAATCTACCAGAGTTTGAGATCTAGTATTACTGGATGGGCTAAGAGAGTTTGGATTTCTAAGACAGTCCTTATGCGATGCATCTTGAAGATCCCTGCTGAAGCTTGGATGCCCATTCCAGGCCCCTTTACCAACCATGGCTCCTTCTTTCTTCTAATCATAAAAACTCACAGATGAAAATTTATTGAGAACTGACCTCGATCAAACACAGACACAAATTCCTATTGAGATCTGTGTTATAACTTGTACTTGGGGCTTCCAGGTAGAGCCGTATTATTGAAACCTGTTTCCACCTGAGTCCACGCTTGCTTAGCTGTTTACCCTTTTATTAGTTTTCTTTAGAAAGAGAAGGAGCAGGATAGATGATACCTAGAGAGATGGGCAGATAAATGACAGAGGATTAATTAGGGTGACTGGGTTACATGATCATGAATATTAAGAAGTCCCATGATATATTGATTTCACACTGGAGAACCAGAGAGGCTGATAATGTGCTGTGGTTCAATTCCAAAGTTCTCCAAACCTGAAAAGTCATTGATGTAACTCCCAGTCTGAGGTCAAAGGTCTGAGAACCCATGGGGATAGATGGACATTGGAGCACAATGGAGAAAATGAAGTTTAGATGTCCTAGAACAGGAGAAGTACCCTCCCTGGTAAACTAAAAAAAAGTATGCTTTACCAGCTTCCTAGAAGCCTCATAATCCAATCAGTTGGCACCTAGACTAATTCATCTTGTCTTTGCCCTCTTTCCCTCATCCTCCCATCCTCAAGACCAACACCTAATTAATCACTTGAACAAAAACTCTGGTTTCTGGCTTTGCTTCTTGGTAACCCAACCTAAGACATATTCTATTTGTTGTTCAACACACCTGATATTTATAGAGCACCCTGGTGTCAGGCACTTAAGAAAATATACTTAGCCTTTTCTCTGGTCACCGCAGGTATCCTTTGCCTTAAAACAGCCTGAAAATATTTCACAGCTTTCTTTATCCTAGAATACTGCCTCTGTTTTATAGAAAGCTTCCCTTAAGAAACTAAATAAAAAATATGATGGCTGCAGGCCATCCTCGCTTCATAATCTTAAAGGCCACCACACTGTCTATAGATCATGTTCAAACTTAGAAAGAGATAAAAACTGCACAAACTCTGCTCATGCTAGCTTTGAAAGGCTCCAGATCTTCTACTGGATTCTCTTAGCATGTGCTGGACTCAACTTACTGCAGGGACCTATTCCTTTAAGGATTCCAGGGTGTTTTGTTGTCCTTGTTCATTTGTTTTTATTTATTTTTGTGGTACTGTATGTCAACCCCCAGAGGGGACCTGACTGCTGAGCTAAATCCTCAGTCCTTTTAATTTTAATTTTGTAAAATTATGAAACAAGTTCTCAGTGGGTTGTCCAGCGGGCCCTGAACTTGTGATCTCCCTACTTCAGCCTCCAGAGTCATTAGAGTTACAGATGTGCTCTACCAGCTGGGTTTCAAGAAGCTTTTCATGACTTCCCAGTCTGGGTTGGAGTCCCTGCTCTGTGCTGGTTTAGTTTATTGTTGCTGATTCTGTAAGAGCATTTGACTGTCTCACCTCACCATAGCATTCTTGTATTACTTACCCTTTATCTTTAGGATCCAGAAATGGGCTTCTTGTAGGGTCTCCGTCATTCATTTTGCTTCTAATTTTACCACTTGATAGCTATGCCACTGGAGGTAAGACCCTGATTCTCAACTAGATTCAGTTTCCTCATCTCTAAGGTGGGACTGACACAATAGTGGATTGATGACGTTCAATGGAATAACACAAATAGAGCTATGCAGCAGAATTCCTCTAAAGATCATCGACGGACTGAGGATGGAGCTCAGGTGCAGAATAGTTTTCTATCATGTGTGAGGCCCCGGGTTCTCTCCCTAGTACTGCAAAATAAGCAAAAAAAAAACCACCCTTTACCTGGATGTGGTGGCGCACACCTACAGTCTCAGTACTTAAAAGGCTGAAAGGAGGATTGGGGATTGCAGTTTCAAGACCAACCTCATTAAATTGTAGTTTTCAGAAACTTAGTGAGACCTTGTTTCAAAAAAAATTAAAAAAGTTCTGGGGGTGTAACTAGGAGGTACAATGCTTCTGGGGCCAAGCCTTAGTACAAAAATAAATAAACCCACAAACTCTCATTAATATCATTTTTTTTCTTTTGACACTCCATCAAAATGTATTCTTCTTCTGTTCTCTTCAGTTTTCCTTATTTCTATATTTTTCTTTTTACAAGCCCCAGATTTTGCCATCTTCAGAGATCTTTTCCTCTTCTGTTTTCTGCAGCCAAAGCTATCAGGGTAAATAAGGAGACTTCCACAGAAACAACTGACCAGAGATGGGCCTTACTCAACAGCAAAAGGTATACTGTGGCTCTTCATACCCTCTTTCATTGCATGGATTTCTCCCTTAGGCAGGAGCTCAGAGCTCCCATATTGCAAAGTATAAGGGGAAAACGGGAAAATGGCAAATGCTCGCTTCCAAATCTGGCTCTGCTACTACCTGCATGACTGGCAACAGGCAGATTATTTTCTGGATTAAATATATTTACTTATAGAATGGAAATGGAGGCAGAAGACATCATTCACAATGTTCTAAGGGCAGAATGGAAAGGCATGTTTGTTAATATCTCCCGAAGAGCGGCTCTCAGTAGCATATAGTGGACTAATGAGAGATAAATGCTATGTATAATTGACTACATGAGATTGACCCTGAAAGAAGTAAAGCTATGAAGTTCTCAAGAATAAAAATGGAAAGAGATAATAGATTTCACTGACATAATCAATGATAACATCCCTTACATCTCAAAATGTTAAAGTAATGAAACACAATCATACAAAGTACTTAAAATGTGTCTAGGCATATTTCTTTATAGTGACTTTGGCTAACAAATGAGAAGTTCAATAACTCTGCAGTGTTGACTCAACAGTCTCCCAAACACATAGTACACTCCTACTGGGATCATCCCGCACAGCCATGGATGAGCCCACATCTTGCCTAGCCACAACTGTATAAACTATGAAAACACGATGTGCACGTGCACCTCCTCGTAACAAGAACGTGCGCCGTGTATGCGTGTGCACATTCACGGCTTGTGTCATTTTGCCTGGAACCCTATAATAGGCCAACCAGAAAATAAAATTGTCGTGCATTCTCCTCCAGAACAAACAGCATGGCTCTTCATGTTTCTCCATCCTGATGTTCTCACCACCTGCAACCATAGCAGGACCTTGACCAGGGCCCTGACATTAAGCAGATTTGAGCAGAAAATTTTCAGTTTCCAATAAAATCTAGTGATAAATTTGGCTTTAACAAATAAGGCCTTTATATAAAAAAATCTAAAAAATGGGGTTAAGGGTGTAGCTCAGAGGTATAATGCCCCTGGGTTCCATCCCTAGTACTACAAAGGGGTTGGGGGTTAGGTCCTGAAAGTAATAGTATAAATCCCAAGGTGGGAGGAAAGTTTTTCTATGGACTGCATTTGACAAAATAAAATTGAAGAAAACTATATTTTTTTCAATATTAAAAATGTGAGGACATCAAGGCTGGCATTGGCTTTGATTAGAAGGAGGTGGCAAAGGAAAAGGAGGAAAGCCAGGAAATTATCTGAATTTGACTCTTGGTTTTGCTACTGATTGGTTGTGCAAAAACCAGATAAGCTGTTTTATCTTTCCGAAATTTATTTTTTCCTGTAAAGATGGAGAGTGTCATCATTTAAAATTTTCATATTCAGTGCTTCGCCTAAAGTATCTAGAATAATATCTCAATATGTTGCAGATACTATATATAGTGGAGATTGTAATCAAGAAGTTTGATTGAATGGCGAACCCAAGCAAAGACATTCAGCTTAAATTTAAATTTCCCGAACTTTATAAATTCTAGCAATTTATATGTAACTTCTATATCTTAAAATATTTCTATTGCAGTGAACCCATTATGTGAAGTAAAAGAAGAAGAATAAATTGTAGATTGAATATAAAAAGCAGGTACCAATTAACTTAGAGGAAAGGAAAAGAGCTGGATACTAAATTATTAAGACATATATGCCACCTTGTTATATATATATATATATATATATATATATATATAGAGAGAGAGAGAGAGAGAGAGAGAGAGAGAGAAGTAGATATATACCTATGCACAATGAAAAAATATCTCCCAATATTCTACCATTTAATCTATGCAGTAAGTAATACTCATGGTTATTACCACTATCTTCTGTCCCTCTTCAACCTCATCTCCTTATGCTACATTTTATAAAGAATAAAATTCAACTATTTTAAACTTTCCACATTTGCAGCTATTTCACGATATTTCTATCACTGTATCTTTATATCTCTACTGCTGTATTTTTAAATTACAATTCTTTTGTTTTCTATTCCTCCCCCTCCAATAAAAAAATCTGCCTCAAGGTCTTGCAGTGTGTGTAGTGAGGTTGAACACCAGAGAAACTTTTACCCCTTGTGGCCTTGGTATAATGATCACGCATCTTGAATCTTGATTTCCTCTTTTTAAAAAATTGGGATAATAACATCTGGTTCACTGAGTAACCATGATGATTTAAATAATGCACAGCTAAAACAAATTGATAATTAAAACACAGAAAGCCAGTTCCTCATTACATAGTCAGCACTCAGAACACGCTATTACTTTTCTTCTCTTTCCTTATTCTCATCACCCCCAACCTTCTCCTACAACTCAAAAGTTAACTTTTTAAATAAAGAAAACTCCTGGAATGCCCTTAGGTAAATTAGCTGCTCACCTCTTCCGTGTTCCCACAGGCCCAAGTTCTTTATTATATTGCTGATCAGGACATTCTGTATTATAATTATCTCAACATTTCCAAACTCACTGCAGAATTAAACCAAACCAAAGCCAAGGGAAGAAAGTCTTGCCTACATTGACAGATGAGTGAGTGGGAAACCTGGAACCAGACCCAGGCAGGTGTCTGATTTCAGATCTTATATCCTTTCCAATGCAACTAGCGAGCATACCTTGCTGGAGGGCAGCAGGGAGCCACGTTTAATGACATAAGACCTTGTGCCAGGCTCCCTGGGTTCAAATTCTACCTCTACCATATACTACTTATGTCGCTTTCTTCAACTTGCTTATAAAAGTGCTTGTATGTCTTAGTTTTCTCATCTGAAAAATAGAGATGACCCTAATGTTATTCAAACTGTCATATATAGTATACACACACACACACACACACACACACACACACACACACATATATATATATATATATATATATTTTATGGTACTGGGGGTGGAACCCAGGGGCATTTCTACCTCTGGACTATACTCCCAGACCTATTTTTTTATATTTATTGGGAAACAGGGTCTCACTAAGTTGCTGAGGCTGCCTTCGAATCTGTGGGATCCTCCTGTCTCAGCCTCCCAGGCTTGAGGATTACGAGCGTGCGCCACCACACCCGGCTTAGTATATATTTTTATCAAGAGAAAAAGTGTTTTCTGAATATCATGTAAGAGGATAGTTAAATTGGAATTAAACTGATTTTTATTTACTTTCTTAACACAATTTATAGAGCCCTCTGTTAGAGGGCTTGAATATAGAGTAGAACAGATACCGTTCCTGACCTAATGGGTAATATAATGTATAATGAAAGAAATAACAATAAACATGACAGCTAATAAGTAGATTTTTCAAGGATACAAATAAAGAGCATGAATGGAAGAGCACTGGACTGAGGAGCCTTTTTTAGGATGTAGAGTGTCTGAAGTGGGCTTCACAGACAAAGTGATATTTGTTCTGAGGCCTGACATATGGAAAGAAGCCAACCAGTTGGAGAAAGAGCATCCAGGCAGGCGGCACAGGTGTTCCTAAGGTTCTGAAACAGAAAAGTTTGATATGTTCTAGAATTTAACAAGGTAAATATTAATAGGAGTATATTAGGAGATGGTGAAAATGACTTTATATAATGCCAAAATCAAAACCTATTGAGGATTTCAAAATACAGGAGCAAACGAATCTAATTTTTGCGCTTATCAGATTGTTTCTGTCTATGTGGAGAAGAGAAAGAAAGAATGCAAAATTGGTAGCAAGGAGATCAGTTGGAGATTTAATGTCATAGAACAGGCCAGAGGACAGAGGGCAGGAACAATGGCCTGATTTGGGGTGGTAATAGTAATGGAGATGGTCCCCATCCCACTCCACATATCCCTTTTGAAATAGAGTAAATGATGCATTTAATGTGAAGAGTAATGGAGACAGAAGACTAACTGCAGGCTTCATAGATTTCTAGTTTGGGCAGCTGGGTGGATGGGTCAGCATGTAATGGATTGAGGAAACACTAGGATGGGAGAGTTTTCCAAAATTTTTAGAAGGGAAATTGAGAGTTCAGTATTAGTATGTTAGGTTTGAGATGCCATAAGGCAAGGTGGGACTATCCAGGAAATACCTGATATACAAGATCGAATTATGCAAAAAGGTATGGAATGGATGAAATGTTTGAGTCATCACATTAGCACAAGAGTATTTAAAATTCTGTGTACACCAGACACTTACTTACCAGGGAGGTAGAAAAGACCATGGAGACCCAGACACTTACCAGGGAGGTAGAATAAGAAGAGTCAGCATTTGAGACCTACAGATGGGGGAGAAGAGAAGACTAGAGGGAGAGTATTTGAAGAAGTTTCAAGGAATTTGAGAGGTTAAGACAAGGGCATACTCGATAACAATGGATAATTGAGGGTCTGTAAAGAATGATTTCAGTGGAGTCTGTGGGTGGAAAGAGAGTGGCTATAGAGTGAACCAAAGATCAGAAGATAGGTAGGTGTAGAGTATGAAGATAACTCTTTCAAGGTGTCTGATTGTGAAAGGGGTAGAGAAATCTGTCAGTACTTGGAGGGACTGTGGCTTATGAAACATTGCATTTCGTAAGATGAGCAAGGTTAGATAAGTTGGTAAGCTGTTAAGAATAATCCAGAACAAAGAATAAATGGGACTGTGGAGTTTAGTTTTTGAGAAAGTGAGAGGGAGAGATCACACTACTTGTGATGAGCCCCACCCATTGCCTGCTAGCTCGAAGACCTAAAAATAGCGCCGAGCGGAAGCTCTGTGAGGCCCATTAAGCAGTAAACAACTTTCAGGAAGTCCGGTAACCGGAGCATGGGGCGCACGGGAACACAACATACCACTGTTTGTAACAAATGAGCTAATTTTGCATGGAGCAAGTGATCTGAGTGCTGATTGGCTGCTTGGGATATATAAGCAGGGAGCGGGGAGTGGAGAGGGAGAGTATGTAAGAGCCTGGGATAATAAAGAGTCCGAAGAAGATCGTCTCCGGTGTCGTGCTTGAAAGCGGCAAGTGGTGGCCCGTACGGGGAATCTCTCTCAATGAGACGGTCAGAACTTTGGACTTTCCAGGGCAGCCGGCTGGTAAGTTCTCCTGTGAAGAGGGAGGCTCTACAAAGTAGAGGATCATAAGATTGTTCTTTCCCAACTCCGTTTGAGGACGAAGGGGAGCTCCTTTGAGGGGAGGATTTATAGGGTAGTATACTCTCAGGCTGGACCTGAGGCTGAATAGGTATGGGAAATAATCCATCTCATCCAATACAAAAGGCTTTAAAAGCCTTATTAAACGGAAAGGGGTTAAAACTTAGGGATAAGACTATTCAGGGTTTTTTGAGCCAAGTGGATGAGGTGGCCCCTTGGTTTGCAGTATCAGGAAACTTGACCCTGGCAAGTTGGGATAAGTTAGGGAAGGATATTGAAAGGGCAGAGAAAGACGACAATCAAGTCACGGGAGGAACTTATCCTTTGTGGCGCCTCGTCAGGGCATGTTTGGAGCAGAAATACTACAAACCGCTAGTGCGAGAGGGACAAGCGGCACTTGATCTGTTAAAAGAGGAACGGTCCACTTCCTCTCACCCAGCTAGTGAACTAGGCTCTGAAGGGGAGGGGGACTCGGACGAGGAACTTGCGGCAATAGAGGAGGGAGTCAGCAGATTAACCCTAGCTACGGGCCCCTCGCGGGGCTCTGTTCCTCCGCCCTATAATCCCTCAGCTCCAGGACAAAGCGGAGGCCGCTCCTTTAATGAAAAGGTATGGCGTGAGCCGGAAATGTTACTATCCAGACAGGCTTTTCCCGTGTTTCAACCACAAGGAGGAGGACCTCGGTATCATGAGCCTTTAGATTATAAGCTTATAAAACATATTGCTGAGTCCGTGCGGACTTATGGTACCAATGCTGCATACACCGTAGCCACCTTAGAAAGCATTTACAGGTATGCCATGACCCCTGGAGATTGGCAGAACTTGGCCCGAGCGGCTTTGACCCCAGGACAGTATTTAGATTGGAAGGCTTTCCTTATTGAGTTCGCAGCAGAGCAAGCAGTGGTGAATCAGGCCGCAGGACAACCTGCCTGGAATTTGGATATGCTTTTGGGACAGGGACAATTTGCTAACAACCAGACCTGTTACCCTCAACAAGTGTATGATCAGATAAACAATTTGGCCACCAGGGCATGGAAAAGTTTGCCTAATAAACGGGAGGTGTCAGGCAATCTTACTAAGATAATTCAAGGTCCCACTGAGCCTTTTTCTGATTTTGTGGCTAGGATGGTAGAAGCTGCTGGACGAATATTCGGGGATGTCGATGCAGCCATGCCACTTGTTAAACAGCTTATTTTCGAACAATGTAATACTGAATGCAAACAAGCTATAAATCCATATAAAAGTAAAGGTTTAGAAGTATGGATGAAGTTATGTAGAGAACTCGGCGGACCTTTAACCAACTCGGGGCTCGCTGCGGCTATCATGCAAGCATCTGGCAGGCAAAAGGGCAATAACAACACCCGACTAGGAAATTGCTTTTCATGTGGGGCGGCAGGGCATTTAAAAAGAGACTGCCCAAAACGAGGCTCTCTCTCTCAAAAGAGCCCACCAGACCTATGTAAGAGATGTAGAAAAGGCAGACATCCCGCCTCAGAGTGCCGGTCCGTTAAGGATATTGACGGCAATATCCTACCGTCCCATGATCAGTCGGGACAGGGTCGCCCGCTGTCAAAAAACGGGAAACGGGGCCCCCATCCCCAGGGCCCTTACAAGTATGGGGGCCAACAAATGTACAATGCTATAGAGACACACCAAACACCCCAATGGCCCAATCTCCAACCGCCCAAGGAATCCGGAGAGCCACTCCCGGTTCAGCGGGATTGGACCTCTGTGCCACCACCCGGCTGGTATTAACCCCTCGAATGGGAATTCAAATTATGTCGACTGATATGTCAGGGCCATTACCCCCAGAAACGGTGGGCATAGTTTTGGGGCGATCATCATCCACCATGAAAGGCCTAATAACTCATCCTGGAGTTATTGACCAAGATTATGAGGGCGTTATAAAGGTTATGGTCTCCGCCCCCAGAGGAATTGTTGCCATCTCTCCTGGTGATCGGATAGCGCAGCTGTTATTATTACCTAGTCTACATTCTCTCTTCCCTTCGAAAAAGGAACAGCGAGGAGAAAAAGGGTTTGGGTCCTCTGGTACTAATATAATATCTCTCGCCTTTGATATGGGAAAACGACCTTTAATTACTTTGAAAGTGGAGGGAAAGCCGATTCTAGGATTGCTTGATACAGGGGCAGATACTAGTGTAATTGCTTCTAAGGATTGGCCCCCCGCCTGGCCCATAAAAAAGGCTGACACACAGCTTAGAGGATTAGGATACATTAAAACACCTGATATTAGTGCTAGACCCCTTCATTGGGAGGACCAAGAAAAACATTCTGGGACCTTTACACCCTATATGCTGGAAATTCCGGTCTCCTTGTGGGGTCGAGATCTACTTCTGGACATGGGATTCCGATTACATAATGAATATTCTCCCCAGGCGCTACATATGTTTAACAAGCAAGGTTTTCATCCATCATTTGGATTAGGGCGAAACCTACAGGGACGGAGGAGCCCTGTCCCCACTGAAGGACAAAACACTAAACAGGGATTGGGTTTTGTGGAGTAGCCACTGGGGAGGCAATTCCCATCACTTGGAAGACGGGGGATCCAGTATGGGTTTCCCAGTGGCCTCTCCCCCGTGAAAAATTGGAAGCAGCAAAAGAGTTAGTAAAAGAACAACTAAAATTAGGACATATCCAATCATCCACATCACCCTGGAATACCCCTATATTTGTAATAAAGAAAAAATCAGGAAAATGGAGACTATTACATGATCTCCGAGCCATAAATGAACAAATGCAAGTTATGGGACCAGTCCAACGTGGACTCCCCCTTCTCTCAACTATTCCAAAATTCTGGCCAATTATAGTGATTGATATAAAAGATTGCTTTTTCTCTATACCATTAAATCCTCTAGATACCCCACGTTTTGCTTTTACTGTGCCATCCCTAAACCAAGAGCAAATTGACCAGAGATATGAGTGGAGAGTGCTCCCTCAGGGTATGGCGAATAGCCCCACTCTTTGTCAACTATATGTGGATGCTGCCTTACAACCTGTTAGGGATAAATTCCCTCCATTGCGTTGTCTCCATTATATGGATGATATCCTATTAGCCTATGAAAATGAAAAGGTACTGGATGAAGCGTATTGTGTGCTTGTTAAAGCCCTTGAGGAAAAGGGTTTAGTTATAGCATCTGAAAAGGTTCAAAAGGGCACCGTCACCCATTTTTTGGGAAATATTCTTTATCCCAATTTTGTCACGCCTCAAAAAGTCACCATTCGTACAGACCAGTTACACACTTTAAATGATTTTCAAAAGTTATTAGGAGATATTAATTGGATACGTCCTGCTTTAGGAATCCCAAATTTTATGCTAAAACCTTTATATGATATCCTCAAAGGAGATTCTTCCTTAACCTCTCCTAGAATGCTGACTGCTGAAGCCCGGGAAGCCTTAAGTTTGGTAGAACAAGCTTTAACTAAGGCTTCCCTTAAGCGCATTTCACCGAGGGATTCTATTTGGGCATGCATACTGGCTACTGAGCTCCAACCCACTGGGGTCTTATGGCAACAAGGACCTCTATTATGGATTCATCCTAAACTATCTCCTCAAAAGGTTATTGAGTATTATCCCTCTATGGTGGCAAAGGTTGCTGTTCTTGCCATACAGCAATGTATTCAACATTTTGGCCAAACCCCTAATAAGCTTATTGTTCCCTATAGTAAACACCAAATATTAATTTTACAAACCTCCCTGGATGATTGGGCTATATTACGATGTGTGTTTAATGGAGAGATAGATAATCACTTACCTAAAGATCCTATATTACATTTTGCAACTCAACATCCTATTATCTTTCCAACCATAACCAGAAGAACACCTATACCCTTCGCTATCAATATTTTTACTGATGGATCAAAATCTGGCCTTGGAGCTTTTATGATAGAAGGACAAAAACCCATAGTTGTTCAATATCAGCATATATCACCTCAGCTAGTTGAACTAAATATTATATTAGAAGTGTTTGAGAGATATGATTCTTCCTTTAATTTGTTATCGGACTCCTCCTATGCTGTAGAGATGATAAAGTCCCTTGAATGTGCGGGGCAAATATCAACACATACGCCCATCCACTACTTGGCATCTAAAATTCAACATTTAATTTTGATGAGGAAAAATCCCTTTTATGTACAACATGTTAGGGCACATACAGGCTTACCAGGGCCTGTTGCCCAAGGTAATGATTATGTAGATAAGCTTACGAAGATGCCCATGATTTTCTCTCTCACCCCACTTCAACGGGCACAAGATTTTCATCGCCAGTTTCATGTAAATGCTAAAACTTTACAGATTAAATTTAAAATTCATCGTTGTCAAGCCCGTGACATCATCAAGGCCTGTGGTACTTGTGCACCCTTTATCCCCTCTTCTAATGTTGGTGTTTGCCCACGTGGGTTGCTCCCCTTACATTTATGGCAAATGGATGTGACCCATATACCTGAATTTGGCTCTGTTAAGTATGTACATGTTTCTGTTGATACTGTTTCTGGAATTATATATGCTTCTACTCACACAGGGGAAAAAGCTCGTGACGTTATCGCTCATTGTCTTGAAGCTTGGGCAGCATGGAATGTGCCAAAAGAAATAAAAACTGATAATGGTCCGGCTTATACCTCACAAAAATTTCAGTCTTTCTGTAAACAGATGGGTGTAACATTAAAACATGGCCTTCCATATAATCCTCAAGGACAGGGCATTGTTGAACGCGCCCATCGCACAATAAAAGAATGTCTAATAAAACAAAAAGGGGGAATAGGTGAGAATCTGAAACCAAGGCAGCGATTATCTTTGGCACTTTTTACTTTAAATTTTTTAAATTTAGATATTAATGGCAAATCGGCCGCAGATCGCCATTTTTGTCCTTCTAGTATTCCCCATGATATGGTAAAATGGAAAGATGTCCTCACCGGAAAATGGAAGGGACCTGATCCGGTACTCACATGGGCCAGAGGCTCTGTTTGTGTTTTCCCACAGGACGGAACCGATCCGATTTGGATCCCAGAGAGACTGACTCGTCAAATAATATCGCAAGATGGCGCCTCAGGGATGGATACACCTGATCACCATGCTGATCTGGACAAAACCAGTATGGAGTGAGCAACAATGGGGCAACTGGAGCTGGGAGTTTGATAAACTCACCGAACAATTACGTGCTGAAATCATCAAGGTCAACACCACCCGAATCGACCGAACAATTACGTGCTGAAATCATCAAGGTCAACACCACCCGAATCGACCCCAAAGTGGCCCAAACGCTGGCGTCCCGGATCCAGAAGGCAGCATTCCATCTAAAAGAATGGGCCGGGTTGGGAGCATTGGGATTTTGTTTTGTTTTCCTGTGCATTCTATGTCTCTGTTGCCTGAGACGTTTATTTCTGCAGAGGGCCAAGGATCAGATGCTCCTAGCTCAGGCTTTCATGGCGGTTGAAGCAGGACAATCGCCTACTGTTTGGCTAGCCGCAATGGAAAAATCATAAAGCAGAATGTCAACAAGGACTGCACTTGGGACCCCGGGAGGGTGCATCCCAAGGAGGATATGCTCAGCTGCATACGGGTTACCACTGTATTGCTCGCCCGTCCCTGCAAAAAAGGTGGTGGCAAATAATTGCATAAACTATAGCAGGGGTTGAGTCCTCTATCCTCTTCTGCTTAAAAACAAAAAGGGGGAACTGTGATGAGCCCCACCCATTGCCTGCTAGCTCGAAGACCTAAAAATAGCGCCGAGCGGAAGCTCTGTGAGGCCCATTAAGCAGTAAACAACTTTCAGGAAGTCCGGTAACCGGAGCATGGGGCGCACGGGAACACAACATACCACTGTTTGTAACAAATGAGCTAATTTTGCATGGAGCAAGTGATCTGAGTGCTGATTGGCTGCTTGGGATATATAAGCGGGGAGCGGGGAGCGGAGAGGGAGAGTATGTAAGAGCCTGGGATAATAAAGAGTCCGAAGAAGATCGTCTCCGGTGTCGTGCTTGAAAGCGGCAACTACTTGTCAAAGAAGCCAAAGAATCAATTCAGATGAAAAAGCATGAGGAAAGTGAGTGCAAGACACAGGGACTTGTAAAGATGGTGAGGGGAGGGAATTAATTTTCCTATAATGACTGGTCTCTGACACATCAAATTGTCCACACTCTGACCCTCTTCATGGTACCTTACCTCTGGGATCAGAATGAGGTTTGAGACTGGGAACAGCTTCTCTCCCTTGAATTCCCAGGCTGTAGAACAAGCCTGTCCCTGTGCGGGGTTCCTGATTCTATCAACAGCACAGCTGAGCCATTTGTGCACCATCTGAGTTTGCCACGATCTCCTTGCCTTATGGTTCTCTCTTGAAAACATTAGCATGTCTAGGCATCTGCCTACAGAAACGTTCTTTCTGCCACTTGTTTAAAATGCATTTACACTGAGTTTTTTCTTACCCGGAGGGTTAGATTCCAGTGCTTTTTGATAAAAACCTCACAGAGTTGAGTTATTGTTGCTGAAAATCTTCTACATTACTCAAAGAATAGAGGGTGTATGATAGAGTGAAAGGGCAGAGTTTAATGGTTAAACATACAGGTTTTCTGGAGCTTGGATGCCTAAAGTTGAATGCTGCTGGATCTGTCATTTCTAAGCTGGGTGATAGTGAGTGAAAATCTATCAACTCCAATTTCCCCATCTCTAAAATAGGTTTAATAAGTGGATGTTAAATCAAGTGCAATCTGTAGACTGTTGAGCGTCCTTAAATTTTCTTCAGGAGCCCCAGGAGGCCAATGCAGACTTTGTTTTTTCACTGTTTTGGCATTTGTGCTGATTGTGTAAGAAATGTTGGCACCAGACTTCACTCTTCACTGTCACATACTTGCAGTACAAATGAAATATATATATCTATATATCTATATATCTATATATCTATATAGATATATAGATATATAGATATATACATATACATACATATACCTATACACATATATACACATATACACATATACACATATATACATATATACATATATACACACATACACACATATATACATATACATATATATATATATATATATATTTCATTTACAAACATCCTTTCTAGAACAGTAAATATAATTGTTATTGAGCCTTAATTTGAGCACTCTTGAAGAAATGTTTTGTCTTATAAAATATGTCTGTATTGTATGCACAGAGCATTTCTAGTGCAAATTGAAATACAATGGTTGTTTCTAGTTAAGAGTTTGTGAGATTTTTAGTTGCAAGCTAAACTAGCCCTTTTTTTCTTTCATGGAACATCACGATTTTTGTGAGTTTTAGAAAGCTTATGTTCATGAGCCTAATGGCTTTCTAATACTTAAGAGTATTTCTGATGAGAGTAGTGGTTAACTAATATACTGGTATACTAATATTAGTGCTTAATATGTTGAAATGAATATGATTCCTTCTGATACTAGATAGTACAACATGTTTCAACACTAAAAACCTAAAAAGTTGGTGGACATAAACTTTTCAAATGACCAACGTATCAAGATAAAAAATTAATCATGGATGAAGGTCCTACTTTAAATATAAGAGAGATCAACATTTTTTTTTTTTTTTTTGCGGGTCTGGGGATGGAACCCAGGGGCATTTGACCTCCAAGCTACATCCCCTGCCTATTTCTTTTATTTTTTATTTTGAAACAGGGTCTCACTAAGTTACAGAGTGCCTCACAAAGTAGCTGAGGCTGTCTGCGAACCGTGATCTTTCAGGTCTCAGCCTCCCGCATGCTGGGATTACAAGCGTGTGCCACCACGCTCGGCTGGTAGATCAATAATTTTTAATAGAGTGTGAAACAATTATTAGTATGGTTTCAGATTCACGCTGCAACTAACAACAGTTTTGGTAAATCCAAAAAGAACATTTACCATGATGTGGGAAGAATATTTGTAAACTCCTCCATTTCTTAATCATATTTGTAGATAAGGCCAGATATCCTTCGTATCCAAAATGATATCACACATATTAAATGCAGAAGCAGAAGCAAGAGTTTAAATAAATTCTAATAAGCTACACTTTAAAAAGATTTGAAAAAATATCAAGCAATGACATTCTTCAGAGGGAGTATTTTTCTACTTTGGAAAAAAGAGCTATCTTTAATAAAGTGTGCGATTTATGTTAATGTGTCATATATTATTTAAAAGTTAATAAATACATATTTTAAATTGTATAGTTTCTATCTTTATTATGTTAAATATTAATACAGCCCACAGGAACCAAATCTCTTTCGAATCCTCAGAAATTTAGAGCAAAGAAATTATCTTGGGTTGGGATGAAAACATTGTACTTACTTCACAGGGTGGTTTGAGGTCTAAAGTCATTAACGATAATAAAACCTTAGATGCCTCATTAATGCTTGACAAATAAACATGGCACAGTAATATTTCTGGCAAATACAATGAAAGGCATGGAGTGGTGGGGGACCTTTGGCATATTGCGATAATATCACTTCTTCCCAAGATAGAATGTCACATTCCTCTTCCCATCTCTTCCCTTGGATAGAAGTATTAGCCCACTGCATGGAAGAATGAGTAAAATCTCCAACTTAGCCATTGTTCCTGCTTGCCTTCTCTTGTTCTCCCTTGTCTCACTGTATCATTTAATTTGAACCACAGAGATGTGTGTGGTGCAGTCTTATTCCAGTCATGTCTCTGGATGCTGGGAATAAGATGATTTGTAAGATTCAAGGTTTTCCCCGGAGGTAAACCCCCGCATAGTGGGGGACACAAAAACATAAAGAAATAATTATAGGTGTGTAAAAATATAATATTTAGGTGAAATAGCATATGTAGATGTAAAGAGGTAGGTGCCTATGGATGAAAAGAGTATTTCGAAAGAGTTATCCTTTAATTAAATTGTAAAGACCAGGTAAAGTTTGCTAATTAGAAAAGGCTGAAACATGTGTGCATGTATGCCTCTACCATCTTGTATCCTATTAAACTGTATGAGTACAACGCACCAATTATACAAGAAAAGAAAAAGAAAAGAAAAGGCTGAAACTGCTGGCACAGTGGTACACACCTGTAATCCTAGTGCCTTGGAGGCTGAGACAGGAGGATCCCTGGTTCAAGGCCAGCATGCAGTAACTTACCTAGACACTCAGTAACTTAATGAGACTCTCTTTCAAAACAAAACAGGTCCATGGGTATAGTTCAGAGTAGAATGCCCCAGAACAACAACAACAAAACTTAAAAATAAAAGGAAAGAAGAGAAAAAAGAAAAAGATAAAACTCATTATGAGAATGATTTTGACATACGCAAAAAATCTTAAAGAGCATAAGCTTTAAATTACATTTAGATAACTCAGGGGGATAACTCAAAAGTGAGGCTGAAGAAGTATTTGTGGAACTGGGAGTGGTGGCACATGCTTCTAATCCTAGTACTTGGTAGGCTGAGACGGGAATTGCAGGCTTGAGGCTAGCCACAGCTACTTAGTGAGGCCCTCTGCAACCTAGTGGAGACCCTGTTTTAAAGGAAAGAATAAAAAATAGGGCTGAGGGGTATCTTGCAGGCAGAATGCCCCTGGGTTCAATCCCCAAACCAAAAAGGAAAAAGAAGTATTGGGGGTTAAATTAGGAGTGCTAATGTGTCTCATGCTGAGTAGATACCTTGAGTCCTGGAAGCATCTCAGCCAGGTATCCGTGTAGTGACACCTAACACTTAGCAACTTGTCCCTGGTTTCCCACCAAGGATCAGGCTTCTCTCCCCATTCCTAGAACGGCAGGAAGCTCTCTATTTTTCATCACCTCTCCAAATCTGTCCCTAACTCATGTGGTGTTGTCAAGGTAGAACTCTTCATTTTAGACCTGGCTTTCAATCCCTGGACCACTGTAGACTTTTCATCTCAGAATTTCTCTGATTCCTGAAATGCGCAAGGGACAAAACAGAGAAATGCACTAGGAAAAAAAAAAAATAGTAGTAGCACAAAAGTTTCCTGAAGAGCTGTAGAAAACAGGCTACTGGGATCCGAAAGAGGTCGCCACCAGTAGGAAGGAGACCAAGGGAAAGAATGAGAGTATTCTAGAGACAAGATACATAGGACAGTGGGACTGATGTCGGTGTACAATCAATGCATTTTTTTAACTTGTGTGCTTGAGAACCAAAACAGTGACTGCAAGCTGGGGAATCAACATACTTAAACGTTGTTGGTGACTTAAAATTGGCTTATCCGTTCTTTATCAGCTTTCGTAAAGCAAATGCCTTCATTTAAGTGTTTACTTTTTCTTTCTTGACTTCTTGAACACAGGGAATGGAGAAAAAAAAATTAGATAAACACTTTTCAATACAGCTGGCTGCAGGGCAGGATGTCTCAGTGCCTGCAAGTCACCCTGCTATAGCAAAGCTCCACTTTCCTTTTTTGGGGAGGAAATGGCAGATAAGGGGGAGACAGGGGTCTGGCAGCCTGGCATCTTAGACAGTAACTCATTTCTGGACACCACAGGGTCCCGCGAAAGCTGCTATTGTCTTTATAATTGTGTTTGTTCAAGTGGTGGAGGGGGAGCCCTGTGGTCAAGTCAGCAGAACTAGCTGGTGGCCAGGCCTCCTTCCTCCAGAGGGAGGTGGGTGTAGCTGATCTCAGCTGCCCTTACAAACAGTTATAAATTACTCTCAGTGAGCTGAGGGTAAAGGCACTTGAAGAATAGAAAGTGACAACACTGAGGATTTATATATGGCCCCTCTCCTACAAGGAGACCAAGCACTTCAAATATATGATCTAATTTGCCCTCCTCTGATCCCTGGGAAATGAAGGGCTGGTGGGGGGAGGGAGTGATTAGAGGCAAGTTTGAAGGCTTTGGTTAACAACCTTGAATTATCAATAAGGCAGCATGGTTTCCTCTCTCTCTCTCATTTGTCTTTCTTTTTTTTAAAAGAAAGCTAGCCTACTGACCTTTCCAAGACGGTTTCTAACCTTTTTGTTTCTCTCGCTCAGTTTGATGAGCTTGGGGAAAGGTGGCAGAAATGATCCCACATTTAGTGGGGTGCCTTTGATTTCGTTCCCGCAAGAAGTGACATGCTGATTCTAAAACGTACATTAATTATCAGGCTGAAGTAAACCCGTGCATTGAAATATGAAGAGATGGAGGATAAGGCCATTTCCAAAAAGAAAATTAAATATTGAAGCTAAGTAATCACGGCCAGAAGAAGTGCCCTGGGTTGATTTTCATGCATTTACATCTACCACTGGCTATCTGAATTCCTTCCATGAGTGAGAATTCTATTTCCTGCTAATAAGCACATATGTGAGAGAGGCGAGGTCACGCGCAGAGTTAGAGGAAACCCGAACCTTATTCCAGGTTTGCTAAGTTTCTATCTAGGAAAGGCTGCATCTATTGTTCTTTCCCACACACACAAAATAGAGAAGTTGAAAATGGCAGAAATAAACACAACAAAGGCAAAGTTTCAGAAAGGTAAAGGATTAGAGAAACAACGCAGAAGAGGAGATTACAGAGATCTAATGTGTTACATGCAGCTGAGAGAGAAGGTGATACAGGAAGGTGACTAGTGAGCATTTCCTAATCACAGGGGGCTCTCCACAGGGAAGATCCTGAAAGGCCAGACCTGGCAGAGGGCCAGTGAGTCCAGCCAGGGCATGGGATTGCAAGAAAGTCACTGTGGCTAAAATCAGATTGAACATGAGAGCAGTAACCAAGAGCGGAGAGAGAGCTGGGAGAGGGAGATGGGGTGTGCGCGAGGGCCCCGAAGCTGCTCTGAGCCCCATTTGAAATGTGTTTATGATTTACAAACACACGAAGGAACGTTCTTAGATAGAAAAAAAAAATGCATGAAGTACTTCAGCAACTTAGTGAGACTCTATTTTAAAATAAAAACAGCTGGGAGTGTAGTACCGAGGTAGAATGCCCCTGGGTTCAATTCCCATTATTAAAAAAAAAAAAGTGACATAAACCTCCCCAGGAATGATCATGATCATGAACTATCCCAAGTGCCCTGATGGAATAGCTTGTGGTTTGGGGTCAGCGAGAAGACACTGAGGTCAGAGGAAGATACTGGGGTCAGAGTGAGGGTTCTACAGGTAGCGGCTTTCAGGTTCTCAGGGCTGTGGTAGCTGTTCCCTGTTGGCTGGACAGCAATTTTGTAAGCTTTTCTTTCTTCTTTCTTTCTTTCTTTCTTTCTTTCTTTCTTTCTTTCTTCCTTCCTTCCTTCCTTCCTTCCCCTCTCCCTCCCTCCCTCCCTTCCTTCCTTCTTTCTCCCTTCCTTCCTTCCTTCCTTCCTTCCCCTCTCCCTCCCTCCCTCCCTCCCTCCCTCCCTTCTTTCTTCCTTCCTTCCTTCCTTCCTTCCTTCCTTCCTTCCTCCCTCCCTCCCTCCCTCCCTTCCTTCTTTCTCCCTTCCTCCCTTCCTTCCTTTCTCCCTCCCTCCCTTCCTTCTTTCCTTTCTCCCTTTTCCTTCCTTCCTTCCTTCCTTCCTTCCTTCCTTCCTTCCTTCCTTCCTTCCTTCCTTCTGTGGGTCTGAGGATGGAACCCAGGGTCATTTGACCTCCAAACCACACCTCTAGCCCTATTTTTTGTCTTTTTATTTTTGAAACACAGTCGCAGGGTCTCACTAATTTGTGGACGGCCTCACTAAGTAGCTGAGGCTGGCTGTGAACCGCGATCCTCCAGTCTCCGCCTCCGGAATGCTGGGATTACAAGCCTGTGCCACCTCACCCACCTGCTGTAAGCTTTTCTGAATAACCCTGCGTGCAAGTCGCAAGTAACAGAGTGTACTGTCAAGCGACTGCTTGGAGTTCTAGCATTTTTAGGCAGTGTTGACATACAGGGTGATGTATATTATTTATTATACCTCTGAATGTATTGCAAATGTTCATCTTATCCCTGTCTCTATTTGGTACCAAATGTGTCAGAGAATTTATTTATGCCTAGCTATAGATACGTAGGTGACTAAGACAGTCCCTCCCTGGATATCTATATCAGAGGCCTGAAATGTACCCAAGTTTATTGTAAAGAACAAACTAATAATTGAAAAAAATGTCATTAGAGGGGAATCTGGGACATTGCCTGGAAGAAGCCCAGGACTACACATGAGAGGCTCAAAGATCTGTCCTTCAGTCACACAGAGCACAAGAAAGGAGGGGCAACCGAGCTTGGAGCCTGGGTAGTTCTCTTCTTGACACATCAAGAGATTTTCTCATCTCTTTTACTTTTACTTCTTTCAGGTCTTTGCTTTTTTGAGAGAGCTAGGAGAATTAATAAATATAATACAATGTCCTTTTATTTGAAACAAACACCATAGTTTCAGTTATTTGGGGGGAACCATTGTTCTTTCAGTATTTATTAAAGTTCAGCGAAAATAGTCATTTTTATATTGAAATTGCAATTGCCCCATTAAATTCACAGCACTATCAGTGTGGCTGTTCCACATTGTTTGGATTACTGAAGAATTGTGTAGCTATACTTAGTGTAACTGGATGCAAAAGATAAGTAGGCCTGCAAAATATTCCCTGAGGCCAGTTGCATTGATTCCAGAATTCCACTGAATGGTCTTCAGAAACAGAGATGAGAATACAGCCGAACTGTGCACTGAAAGGAAATGTCACCCTACTCCTTTTTTTGGGAAATCACACAAAAAAATTGATTTTTAAGATAAATGCACAGTTTTAAAAATGATGCTTCTAAAACAGTGAAACCATTTAAAAGAGTAACAATCTTTAACGAAAATGAATTAAGCTACAAACTAATGCGGTATGATTTCAACAGGAATTAATCTGTGGCTATCAAAATCTCTTACAAAACAAAAAAGTCATTTGATGGCGTGGAGTTACAGGGCTTTAGACCTTTAAAATTGTAAGATTGAATGAGCGTGTGTGTCCCCCAGTCGCATCGAGACACGCGGAGAATCCATAGCAGATATTATGAATGCCTTTATGCGTGGCCGCAGGGGCTGGTGGCGGGGGAGAGCGTGTGTCCCTCCCTCTCGGGCTCCTCTCTGAACTCTGCACTCTCTTCTTCCGGACCCAGGAGGCCTGGTTCCCTCCTGGAATCGCAGAGCTCCACCTCCTAGCTTCCGGCCCTGCCCCCTGCGGGCCAGGGGCGACTCAATCCTTACAAAAATATCATGAAAAAAAGAAATTATAAGAAGCAAAGCAATTATGAAGCAAGTTTGTCACCTGTAGTAATCACAGCTGGATTTTAAGGGAGACAAATTGCCTCTGAATGTAATAAAGTAATGGCGAGTGTGTGTGTGTGTGTGTGTGTGTGTGTGTGTGTGTGTGTTTCCAGTTAGAAAATAATATACTTCTCAATGATTCACATGTGAAAAAAAAAAAACCAAAACAAAACCCAACGGAGGTATGTGTGCCTGCAAGTTTATCTGTTTCTTTTCACAAGTTGTTTCTTCTGTTTTCTGCTGTTGTTTAAAAACAGGTGACATTTTAAGTGAACATTATATATGCATTTTAAAATAATAGGAAATATTCTAGTGAACAGGTACCTGATTTTATATTATTTATAATAAAACCATTTTATTATTATTTTTTCTTTTTTCAGTAAAAATAAATAACAGGATGAAATCAGAGTATAATACAAAGCCATCTGCTTTGAATTCATGATGAAGTGTGATACCACTTTTGTACTCTGTGTGAAACATTCTTGTCATGAATGAGTTGCAAAGAGACCAGTTTTCATCAATCCCAAAGTATTTCTGCAGCAAAATGGGCAGTATCTGTTTCTATGGTGATTCTCCCGATAGGAGGCTGTCCCTGTGTCCCTTTCCTCTGGCCAACTCCTTTCTTCTCCCTAAAGAAGCTATTTCCTTGTAAGAGTGGACTTGCTGTTGCCTGGAGCTGTAAATGCAGCTTCCTGTTAGCTCATCAATTATTGGAATTGATTAGCACATAAGTGTTCTCCATAACCAAGGGGAGGAAATGAGATTCTATGGATTTCCCTGGCTCTCATTATGTTTGTAAAACAATTTGGGTTTGACTCCTGCCTGGATGAACAGCCTTGCTCATTTAGCATTTCTGCCCCCAAAGGCCTCCCAGGACAGAAGCGGCCTTTATCCTCCCACCACAGTCGTGACCTACTGGTTCTGATGTGAGCCTGGCCTTCCTATAAGGCTGGTGACTCCTCTTTATGTGTCAATTGCTTTTCCTCTTTGAGTCTGAAATGACATTCAGGAGACAACCAGAGGAAGGGGCAGGAAAGAAGGAACGTGGCTGTTGAATAACTTTTGTGGGCTCTAGGTTGTAGGTTCCATCTTGCATATACATATATCTATATGCATCTTTCTATGTATATAGAAAGATATCAATAGCTCCAAAAATCAGTCACATATATATGTACATATATATACCACATATGTACACACACATATATGCATATTTTATATATATACATATGTACATACACACAGACACAGACCTATACATATATTATATATATGCTGTCATACATAAAGGGAAAATAGGCGAGAATAAAAAATATAGATATAATAAATATTTTAGTTTTAAAAAAAGGTTCTCCTCCACCTTCCTATACCTCATCAAGATATATGATTACAATGCACCAATAATTAAAAGAAAACATTTTTTAAAACAATGTTCTCTGCTATTTCATGGAAATTTAAAAACGGTTCTATGAGATCAGAGCTAGATGCAGGACTCTATTATAAATGTACATGTTTGGGTTTTTTTTTTAAGGAGAGAGAACTGGTTAGTCTTCCCCCAGGGGCCTATTCAGAGTATGTTAAACCTTTAAAAAACATTTCATGGGGCCTGCGAGCCCGCTGCACTCAAAGGGACAGTTTCAGGAAAGCTGTTTATGCTCTGAATTGATAACGCGGAGGCCAGCAGCCCAGCGCTTTGAAACCCTGTCCCCGTGGGGAGAAGATGGAGCATCGATTCCAAGGCTTGTGTGTTTCTTTCTAACAGTGTCCTAATTTACATATTCACTTAGTCAATCTCGTGGCGCAAGGTTGCGTTTGTACATCTCAGCTTCAGAGTCAAGGTCCTGCATTGCCTCAGCGTGCTCGGCATCCCTAGGAGTTCACTTCCGGGGAGCCTCCGCAGCAGTTCAGAAAGGAAGACGTGACAGGTGATCTCCTCTCCAGTAAGACACTGGGTATCCGAAGCAGGCGCCTTATACCTAATGTCACTGACTGGGCTGAGAAGAGGCGTTTCCTGATTCTCACAGATACTGTTGTGGTTGGGGACATGGTTTGCAGCAGGGATAGGAAGGTTTTGGGGTTGAAGCTCACCTGAGGTGCAGTTTGACAGTCTGATAATTGCTATCTGTCCTTGCCAGCTCCTTTCTTTTTTCTTTTCATTTCTTTCTTTCTTTCTTTCTTTCTTTCTTTCTTTCTTTCTTTCTTTTTCCTTCCTTCCTTCCTTCCTTCCTTCCTTCCTTCCTTCCTTCCTTCCTTCTTTCCTTTCTTTCTCTCTTTCTCTTTCTTTTTTCCTTTCCTTTTCTTTTCTATTTTCTTTCCTCTTTCTTTCTTTCTTTCTTTCCTCTTTCTTTCTTTCTTTTTTCCTTCCTTCCTTTCTTTCTCTTTCTCTTTTCCTTTTCTTTTCTATTTTCTTTTCTCTTTCTTTTTTCCTTCCTTCCTTCTTTCCTTTCTTTCTCTTTTTTCCTTTCCTTTTCTTTTCTTTTCTTTTTCTTTTTCTTTTTCTTTCCAGAAGAGGATGAATTCTTCTCAGCTTCAGACCTCCTTACTCCTGGTAAGGGTGGTCCTTTCTCTCTCTTCTTTCTTTCTTTCTCTTTTCTTTTCTTTTTCTTTCTTTTCTTTCCAGAAGAGGATGAATTCTGCTCAGCCTCAGGTCCTCCTTACTCTTGGTAAGGGTGATCCGGGTTCCCTCTACCGAGACTCACAGGATGGGATGGGAACTGAGGAGCCCAAGGTGATGGGAGCCTGGAGCTGCTGCTTCTGTCTTCCCCCAGAACTCTAGGATTCAAGCTGCTTCTTCTCTTAGCTGTCTGTCCACCTTGCCAGCTCGCTTATAGCCTGAGGGTGTGCCCCTGTTCCTACGCATCCTGTCTGCCACTCAGGGGGTGTCTGCAACCTCTCAACTTCCTAGGGAGAGTGCAGGATCTGCTCTGACACTGTGACCAAGTCTTCTGTACACTGGAGTACAAGGTGTCCATTTATACCCCCAAGTGAGAGGGGTATAAATGGACATTATTCTACCCTCTCTTCCTGGAGGGTAGAATAAGGGAATTAACTTATGTCATTTTAGTGAATTTTTGTTTGTCAGGAAATACTAATTTTACTTCATTCCAACAAAAGAGGAATGTGAACGGTTTGTCAGTTTGTTTTTTTTTAAGCAATGTTTGAAAGGTATATTAGAAATGGTTTTCGCTCTGGGCAGGAAAACATGTTTTGACAGTTTAGAACTGAATCAAACCTGCAAATGGGAATGTCCTGAACTTCTACTTTTAAAAAGTGATTTACTTTTTAGTGAAAAAATAATTTGGAAAGATTGTGTCTTTTCTTCTTAAATGTGCTCCTAGACAATGACAAGTTATAGCTGTAGGGTCCTATAATAAATAGTTAACCTCAAACTATATTCAGAAATGTTGTCATACTCCAAATGAATGCAGTGATTTAGTGATGTCTTTGGGAGTAAATGTGAAATTTTAATTCATAGTGAGGTAAAAATGAGTTTTGCTGCTGGTTAAATCTTGAGGAAAGATGGGCAAATATGAAGGGCAACCTTCATATGGAAACCTCTTTTATCCTTCCTGGATCATAGTGATCTTAACTATTATAGATTCTTCGAACACTTGCAAAGATTTAATGACATAATATATATGTATTTTATAAGCTGTAAAATAATTTTAAATGTTGGCAAGTATTTACCTCTGTTCTTTCAAAATCAGAAGTAATTTTAAAGGGTTGTTTATTTTATTTTATTTTTTGTCTTTTTGAAACTGGGGATCGAACCCAGACCACTGCACCTGCAAAACAACCACTTTGCTACTGAGCTACATCTCAGCCTCGAAAGCAGAAATATTTTTATGGTTTAAAAATCTGTACTGTTAAGCTGATATTTTCCTGGTATTTAATGAATTGATTCAAAGGTTATTGAAAAGTTAAAACATCATGTAATTTTAACTTTGTTTTTTTAATTGTTGAATAAAGACATTTAATATTTTATGTCAAATTACAGTGTTATTGTCAGAATCTGTATTGAAGGATTATGAATACAGAAAATACTAGAACTAGAGAAATTTTGCAAATAACTTGGTCCCAAAGCTCCACCTTGATATATGTGTGCACGAGGCCCAGAGAGGAAGAGACTCTTGTCTGGAGTTACCAGCTTGCTATTGGCTCACTTAGAGGACCAGTACCTTTTCTGCCTCACAACTCACAAGTGCTATGGTTTTATGAAGGGGGAAGAGAAAAGTGATGTGGGAGTGGGTTGAGGATTTCACTCTTAGGGTGTGAAGGCCTATCGTTTTCTAACCCCAACACTTGCTGCCCTGATTTCCTGTGTTCTATTCTTTCACACTTTGTAAGGTACTATGGTTTGGATTTAGAAGGTCTCTCTAGATCTCATCTAGACAAGGTAGCCATGTTGGAGGTGGGAGGTGGGGATTGGTTTCCCGAGAGGGGTTCCTAGGGATATGGCCTTAAGGATCACATTGCTCCCTCTTTTCTTTGCTTGATTTCTTGCTTCTGGCCTCCATGATGTGAGCTAAGTGCTTGCTCATGCAATCTCTCTTTCTCTCTCCTCTCTTCTCTTCTCTTCTCTTCTCTTCTCTTCTCTTCTATCTCTCTGAATCTCTCTCTCCTCTCTCTCCTCTCTCTTCTCTCCTCTCTCTTCTCTCCTCTCTCTCTCTTTCTCTCTCTCTCTCTCTCCCTCTCCCTCTCCCCTCTCCCCTCTCCCCCCTCTTCTCTTCTCTTCTTTCTCCTCTCTTCTTTCTCTCTCTCTCTCTCTCTCTCTCTCTCTCTCTCTCTCTCTCTCTCTCATTTTCTCCCCATCATTCCCTGAGCTCCACAGACTTCACCTGGTCCAACATGGACTGAAATCTCCAGAAATGTGAGCAAGTAACCCTTTTTCCCCCTCTAATTTGTGGTGGTCAGGTATTAGGACCATCCCTGTTCCCAACTAGTTGTTGATGCCAAGATGAACCCTTTAAACCATTTATATAAGCAGTGTTTTTTCTTAAAGCATGAATTCATTAATTAACATAAATATTCAGAGAAATGCTTGATAATGATCCATTCTATCACTTGTTTTTTGACTGAAAACTTTCAATTTCCTCTAAATCTCCCTTAAAGAAAAGACTTCCTCTTACGATAAAGGAAGTTTTTGGCTATTTCTCAATTCTTGTTATACCTGTAAGTTAAAGGGTTAAAAATTCTCTGAAGTAAGAGAGGGAAGGATTTTAGGATTTACCTTCTTAAATTCTACTTCTACTGATCATGTCCATTCTTACAGCGGTCAGAAGGACAGTGGGTCCCTGGAGACAGGCAAGTGGGCCTCTGGCTGACTTGGGCTGGACTATCTCAGGATTCTGTGCAATCAGGGAGAACCTCTAATTTTCCACTCCTGATTGAAGGAAAATTTCCATTGGTTTATCAGGCATTTCCAGCAGGTAGGTGAATTTCTTAAGTGCCGCCGACAACCCTTTGATAACAGGGACAAGGTCATAATTGTGCTGAAAAGGTCCCTGAAAGAGAATTTCTGAAATGTGTCCCCAAACATCCTGTTTTTATGGCTAATGGGCTCCATTCAGGGTGACTTCCAAGTGACTAATGGCCATCATTGTGCCTGTCTCCCTCCACTGTGGAACTGACAGAAGAGAAGAAAATGTCTTAGAGACAGACACTGCTACTAATGCAAGGTGATTGCTCTTATCCTTAGAAAGAACAGAGATGTGGTGAAAAATGTACCCAGAATTTTAGAGGCATAGGATCTGGGTTTGACTCTTAGGTCTTATTCTTATCTACTGTGAGACCTTAGCATGTATATGTTATTTAACATCTTTAAGGTTCATTTTCCTCTTTCATCAAATAGAGAAAATTATTTATTTGGAGATATGGACAGGATATGGGTCTTATAGTTTAGTAGACCAGGATTCCAAGTTGTCTGCGACCCATAGAGATGGAATTCTGGAGTAAGTCACTCAAACTTAGTAAGTCATCACTTATCTATGAAGACACATCACAGACGAATATTCGGCAGGATTTGAAGGGATCAATTAAGTTAGCTACCAAACACCAAATAAACATGTCAGCTATTTGTTTTCTCCTCTGATGTATAGAGTTATAACAGATTGATAAAATAAGTGAAGGATGGAATATAGAACCAAACAATTAAATAGAGTAACATTTTAATAAATTAACATCTTTTCAGAAGACAGAAAACAAAACATTTTATGCTTAGTGATAGTAGATGTTTTATCCAAAGAGTATTCTGGGGTGGTAACATTTTATTCATTTACGTTTTTTAGCAACAAATGTGCCATACATCCTGGTATGAACCACAGCAGAGAATCTTCTTAAAATGACTAACAATACTTCCCTTAAATAATGACTCTTTCCGGCATCATTGGGTGTAAAAGAGTATCTTTCTATGGTTAAGTGTGAATGTCTTCATTGTTCAGAAACAAAGTTTATTTATTTATTTATTTATTTTTGTGGGTCTGGGGATAGAACCCAGGTGCATTCGACCTCCAAACTATACCCCCTGCCCTATTTTTTATTCTTTATTTTGAAACCGGGTCTCACTAAGTTGCGGGGGGCCTCACTAAGTAGCTGAGACTGTCCGCGAACCGCTATCCTCTCGTCTCAGCCTACCGAATGCTGGGATTAAAAGCGTGCGCCACTAAGCCCGGCTTAGAAACAAAGTTTAATACAGGTCTTTGTTTATAAAATGACCAAAGCTCAGCATGGGAAATGTGGGCATTTTTTTTTTTATTGCCAGGTTGGAGTGGAAGTTTTGATTATCTACTTTATCTCTGTTGGAGCCCAACAATGGAAGGAGGGCTCCTTGTTACTGCTGGACATGGCTCTAAATACAGGCTTCCGAGCAGTTGTTTGCAAATATTCTGGCTAAGAGGGGCAGGGTTACCTTGTATTGAGTCCTATCTAGACTTCACTGATACCACAGGGATTGGTTGTATTACTTCTGGATGGAGATCAAACACCTGATTTTCATTAGTCTCAAAAAGGTGGGAAGAAGAACCCCTTGTCTCTATTGGGTGGAGATGAAATTCAGCTTCCTTTGTGTCTTCTGGTTTCCACAGTGAGAGACAGGAGAGGCTGGAACTGTTGCACAGCACTGAAGAAAATCTTGGTTCCTTAGTATATTCTGCATTGCCCCTGGTGAGGTGGGGATATTTTATTCCATACTGTCAAGGGTGAAAGTGCAGCTCTCTACTCAGGCTTTGCTAGTCTTAGTAAAAGTAGGGCTGAAGTTTTCTTTTGTGGTTTGTTCTGTTTTGCTAGCTTGAACCTTGTCTTGATTATTTGACTAGGGAGAACAGACTTTCGTTGGGTCTTTCTGCTGCTTCTATTGATATTTCCAGGTTGTAAATGTGTGAAATAAAGTTCTAAGTGTGGAATCTATGAGGCAAGAGAGAGGCCAGGAATTCACCCTGAGGTCATTCCTTGGATCTTGATGTGCTTTGCTTTTCTATTTTCTTATTCCCACTTTACATAATGTACAGAGGTTTTAGATAAAATAAGAAGGAGGAACGGGAACAATACATCTCCATTATTCTAAAAAGCAGAAGTCATTCTTTATGACTGGTTTATTTTTAAGAGTAAGTTCATTTTTTAATCTTTTTTTTCCCTTAAAATTGCTATTCTTACTTGCACTTTGAGATTTGATTGCCCCTTTGTTTTCTCATTTGCTTTCTTTGTTGAGCTACATTATCTCTAATTTCTCCATTTCCCCCAGAGTAAGATTTACTTAATGGGGAATGAAGCTTGCTCTTTCAACATGTCTCTACCAAGGACTTCAAAGAGGCCCTAGTACTATATTCTACAGTTACCTGCTGTCCTAATGTTTAGAAAACCAGGTTGTTTAATCACCATTGGTTAGGATGGCTCTTTTTCCTGTATGGCTTCCCTTATTTTTTCTTGCTGTTCTGCTGGCTCCTGTGGGATGGCTGCAGATGTTTGGAAATCTAACAGAGGATAACATAGCATGGGGACACTTTCATCTGGGCTTAGTTTGAGATTATGTAGTTCACAGACTTCCATGTATAGTTAAACGGATGCTAACACCAGCTCTATTCAGATTCAACAAGTGACTGTGACACAAAGATACAGGACTAGAGATCTTACTGAGATATGAATGTATCCTCCTGGAAGGGTTCCTGGCCCTGGATGTAGGTCAATAATGGAGGGAACAAGGGTATAATATATGTAGAGCCAGAAGCTATTCAGTGAAAATACTCTTCCCTATCTCAGAACTCTTATTTATTTATTTATTTTTTATATTATTTTGCAGTACTGTGGATGGAGCCCAGGGGCATTCTACCTCTTAGCTACACTCCCAGCCCTATTTTTTATTCTTTATTTTGAAACAGGGTCTGAGTTGCAAAGGGCTTCACTAAGTAATAGCCAAGGCTGTCTACAAACCGCAACCCTCCTTCCTTAGCCTCCTGAATGCTGGGATTACAAAGTGTGTGTAACCAACCTGGGCCTGAACTCATATTTAAAAAAAAAACACTCAATAAGGTACTAATTGATAATAGATTTGATACCACTTATATGATATTGCCATGTAAATTAGATATAAGGATAAAAGTGTTTCTGAGCTATTAAGAAGTTAAAAATGACAATCAGGCATTGGAAAGGAATTACTGATTTATCTTTTCTCTGGACCAATAAAAATGTCACAAAATCCTTGTCATGTGAGAATGAAAACAGTGAGTGTGTGTCTGTAATATATCGGAAACAAGCATCAGAGAGGTAAGGGAGGTCCGGGAATTATGTAGTAAAGTATTATTATGGTTTTCTGATCCCCTAATTTTGTGGTTTGTTTAATTAATTAATTTAATTTATCCTAATGGTTGAATCCAGAGGCATTCTACCAAGCTACACATCATCCCTATTTTGTTTTTTATTAGAAAACAGGGTCTCACTAAGTTGCTGAGGCTGGCTTTGAGTCTGAGATCCTTCTGTGTCAGTCACCCAAGTACTGGGATTCCAGGCGGTTGCCACCACACCTAGTTTCTTTTTTAAATTTTTCATGTGATTGGCTTTTATTCTTAGATGGGTAGCAGGAAAGTCTTTTTCATTTTATTTTATTATTTTTGTGCTACTAGGGAATGAACCCAGGGGAATTCTACCTCTGAGCTACACTACCAGCCCTATTTTATTTTATTTTTTTTATTTTGAAACAGGATCTCACTAAGTTTCAGAGGGCTCCCCTAAATTGCTGAGGCTGTCCGATTTGTGAACCTCCTGTTTCAGCCTCCCAAGTTCTGGGCTTACAACCATGCACTATTATAGCTGGCTAGTAAAACCTTTTAAAATAATTCAAACATTTTAAAATCAGATATCTATTGCCTGTAAACATCATTGTTTACTTATTGTTAAAGTAATTTATGCTGGGCGTGGTGGTGCACGCTTGTAATCCCAGCATTCGGGAGTCTGAGACCGGAGGATCGCAGTTCGCGGACCGTCTCAGCTACTTAGTGAGGCCCTCCATAACTTAGCGAGACCCGGTTTGAAAATAAAGAATAAAAAATAGGGCAGGGCTGTAGCTTGGAGGTCGAATGCCCCTGGGTACCATTCCCAAACCCGCAAAAAAAAAAAAAAAAAAAAAGTAATTTATTATTGTAAACTACTTTATTATTGTGTGAATAATTTAAATTTTAAAATAATTTGAGTTAATTATATAATAAATTTATTCAGTAATACTGTCTTAATTATATAGGCATGTATATATATCTTTTGCATTATCTAGCTTTTGAAAACATATAGTTTGCAATTTTCTATTTTTAAATATTCACAGTTACTGATTTTATATTTTTTTAATTAAAAGAAATCCTAAATATTAAAGGCTTTAGGTTCCATAAGACCTGGATCAGTCCCTGGGCTTGCCTCTCCACCTGTATCTCTGCACCGTATTCCAATAAAATGGAAGAAATACAAAGTCTTTCTTTTACTAATAGTGACTTTTGGAGCTGTAAACAATTTAGTTTAATCCATCATAGTCTATTCAGTACAACACACTACGAATTGCACAATGCATCCCAATATAGGAGCTGTTCAAATGAGAAAAATCGGGGCCTCGAATCAATAAAATATGGCATCTGCTTCATTTTCTCTAAAAGAGGAATGAAGCAATATTTTGACTCCTCCAAGAAATTTAGAGTATTTATCCCATATGTGTTATCACCTCAGTTGCCACTACCTATTCAAGTCCAAACATTTTAAAATCAGATATCTATTGCCTGTAAACATCATTGTTTACTTATTGTTAAAGTAATTTATGCTGGGCGTGGTGGTGCACGCTTGTAATCCCAGCATTCGGGATTATTTTTATATTTAAGGTCCGAAACAAGGAAGATGGCGCGACAGCAAATGGGCACGTGAAAATGGACTGGAGAAAGGTAGCTTGGATTTGTTTTAATTTATTTTTTAATTTATTGGTGCCCTGTATTCTCACATCACAACGTGGATCATGTTGACAATGGTATATATTCACAAAGTATTGGTGCCCCCTCCCCCCTTCCCCTTTTCCCTCCCTCCCAATACTGAGTATTCAGGATAACGATGTTATATTCACATGTATACACATATTCAAATGTAGCTTTTCCACGAATTAACCTCAGCCTTCTTCCTCCTCTTGCCCTTTTTCTGGCTTTGCTGAGGTTTCCCCTCCATTATCTGGAGTCCCTCTGTATCCCTAATACTCCTTAGCTTGAAAATATTAGAGAAAACATATGTCCCTTCTCTTTCTGTGCTTGGCTAATCTCACTTAACATAATCTCACTTAACATAACTCAGTCTCCTCTAAACAACAACTGTATAACCTTGAATAAATTACATGACCTCTTTGTTCATTAATACCCTTATAGGTAGTATATTAATTGTTTCCAAGTCATAGGCTCATAGGATTATTATAAAGCTATATATGTATGCATATAAACATATTTTTATATGTATATGTTGCATATATATATGTGTATATTAGTTCAATGTGTAAGAGATAATAAATGCTATAAAATATTTGTGACATGAACCCAAATAGTTAATGAAGTATGAGTGTTTTTTGATAGTTTAAAATGAAGTTTAATACGTTCCAATGCTTAAAAATAAGTCTCCCAGTGTCAGCAGGACCTCCTTCCTCTGTAGTCTCTGGAGAAGAACCTGTCTGTCTTTCCCAGCGCATAGAGGCTTTCTGCATCTCTGTCTCACACTCCTCCTCTCTCTCCTTCATCTTAAAAGTGCATCACTCTTCTAAGGAAGCTTTAATTACACTGGGCCATTCATGTAGACAATTAAAACACGTTTATTTTTTTATTATTTTTTTCTCTGTGAAAAATAATATTCTTGAGATCAGAAAGCTCCCTAACACCTTCTTTTGATCTTTGTATTGATTAAATTTCCGAAGTCTAGTCTTTCCCTATAGTTGTATATTAAAAATCCTATCTCTAGGAAGTGATTCTAAATCTTTGTTTCATACTTATTTACCCAAGATTGTTTTTCTTGCTGACTTTTTTTTTTTAAGTAGAAAGAGGAGCTAGGTGTGGTGGTACACCCTTGTAAACCCAGGACTTGGGAGGCTGAGACAGAAGGATCGTGCATGTTAGAAGCCAGCCTCAGCTACTTAGTGAGGCTCTCAGCAGCTTGGTGAGACACTGTTTCCAAATAAAAATATAAAATATGTCTGGGAGTGTAGATTGATGGTAGAAGGCTCCTGGATTCTATCTCCAATACCACAGAAAATAAAATAATAAAAAATAATAAATAAAATAAAGTAGAAAGAGTTCTACCTAGGGTTATTCATCCAGAAATTAATCAAGGGGACACTGCAAAATTCTCCTCCTAGGAGATGTGAACATTCTGGAGAATTCTCTTAGAACTTGAACTTGATATACAGATCACTGCTCAGGCTAGGTTTGAATCCTTCTATGCTAGATGTTGTAAGTTTAGCAAGAGAGAGTGGAGAATGAGGATCAAGTCACAGGAAGCTCTCCTCTACGATCCCAGAATGTTATGCACCTGATTAGGGTGTATTAGTAATCACCAGGGAGGTTAGGTACTTCCCTGCTTTGTGTATGTTATCCTTGAGAAAAAGAATAATGACCTTTTTTTTACCTTTCATTTCTTTTAGTATTGGTATTTGTTTTTGCTAGACTGACTTTGCTCAGCACCCCCAAGCCCGCTGCCACATTCAATAATTCTCAAACCTGGAAAATTCTCTTCCTAGGACAGGTGAGCATTCTGGAGATTTTTCTTAGAATTTGAACTTGATATATATAGATCACTGATCAGGCTGGGTTGGGATCCTTGTGTGCTAGGTGGTGGTGGTACAACAAGAGAGAGTGGGCAGTGGGGTTCAGGTCTCAGAGAAACTCCATGTACAGGTTCCTGAGCACAGGTTTTCCTGTGCTCTTATAAAATCAGACTACCTGTTCAGAAGAAGTCTAAGAATAATGGGTGTTAAAGCCAATGATGACTCTCCTTTCTATTGGATTGGATTTATTGGTTGGTAACCTAGGTTGGTGAAGTGTGGCTAGAGGAGGTGGGCCTCTGGGGTATGACCTTGTGGGCTAGGCTTGTGTCCTTAAATTCTTTTCCTTGCTTTCTCCTTTTCTCTTGTTTCTGGCCTCTATGATATGAGAGCAGAAAAATTGCATTCTTTCTTTCTCCTCCTCCTGCCATAAGGACCTGAGTTTCATCAATATAACCTGGTCTGACATGTACTAAACTCCTGAAATCTCTAGAACTGTGAGCAAATAAATATTCCTTCATTGTGTGGTTAGGTGTTTTGGATTATAGCAATGAAAATACTGATAGAAAGTTCTTTATTTTTTAAATTCAATATGGTGCTGCTGCTGATAATAATGATGATGATGATTATGGACCAAGTCATAATAGGTGAGACTCTAGGAACTGGTATCAACTCACTCTTCATCACTACTGAAATCACAATAATAAACATTATAATTTCTACTCACAGCTCCTAATTTTTTTTCCTTTAATGAAACCCCATTTCTTCTCCCTTCCTAGTTTTAAACCATGTCAAGAATTTCAAACCAAGCATCTGATTTCATCCTTATTCTCAATGAACCCTTCACTTTTCATCTCTTTGGTCATGGATTGCTTGATTAATTTTTATTATTACTTTTTTTTTTAAAATACCATAGATTCCTGTCTTTATCTTCCTGTCTTTTATTGATTACAGACAGAAAGTATGATTCATGTCCTTACAGTGCACCTGAGAGGTAACTCTGCCTGAGGAAAATCACACAGCTAACACAACTAAGTTTAAAAAATTGTTAAGGAATTCTTTTATGTGTCTCTAATAGTTTTTTTTTTTATCATGGTCCAAGATGACTATCTCAAAGCTAATTTTATTCTCAAACCACACCTTCATCACTCTCAGCTGATAACCTGGCCTTACATTTCAAACAGAAAATTTAAGCCATCAAATATAAGCTGTTTAATCACGAAGCCCTCTTACTATATACTGGGTGACAGCTGATATTTATCTCTCAGGTGTGTATGTCTAGGATCACAAATTCTAAGGCTAACATGCACCTTCATTCATGACTTCCAACATGCTTCTATGTCTGTTCTATATTCCTCCTAAGATAAGCTTCTGAAAAATAGGAGATAAAGTTTGGATTTTGCTATATCCGGATGAGTATAGATATTATACCCTCCCTGTTCAAAAGGTTTTATTTATTTTTGACAGAAACATAGACTTAAAAGAGGGCATACGAAGCCATAAAGAACCTACCTGCAGGCATCAAATCTGAGTTTTGAAGTAGGTTACAGCTGGTGATCAGCAGTATCACTCTGAGGCTCTTTTCTCCAGCATCTACTGCAGCCTATCAACCCCAAACCCTGAATATTTATTTCTTCCACTAAGACTGGATTTCAGTGGCAAGAAGGGCAGGTCAGAGAAGCACCTAACCTCCAGTGGGGATGGAAGCCAGTATTTTAGCTGACTTTTCTAAATCTACCAGAAATATAGCTACCCTGACTAGTATTTTAACATTCTTCATACTATCAACACCATACAAATGTGCAGCCATCTTTTCTTCTATTTTCGGTACACAAAGCATTTCTCTGTCAGTGAGTTTACTAGAAGGCATTTCTTTTCCTTTTGTCTTTTAATAGCCTCCATCTTTGACTCTCTCTCGTATCATTAATTTTATTTTTTCTAATGCATATTTTCCGAAGTTTAAGGACAATTTTCAGCAAAGAAAGAAAATCCCTGGACTCTGTATTCTCCCACATTTTTCCTCCAGAAATTTTCCTTTTGAGAATCTCCACTAATAGCCACAATTTGCAAGAGTTCTCTTCTGTCCTTTTTCCTCTCTTAGTGGCCATTGATTAGTGTGTGTGTGTGTGTGTGTGTGTGTGTGTGTGTGTGTGTGTGTGCTGTTTTTAACTTTGAAAAATGAAGTCAAAAGTTGATATAACACTTGTAATCCCAGAATTTGGGAGGCTGAGACAGGAGGACTGAGGTTCACAGACAGCCTTAGCTACTTAGTGAGGCTCTTTGCAACTCAGTGAGACCCTGTTTCAAATTAAGAATAAAAAAAATAGGGCTGGGAGTGTAGTTCAGAGGTAGAATGTCCCTAAGTTCTATCCCCAATACCACCAATAAAAGTAAATACAAGTTGTTCACATACCCAGTATTTGAAGTTAATACATATATTTTGAAAAAATCCAATTATATGAAGATTTCTTTGTGAATCAATTACATTTCTAAGCTTCCCCCCCTTAAATAAATGTCTACACTGAATTTGATGTGTTTTCTTCTGTATATGTGTACTTTTGTTTTTAATTTGCCTTAATATTTTCACGTACGTGTCACTCCACAATTAATGACGTGATTCAGCATTATGAAGATAAACAAACATCTGGTTAGCTTATTTTAGATTTTTTAGCATTTCATTATATGAACACACCACATTATGTGGGAATTTATGATGTTTTAAGTTTCTCTGGTACAAGTTTGTGAATTTTTTTATGTTATAACCAAGGAGCACGATTTCAGTAAAGGAAGATGTGTTCATTTCAGTTTCATTAGGTTTCTAATCACTCTCCAAATGAGTTTTATAAATTGGTAATGTCAGACTTAGTGAATTTTGCCAATCATCTGTGGCATGTGCAGCAGCCTCCCATTGCTTGAGTTCACACTCTCCTGATTTCCTGGGAGGCTGTACACATTTTCGTATTTATTAGCTATTTCCTCCTTTAGGAATTGCCTATTCAGTTCATTTTTCCTATTGAATTATTTTTTCCTTTAAAGATTGACTTTCTGGCATTCTTTCTTCATTTCCAGGAGACTAAAATTCTTCACTATATATTATTGCTATATATTATTTGCTATATATATATATATATACATATATTTCAAATGTATATATATAATATATATGTATATATCTGCACATATTTAAAATAATTATTATAGTTGGGCGTGGTGGCGCACACTTGTGATCCCCGCGCTTGGGAGGCGGAGGTAGGAGGATCGCGCAGGTTCGAAGCCAGCGGGGCTGGCTTAAGAGACCCTGTTTCCAAAAATAAAATAGGTCTGGGAGTGTAGCCTGGAGGAAGAAGGGCTTCCAGGAACCCCAGTACCACCAAAAAAAATAGTTATTATATCTATATGCACATATTAGAAATATGGCAATTTGGAATTTGGTTCCCTTTTAATTTGTATGCAGTGATTTTATAGTATAGAAATGTAAATCAAAGTGTTTAAATTGTCCTTTTCTTTTATTGTTTTAGTATGACTTACCTAAGAATTTCTCATATTCTTAGAGATCCTAAAGACATTCTCGTACAGTTTTGTATAACTGCATTACAATTTTGATTTTACAAATTAAATATTCAGTGTATCAGTAAGCTATTTTTTGGTGTGACATACGGTATTGTTCTAGGTTTTATTTTTCTTATGGAAAGCTCACTGGGCCATTCTTCCTTTTGTGAACAGTGCATTGGTATAGTTGATTTCTATGCGATGAACACCAGATACTGATGCCAAAATATGCTTGTCTTCTAGTGCCTTCAGTAGATTGCCTTTATTGGTCTACTTCTGAACCTCCACTTCAATGTTTTAAATACCATAACTTTCTAAGTTCTTAAATGTAATTGGGTATATCTCTTGTTTATTTTGGGAAGATTACTTTGAAATATATCTGATTATTTGCTTTTCAATTATTTTAAAATTTAATTGTTTATTTCCATGAAAAATTAGAAGAATTTGATTTAAATACCATTGACTATATGGATTATTTTATGACAAACTGGCTAGGATAGTACAATTTTCTATCCATGAGCAAGTTTTACATGATAATTTATATAAAATTTTTTTTTTTTTTGGTGGTACTGGGGTTCCTGGAAACCTGTCTACCTACGGGCTACACTCCCAGACCTATTTTATACTTTTTATTTTATTTAGAAACTGGGTCTCCTAAGTCACCGCGGCTGGCTTCAAACCTTCGCGAGATCCTCCTGTCTCCGCCTCCCAAGTATGGGGATTACAAGCGTGCGCCACCACGCCTGGCTATATAAAAAAATTTTAACTTCTTTATTGATGCTTCATAATTTTTTTCAGCGGGTATTCTGTATTTTTTAAGTTTTTTCCATAGTCTGAATGGTTCTGTTGTCAATGATAACTTCTTGTATAAATGTTATTAATATACAGTATTGGCCTTTATCTTTGAATTTTGAACTTGAATTCAGCAATGCTTCTAAATTCTCTTGTAAGTTTTCAAAAGTTTTTATAAGCAAATCATCAAAAGTTTCTATAATTATGCATATTTTGCAGTTTTGAGAATCTCTTTGCAGAAGTTTCATGAATTTAAGTGAAAGCATACAGTAGCTGTTTTATGAAAATTCAAAGACTACAAAGGGATATGTATGTGTGATGAGCCTAAGGGATGGTCCTCTCCCAAAAGACAGGATGCTTTCAAGTGACCAAAGAGCATCTCTTGTGAAACATATCCTTGGTATTTAAAGGGAAAGGTGGTCTTTGTGTGCATGTTGGTCACTCTTTTTGCCACAACACCTCAGTGCTTACTCGATATACTGTGTGCACACTGGTCATAAAATAGGATATAGAGCGATGCATGGCCTCATGGCCTTAGAAACACAGACTTTTCTTCATCTTCGATGGCATGGCTACAACTACTGCTAAATGCCTCTTTACAACAACAGAGATAAATACTAATGCCTACCTAGTAAGGGACAGCATTTCCTGCATAGGTAGACACCTAGTAATTACTTGGCTATGGTAGACTGTCCAGCATTTTATGCCTATTATTTTTCATCTTTGAAGTAAACATCTATTTTGGATATGAATTTGCCTTCCCAGACTACTATAGTTTTGTTGTCTTTAGCTTACATGAGTCACAGAAAGGTTTATTTACTGATAGAGTATTCTGCATAGTCACTCTACGAACTCCTTTAAGGTATAAGAGGTCTAATAAGACACTTATACAAGTAACTGCTCTTTCCATAAACTCTATTTCTCAGCAATTATTTGACCCAACATAACATAGAATGACCTGCTAAATGCCCAGATTTAGTAACAATTGTGAGACAAAAATCATGAATATGGATTGAAACACTATAAATATATGACACTACTTCTTCAGCCATAAATATGATTTAGGAATTAAGTGGTATGTGAGAAGTGACTCTTTTCACTATTCAATATTTTTTTTCTATTTCCACATCTTATACTCTCCTGGTTTGTAAGCCTTAGGTTCCCAGGGAAGAAGAACTCTTTCAACAGGGGAATCAACATTGACTTCATTGGTTTGGAATGCAAGACAGTCAGATAGCCATTTTGAATTCTGCAATGCACTGAAATAACACAGCTGACTGGGGGTTTCCTTCTCTTTATAGAAAGAGATTAGCACCTATGTGTTTCTATAAAAAATAGCGTCATAGGAAAATGTCAGGTTGTTATGGGTATGGCATTGGACTTCAAGTATGTGTGTGACAATTTGTATGTGAAAAGAATAGGCTCTGTTTCTACCTTCACCTCCCATATTCATAAACTGTTTTAAGAATTGTCTTCTTAAAATATAGATCTAATCACTTCTTCCCCAAACATCTCCAGAAATGGCTTTCCACTGCTCTTCAACAAATATGAATTCCTTTCAAGCCTTTTTAAACATTTGCATGTTTTAATCCCACTTCTCTGGACTTACAGTAATTCCAGTTTCATTATTTTCCCTGAGGTGCTGGAGAGTAAACCCAGGGACTCTCTACTTTCCTTTTCTCGTCCTGGGTATTGAACCCATGGCTTTGCATATGCTAGACATACACTCTACCACTGAGCTACATTCCCAACTCAACACTCTACTTTTGAACTCACCAAGCTCTTTGTTATTTATTTATTTTTTTTGAAACAGGGTCTCACTAAATTGATGAGAGCCTCTCTCTGTTGCTGAGGTTGGTTTCCAACTTGAAATCCTCCTGGTGTAGCCTCCCAAGTACTGGAATTATAAGTGCTGGTCCCCAGGACTGGCTTAATTCCAATCTTAATAGCCCTCTTTCAGTTACCCAGACATGCTTATTTATTTACTGCGATAGCTCTTCTCATCTCTTCTCTTTAAAATTATGAGAATTCTAGAAACACAAAAAGTCAGAAAGAAGATACACAAACTTTACTTCGCATTTTCAGGCTCAAACTCTAGCCTAAATGTTCTGCTCTCTGGTAGTATTCCCAGATCAGCTTATTAAGCTGTCAATTTATATACCTCGCCCTTCGTCTTCTGTAACATTTTTTTACTATTATGACACCAGTTACAGTTCTTTTGTTAATTTGTGAATTTACTATTCAGATTAAACCAAGTGAAGTTTGAGACCATACTTTCTCTGCACATTATTGAATATTAATGCTCAGCACAATTTATTGAATACACTTTGACTCAAACTTCATTTAGCTGGTGTATTATATCTGGAAGATCTAATAATCGGTGCTTATGATTACATCCTCTAGTCACTGGAGGTGGAATTTTCATCTCTATTCTGCATCTTCTTCCTTATCCCACATAATATCTTTCAAGGAAGGGAATTATATAAAAAAGGATCCCTCTCACTTTCATGAACATTTTGTTATTTGTTTTTGGCTAAATGGCCAACCCTCTGAGGTTTTCTATAGATAAATTCAACCCACCCTTCAAAACCAGTAGGAATCTCAAAATAACTAGGAAGACTCATTGCTCTTTGAGCTTGGACCCTCCAGTATCCCTATCACATCATCGAGTTCCTGGTCTATGATGTCTTGGATCCTCGATTAATTCCAAAGCCTGGTCTTGTTTCCTTAGGTAAAATGTTAAGATGTTTGTTGAGTAAGTCTTCCTGCATGGTTAGAAAATACACATGGTTTTTCAATTGGAAATTCTTTTTAGTTTGAGGATATGGGTTTAATCTTCTTAAATAAGAAAGCTATGCACTTTTTTAAGCAGAAAAAGGGCAAAAAAGTGCCTTTGGCCACGCTGTTTAGTAGATAATCCACACTCATGCCTGCGGCTGATGGTGAAGAGGTTGTAGGATATTAAGTAATATAAACCCTAGCTTTAGACCAAAACTCCAAAGATTTACCACTGTTTTTGTTTTTGAATGATTTAAATTCTTAAAACTTTACTCCTTCCATCTATAAAAGCCTTACATATTAGTGGACTATATGTTTTGCTTCCCCCAAGGAGAAAAGAGTTATGGTTAAATGTGTGAATTATAAGCTATAAAGTGGCAGTATCTCTCTTCTATATTTCTCAAAATGACCAGGGTAGGGCTAAGCATATATTTATTCAATACATCATAAATAGGCAATAAATGACCATAAACTATTTTTATTTCTTAATACAACTTTAAACAAAATGATTACTTAAGGGTAATATTTGACACCATCCAGTGGTGTATAGAAATTTACGTATATATCCTCAAAGTACAGCACACTTATATTAAGAATGATAAATCTGAGACCCGGAGAGAGATGAATGTGGCTAAGGTCATGTACTGGTGACAAAGTCTAAATTATAAGTCTCTAGTGTTCAAGTTTAGTATGTTTTACAATGTAGCTTGCTGGATGCAAGGCCTGGGAAAGGGGTAGAGATGGAATGTAGACAGACAGACACACACACACACACAAACACACACACACACAAACACACATTCTAAAGGCCTCATATTTGATCTAAATTACTTCTAAAATGTTAGGCTTTCCTCCTATTTTTTTTAAATGTCATAGTTACTAATAGATACTTTTGAAAGTACAGTAAATAAGAAAATAGGGTTTTAGTCTCCCTGGTCAACTTCTGTTAATATTGTTAATTTTTTTTTGTTTTTCTTGCTTTAACTTGCTTTTTGGTTTGTTTTCACACAACTGCTATCATATTATGTGAATTAAACGTAGACAAAATTAGAAAAATAACCAAATCTAATTCATAATGAATGAACAATGATAAATTCTTCATTTACTTACATAATCTTTGAGGTAAATTTTTATTAACATTGCATATGTTAGAGCTCATGTTGCTAGCAAATATCTCATGATGATAAAAGGGGGTGTGATGAATGCCTTTGGACAGGACATTTTCTCATTTTCAGATGTTTACAAGGAGCAAAATTACTTGGTCAGAGCTAGCACATCTTATCTGATGCACTGGCTGACTCCTAGAAACTGTATCATCCTTAAAACTGGCTTTTTAATAATAAAAAAATCATGATGCTGATCCATCTCCAAATCTTGAAAAATGGTACCTTCCATTTGCAAAGAACTTTGATGTTATTTGTGGCCATGGGTTCACTTCAGAGATAACCCTGTTAAACCTGGTGCAGACAGCTGAACATAAACCTTTCATCTCTTGCTCCATGGAACCTTGCCTGATAGCCCCCCTGTGAGTGAATTTTTTTGTCCTGACCTTTCTGGGTAACATCTCCACTAGTCGTTTTCAAATGTGGTTCTGCAGGCTAAGAAAGGGGAATATTCCCTTATTCTATGTCTCTCTTAAATTCTCTTCTTCCTGCGTATAACTTGGGATTTAAAAACATTAGTTCACACTTTATTTTTCTAGATACTAAATTATCATTCCATCTAATATATAACCTGCTGAAATGGCAAGTGGTAATATATGAAAAAGAGCGACTTTTATCATCCCAGAACCTGAACCAGTTTTCACCGGGTAAACTCCGAGCAGAACAAGCACAGGGTTTTTGAAATGAGCAAACTGATTTGTGAGGACTTGTGACTTTGGCACTTAGCTTCGATGTAACTGATTGTCTCTCGCGTCTAACTAGCACTTTAATGATGCATACAGGGCTATCTTAACAGTAACAGTTCTGATTTATCCTCATCCTGTTTGCCAGGCTCTATAATAAATAACGTTAGGAAAATTGAGTCAATCTCAAGCTGCTGCAATTTAAATTTTTAATATCAAAGTAATGAAAAGCATGTTTTATCAATTTGTCGAAGTTCTAGGCTCGATGGATGAAAGGATGCTGTTTTCCTCCTCTTGAAATTGCTTTTCTGTCAAGCATTGTCATGTCTTCCTTGTCTTCTCCTGGCTTGACTTTAGGAATTTTAAACAGGCCAGAAGAGGATCCTGTTGGAACTTTGATTTTTATGCACTTTAATGCTCCCCTCTCGCCTCTGCTCCATAGCGACCCTGACTCAGATTTGACTTATATTTGCAAGCTTTCACTGTGGAGGCTTTTGTATTTTTATCTTACTATCCTGTTCCTCTGCACTGGTCTCCTCTATATTCTATTTGAAATAGGAAAGAACGGGAGGGTAAAGACTACCAGGTATCTTTTTCCACTGGGGCAATTTTACTTAGAATTGATGCCCTCGGTGCTTTATAAGTTAGAAAATGCTTTCTGGGGTACTTGGCGGGATCTTTTGTGTTCTCCTTGCTGGAGGACCTTCCAAGGAGTTATTCCTGAGTGCAAATGTTGTGACTGCCTCCTCCTTTCTATTACCTTCTGCATCTAAATTTCTGTCTACAACAGAAAATTCACCTGTGCCAGGAAGACCCATGCAACTCTGACTCATTCAAAGTGGTTAGAGCCTTGCTTCCCCCAGCGGGTCCACTTACCACTCATAAGAGTTTGCAGGTGTACGTGCAATTGTGAGATGAACTGAAGTATTCCCACTCTAGAGGGCCCTTCTTAGCCTGACACCAGAGGCCAAAATAAGCCTAAGGAATCCCTGACATGACACCTGACCCCTCTTATGAATACTGTCTTGTTTTCTCACTTGTCATTCCTAGAGCAGCTGAGATAAGCAGATGATCATACAGTATTTTCCAAACGTTTTCTTCCTGGATGTGTTTAGAATTAATTACAAGGAAACATAGAGACATAGGAGGTTCCTTTCAATATTTCTCCAACCAACTCGTGCTGAGGTTGGACCTTGGGTTCGATCAAGTCATTGGCAGTGGAAATAACACTTTAATTTTGCATTAACTCAAGTTATGTATGTGAAACACAGGTGATCTGACCCACACTCTTTGGAGTCGGAATATTTTCATCTGTGTAACCTTTATAAGGAAGGGCACTTTCTCTAATCTCTCTGAGTTAAGATAGGACCTGTTTGTTATCATGAAACACGTTTTCTTTTTGTGCCTCGGTTTAACAATGTTACGTGATAGTTCGCTGGGCATCACAAAGGACCCTACAAAGACAACTATTCATTTATTTAAATGTAGGTTTCATGCTCGCATCTCAATTCTCTCTTTTTGGGACATTCTTGTCCTAGAATACTTGCCTCATTATTTATTTATATATTTATTTGGCCCAAATTTATTAGGAATCTACTCTGTACGTGCCATTCTCTGACAAAATTCAACAAATTTTTTAATAGCCAGTAATGTGTCACCTCCTCTATAACTGTATTCATTCTGTTTCATTGGAATCAATGGTCTCCATTTCTGATTGGCCAATAATTGTTTGCATAGTAGTAAGATTATGCCTCACCACATACAAATTATCTCATAATTGATTATGTTTATATCTATCCCTTCCCACATGACATTATATGCAGTTCAGAGGACACGTGAGTAGAATAAGCCTGTTCAGAATTTGCTATTGAAATGAAAAAAAAAAGAATTTGACCACAGCCTCTCTTTTCTGTGGAAACATCTCTTACATTCACCCAGGTTTTAACAGAACCTCGCTCAGTCTCTTGTTGTATAGAAGGCATGGGAACATGTTAGTTTAATAGATGTGTGGGTGAATGGTCTCATGAATTAGAATTTCAGCATATAGCAACATGGTGCAAGAAAAACACAGTGTATGCTGAAAAGCTTCCTTGGGATTTTCATACTGAAAGAAGAAGAATCCTAGGTAGATCAGAAGAGATTTGGTTATTTTATTATTATGTGTATGTCGGTATAGATACATTTTTTTCACTAAATTCATGGTGAATGTATCCTGGAAGATATCCTGTTTTGCATCAATTGGAGATTTTAGTATATATTGACATTCACACTAATTCCTTAATAAGCATTACATAAATCAGAAATAATGAAATGTCATTATTGCTGATTATTTCTGAACTCAGTTTTGAGTTGCCAGTAAACAAATAAGCCTTGACTTATTTTTAAGATCAAAATCAGAGCCAGACTTGGTGGTGCATGTTTTTAGTCCCAGCACTCAGGAGGCTGAGACAGGAGGATCGCGGTTCACCGACAGCCTCAGCTACTTAGCAGGGCCCTTCACAACTCAGTGAGACCCTGTTTTAAAAACAAGAAAAGAATAGAAAATAAGGCTGTGAGTGTTGCTCGGAGGTAGAATTCCCGTGGGTTCCATTTCTACTACTGCAATAAAACAAAACAAAACAAAACAAACAGAAATAGCACAGAGTCTACCTGATTTTTGTGAATATGATCTTGTTGCTCAGTTTGACTGGCTGAGAAAGAAGGAATCCTACAAAGTGCTACCTTAAGATGCCATGTTTTCATTAGCAAGCAGGTAATGCAGCCCAGGTCCATGGTACATATTAGGCATTCAATAAAGTGAGTGGATTTTAATTTCATTTGAGATTAAATTCAGGCAACTGTTTCAAAGGTATTTCATGTTTAGATTATGCTAACGGAATACCTCACTCCTTCCCTGAATAGGGAATATGAGGAATAATAACAACTCTATAAAGATGTTGAATTCCAAGCTGGTGACTTTGAAAGTTTAATTCAGCAAAAATGATAGGCTTGACAACTAAAAATAATATTAAAAACTGGTCCAGTAGAATTCCAGTATAAAACAGTAGAAAGCTGTAGAATGTTATTTTTTTTAATTCTTCAAAAGTTATTCACCCTGTTAAACTCAGATCTCTCTTTTAGATCTGTGGAAAAGTAAGAAAATTAATGTGTGAATCCAGCAGAGGACTTCAAAAAGTTTCCAACGGGTGAGGATGGGGGAAGATCAATATTCTCTAGAGTGGCCAAATTTCAAGGAGCCTAAAATATAAAAAATGAAGTTTCCCTGATGATCAGAAAATATTATCAATACTAATTTCCTAGATAGGTAAAAAGAAGGGAGGAATGTACTTCCCCAGGAATCATGGAATACCCATGGAGTCATGCTGTCTGGATAAAAAGATCTATCAGTATATGCTGTTGTATTAAATTTTGGTATCTCCTTTACTCCTGATGTCCTAACTCTTCTAAGATGCAGAGACACAATTTGCTACATAACCAGCAACTATTATTGGGAATAATCACAGCCGTCTTGGGAATAGAGAGAGACATAGAAGGGACAGGCCAAATCTACACGAAGCACAGGCCTGGATTCATGAAGTTGTGGGGACAGGAGTAGAATCTGAAGACTAGATTTCAGTGAAGAGAAATGAAATCGGGGCAGAAAGGAGTTCTATGACCAGTTTGTGGGAATTAAGTTGTAATATTATAGTATATCTCTGACTCCTCAAAGTACATGAAACAGCAATAAAGTCTATTTACCATCTTGGAACCTTTGGGAATTTTTAGGCGCCAACTTTACCTGAAATAGAATAACCAGTACTCAGATCTTATCCAAGGTAAAAACACATAGCAGATAATATTGGCCAAAGATAGAACTGGACTCTAGGAAAAATTGTGACACAGAATAAAAGCTTTTTCTCTCTTAATTGTCCCTTAATTTCTTTATCAAAGCAGATTCAGCTGTCCTGTAGGGAATTCATAGTTCTTATTCTTCTCAAAGCTAATTTAACTTATTTCATATTATAGGGACAGTAGGGTAAGTGGCATGCCTAGAGAACTAGTTAGTAAAGAGGACCCAAGACATCCTTTCCACATTACCATGATATTGTCAACTAAGACCAAGTATTTGAAAAAAAAATCTAGTGTAAGGGAGATATATGCGTGAATTCCTGCTAAACTGAAACACCATTTCTACATAACTCTCTCTTAAACAGATTTATCTAAACCGAGCCCAAGCAACCTCCACATTTTTACGCATTACACCACCTGCCAATATAGAAGGCTGATCCAAGAACATTTGTTCTTTGAAATAAAAATATGTTTTATCTCCTTGAAACACAAATGCATACACATGAGTTTTTGAAAGTGTGAGAGCACGTGTGCTCACACATATGCACACACACAATTGATATCGATGCTTGACACCAATTATCCTAAATCTATGTGTTTCTTCTATCAAAAAAAAAAAAAAAAAATGAAGCCGGGCGTGGTGGCGCACGCTTGTAATCCCAGCATTCGGGAGGCTGAGACCTGGAGGATCGCAGTTCGCGGACAGCCTCAGCTACATAGTGAGGCCTTCTGCAACTCAGTGAGATCCGGTTTCAAAATAAAGAATAAAAAATAGGACAGGGGGTGTAGCTCGGAGGTCAAATGTCCCTGGGTTCCATCCCCAGACCCGCCAAAAAAAAAAAAAAAAAAAAGCCATGAAGGTCGGGCGTGGTGGCGCACGCTTGTAATCCCCGCACCGGAGACAGGAGGATCGCGAAGCCAGCCTCACTGACTTAAGAGACACTATTTCAAAATAAAAAGCACAAAAATAGGTCTGGGAGTGTAGTAGCCTGGAGGTAGAAGGGCTTCCAGGAACCCCAGTACCACCAAAAAAAAAAAAAAAAAAAAAAGAAAGAAAAAAAACCAAAAACCCATGAAGTTCTCTTACAGAAGTTTGTTATTGGTGTCATTTTTAGTTTTTGATGAAATGCTGTTTTCTTGCTGAATTCTTAGAGTGATGTCATGAACTTGCATTTCTGGGGTACTTCCTGTAGAACACATTGACTAGGAATCTCAAACATGGTGGCATCAAGGATTTTCTTCCCCAGGGAAAGAACTAGGGACAAAAAAGGAAGTACTGTCATTAGTTGCGATTAAAAGTACTATGGGTGCCCTCAAATATAGTTTAAATGCATACTATTTATGTTCAATAAAAAATTGTTAAAAGAAAAAAAAGTACTATGGGTTTAAGAAATGCAAGTTTTACCAATCTCTCTTCCCCTCTACTGTATATACATATTTATGTGTCTTCTCAAATTTCCTCTCAAATCCTATCCTTAGAGGAGATTCTAGGATAGGTTGACTAAATCCTGAAGTTTTGTGATATAGAATCTTAGAACACAGGTGTAAACAGGGTTAGAAAGGCCAGTGATATAGTAGAAAGACAAGTGATCAGGGGGACTGAAGCTCATAGAAGGCCTGAAAGAGGAAAAGAGCTCTCAGTGGCAATTAAGAGGAGCCACTGTGAACTGTAGAAAGAGAGAAAAAAAGGAAGGAAGGAAAGAAGGGAAGACAGAAGGAAGGAAGGAAGGAAGGAAGGACGGACAGATTGGCTATAAAGTCTAGTAGATATTAAATAAAACCCTATGACTTTTTAAATAGAGATATAAGCTAAAGAATGGAATGATATCTTAAGAATAATTTTTCTGTTAAGACTGCTTTAATTTAGCACAACTAGTACAGGAACCATTTAGATAACTCCCTTTGGTGATGACTTGAGAATAGGTGCTCCTTCAGCCAGATGTTACCATCGAGGGCACTGGGGGTGCATGGCTGAAAGTTGCTCTTGGGTAAAGGGCAACCCCTAACCCAGCATCACACACTTCCCATAAGGGCTCTGGGTCAATATAGGGTGAGGTAAAATGTCTGGCTTCCTTTATTTTTCAGACAGATGTCTAGAGATTCCCGTGGTACTCGCTGGAACTTGGGCTGAGCCTGCCTCACAGTTCAACTTCTCTGCCAGGAGCTGTTTGCTCATCTTTTCCAGGTGATAATATCAAGGGCATTATTAACCTCCCCCATGCAAATCTCAATTTCAGATTCTTTTTTTTCCCTGGAAGCTGACTCATGACACAAATTACAAGGCAGTTTATGATACCTTAGATTAGTTAAATAGTATTCATGGATTTATTCACCCAACATTTTTGAGTGCCTGTTATATGTACTGGGAACCGAGCACCACTGGGTAACAGTCAAAACATTCACAGGTTAGAAAGGAAGCCGAATCCCTAAGACCTAGTTCCAGTGTGGTGGACACTATGCTACAGTCATAAAAGTACCGGAAGAGGAGTAAATGGTTTGGGTGGGCTCGGAATTGCTTCACAGAGCAGTTGACCCTTGAGTGGATGAGCAGGGGTCTTATAATTTCATAAAAGAAAAATAAGATACTTCAGGCAGGGGGAAAGCATAAAAGAGTAACAGAAACATTGGAGTATTTGTTCCTTCTGAGAACTGCCAGTAGTTTGATGTGATAATAATGTTGGATGATTGATATATCATGCTGGTGTTTGAACATTACCAAAAGGTACTAGGAGACCATTATAGTTTTGTGGGCTTTTTTATAATCCTGATGATTGAACTCAGAATCTAGCATATACTACATACGAGGCAAGTGCTGTACTACTGAGCTGCATCCAGATGGGGTTTTGCTAAGTTACCCAGGGTCCTGCGAAATTTCTCTCCAGCTTGGAACCCTTCTACCCCAGCTTCTTAAATAGCTGGGATTTCAGGTATGCACCACTACACCTGACTTAACATCCGATTTTCTGGAGGAGAAGCAATATAGGTAGATTTTAATCTCTGGGTTTTTTTGTTTGTTTGTTTGTTAGTCTTGATTACAAACCTATAAATATCATCCACCCAGTGAACTGTCTGCCTTAGCTGTAGTTTTCAAAGATATGTGAGGTCAGATTAGCTCCTTTAGAATCCTGAGGCCTCTCACCAGCAAAGTGGTAGGCTTCACACGAATCAGAATCTCCCTGCCTGGGATTTCAATGTTGAACAAGTGTTCCTAGATAGTTTTGCAACCAGGCTTACGTTTGTGACTGATCCTTCAGTGAGCTACACTCGGAGAAGTCTTGGAAGAAGAAATGAGTCATGGGAAATGACAGCAACAATGCTTTGGCCAATCACAGCTTCTGTCTGCGAGCAGGTGGAAGATGCAATGAGTATTTTGAGTCAGAATTCTTTGGGGTTGGGGCTCAAGCACCTTTAGTGCTGGAATAAAAAGCTATTGCAAAAATGTTTCTGCTACAACCACAGATGGGGCCTTTGTTTGGATTTTTTGTCTCTGGTTGGGTTGCTGTATTCCTTCTCATGCTATATACAAGCCTCCATTCCGATGTGCATTTTGTTGATGATTAGCGATATTGATCATTTTTTCATATACTTGTTGGCCATTTGTATTTCTTCTTTTGAGAATTGTCTAGTCAGGTCCTTGGCTCATTTTTAAAAATCTGATTACTTGTGGGAGTGTTTGCTGTTGAGTTGTTTGAATTTCCTTAACTGTTCTGAATATTAATCCTTTGTCAAATGATTGGGAAATTACTTTCTAATTTTTTTTTATTTTTACGGCTTGCCATTTCTTCTTTGCTTAATTGTCTATTACAAAGTATTTTTCTTCACTTGTTTAGAATTTAATTCTGTATTTTTCCTAGTGAGTTAAATGAGTTATCTAATTTATTTAGATTTTTATTTTCCTGTTGTAAAATGGTACATAATATCCCCTTATATTGCATCCTGGTTTTATCCTCTTCTTATTCTTAATGTTGATTAGCAACACTTCTTTTTAATTACTCAACCTCTCAAGCAATTTCTTTTAATGATCTGTTAAAAAGTAAAATCTCTAGTTTAACCATCGCTAACCTACATGTTTTGCCTTCTAATGTACTAATTTTTGATCCTGTGATTATTGAAACCTTCCTATTTCTGTGATTTACTCTGGCATATTTAAAAATCAAAATTACCTTTGAACTGCCTAATTTCTTTCTGGATACTTGAAACATTTCCCCCTCAATTCTTATAATTCTGGAACATGTCCTCATACATGTAGAGATGAGGATTTTTTTTTCAGTGTAAGAACAAGCTTTTTGTCAGCTTGGTCACTTGTCTTCTTTTATTTGTTTAATAATTGCTTTCAGTATATTTATTCCATCCTGTTCTCACAGTGTCCTATTATATGGATAATGACTTCCCAAATGTGTCAACTGTCTTATCTTTTCTTACAGTTTTCTTATATTTTTTATTCTTACTTACTATATTCTGGCAATTGTAGTTAGTTTTCAAAATGTTTTAGGAATATTTGTGTTTCTAAAACAGTGTTTGTTTTCAGTGTTTGTTATTATTGAGAAATAATTGATTGATATTGAAATCAAATAAGTTTTTCTTTCGAGAACGATTTCTCATCACTTTCTATTTCTTTTTCTTTTTTTGAGGCCTACAAGCTAGTATTTTAATTGATTAAAAGTTTGCTTAAATATTTTAATTCAGTAATGCCTAGCATTCTTGTATTTTCTATTTTTAGCTAAGTTTTCTGTTTTGCCTTTTGAGCTTCTATTCCTCTTCATATATTTATTGACTATTGTGCTTCTGTTATTATAAATTTATATTTATAAAGATCTGAGAAGACTAGCTTAGATGACAATTTATACTTTTCTTTTGTGATGAAGATGCTCTATTTTTTCTCCTGTCAAGAAATCCTTCTAAACTGAGACCGATTGAAGAAGCTAGGAGGCCACATACTTATTCCCTTGCCAGCTGTCCATGACACCTGATAACTTCCACCAACCATCATCCCAACCTTTCCTGGTATAGGAAGCTGTTGGTGTACCTGATGTTTAATGCACAGTGCATTTATTGCTAAGTTGACAGCTTTGATAGTTTTAAGGAACGACGGTAAAATATTTTTGGAATACCACCCAAATGGAACTTATCTGTTTTCTGATTTTACTAGAGCTCTGGGTTTGTGAAAGGAAGGATTCAGAGATCAAGTTTACTCATCACATCATATTTAAAGTACATACTGCCAATATGGCATGTCACCGTTATTTGTGACCTGGTCACCGATATAGATAGGGCCTTCATCTAGGTTTCTTTACTATAATTTATTTTTAATTTTCCTCTTTTCATGGTGTATTCATGTGGAAGAAGTAACTTTGTTCATCATACACTTAGGGAGGGGAGAGTTATACTCCTCCTCCTTGAGGTAGAATATTTATATAAACTGACTGACTTTTTCTATATGTGAAGTTTGTGTATCCTTCTCATTTATTTGTTTCAATTCAATATTTTATTATTTTAGCACAAGTTCACGTGCTAAATGTTTATTTTATACTTTGGGTTGTAACCCAATATTACTTTATTTTGTTGCTCACATTGTTATAGTTTTGGTGATTAAGAGATCCTTCAGTTGGTTTTAGTGCCTTTTTACACATACTCCCATTAAAGAGTTTTTATCTCCCTTCCTTCCTTCCTTCTCCCTTCACTCCTCCTTTTCCTCCTTTGCCTTCTATCTTTCTATCTCCCTCTCTCTTTTATAGATAGCTATAAATTATCCCCTAAAGAATTCATGCCAAGCACAGAAAGAGAAGAGACATATGTTTTCTCTAATGTACCCAAACTAGGGAGCATTGGGATACCAGTGGGACTCCAGATAATGGAGGGGAAATTTCAGCAAAACTAGAATGGAAGGATAGGAGAAAGAGAAGGCTGAGGTTGATTAATGGAGAAGCCACATCCAGATATGTGTAAAATTATGAATATAGCATGGCTAAGCTGGTCACTCATTGTTGGGAGGGGGAGAAGGGGAACTGGAGGGTTGGGCGCCAAAAGTGTATACCATCTTAAATATGTTCCACATATAAATAAAATTTTAAAAAAAGAACTAATTTATTAATGTTTGGAGCTGATGTAATTGAGTCATTAGGGTTGTTATCCCAGCAGTATGTGCATCTAATGGTCTTATCTGGATGGTGATCCAGGCCAGTAGAGTATGGCTAGGGATGGGTTAATAGGGATATAGTTTTGGGGATTATTTAAATGATTCTTTCCCCTCCTGCTCACTCTCTCCGGCTCCCAGCCTCCATGATATAAGCAGAGCCCATAAACTCTCCCTCTCTGTTTCCATGCCCTGAGTTGTATGGCTTCTGGTCTCACATAAACTAAACTTGAAGTTGAAGAAAAGAAATATTCTTTCCTCTAAGTTGCATGGTCAGTCTTTTTGTTCATGGCTGTGACAATGCTGATCAGAACAGAAAATGGTACCAGGGTAGTGGGATTGCTGCTACATCTCATTCTGACCATGTGGATTGTGACTCTTGGGAACTGGCTTGTGAGATAAAAGTAGAAAGGCAGAATGTTGCTAGAAAGGCAGATGATGGAGACTGTGCTCAAATTTTGGATGGCCACAAGGACTCCATAGGAGAATGGCATTAGGATCATATGTGTAACACTTTGGCAAAGAACTTCTATGCATCTTACTCATGTTCTGAAACTTTTTGTGAGGCTAAATTTAAAGAAGATTGGGCAAATTAAACTGGCAGAGGGAATATCAAAACAGAAAAGTATTCAAGCTGAATTATGGATATTAATGTCCCATGTTTTGCAAACTGTACATTTAATAGCAGGAGAAAAAAGTAAAACAAACAGAAGTGGTGCCCATGATGGAGGCAGGGCCAGTAAGGGAGGCAGAAGGTGAAATTGGAGCTAGGGGCATCCCAGATAAAGTTAAGGACAGGGTAGGCCCAGATGGACTTGGTGCCAGTGATCACCTGGATGGAGCAGGCCCAGTGGCTGTGATTAAAATAGTCCCAGCACCAATGATTAAAGAGACTGTGATTACCTTTTCTGTTGTTTGCCCATTTCAGAGCCTTTGTAATTCTAGTTTTGCTAGAAAAAGGGGGCCATGAAGTCGTTGTTCCAGATTTCAAAAGAAGACCTAGGCAATGTGTGACAGATTGAAATCCCTACAAGCAGGCCCAAATGGAGGGAGCACTTTAAGAAGCTGTAAGGTTGAAGGCAAGGTTGCAAATAAAATAAAATAAACAAGATTTAGAAATTCCAGAAACACAAAACAACTGTGAGGAAAGGCTGTTGGTTGTGAGCCATGAAGGCAGGCTGGAAGAATCAGTACACTATCCATTGTAATCAGCCAGGCTGCAGGGTGGGGCTGTCAAGGCCTTTTGGAGATCACATCTCACCGCCCTGTGCCCTGGATGCCGGAGGTGGAGCTATAAGATCAAATGCTTGTCCTGCCAATTTCATTACTGTTTTGGTCCCTTGTTTCTATGGTCCTATTCCTTACATGAGGGATGTAAATGTTTACTTACATGAGGGATGTAAATGTTTACTTACATGAGGGATGTAAATGTTTATATAATGTAAATGTTTACATTATATATAGGCTGTGTGTAACTTGGTTTTTATTTTGATCTTCACTGTCTTTTACAGGGGCTCACAAGAGTTCACCTTAAGTCTCAGAGGAAACTTTGGATTCTGGGACTTTTCAGTGCTGTTGGAACTATTAAGACTTTGAGAACTCTTGGAGAGGACTAAATGCATTTTGTACTCTGAGGTGGACATGAGCTCTTTAGAAGCCATGGGTAAAATTGTAGTTAGATATAAAATGGCCTCTAGAGAGCTCATTTATTACTGTTTGGAGCTGATCAAATTGAGTGAAGAGCTGTAATCCCAGCAGTGGATAAATCCATCATAATTGGATTATCTATGTATATACCCAGGCCAGAAGAGTGTGGCTGGGGGTGGGTCCCTGGGAATATGGCTTTGGGGGTTATAAAAATGGCTCCTCCTTCCCTGTTCATTCTTGCTTCCAGTCTTCATTATGTGAGCACATCCCATATATTCTTCTTCCCTCTGCTTCCTTCCTCTATGTTATAAGATCCACAGTTCCCAGCCTCTAAGTAATGTGGCCAGGTCTTTAGATTATGCCAGTGAGAATGCTGCAGGAACATTATCATATTCATTCTCTCTCTCTCTCTCTCTCTCTCTCTCTCTCTCTCTCTCTCCCTCCTCCCTCCCTCCCTCTCTCCCTCTCTCTCTCTCTCTTTCTCTTTCCTTACTTTCTGGAACTTAAATGATATTCTTTCCTGACACTTAGAAGATATTCTAGACTCATCTTGTATACTTCTTGACGCAGACTTAGAATAACTCATTTTTTTTTAAAAGGAATTCTGGATTCTTTTGTTAGAAAATGGTGGTATTAGCTGGATGTGGTGGTGCATGCTTGTAATCGCAGCATTCAGGAGGCTGAGACAGGAGGATCCTGGTTCACAACCAGCATCAGCTACTTATTGAGGCCCTTTGCAACTCAGTGAGACCCTGTTTCAAAATAAAGAATAAAAAAATAGGGCTGGGGGTGCAGCTCAGAGGTAGAATGCTCACGGTTCCACCCTCAGTACCAGAAGAGAAAGACAGACAGACAGACAGACAGAAAGAAAGAAAGAAAGAAAGAAAGAAAGAAAGAAAGAAAGCAGTGGTACTGGAAACCAAGATATGGGTGTGACACACTTTTTGATACTAAGACTTTTTTTTTTTACTTTATTTCACATGATGAACATCTTTCTATTTACATGCCTGTAATCAATATGTGGTTCAATATCCCAATGTTGGGATCTTGAACATTGGCATTCCCTGATCTGCTTCTACACAAAACTTACTGCAGCCAAATTAATGCTCAGTGTCAGAGTTTGAGCTTCTTTAAAAAACAGGTGTCATATTATAGCTTTTTCCTTTTAATTCAGAATCTCCCCCAAGGATACCAATAGCATAAAATGCAGATATCACCCTTATTCTAGATCTCTTACAAATACATTGGGATTCTCCACATACTTTTATTCATTACCTCTTGCTCAATATTGATTTTCTTCACATGCCTCTGAGTTTCCATTTCTATAGTATTCTAGTTTTACAACCCTAAGTATTGGGTTTTGATCCTTGAATATTCTTCTTCACTTACAACCTTTCCCCTATCCCTATCTTTTGCAGTTCAGATGGACTCCGTTTCTTATTATTAACCTTCTTTCCTTTACTCTTCCTCTGATCCCCTTCCTTGTTTATTGAAGTCTTACTTTCTTTTTCCATGTTGCTTTGCTTTCCTGAAGAGTTGCAGATAGTATGGTCAAGTTTTATGAGCCTGTGTTTAGCAGAACACAGGGCTTCAGTTAACGTTAACATGTTTTTCAGTGGGCATGCTTTTGTTCCAAATAACCTTAACTTTATTATAAATTAGTTCCCTCCCTAGAAAGCTCATCAAAAGAGCAAGCTCTGATAAATATCTGATAGTTTCTTAAAACTTCTAATATCTCCATTTTTACCATAGATGTGAAAAATTTATATATGAATTCATAAATTATGGCCCTGAGCTAGAAGAAAGTTTTTTTTTTTCTTTTGGTGTATTTGAAAATTCAATAGAGCATCAGAATAATCTTTTACTTATTTGTAAAATAAGTTTATAAACTTCATCTGTTACTTTTGAAATATCTGGTTATTCTTAAGTAAATTCTAGTTTAACGCATAATTGCTAAGCGACGTGTTGCTTTCCACACTGAAAGTCTTTGTAATGTGAAGATATGACCGTCCATATTCCCACAGGAAGAAACTCCCTCCTGGGATACAGCCTTACACACTTCTTTGATGGTGTCCCTGGATTTTCAATGACAATTTTTTTTCCCTAAATGCATGCTTATCTTTGTAATGAATGCACATTTGCATATCTCTTCACAAGTATGTCTGTGCCATGCCACCTTGCTGCACGTTTCTATGGTGAAACATGAATTGAATGCTAACAGATTATGTTTCAGTGCTAATCATGCTATTTATTAAATACATGGCATTAGGCAGTACTGGCAAGTTCTTTGAGCCTCTTTCTTTTGCCAACTCTTAAATGGGGGAACAATATTGAACCCATGAAGTTGTTAATCAGGTCACATTGCACGGAACGTTCATTAATTATCTTGTATATAGATTGTTTATAAATCCCTATCTTTTCTTCATCTGAGCAACTTTTCTATTTATTCTTGAGGGATTAGTGGAGGCTCTCTCTTTCCAAACACAGCACTTTATATTTTCTGCCTTTTCTGTCCAGCCAATAATGTCATAATTATCAGTCTTGACGGGAGGAACCATATTACTTATCTTAAATTTGCCATTCTAAGACTGACATGATTTGATTTGCCATTTTTACTACATCTCTCATCAGTGTGCAGTGAAGTTTCCAGGAGGCTACTTAACATGTGACTCTGTGGAGAGGTCAAAGGAAAGCAGATATGAGGATTCATCAGTCTTCTGATAAGTCAAGCATTAAAGAGGCTTGACGAAATGAAAGATAGTGGGAGTCTTCTCGGCGCACACTTTTTGATAAAACAATAATTTTCATAAAAATGTGTTCACGCAAAATAAGTTTATGGTTATTTTGAATGACGTAAGAAACTTTAACCTTTATGTTTTTATTTGAAATATAGTTGTTGTACATATAACCTATAATGAATAAAAAAAATTTAGGTTTCTTCAATAATTTTTTAGTGTAAAGATATTCTGAGCCGGGTGTGGTGGCGCACGCTTGTAAACCCAGCATTCGGGAGGGTGACGGGAATATCGCAGTTCGCAGACAGCCTCAGCTACTTAGTGAGACCTTGTGCAACTCAGTGAGACCTGGTTTCAAAATAAAGAATAAAAAATAGGGCAGGGGGTGAAGCTTGGAGGTCGAATGTCCCTAGGTTCCATCCGCAGACCCCCCCCCCCAAAAAAAAAGATGTTCTGAGCTTTTGTACATGCCCAAAAAGAATGATGATACTTATACCTCTGGGATTCTTGTGAAATTATATAATATAAAGCACCTACATATTACTTTGAGGACCTCAGTACACATTATATTATTTAATTATATTATTCCTAATGAAATTATTTTGGGAAGGGTCAAAAATTTTGACTCCAAATGGAAATTATTTTAATCAGCTTCATGGTATTCTTTTTCCTCTGGAAAAGTTTCATCTGCTAGCAGCAGCTGGGAAGTGATTATTTTAGTCATGTGTATGCCATGGGTGTCTACAGTTTCTTATAGCTTGAAAGGTGCCTGTTATTTCAAGCTGCTGGAAACAGAATGTGATTTTTATGATAGTCATTTCAACTTTTAATACAGCTTTTTTCCAGTCAAAACTCTTTTCTTTCTCTTTTTATTAAAGGGCTAAAATATTTGTTGTGGCACTATAAACACAAAGTAAAACTAGAGTTCCTTCCCTTAAAGATCATGTGGTCTGATAAAGGAGATGCAGATATTACTGGATTGCCTTAATGTACTGTAATAAATGAGAGGTAGATCAGAAGTACCCTTAGGAAAGCAAAATAGGGTCCATAAAGCCAGCTCCAGTATTAGGGAAGGGTTCCTGGAGGAAGTGCTATATGAGCTTTGAGTAATTAGTTGGAGTAATCACAGGAAAATACAAAATGAGAGGAAAGGAGAATATAACATATTCAGGGAGGGGGGCATAGCACTGCAAGTCATCAGGTTGTATACTGTATTTGTGAGCTCCTACAAGAACAAGGTATTTGGAATGGCTAAAGCAGAAGGGGGAGGCAGCCAGCCGTAGAACAAAACAGAGGCTTTGGAGAGAAAGTGAAAGGCTCTGTAAAATTCCAAATCAAGTTCTATATGTAAAAGGATTTCATTAAAGCATTTGCAAAAGTTGTCAGCAGGAAAATGGAATCACTTGTGTCAACCTAACAAAAATAAATAGATAAGCAAATAAATAAGTAAAACCCAGAGGTTGGGAGGAAGAGTTTTCATGCAGAGTTATCTGATAGTAAGCATCATAAAAATACTCTGCTATACCACAGCTTTTCACAAAGGCCACTGCAGACTCATATAAAAAAAACTACAAGGACATCCACCCAGCAACTGTCTATTCCACTGGCCACCCTTGTTATTAATTATTGTAGCCAAGGATTGTTGCTTCAATATAGCATAAGTGAGCTCCTTCATTCTTTTTTAAAAACCTTTCTTTGCCTCAAATTTTTTGATAATACTTCCTTGATGCTATGATATTGAAGGTGTTTTTTTTGTTTGTTTGTTCTTGTTTTTTTTTTATTTTTTTGTTTTTTTTTTTTTGTACTGAAGATTGAGCCCAGGGGCATTCTACATCAGTCAGTTTTTATTTTTATTATTTTGGAAAAGGGTCTTGCTAAATTGCTGATGGTTTCCATAAACTGCTGAGGTTAATTTCAAACCTTGTATATTCCTGTTTCAGCCTCCTAAGTACTGGAATTACAGGTGTGTACCACCTTCCTCTGTTTATTCTATAGTTTACCATGGTACATGTATTCCATTATAGTGATCCACGTAAATATATTACTCATGGGAAATCACTTTGTGATTGTTCATTAGAGGGTTAAGATGGTTAGATTTACAATTTAGAAATCTGTGTCCTCCAATGGTTTATGAAAATGTCTTACTTTGCATGTCAATTTTTTTTTTTGGAGGTCTGGGGATGGAAACCAGGGGCATTCAACCTCTGAGCTATACACCCTGTTTTTTTTTTTTTTATTCTTTAATTTGAAACAGGGTCTTACTGAGTTGCGGAGGGCCTCACTAAGTAGCTGAGGCTGTCCTCGGACCTCAATCCTCTGGTCTCAGCCTCCTGAATGCTGGGATTACAAGCGTGCACCACCACACCCGGCTGCTGCATGTCATTTAAATACTCCTATCATTAGGAGGAAGAGCCTCAGGTTTGCTCTGTGCAAAGATCATATCTCATTCTTCAGTTGTATCAGTTCATCTCCGAAACATTAAAAACCAGCCGTCCACCTACCCAGCCATGACAGCAACGATGGTGTCATTTCACGTGGAATCTGTCAGAAGGCAGATTGTCTTCTTCCCCCCACTTGCATGTCTTCAGCTTGTCGGTGAGCTCTCTTGCTCAGGTCACCAGATGTTTGCTGCAGTTTTAAGGTGAAGGTGTCCCACAAAAGAAGGGAAAACAGGGACAGACTATTCTCCTGTCTCTTTTATCACAAATGAAAAAAGCAGACTTTCCAGCAGTCACCTTGTAGATGTATTATGTCTCCAAGCGAGAAGTACATCCTGTCCTATCCCTTCACTGGTCACCATATAGACAACTCATGATTTCTATTGGGGAGGACAGTGGGGCCTGGGTGTGGTCCTGTCTGAATAGAAACAGGATTCTGACATCAGCAAAGAAGAGAGGACTGGATGTTAGGTAAACATTAATACTCCTCAGTGTGCCAGTTTGCTCTACAATTGAAGACAGCCATTCAATCCAACGGGTAGTCTGTCCCATTTTTTATATGATAGCTTTTGAATCTGATTGCTAAATCCCAGCTTTACTGCTTGTTCTTCTATGGGTTTTCTGGCTAGAGTTAACACCTACATTTTGGGATCTCTCCAGCCCTCTGAGTGTGCATATGCCCAGGTGTCCTCCAAATTCTGCCTTGCCTCCAGCTCGTCTTTTGCCCACCCCATTTCCATCGCATCTTTCAATGCTCCTTGTTGACCTCCCAGGGTCCCTACTCAACCATAGGGTGGGGCTTGTGCTTCATTTTATCTGTTTAAAAAAATTCATGATGTATCTAGAAGACTTCCCAAGACCTGTATTTGTGTTGCTGTTGAGAATATTCGTATTAACCATGAATCTAGTCAGTCCTCCTTTGAAGAGTTGAGCTGGGAAGAACAAGATACTACAGCTAAGTAGTTCACTCGGTCTTTTCAGCATCATGCTACTGAACAGTGCCCTTCTCAAAGTGTGTTCCCTGTAACATCAGCTTTTCCTGTGGCTGAGGGAGAAATGCAAACTCCAAAATCGAATAAGAAGCCCTGGAGTAGGCCCTAGTCTTCTTCGGTTTAATAAGCCTTCCTAGAGATTCTGCTATCCATTCAAGTTTGAGAACTACAGAAATAGAAATGTCAGAAATCTGAAGACAAGTAGTGTGTCTTTGGTTGAAATAATAAAACTTTCTGAGTTTCTCTGATAGTTGAGAAAAGGTTATTGATCATACAAATACCTATCTAATGAAGACTGAATGTTTTCGGAAAGCACCAAACTTATTTTTTGTCACTTATTATGAATATAATTTCGGTTGTGCTCATTGCACACCCCTGAAATTCTAGTACTTAGTAGGCTGAGACAAGAGGATAAAAACTTCCAGGTCAGCCCAGGTAACTTAGTGAGATGTTGTCTCAAAATAATATTTAAAGAAGGGCCAAGGGTGTGGCTCAGTGGTAGATAGCCCCTTGGCTCAATCTAGACACACACACACACACACACACACACACACACACACACACACACTCAATTTTTCTCTGCATCTTTTTGAATGTTATTAATAATATTTAATTGTATTTTTAATGTTAATACTACCTACTCATAATCCAATTACTCTTCAGAAAAGGGTTTATGTCAAGCCTCTCCTTTACAAAGATCGAAATGTGTTAAGTAGGGAAGTTTTCTTTCTTCTCTTAGCATTTCAACCTCTTCCTCTGCCTCCTGCATTTTTATTCCTCAACACTCAACTCCTTTGTCTTTAAGGCACATTGTCTGTGCCCTGAGAGTTGGCTAGGAATGGTTTTTCTAAAAGGCATTTTTTTTCCTTTTTTACTTCTCTTTCATCTTTTGGTTGGAATTTCTGCGGCTGGTATTTCATTTATTTTAAAGTCACTTTTCTTCAGGGTGAAAATGATGTTTGAATATGCCAAGTTTCATGGCTGTGGATTGCTGTTAAGAAATATCACCGTCTGTTCATTTCCTGCCTGAGAAGTGCTCTCCACTTGGTACCGATGCTGGCTGCAAATGGCCTCAGTTAGCAGGACTGTGCAGCTCTGCTCTTTTGGTGCACAATGTCACAACACGAAATGGGCAACGTTCTGGTGCTGCACACATGCTTCCCATTCCCAGCTCTGATTCTGTTGAGCAAGACATTGGCTCTCCTCAGTGTGGGCAATGAGTAATTCTCTTTCCAAATGCTTCTAGGAGGAAAGAGTGACTACTATTTTTTTCTCCCTCAAAAGCTAATTCTAGGAGCTGTAGCAGAAAAAGAGCCAGCATTTTCTAATCCCTTACTATGTGTAGACACTGGGCTTCTGTGCTCTGTTGCTTTTAAAACGTCATCTTGATTACTTAAAATAATCCTTCGAAATTGGTGATACCACCCTTTTACAAATAAGGATACGAAGGTTCAGAGATTGTTACTGGCTTTTACAAGTCACACAACTCCTAAAGCAGAGCCTTTTATTACTACCAGACCTCTCTGTGCCATACAGAATAGGAAGATATATCGTCAGGAATGCATAGGGAAGGCTTACATACTACAGATTTTCATTTCAATGAAATGTAATGCAAAGTAACCTGATTATGTGTATATGTACGTATGTGCATATGTATATGTGTGTGTATGCATGAGTATGTTTTAGACACTGAAGTTGCTACCAACTCTGTAATTATGAAGAGCATTTGGATTGCTTACATACATCCCATTACACAGGACAGAATTATGATGGGTTTAGTTAAAAGGGAGAGGGGAGGATGCATTTATTCATTTATTTCACTGTTTACCACTCAAACATTTGTTAGTCATTCAATACATATTAAGCACCTAGGAGGTGCTTCATATTGCACAAAGGGTAAACAGACGAAGGGATTTTCCTGCCTTTGCAAGCCTTTACCCTTCTCTGTGTTTTAAATAAGTTATGTATCTTACACTGAATATTATCAAACATTTGTCATATCAGAGGTCAAAGAGACATCTGAGACTTGTTTCTGCCCTGTTAACTGGGTATGTGTCTTTAATTACTCTTCCCTTCTGAGTTCTTTTGCTCATTTGTCAGATATAGCCTAAATAGCCATGCTGGCAACTTCTCAAAGCCAGGATCAAGTAGGATAACGCGTGCCAGAGCTACTATTCTCTCAAGTATGGTAAAATATTCAATATGAATACATTATTGATAACATTTTAATACTATAATCATTAGCAGTGGTATTTTTAAAAGATCACGTGACTCATCAGCATCTACTAACTGTAAATCAAATGTGATTTACTCTTTGACACTCTTCAGTCAGAAAAATAAGGACAACTGTCTTCTATTTTAAAATTTCAGGTATTTTAAAAATGCTTAGATTTAGCTTATATTTTAAAAATGATTAGAAGGTTAAATAGTTCTAATCTGTAGTCTTAGAGATGCTCCATGGAAGCTTATTGGAAAGTAGAATGGAAAATTGGAAAGGCAGTGTAAGCTGGGGGGGGGTGTCACACAGATCTATCTACTTTCAAAATCTGACAACATTTTTGCACAGACTCATAACTTAGATGAACATTTCTTCAAGAAGAGAAAGAGCTACATAACTTACAAATTAACTGTGATTGTTATGAAATATGTAAAATTAATCGGTGAATTGAAAAGCATTATAAATAGCTATTTTTCTACAATTACAGTGCTGTAGCATTGGTGGGTTTGCTTTTCAGTGTGTGTGTGTGTGTGTGTGTGTGTGTGTGTGTGTGTGTATTAAACCCACTGGCATTTTACCTCTGAGCTACACCCCACTGCTACTGCTTAAACAGAATCTCACTGAGTTGTAAAAGGCCTCACTAAATTGCTGAGGCTGGCATATAATCTGCAATCCTCCTGTCTCAGCCTCCCAAGTCCTGGAATTACAAGCGTGCACCAAAAGCAAGTTTGTCTTGTTTTTTTGTTTTTAACCCCAAGTTTTTCCCTCTTTCAAGAAAATCCAAATATCTTTTTTCTATTTGAATTTTAAAACCAGTTCAAATATTTGTTTTCTGCATTTACAAATATGTTTCCATTTTCCAGCCAGGTGAATTTGAGGATGTGACTTGTGACTTATCAAAGGATACTTCTCTAATGCCCACAATTAGCCGATTCACATCTTCTCTTTGGTCCCCATTCCTCTTGTAACTTTATCTTACTCTTCAAAAATTTATTACAGATATCTACATTTATTTTTTTTGATAAATTGTGAACTCCATGAAAATAACTCTCATTTATCTCTTTATTCTAAAATATCTTACAGTTACTGGCCCATGGTAGGCACTTACTAAATACCTGTTACATAGATGCATGGCTGCTTTTAAATGTACTAAGGGATTCTGTATTACACAAAGATAATTCTAATGTGACTTCTTAAAATATTTTGTTACTAAATATATGTGAAATATAATCATGAAATTTATTTAGACACATCTTACAAAGATTCCAAAGTAAAGTTACATACAGTCGGTTAATATGATCTTAGGAACTATTTTCTGTACTTACATATACGCTTAAGGTGAAAATATTTTAGAGTAGGACTCTCCAATATATTTGGCTCATAAGATAAATTTATACAAATAAGATTTCTTGCATTATTCAATTATTTAATGAAAGGAGGCTAATTTCAACCAAAAGCATATTTTGAAGCCAATTTTGTTTTGTTTTTCATCTCTATGATCACTATCAGTTCAGAAAATTATATCTTTGATGGAGAGAGCTGGGTTTATTTTCTGTAGAAATGGAGAGGGCCTAGAGATATGTAAAAAATGAGGGTTAATTTTCCAGAAACAATGTGAGGGCAGAGAATGAGCTAAATGCTCAGACTTGCATAGGTGTTTTAAATGTGTACAGCAAAATGGGAGACTATTTGTTATTAATATTAGTAATGGAAAGTTTTTCTGTTCCTTTTATAACAAAACATTTATCTGTAATCACTGTGGTAAACACTTTTGTAGAGGGGCCAAAAAGGTTGTGAGTAGCATGACACACACTGGCTCTTTCCTATCTTTCCTAAGGTAGGTTTGTTATTTGGTATTAAAGAGGAAAATACACACAAAACTTTTTCAGGATGTAATTCACATGTTTCTAAAGACAGCAGACAGTGGGATGAGGAAAGAGAAGGAATCAAAGGACTAGGCTGAGTGAAAGATCTAAAAGGATGCAAAACCATGAAGCTTTTGCAACAGAATTAGTCTCTATCTTGATGGGGAGATTACATGAATCTACATGTATGAAAAATTTCTGAGAGAGAGAGAGAGAGAGAGAGAGAGAGAGAGAGAGAGAGAGAGAGAAAGAGAAATAGATGATAGCTAGCTAGCTAGATGGATGATAGGTAGATAGAATACTGATAAAACAAAAAATCATTTGGTGGTTACTGAATTTTGTCAATGTCAGTTTCCTGACTGTAATACCCTATTATATTCTTGCAATATATTACCATTGGGAGAAACAAAAAACCACGGATTATACAGGATTTGGGATATTATTTTTTAAGACTACATAATGGCTGTATCCTATGGAAGCGCTATTAATAACTTTTGCAAATCTATAGTTACCTACATAAAGGGTTTAAAGATAAATTGGAAGTATTTTTGTGGTAAAATATGTATAATTATGAGTCACTTATTTTTAAATAAAAGAGGTGACTTTTGTGAGAGGGGATTATCAAGTCATCCTCCATTGATCTGTCCATCACTTCACCCACTGATTGTTTCATTTGTTTTCTTTTTCCCCAGCTTTATTGAGATATAATAAACATATAAATTATATGTATTTAAGATATACAACTTACTATTTTGATATATGTATTCATTATGAAATGACTGTCACCACTAAACTAATTTATATATCTATAAGCTCACAAGTGAGCTCACACCTCACAGCTTACACTCTGTGTTTCTGTTATGGACACTAAAGATATAGTCTATTAGAAGTTTACAAACAGAATTCAGTTTTGTAAATTACAGTCATACTGTTGTCTGTTACATCTCCAGAATGTGTTCATATCAACTAACTGAAAATGTGTACCCTTGAGGAACATCTCCCATTGTCTTCTCTTCCTTGTACCTGGCAAGCCTCCATTCTGTTCTCTGTTCCTATTACTTTTGCTCTTTTAGATTTCATTTATATAAGCAATATTGTGAAGTACTTGTGTTTCTTCTCCTAGCGTACTTCAATTAGAATAAGGGTCTCCAGGTTGACTCATGTTGCCACCAATGATAAGATTTTCTTCTTTGAAAAAGAAAATAATATATTTTTGTAATTATGCTCTCTATATATGTGAATGTATACACATATATACATATACATATATATTCACAACCTCTTTAACCATTCATCCATTGATGTACATTTAGGTTGTTTTTGTATCTTAGCTATTGTGAATAATGTTACAATAAACATGGGCATGCAGATATATCTTCAAGTGTGCAGTTTTATTTATTTTGATCATATACCTAGAAGTAGAATGGCTGTATCCTATGGAAGTACTATTCATAACTTTTGCGAAAATCTCCATACAGTTTTCATAATGGCTTTACTAGTTCATGTTCCCACCAACAATGTACAGGGTTTACTTTTATCTATATCCTCACCAATTTTTTTTTTTTCTTTTTGGTAATAGCAATCCTTAAAAGTACACGGTGGTATCTTACTGTGGTTTTGATTTGCATTTCTGATGGTTAGAGGTATGGAATACCCTTTCATATACCTATTACGCATGTATAGGTCTGTTTTAGAATAATGTCTATTTAGGCCCTTTGCTTATTTTTACATTGGGTTATTTTTTTTTTTTTACTATTGAGCTACATGAGTTTCTTATATATTTTAGATAGCCCTTTAGCAGATATATGAATAGAAAATTCTTTTCAATTCACTTTAGGTTTATGGGAAGACAAAGGATAAAAAATGAAGGCAGAGAGAGAGATACTTCATTAGGATGGTAATAAAAAGAAGGAAGCCGGGCGTGGTGGCGCACACTTGTAATCCCCATGCCTGGGAGGCGGAGACAGGAGGATCGCACAGGTTTGAAGCCAGCCTCAGCTACTTAGCGAAGCTCTCAGCAACTTAGTGAGACCCTGTTTCCAAATAAAATATAAAATAGGTCTGAGAGACCCCGGGCGAGGTGGTGTACGCTTGTAATACCCACGCTTGGGAGGCGGAGACAGGAGGATCACTCAGGTTCAAAGCCAGCCACACAGGATTAAGAGACCCTGTTTCCAAATAAAAAGTATAAAATAGGTCTGGGAGTGTAGCCTGGAGGTAGAAGGGCTTCCAGAAACACCAGTACCACACACAAAAAAAATAGGTCTGAGAGTATAGCCCGAAGGTAGAAAGCCCCTGGGTTCCACCCCCAGTACCACCACCAAAAAAAAAAAAAAAGTGGCTATATTCTCTGTCAGTTAGCATAGCTTTAAGTCTAGACTTTTGTTTCTGAGAAAGAGGTCATTCAGTAATGATAAAAGATCAAACATTGATAATGATCGGAAGATACAAACAATTGTAAAATATTTGCACTTAACATGAGAGCATCTAAACATATAAAGAAAGTACTGACCAATCTGAAGACCGAGATTTTTTAGCAGTACAGTAAAAGTAGGACATTTCAATATTTCATTTTCAATAATAGGTAGACATCTAGACCAAAACTCAATGAAGAAATAGCGGACTTAAAGAAAAAACTCTAGACCAACAAATATATTTAGAAATTTACTAATCATTATCAGAAACAACATTCCTTTTAAACTCACACAGAGTAGTCTCTGAATCTAAGTCTGAAGTTAATACAAACTATGTAAAGAATAATAAAATCAAAGCAGAAGTAAATCAAATACAGAATGAAAAAGTAGAAAGAATCAATAAAACTAAGAGTTAGCTTTTTTAAAGAAGTAAACAAAGTTTACAACCCTTTCAGCTAGAGTAGCTAACACAAGAAAAGATTCAACTATAATCAGAAACATAAAAAAGAGAATGCATTGTAATGGATGCCTAGAGATATAAGAATCATCATTTCCAAATAGCTATGAGGTTCTGGAAGAAGGAGCAGAGTATCAGAAGAAAGGCATAAACATTGATAATAAAAACAGGCATTTTGGCTTGTCACGAGAACTAGACTGTTTTCTTTCTATTGTTGGGGGCAAGGAGATGGATAAACATGCCACAGGGGATGAGACTAGAGCAGAAGTGGAGGCCACTGTGGAAGAAATCTCCTTGCCTGGTTCAGAAGTAAAGAGCTCATCTTCCAGGTAATAGAAGTGATGTTTTCCAGAATAGTCATGTCTTTTCTGTAGAATCAAGCAATGCCTTGAGGCTTTGATGAGAGGGGAATAAGGTGACACTGAACAAACTCAGGAATACATTTAATGCCAAAGCTAAGGGACTTTGTTATTTGAAGAGGCCCAGACTTTTTCAGAGAGAAGTTCACTATAATGGCCTTACCCTCTTCTGGCTGGATGAGCTAAGAACATAAATGTACAGGTAAGTCACTCTTTAGATATGGACCGTGACTTTTCTCAGATGACCAAATTACCATCATCTACGCCACTAAATCTTAAGATATTTGAACAGTTTTTCTCTCTATCTCATCTTCAAGCCTTGCAATCATTAAGTTGCAAAGCTGTGTGTGGCAGAAATTTCTCCCTTCTTTCTCCCTCCCTCCCTCCCTTCTTCCTTCTCTTATCCTTCTGCTTTTTCTTCTTTCCTATGTCTTGTTCTTGGTACTGTAACATATCACCCCTGAGCGACACCCCAGCTCTATTTTATTTTTTGTTTTGAAACATGCCCTTACTAAGTTGCCAAGGGTCTTTCTAAGTTCCAGAAGCTGGCTTTGAACCTACAATCCTGTTTCAGCTTCCCAAGTACTGGGATTACAGGCATGTGCCACCATGCCTGGCACATTTCTGTCTTTCTGTTGAAAATGTCATTGCCCTTTCACAACAGTTAACCAGTAAGTTTCTCCATCTCTAGTTTTAAACATCTGAAAAGCCAGGCGTGGTGGTGCATGCTTGTAATCCCAGCGCTTGGAAGGCTGAGACAGGAGGATCACACAGGTTCAAAGCCAGTCTCAGCTACCTAGTGAGCCTCTTAGCAACTTAGTGAGACCCTACGTTGGTTGGTTTATTTAATCACAGTGTCTGGATTTAAGTTAGAGCTACTTTATTGTTTCCAAATAAAGTATAAAATAGGTTTGGGAGTATAGCCCGGAGGTAAAAAGCCTCTGGGTTCCAATCCCAGTACCACCAAAAAAAAAAAAAAAAAAAAAAAAAAAAAAAAAAAAAATATATATATATATATATATATATATATATATATATATATATATATGAAAAATCTGAATCACATTTTTTTTTTCTCGGTAAAAGGAGAAGTCATTAGTCAGGCATAAAGTACTTGACTCAAAGAGATCTTAGTCTGATAAATCAATCTTATACTTTTCCACTGTCCCTATATAGTCCAGCATGTATGTGTTTAAAGAATTACATTTTGATCTCAAAGTTCTGCCCACACAAGTTCTGTCCATGAAAATTCCAGCAAAGTACAAAAAAAAAAAATCTGCCCTTTTAACCAGTAGATTTATGATATATTTTTCTTCTCTGGGGTTTGGAGAAAAGTATAAAAATGAAATGCTCATTTCTTAGACATAATTAGCAAAATGCTTTGTCCATGGTGTTAAAGAATGAAGTACTGACTATTTTAATTGGTAACTATTGTGTCAACCTGGCCCAAGTTATCAATGAAACAAAATTATAATGAAATAAGGGAAAAATATGCCCAGATGATAGCTGTGAGACTTTTTTTCTGACTTTACTTGTGAGATACTAAGAAAATCTTGTAGAGACCATTTCCTTCTCTATAAAATGAGCAAAATAATACAATTTTAGAGGGACATCTAGATATTTGATGACATAACACAAATTAGTGCTCCACTGAGTCATACTGGAACCTGAAGTAAAAAGAAAAATCAGCAATACTAGTACTGTCTCTATTTAAAAGTTTGATAATTTGTTAACCAGACATTTTTTGCATTAATTTTGATTTTGATAAAATATTGCCTTAAAATGTTATTTGTCAGGATTACTAAGACTTTTTTGTTATCTCTTTAAATTTTGAGCTGGAAGCATCTGCTTCTTTCCTTTTGCCCTACTCATTGCCTCAAAATAAACACAATGTTTGCCATGAATCTGGACTCAAAAAATGTTAATTTAATTCCACCTCCACACCACAAACTGCATAGGTATATATACTCCCATCCATGACTTTGTCACCAGAATCCATAAACTAGGTCAGGCATTTTCACTGAAGATTAATGCAGAAGAAATTGTATTAATTTAGTTACAACCCAAGTTAAGCACATTTTTTTCGCCCTTCACACTCTAAGAAAAATGTTAGGAAAGATTAGGTGAGTTTTAGGGTATCAACCACCTGTGTGCTTTTCTAACAAGCTTGGGAATGATTCTAAAGTTACCATATACTTTTTTTGTTGTTGTTGGTGGTGGCTGGTTGCTTTAATTCCGGAGTGTCTAGATTATGTTATAGCTAATTTATTAATTTGCTCAATTCCTAGAGATTGCTTACTTGAGACCATTTTTTTAAAAATATACTTTTATTGACACAGTATTATCTCACATCATAATGTAGGTTAGAGTGATGGTGACATACACCACAAAATACTTGGTGAGCTTCCTCCCAGCTCCATCCCCACTGACTCCTCTTCTCTATACACAATACTTAGATTTGTGTTGGTAATTTTGCATATGTACATAAAGTCAGAAATAATTTTCCTTCATTAATTCTCCCACTATCTACTACCACCCTCCACTAGGCTCCCTCTTTTGCTCCAATAGGGATTCTCCTCCACTATCTAAAGTCCTCTTACATCTCAATTATTCCTTAGCTTCTACTCCACTGGGGTTTCTTATCCATTATCTAAAGTCTCTCTTGTATTCTAATTACTCCCTAGCTTTTACGTATGACATTTTACTTTCTGTGACTGACTTGAAACCAATTTTAAGGAAAAAAAAAAAACTTATCAGAAGGCTTTGGACAGTGTCCTTGCTGGGAATTTCACATACTATTGCATTCTAAAATATTTATGCTGTTTCAGCCTTATTTTCTCAGGGTTAAATTCTAATAGCACAAGTAATATAGAGTCATGAGTGTTTGAAAAAAGAATATTAAGAAAGACTAAAATACTGAAACAGGGTTTCTTGAGAAGAAACACGGCGTTTCCTTAAGATGAAACGGAGTTTCTTGAGAAGAAACTTGGTGTTTCCTTTCCGGATTCTTGTCTGCAGTGAGCGAAGAATGACACCCTCAGAATGCAGGAAGGGGAGTAAAAGGTTTATTGGAAGCAACAGGGAATAGGAAAAAGTGTCTGAACACCCCTAAGGGGCTGTTGGGACTCTGAAGTCCAGCAGCTGCCTTCAGGTCACTACCTGAGTGTATCCCAGGCCAAGTGCCTTCAGTTGCAAGCTGTTTTCTCTCAAAGTCCACGCGATCTGCCAGAAAGGAATAAGGAAAGTGGCAGAACACCTCTAAGGGCTATCGGGCTCTGGTGTCCAGCAGCTGCTTTCAGGTCACTACCCGAGTGTATCCCGGGCCAAGTGCCTTCAGTTGCAAACTGCTTTCTCCCAAAGTCCACACGATCTGCCAGAAAAGAAATGCAGGTCACCCCTAGGGTCCCTGGTTGGCCTTGATGTCCAGCAGAGGCCTTCAGGTCACTACCCGAGTATAGCCTGGGCCAAGTTCCTTCAATTGCACTCTGCCTTCTCTCAAAGCTGCAAGAGAGAGAGAAACTCCTCAATGGGGAGGGGTTCCCAGAGTGGTTAACCGTCCTGGTGACTGGTCTAGGGGTTTATATATCTCTGCATGTCTTCTATTGCTTGGAGTTTGGAAGGCAGTTCTTAAAATTTGCATAGGGTATTTACATGTCCTTTGAGAGTCTCCTTTTAGTAGGGGTGTCAGACTTGCTCCAGTGATGTCTCCTGCATTTGTTGATTAGTAAACAGATGGTTTTGTGAAGCTTTGGTCATTCTTATCTCTGAACCTTGGAAGAACTGGTCTCTTTTAGGAGCCTTGAAAGTTAATTCGTATTCGTTGCCCCTCAGGAAATTAAGTTTTTTCTATGGAGGCCTCTTCCCTATCTGCCTACTTCCTTTCTACTTCCTCAATACTTTCCAATTGATGTCACCTAAAATGTTTTGATATTTTAAATTCTTAGAAAAACATATGGCCATCATCAAATGTCAGAGCTAAAAGTCCTTAAAGAAACTTTAGCCCAGTAATTATTGAAGAGCTAGTCTTTCAGAGAGGGATTTTTTTTTTTTTCAAACTCTGTGATTTTTTTTCAAATTTCTCCTTGGTATATGCGACTGATACAACATACTATTTATAACCCGCCTGGAGATCCTCACCACAGTGAAATATTGCTATATGTAAGAACATGTCCTATTAATCAGCTACATTAGGCTGGGGAAACAGTTGAGAACTTTAAGACTGATCTCATTTCATTCCATGCGAGAACTGGAGCCCAAGGGTGCAGGTATAGATGTGAGAGTTATACATTTTGGGGTTGACAAAACTGGAATCAGGGCTGGAGTGCTCTGAGTCTTCATCTAGTCCCAGTGTGTTTCTTTGTCAAATAGTAGTTTCAGGCTGGGCTCCTGGAAGCATAAAGTGGGTCAAGCTACATACTCTCAAATCCAATTACTGCATGCCAAGAGAGCCAAACAGCCACTTCTCAGCTGTTAGAACTTGGGCTGGTTTCTTGGCCTTCTCCAACCTCACCTTCCTCATGAATAAAGTGTAAATATCAGCTGCCGTGACCCGTAAGGTTAATGTGATGACGAGATAATGTCACACTAAAGTCAGTAAGCGCCCAAAAAGTGTTTACTGTTGTTTTTATCAGCAGCCTCACAGAGGGATGCCTAGGATTAGGGGCTCAGTCTCTAGGGCCTTCTATACTGCATCAGCAAGAGAAAAGACATTATCTTCAGCTCAGTATATTTTATTCATCAAAAATATTCCTGTTAATATAAAAGTATATTTGAAAATCACCACTGTATTTTGTGTTATTTTCACATTTCCAGAACCCTTTTAGAGGGATGCCGAACATCCTCTTCTTTTACGTTTTCATCCAGAGCATTCCTAAAAGTACTAACAGTTCTCCTTGTGTGAGAACACAGACTCAGCAAATTTACTTTGAGTGAATCTTAGGTGGTCTGTTACTCAATATGTTTTGATGTATATATTTTTCTTTTCTTTTTGTTTGGACCCAAGTCTTGAAAGATTCTTCATAACATTATTTTATTTTTTTTTATTTTAGTACTAGGGATGGAAGCCAGGGGCTTTTCTACCTCCAGGCTATATTCCTAAACCTATTTTATACTTTATTTAGCAACAGGGTCTCACTAGGTTGCTGAGAGCCTCACTTAAGTAGCTGATGCTGGCTTCAAACCTGTGTGATCCTACTGTCTCAGCCTCCCAAGCACGGGGATTACAAGCCTGTGCCACCACACTTGGTTCTAATAAGAATAAAATAAGTCAATTTAGAAAAGGGGAGGTTCATTTTTCTCAGGTTTTTTTTTTTTTAGACTTCTGAATTTAGTCCATGTGAGGCCAGGCCTGCAGAGCTCTGGGCATGGCTTCAAGAAGCAGAGAGGAAGAGAGAAAGTCTCTGCTCTCACATCATAGAGGACAAAAGTAAGAGAGCAAACAAGCAAGGGACAAAAGCACATTTCCTAAGCCCACACCACCTGCGACCCACCTTCTCCAACCACCTTCTCCAACCATACCTCACCTGCCTAGGTGACCACCCAGTAAATCCTTTATAATTGATTTATCTATTGATGCAGTTCCAATATTTATGATTTAACTATTATTAACCTTGAACATTAATACACAAGTTCTTCAGGGGATATTTTATAGCTAACCATAACAACAAGTTATAAAAGGTCTGAAGCAGAATCTCTTGATCCTAAATGCTAATGTTAAATCTTCTCAGTTCCTGAAGGAGAGTGCATAACTCGGTTTAGAAGAGCATACACTCTTGGGTAAAATGTAAAGGATTTTGAAACTTTCAGTGGTCAGCACTGACCTACAATGAATGAAATGTTTTAAATTTAGCTTGGAATAAATCATAGATATATAATAGCTTTCAATGTCTTCCTTCTAGACCAATTATTTTATTATATATATTTATAAAAGGAGACCTTTGCTAAGGTCTCGTATGTGGATAATGCCAAGCAAGTATGAAATACCAGTGTTCTGACTGCCACTGAGCTCCCCTTACCGAACCAATCCTGGTATAGTACAAGAAACTGACTTAACTTGGTGTTGCTGCAAAGACTGGCTTCTCTACAAGTCAATCTGCCTTTCCTTGACTTCTCAGCATTCTGCTTTCTCCTCAGATGCTTTTCTATCACAATTCTTGAATTTGCACAATACCTCCTTCATCCCAGGAGTCTCTCAAGTCACATTCCCACCCAGATCCTGCCCTAGGTGGTGCTGCTTCCTGGGAAAGTAATGAGCCATTACATGCACCAAAGAACTGACCTCGTAATTTACTGAAGTGTGGGAAAAAAAGAAGTCTAGAACAAACATGAGGAAAAAAAATGTTTCCTTAATTGTTTTCCCTAGTAAGATGCCAGATTTTATTTTAGTTTTTTTTTTTTTCCCATTCAAGTATCACATGCTTTATTGCAGCAGAGAGTGATATGGAAACAAATTTTTTTTTTTTTTTTTGTGGTGGTACTGGGAGTGGAACCCAGAGGCTTTCTACCTCTGGGCTATACTCCCAGACCTATTTTATATTTTATTTTGAATCAGAGTCTCACTAAGTTGCTGAGGCTGGCTTTGAACTTGTGCAATCCTCCTGTCTCAGCCTCCCAAGCGCGGGGATTACAAGCGTGCACCACCACGCCCAACTCAAATGTTTCTTTTAATAAATATTCAAGTTAAATAAAAAGAGATGGAAATTATGTGAGCTATAAGGTCTTCTACACAAAACAGATTCCTTTCCTACATGTGAGAGTAGATCTACATATTTGACCAATGATACCAAACTCATTTGCAGACAAATCTTGCAGTTTCAGAATTACAATGGCTACCATAAGTATAATATAGATGCCATTGTGAATGATATTAGACTGAGGGCTTTCTAAAAATGGTAGATACATTTTCTTTACCTCATTCAATAAAATAATAGACACAAAAACTATCGATTTAAATATGAGTCTCATTTGTACTCATTTTTAATATAAATATCATTTAATGTAAATAAATGGTTTTTGAATATCTAGTAGAGCCCAAGAAACATTCCTGGCCAATGAAGGTAAAAAGAGTTAAATGTTTCTGTTTCAAAAGATCTTAAAGTCTGTGAAGGTAAAGTGATAACGGTATTCAAGGGTACTTCAACTTTTAGACTGGATTCCTCTGGAATATCGATTGACCTGGGTAACATTATTTCTCTTTCTTACTCACTGTCAGCTGAATCCTTATTTGTGGACCATGAATAATCACCAATGTCCCCGAAAATATCCTTCATTTGGTATGCCATTCATCGTGAGTAACACCTTCCATCCTCTTGTTTCCCATTTATATACACATGCTCCTCTGCCAAGTCATGGTCCTTGCTTCCTGAATTCTTCTTTAGTTTTTATCTACAATCTAGTCTTCACCTCCACCAAAGCACCCACATAAAATTGCCATCAGCGGCTTTGTAACTGTCAATTTCATAGGCCTCTCTTTCATTTCTACTACTGCTCTTCGATGCCATTGGCTATCTTCCTGAATCATTTGTTTTATGTCTACTTTTGCTTAATTTCTTCATATCTCTTCTCATTGTATTTCTGTTTCTGACATGGATTATAGGCTCTTTGATGGGTCTTCTTTTATTTATTTTTTATTCTGGTACTCTGTATAGAACTCTGTCTTGGCATTTATTTTTTCCCTTGTTCTCCTGACTGACCCTTCTGCCATCACTTGAAATTAAAATGCTGTTCTCTTATCTGTTTTCTCAGCCCAAAATTATTTATCTCAAAACAGCCATATTAGTTGCCTATAGATAACACCACCTGGATGCTTTGTATAAACTCAGACGTACTTTTCCAGGTGGTAGGTCATCTCTTCCTATGGTAGGGTTTTCCTTCTGTACTTCCTGTCTCTGGTCACTGCTAACAAAATCTACTAAAGGACCTCAACAGTGACTTGGTTGTCATCCTGGTCCACTTTTTCTCTTATACTATCCTGTAATCAAGGCATTGTCATCCAGTCCTGTAGATTCTAATTAACAGCTCATATATTAATTATCTCTCACCTCTCTTTTATACTATCTTCCTACTTTCTTACTGCCCCACAAACACACAATATGCAGAGGCACACACACACACACACACACACATGCAACAAGGCACATACATACACATACATAGACACATCAGTTTTGTTCTTTCTTTAATTCCATACTTTGCTTTGGTCAAAACAATCAAATTACTCTCATTTTTTTTACCTTCAAGTGTCTCATTGTGCACTGATAAAATATAAATTCTTAGTTGGGCATGGTGGTGCACACCTGTAATCCTAGTACTTGAGGGACTGAGACAGGAGGATCACAGATTCGAGGCCAATCTTACTAACTTAGCAAGACCCTCTGCACTTAGCAAGATCCTGTTTCAAAACTTTTTATAAAAGGGTTGGAGATGTAGCTCAGAGGTAGAATGCCTCTTGGGTCAATCTTCAACTCCAGAGGGGAAAATATTAAGTTCTTGAGCATGATATCCGAGATCTCCATTACATGCCTGTTCCTCATTTCTAGCTTCCTTTCCCTAGTCAGTCCTCACCCAATTTCTTATAGCTTCTGATTATACATAGGTATTTCTCATTCAGTGCCTATGCTAATGGTCATGTTTTTCACCAGGAATATTCTATTCTTCTACCAAATCTCTTGATTAATTTCTAACACTGAATACACTTTATGCACCTTACATGACACCTTGTTTACAGAAATTTCAAAACCTGTTACTACCATGATAGAAGAATCTCTCAGTACAATTGTAAAAGTGATTGAACAAATGTGTATATGCTTTCATCTATTCCTTTACAATTTCTCCTTTAGCTACTTAAGCGTGGTGCCTAGACTATATTAAAATATGCAATAAGTGCTTTTTGAGTCAATGGACAAATTAATAAAATTTACAGATACCTAATAAATAGGCAATACTCTGAAAATTATTGAAAAGAGATAAAATATGTCTCATATTTTAGAGCAATGAGAGAAAACAGAATTTTTGGCATCAAGAAAGACTTCACGAAGAAAATGCAGCTGTTTCGGGTCTATAGAAGTTTTAAGAGTCCACAGTCATCATGACATGATATCTAGTTTGGCATCTTATTTTTTACTACTAATACCTTTGCATAAATATATTGTAAGAAGGGTCTCTGGCTGATTCAATTTCTGGTTCTTTGAAGGTTTTCTTTATCTGTGCAATCAGTTTTCCTGACTATTAACAATAAAGCCTCTATTTCTTACTGTTTTAGAGCATTTACTCTATTAAACATTTCTTTTCTCTCTGCCTTTAAGTACTTTACAGGTGCCCCAAACCAGAATCCTCCCCCTTTGAATTGAAAATTTACCCTCAAAAGATACTATTTTTTAGAAAATTTCAGAAAGGTAGAAAAAAAATCAACAGTGCCATTGTTCTTTCCTATTATTTTTTTCATCTGCACTCCTGAGATTATTATGGAACAAGCCTCTGGATAAGCAAAAAGACTGTCTGTATTTTAAAAGCATTGTGCCCTTTGGCACCGATTGTTAATTTGGTTATGAGAATCCCAATAACTTCTTAAAGTTGTTTTTTGTTTTTATAACAATTGTAGAAACAATAACTCTTTAACTGTTATAATGATTTACAAAACATGTCAGTTTGCATTATTTTATTTAAGCCTCTCAACAAACTGAGAAGCAGTATTGGCATGTTCCTTTTAGATATGAGAAGATAAACTCAGATTAAATTTCTTACCTAAAGGTATAATTGTGGTAAATGGCAAAACTGAAATTTGTATTCCGGCTTCTTTCGCTTAGTATTTTCTTCGGGATGTGTTTTCTTTATGTGATTCTTATTGTTTTCCCAAATATGTTTGTAATAGAGATATTATAACTCAGCTTCTTTTGAGGCAATTCTATAGAATAATGAAAATCAATTCTATTTTCAAGATTAAAATACTGTTAGATTTAGTAATAATTAATGTGCATGTCAAGCATTTCAAATTAGTAATAATTCAGATTTCTTCCCCAGCATTATGATATAAAATCATAAAATATAATAAAATTAATGAGGACTTTTGATTAACCTCTTCCTAAAAACAAAAACAAAAGTTTTCCAATAATGAAGGTAAAGGAAAATATTTCACAGAAAAACTGAACCCACAATAAAATTTATTCATACATTCATTCATGTGTGTATTTACCTAATAAAAAACAACTTCTATAAAAGATTATGAGAGAGATATGTATTGATCTGGAGTAGGATAGAGATAACTCAATGATGAAGCTGATTATGTCATTCCAAGGTGAACTTGACTTAGAATCTTAATACACATAAATCCTATTTAAAATATTTTTATAAATAATTGAAACATACAGTTCAACCCATTGTAATTTCTAATCTTCATAGAAACTCCTAAGAACAATTTTAGAGGTCATAAGCAAGAAAATAAATTGCTCTTTCAAAAAAACTATTTTCTTTGCAATGAGACTGAATTTTGTCACTGGACTCATATTTAAATCTTTAATTGGGTTACTAAAAATCTTAGAGTCAAATTGGTCACTGGAAAGCAGCAACCCAAATCTATGGCTCCTCTCTGATAATTGCAAAACAACCCAGGGTTCTCATTTTAGACATTAACCTTCCTTTCAGTAAGATAAAAATCATATTTTTTCTTTGATTTATTTTCATATGTTATCTGCATCCTATTTTAATTTAGCCATTTTGTTATGATTTGTATTTAGAATGCCCCTGGACCACACAGGGACAGTGTGGCCATAATTGAGGTGGTGTGACTGCTGGTAGGCCCCCCTGGGGTTTGGCCTTGGGGACTATTATATGGTCCCTCCTTCCCTTGCTCCTTCTCTTGCTTTTTGAGTCCTTGATGTGAGAGCAGATTTTTAAAGTATTCTCTCTCTGCTTCCCCACAGGATGCCCTGAGCTCTGCAGGACTGACTTAGCTTAATGTGGACTGGACACCCTGACAGCATCAGAACAGTAAGAAAATAAATCTTCTTTCCTTTAAATTGTTGCTGTCTGATTTTTTGGTTCATAGCAGTCAGAGTCCTGCCTTAAATACATCTCTGTAAGGCATACTTAAGATTTTTATATGGAAAATAAAACCAATATATGTGTTTAATACAGAAAATGAGAGAAGAGGGGAGAAAGAGATGGTAGATAAAGTAGAAACAGCAGGAAACAAGATTTTTGAATGTATAAGATTTTTTCAGAGTTAATTTAGCCAATATTTACTCAAATGCAAGAATACTTCTAACAGTGTTTCTACCTGATATTTATCTTCTCTCCTCTGGTACATTGTTATAACTGAGCAAATTGCTGCCTCCCTCCCTCCAAGAAAGCCCACTCTTTGGAGGGACATCTCTGATAATCTCTAAATTCATCCTTTCATTAGGTGAGATCTGCCTGCCCCTGACAAAACTTTCATTTCCAAATTCAAAGCTTTGAGTTTTATTTAGAATTATAAACACAGAGAAAGTAAACAGCTTTCCCTTTTTTGTTTTCCTTTGAGATGACATGAAGCCCAAAGCCCAGTTGTTAGAATAAGAGGTGTTAATAGGATCTGGAAAAGAGGCACACAGTTTGATACTCACAGCCAATCCAGGCTTGCTGAGCTGTTTCCTCTATCAAATCTTCATTACCCACCAAACTGTGTCATTACTCACAAGCTTTAGCATCAACATGCTGCTCTGACATTCCTCCTCGGCCCTCTTTTTCTCTAGAACTAAATGCTATTGATCAGCAGTACCATATCTAAAGTCGGCAAGACTGCATGAGCTTATTAAATTTCTTTATTAAAGTTGAATATAATCTGGAAGGAAGAGTTGATTCCCCTTGGGTTTGTGGTCATTTATATTTTTCCCTTGTAATGCTCCATTTGTAACATTTCATTACACACTGTCTAATGGGGTTTAGAGACATTTTTGTTTGGTAAAGGATTTTTGTCATGCTGTTTTTTCTCAATCATTAAAACCTGATAGAGAGTCTACAGGGAAAGATACAAAGTGCAGCTGTGGAGATCTACAGGATTAACATGTGGTCAATTATATGTGCTCTAATTTAAAAGGTGAGGTGAGGCTGGGTTATAGATTCAAGTTTATAACACTCACCCATTAGTGTCCTATCCATCATTTTTCTTTTATAGCTCTCACATTTACTCAAGGCATTATTTCTCTTATCTCTATTTAAATCCATGCCTTCTCTTGAATATCAGCAAAAGCTCCTAAACTCATTTATTTGCTGCCAGCTTCCTTTTCCTCTCTCTCTCTTTGTATCCTATATTTTACCTTTCTTCTGCAATCAAAATGATCCCCCTGAAATGTAAATGTAACACATCACCCCACTGCTTAAATTCTCCATTGAATTCTTATTACAAGTAAACCCACATTCAAATTCATCACCAAGCACCAGATCCTTACCTAATTCCGCAGCTCTGTATTAGCCAATCTCTCCTAGCTTTATCCTCCAGGTTCAATAAACTCCCTCCCATGGTATTTAATGTTTGCATTGGTCTGTATAAGGAGTACACACATCTTATCCTTATCCTCACCTGACTCCTATTTATCCTCCAAAAGCCACAATTTTACTGGAATCCGGGGTCCTTCCTGTTGTGTGACCTTCTCTGATGAAGGTCCCTTGCATGAGTATGTCCCTTATCGGGATGCTTACCACATTCAACTGTAATTATCTGATATTTGCATTTTTAGCCACGACTCCTGAGCTCTTTGAAGATAGCTCCTATGTCTTCATCCTTCATTATTTTTGGACTGTAGTTTCTGGCTTTGTAACTGGTACAAAATGAGTTTTTAGTAGGACGTTATTGAGTAACTAAGTAAAGAAACACACACACACACACACACACACACACACACACACACTCTCTCTCTCTCTCTCTCTCTCTCTCTTTTTTGGGAGGGATTTCAGATTAAACCCAGGAACATTATATTTTCAGGTTACACCCCCAACACTTTATTTAGTTATTTTTTTTTTAAACAGGATCTCTTTAACTTGCTAAGGGACCCATTAAATTTCTCAGAGGGGTCTTGAACCTGTGATCTTCCTCTCTAAGCATCTCAAGTACTTACTTTATAAGAATGTACCAGCTGGGTGTGGTGGCTCAAGCTTGTAATCCCTGGGCTTGAGAGGCGGAGACAGAAGGATCACGCAGGTTCGAAGCCAGCTGTGCTGGCTTGTCTGGGAGTGTATCCTGGAGGTAGAAGGGTTTCCAGGAACCCCAGTACCACACACAACACAAAAACAAAACAAACAAACAACAACAAAAAGAATGACCCACTACCCTATCCCTAACTAGGAATACATAAATATATGAAATAAAACAGAAAAGTGTGTAGACATGATAAATGTTTGTCACATAATTTTCAGCTTCAGAAAGCAAATGTTGTGATGTCAGGAAAACAATAAAAACAAAAACAAACAATTTTAAAAAATCCTGTGTGACAAGTCCTAGTATCTGTGACTCTTAGGGAATTGATCTGGAAAGGATATAGATTCCCCAAGGCATCAAGGTGGACCTAGTTAAATGTTTTACTTGGAAGATGCAAAAACTTGATCCTTATGATGTAGAGGAGCTGGAGCACAGGGCTCTCAGTTACTATAGGTTTAAGACTGTGAAGAGCTAATCCCTCCATTTTTACCAGAATTGCAATGATGTATGATATTTGCTCTCTTCATAAAAATATATATTACTCAACAACCCATATGTTTAGAGACAGGAGTTCTAAAAGAAGACTGTTCAAATCACAGGGCTCTCCAAGTTTTCAAGTCTTACCAAGGAGAATTTCAACATTTCTCTGAAATATTCTCTTGACTCATCCTGAGTTAAGATTGCATTAACACCCCCACAAAATGTAACCAAAAATATGTGTTTCACCTGGAGGTGTGTAGTCTAATTAAAAGTGAACAAGGCCCAAATATTCCATTTTCTTTCTTATGCTTATTTTTTCTATTATAAATATATTTCAATTATCAACTTAGGCCTTCCCGTTGAGTATAAGAATATAGTTAAATTTCTCACCTCTAGGGGACTTTGGGGATAATTTTGAGCAGAAATTCTTCAGGCTTATTAGTGATAATATAAAAGCTCATACAGAACTTCTCAATACTTCTAATGATAAAATAGATGTTATGCATTAACTCTCTACAAAATTACACAAATTTACTGGGAGGTCAAGTTGGCTACAGTGATTACACCTGGAAAGAACATGTTGACAAACTATTATAAGCGGTTAAATATTCTGTTGCCCGGTAACAAATGAAAATTTTAAAATTCAGCCATTACAAGATAATTACAATTTACTAAGTAAACAGTCATTTTCTAAAAATGCTGTTTCATACCCCCACCCTTCAAAGTAGAAATATGTTTTTTGGTTATAACAAATACCGTGTTTGTGGTAGAATGCAATCCCCTTATTCCTAGGTCTGATATTTTGGACAAAAAGGCCATTAGAAAGACATCAGTAGAAATTATTATCACCTATAACTGATTCCTAAAGAATTAAAGAACTTAAGATGAGTAGTATCCTGAATTGGATCTCCCAAAGTTCCTTGATCTCAGAAATAACTATGTCAATGAAGGTCTATAGAATTTGAAAGACTTGGGTAGGGCCTCATGATTCAGAAAACTGATAAAAATTTCTAGGGCTTCCAACAATATTTATATATTTAGTATCAAACATAGATTTTGCATGGAAAGGGGGCTACTGAAAACTGAAAATGTCAGAGATTCTAATTCATGTAAGTTCTCACAGGATATTTGTGGTAGAGCCTTAAACTTTTGATTGTTCATTGCCCATCACCTGAAGGTAAGTAGCTCTATTATTTCTGCATAAACACAAGTGATCTACCAACCAGCTATTTACAGGATATAATTATTCCCAAACTTACTTAACAAGAAATAATATTAAATAATTTTTTAAATAGCAGAAACTGTTATAAAGAAGTACTGATCAATAAATAGTAAAATGCTGAGCTTTTGCTACTTTTGGATTCCTGGTGCCTGGAAAATGTGAATCTTTCAAAAGTGCATCTTTTTATTAAATATGTGTGGGAAGCTATTAAGGTTTTTCCCTTAAAGAATATTTCTGACTCAGCTGACTGTCCTTTGCCCAGAGTCAACAAGGTCTGGAGTCATGGAAAGTTCAAGATCAGGTGGTGATGTTCAAAGTAAAAGGTCTGAGAGAAGATCAGGTGGTGATGGCACAAGGGTATTGATTAACCTACCTGTTATGTCTGTGTTTGGATTGGTCTCTATTGTATTCCGGTGGTGATAGCATGAGGATATTGATTGACCTGTAACTGTATAAATACCTCTAGAAAAATAAACCCACTGTTGGCCCAATAGAGAATATTGACCCAGGAGCAGTCATCAGCCCAGTAGAGATGTTGACCTAGGAGCAGGGGTCAGCTAGTAGGCTGGTGCCCCCCCCCCCATGTTAGAATTAAAAATATATATATTGGAATCAAATTCTTAAGAGTTTAATTCTTCATCCTCACGCCTCTCTTCGGAACCCGTACTTTTGCCAGATAGCTCCAGCAGGTGGTGGCCCGTACGGGGAGATTCTGAAACTGAGGATTCCATGAAGGACACCGCTGAATAGAAATGGAGTGTGCTTGAGGATTTGTGGTGGCGGTGACATGTGGGAATTGTAATATATAATGTGTCATTAAAAGAGATGCTTTGTGCTAGAGAAACTAAGACAGAAAATGAAGAGAGAAACTAAGAATACTAAGGTGCCTAAAGTAAGAGTTGTTAATATACAATGGGTCAAAAACTAGCTTTTTGTTTTTTGCACAAATGTTAAAAGATATGATTTGTGATAAGCTTCCTAAGGAAGATGAGGATACTTTAGATACTGAATAAGAGGAGCAGCTTGAGGAAACTGCTGCTCAGTATCATAGAGATGAGTTGTTATCTTTAATATCACCGCTTCAGGTGGCTATAAATTGGGCTACAAAAAAAACAGAGAGGATACTAGAGGATTCAGAGTTTTCCTGGTTACTGAAGACCCTAATGGTTAAGGAAGTGTTATTAGATTTCTTAAACTCCGACAAAACTGGGTCAAGGAGGTGTTATTAATTTCTTGAATGCTGACAAAACTGGTCGCACAGCAGCAGATAGATATTGGCATCCATCCTCCAAAAACAATTTTGCTTTAGGGAAATGGAAAGATGCTTGCAAAGGAATTTGGAAAGGTCCCGACCCCGTACTTATATGGGGAAGAGGGCATGTTTGTGTTTTTTCACAGGATGAAGCTAATGCACGGTGGATACCTGAGCGGCTGGTGCGGCATGTGGATCAAGCATCATCCCATACTTCATCCAGCTGTTTGGGAACAATGGGAGATCACTTTCTTCAGTAACAACTCATGATTGCTAGGACCTCTTGCTCTAAATTTTACACCCATTGCAGAAACTTTTGGTTATACTGGACAAAGAACTGGTAAAAATGTCAAAAAGATGGGACTGGACAAAGAACTGGTAAAAATGTCAAGATTATTTTGGACGGGGAATTGATAGTACAAAGACTGATAGTAACTATATTTTGGACAAAGAATTAGTACTTTTGGTTATTTTGGACAAAGAACTGGTATACTCTTATGTTTTCCTAGGGATGTCAAGAAGATGGGATGTCTGCAGTTCACACCCATGGTATTACAGACAAGTAGTAACTGTGCTATTAAAAGGTTTGGTCTTATGGGGCCCTGGTTACACAGGGAAAGAAGATAAAAATGTTAGCCCACTAATAACTTGTTTACTCTGTTAAACTGATTTAACATGTAAAGATCATAGTGTTAATTGGAGAAAATGTCTTATTGAAAAACCTATTTTACATAATATTCCCAATACCTTGTTTATTAGAGACTTAGGACAAAATGTGGTCTTAGGACAAAGTGAAAGCATTTTTATTTAGCAGAAGTGCACAATTTACGTTTGAAGGGTACTCCCATTTAAGAGGCTGGTAGTCAATGGCGGGTAAGATTTCCTTGGGACAAGGAAACCTAAGACAGGATATACAGCTTAGCCCTGTACTATCCAAAGACAGGTAATCCTTGACACCTGAAGGAACCAAGCTAAGACAGACACAGTCTTCTTTGAATATGATAAGGGGGAATTGTAGTAAGCCATTAAGGTTTTCCCCTAAAAGAATATCTCTGACTCAGCTGACTGTCCTCCCAGAGTCAACAAGGTTTGGGGTTATGGAAAGTTCAAGATCAAGTGGTGATGTTCAAAGTAAAAGGTCTGAGAGAAGATCAGGTGATGATGGCACTAGGGTACTGATTAACCTACCTGTAATGTACGTGCTTTGGATTGGTCTCTATTGTACTCTGGTGGTGATAACATGAGGATATTGATTGACCTGTAACTGTATAAATACCTCTAGAAAAATAAACCCATTGTTGGCCCAGTAGAGATATTGACCCAGGAGCAGGGGTCGGCCAATAGAGATAGTAGGCTGCCCCCCCCATTAGAATTAAAAAAAATATATATTGGAATCAAATTCTTAAGAGTTTAATTCTTCATCCTCTAACCCTCTTGGGAACCCATACTTTTGCCGGCTGGCTCCGGAAAGTATGTCCTATAGGATAGTAGTGCTAAAATTGTAGTTATACCCATGAACTAGTTTGGTTCTTTTGTTGAATTGCTGTATAAACTTGGATAGGATCATTTCACCTTTAATTCCTTACCTATGAAGTTAAGGGAATTATTGCAAAATATGCTCTTGGAAGCCTTATGGCATCTTTAAAGTTCCCTTAGAAAAAGGAAGAGACTAGTTCTATTCTAACAGGGCTGATATAATCTATTAAAAGAAGCAGTCATAATAGGCCATTTATATACTTTCTTGGCAAATTATTCAGCTATATTTGCCTCTTAAATGCTCTAAACTTAGTGGACAATCTGAACATTCAAATCTTATAGAAATGAATGATTTCCCTAAACCATAGACATTTTTTCTGCTAGGCTGAATTGTTAAGGCTTTTTAAAAGTTCCAACTCCAGTTACTTCCCTTTCTTCAGTGATTGATTGGTGATGGTTGAAAATAAAATTAGAAGGTGTCCCCCAACTGTGAAGTGACTCATAAGAAAGGTTCAAAGTGTTCCCTTTTGAAAAGTTCTTTGATTAGGAAAGTGCTTTATTTCCTTAAAATATCTTGGATGAAATGTCCAACCCACTTAGACTGATCTAATGTTAGAACTGGAGAGGACCTTAGTTTTTCTTTCCATAAGCATCTTTTTATGGATATGAAATTTGAGGTCCAGAAATATTTTTTTTTCTGGCTGGGGAAAAGGACAAGATGGAAAAAAATCAGTCCTACCATATGTTGTACCCATTATTAATAATCACTTCTTATTTGTATCATCAAGCATTGAGGTAGGTAAGAGTTATAAATATCTTGTTGCAAAGATAATAGTTGGGATAGTGAAGAAAAGAATTGAGACTTTCTGATTCAAAGCAGTGTTATTTCTAGTCACTAATCTGTCTTAAAGCTTTGATTATAAAAGTGAATCAAATACTGATATCATAGTGAGTTTTCAGCTATTTCTAATTTAGATTTCTTCTTTTCTCTCATTATCAACAGTGAGATTCTATCCTAGACAATTATGGGAAGAATCTGTCCTACAACAGTAGAACAAGAAATAGATACCAAGAACAAGCTCAGATACCCTTACATGCTTCTTTCAATATTTGTATTCTGAAAGGTAGATAATAAAGATGGTGCATCTGGAGCATCTCTAGTAATAGAACACAAGAATTTTACAAGTGTTGTCAGCTGCTGGATTTTTAGAGGAAAAGAGATTAGCCTCACCCTGTAACCCCACTGAACCTTATGTCATTGGGGTCATAGGAGACAGTCCCAATGGGCATTGCCACCTCCATACCTTGCTCAGAGACATCACAAACACAAAGCAGGCACAGTTATCAGAAAAAAAGTTATTAATAGCTCATGACAAACATTAAGTCGATAAATATAAAACTATGCTTTAATTGGACACAGATTGCAGAGCTCCTCACTAAGCTGCACCTTGTCACTTATGGATGCTTTGTATGTTTCATAGAAGATGATGAAAGATGATGGAATTGATTGGGAAAAGAGCTTCCAAGTGAGGCTGTATGCCACTCTTTGTCTAGCGCAAACTCCCAGAAGTAGATGAAAACTAAGCAAAAAGAAAGAAGTAAAAAGATCTACCTACCATCTCAGTGATAAATCAGCCCCTCACATTTCATCTCATGCAGGAAAATTATAAGGCATAGCTCTTTCTTTTATTTTTCTTTTCTTTAATTTTTATTTTGGGGATGAAACCCAGAAGAATTTGACCTCCAAGCCACACCCCCTGCCCTATGTTTTATTCTTTATTTTGAAACAGGGTCTCACTGAGATGCAGAGGGCCTCACTAAGTAGCTAAGGCTGTCCGCGAACAGCGATTCTCCGGTCTCATCCTCCCTAAGGCTGGGATTACAAGAGTGTGTCATCATGCCTGGCTAAATTATAATCTTTTATATAAGAATCACCTACTCATTCCAGAAAGGTTAATTTCTCTCAAGTCTTGAAAAGACTTAATTGATAGCTCCCTCGTGTCCAAGGTAAGGAAGTAGAACCACCTTGCTGGTTCCAAAGAAAGGCCAGCAAGGAAAGACATCATTCCAAATCTTAATGCTGTGAGTTAGGAGAGAATTTAAAAACATGACAGTTTTACATAATATATGACCATTCATGTAATATTTCACATCATAAGAACAGCTATATGAAGTAATCAAGAGAAATATGGCTTTAATTTACAATTGCGGATGACACTAGACCCAGGTTGTTGTTTGAGTTTTTCTTCCAACTGGTTCCTCTTTCTTGAACTTGAGCTATTGCATCAGAGTTTATCTATCCATCATTAAATTGTTGTCTATTGTACACTGAGTCAGACCTACATAAGCCTTTTCTACTTAGGTGAAAATCCGATTTTTTGTTGTATTTTATACCTTTTTGGTGCATTATAGTCTAAGAACATAATTCAGTTCATTGTGATAATGACATACATGCGCATAGCACTTGGTGATTTTTTTTTTCCCCTGGCTCCTTTCCCATTCCCCACTTCTCCATACAGGATATTAAGAATATTGTTGGTGTTCTCATATCCTATTGTTTATGTTCTTCCGACTTCTATGGAAGAAGAAATTTTTAGCAGAACTCTCGTTGTTGCCTTTTCCCTCACTGTGGATACATAATTATTAGTGGATTGATTTTCCCATTTCTGGAGGAAATGTAAGAATCAGAAACATAAATGGGGATAGTGGCCTCAGAAAGCCAAAGCTGGTCTATTCTCCAAGGTGAAAATAAACAACTTGGCTGAAAATAAAATTGGCAGTAAACTCATGTGGATGAAGAGAAAAATGTTCTTGGAATACCAGAAGGAGAATTCACATGGTCTTCCCATGTGAAGAAAAGTCAATAAAACATTGTATTTTATCCATTCTGTGTATAGGCATAAAAACAAAAATTGATCAATTGCTTTTACTAATCATATTTTTAATAAGCAGGAAATTCTGGAGGTCAGAATAGTAAAACCCAACAATGTTCCATAGCATAAATACTGTAAATGTGACTTGCTACCTTTCATGGCAAAAAGGACATTCTAGGGATTTTGAGCTAGGGGACTATTATCTGGGATAATCCTGGCTGCCCCAATAAATTAAAAGGGTCAAAAGAGGGAAGTTAGATGGCTAACATAAGAAAAAGATGTGAAGATGTGTTGGCAGCACTAATGGTTTGAGTGAAGGTCTTTGAAGATAAAGGAAGACTTGGAACCAAAGAATGGAGGTGATCTCTAGAATTTTCAAATTGCGAAGAAAGGACTCTTCCGTAAAGGAATCCAGAAGGAATTCTAGATCTGTGATAAGATACATAATTGTTGTTGTAAGCCAAAAATTCTGTGGTGATTTGCTAGCAAGCAATGGAAAATCACTAAGGGGTTATCACTAAGGGGTTATGAGGGATATTACATTTTAAAAAAGAGTAAGTGTAGAAATGAGCAACTTAAAAAATTTCATGCCATTTTATTTAGTAAAGTAGTGTTTCCATTTAGTTCTATTATTTTATGAATTCATCCATATCTACTCGCTGAATTCCACAGCTAGGTTCCCAGTACTGCTGAATGAGTTGCTTAATTCAAGGGCAACAAGACCTCTGAGACACTTGACTGTGACAGGCTTTTGAGTCAGCATTCACACTGGATGGGAGGATAGCAGCTCAAGGCTGGAGAGTCCTCTGACACAGGAAGACTCTAGAGACTTCAGCATGACTGGGTAGGAGAAAACAGACTGGTGGCTGTATCTTAAGTCTGGTTTTATATAGTAGATAATGGCAGTTGTAGGCTCACTTTCTAGCCTGCCTGGAAAGGGAAACCACAAAATCAAGAGAAATACTGTGTCCAGAAATGAAAACACTGCATTCAGATGGTCCTTTCCTCTCAGTCACTTGTGTACAGTATGTAAAGCGTGGAAAAAAAGAGGAATCTAAAATGTGGCCCAAGAAAGAAGTGGTTTGCTTTGAGGATATTAAAGGTGGGTGCTCTCGTAGAACTTAGATTCTCTGGCTCTTCAACCAGTGCTCCCCTTTTCTCACCTCCATCCCTAACATCCCAACTCTTTAGCCTCCAAATTAAAAGCACTTGACAGATGTAATTCAAAAGTTATAAAGGATTAAGTTGAATTTTTGGCTTTTCCGTTGTGTACCTGTATCCCTAGACAGTGGCTGAGCTTTTGTATTCATTTTGCTACTGTGAAAGACAGGTGTGAGAGCTGTTGGAAATTTAAAGCTATTTTACCTGGTAGGAGTTAATTGTGCTAACCTTTTAGGAGCATTGTCTGTACTTTTGTTTCTTTTAATCTTAAAATAACCCTCTTTATAAGAGGTGAGAATTTTATATTTTTATTTATATATTTCTTTGAAATATCATTATTCTTAGTAAATAGCTTTGTAAAACCAAAATTATACTTGTCATCATGTAAATATGACAAATAGTACTGTGACAAATAATAGTAGCTAATGTTAATCAAGTTCCTATAATAAGGAAGGTGACAAATTGAAATATGTTATATTTCAATATATCATTATACCTCAGAACAATAAAACAAAATAGGAAATATCATTATCTCTGTTTTATCAATAGGAAAACTGAGACTCTAAAAGAAAGATACCCTGCATCTTTTTAAAAGAAGTCCATGGGATAAAAACTCAGAAGAAAAACTTTGCAACATAAGCCTTCTTCTGACTTTCAAATTATGTATTTTATCCAATGAAATGTATTACTTGAAGGTAAGAACTTTGTGTTTTTTAACCTTGAAAGTTCAATATGTAGCAAAACTCAAAGCTTTCAATAGAGAGGTTTAGAAATATTTATTGAATTGAATTTTCACTTTGACTTCAAGCAATGGGTTTTGTTTTTAAATTCAAGACATCAAATCCCCAAGGGCATAAAATAAAGTAAACCCAATCATACTCTACAATCATTTGCAAGAAAATGTAAATCCTCTTTTTGTTCTGTTATACAAATGCTTAAAAATAAATGCCAAAGTGTTGGGAGGCTCATGGATTGCCATTTAAAAAGGTAAATGAGAGATCCTTGTGTGTTTTACCCAAGACTGTGATATTGTATAGCAGCCAGGTAGACTCTAAGGTTCAGTGGTCTCAAGAAAAAGTAGGAGAAAATGATATATAAGCTACTGTCTACTTTCAATAGGTGTTTTCCCAGAGACAGATAAACCAAGAGAAGCAGGTGGTCAATATTCAACTGAATGGAGATGAACATTTCTATATACAAGGTAGAGTGATTCTTCTTCTGGCATGAATATGTCTCTTTTCTTCTGATTTTATTATACAACATCTAATAGAAACATCACCTACCCCACTCAAACCCAGTATGGGAGGTCACACAACTTTGACATATTCTCACAAGGTGAATTTATTGATGAGTTCATTGATTGATTAATGAAGTGTTTGGTTCTAAGAATAACTTATACAAATAGAAAGGGGCAGATGAATTAATAGATATTGCTCAAAAGAAGAAATACAGATGGCAACAAATATAAAAACTGACTAACATCTCTAGCAAGCAGGGAAATGAAATTCAAAACTACTTTGAGATGTCAACTCACCCCAATTAGAATGGCAATTATCAAAAATACACATAATAAGTGCTGGTAAGAATGCAGGAAAGAAGAGGACATTCATACATTGTTTTGGGGGCTTCAAATTATTAGAATCATAATAGATTTAGTATAATGATTCCTTAAAGGATGAGAAATGGAATCACCATATGACCAAGTTTTACCAGTCCTGAATACTTAACAAAAATCTAAAGTTAGCACGCTATAATGGTACTTGTATACCCATGTTTATAGACAGAAATTCACAAAAGTCATTTTATGGAATGAGCCTAGGTGTCCATCAAAAGAAGAAAGGATAAATCAAATATGGAATATATATACAATAGAACTTTACTCAGCCATAAAAAAACAAAACAAAATTATGTCATTCACTAGTAAACAGATGGAATTGAAGATCATCATACTGCGTGAAATAAGCCATACTCAGAAATTCAAAGGTTATATGCTTTTTCTCATACATAAAAGCTAGAGAGAATGAAGAAGTAAAATGGCACCTCATGAAAATAGAAAGGAGAACAGTAAAGTAGAGGAAGTGGATAGGGAAGGAAGGAGAGGAAGGGAAGGAAAAGTATTCTAGAATAAAAAAGAACAAATTATGTTATATGCATGTACAAATATAAAACAATGAATACCATGTTTATGCATAATCATAAGGCATCAATAAAGGTCAAGAATCCATTATGAAAGCACATTATTTAAAGATAATGCACACAGGGAGCCTGATATCTTCTTAGAATAAAATGTATCTTGAAAGTTTTATAGAAATATCATTATTTGAATTGTCTTAAAAGTACTGTTGACACCTTCTGTGCTGTGAATATATTTTGCTCCCTTACCTCCAAATTTACATGCTGTACCCTGATCTTCAGGGTAGTGGTACTGGGGGGAGGAGTCTGAGAAGTGGTTAGGTCATGAGGGTAGAGACACTGTGAATGGGATTAGTGTCCTCATAAGAGGAGATGGGACAGCTTGCCCTCTCTACTCTGTCCCTATTGAATGCAGAATGAAAAGACACTGTTTGTGACACTGTTTGAGAAGGCCCTAGAAAGTAGGCTTTCTCTAGACACTGAATTTGCCAACAACCCATTCTTGTATTTTGCAGCCTCCAGTATGTGAGAAAAAAATAAAAGCATTTTTTGCTTATGCTATTTTATTACTGCTACCTAAACAGATTAAGACAGAACCTTTTATATACCCATTAAAATAATATTAAGGATACAATTTTGTCACTTATCTTCCCTCTGTGTAAAGGCTATCTTTTCTTTATTGGACACCAGTGGTACAAGGAAATGCTATATGCTTTCAGATGGACCACATATCAGATATATTAAAATGGTTTAAAACACATATATGTGTGTGCTGTCCCAGACTTTCTTAACCAGAATTCAGGTGGGACTTTGAGACTTTTGCCAATGTTTAACCAAGTTGGTAGCTACTATACTGATATCATTTTTGCTTTTATTGGCAAATTTTCAAAAGCTTAAAAAACCTTCAACTACCAGTTATGGTGATGAATGCTTGTAATCCCAGCAATTGAGAGGTTATGACAGAAGAATCACAGGTTCATGGCCAGTCTCTGCTACTTAGTGAGGCTCTCTGCAACTTAGTGAGACCCTGTTTTAAAATAAAGAATAAAAAAAATTAAGGCTGGGGGCTGCAGCTCAGAGGTATAATGACCCTAGGTTTAATCCCTAGTACTACAAAAAATAAAAATAAAAATAAATAAATAACTCAAAACTTCAACCTTTTTAAGCTCTTTCAAGTGATTCTTTTTCATCACTTCTTCCAATATTATACTGAACAATTAACCCATATCAAACCAATCACTAAAGTCGGTATTAGCCCTTCTGGTTTCTCTTCTATTTATATGCTGTGATGTCCTGCACCATGTCCAGGCTCCCCTTATAAAGACAGGTAGTAAAGAAAAGGCTGTGTGTGTGTGCGTGTGTGTGTATGCACGCACGCGTGTGTGCAAATGTTAGAGAGGGTATTTCAATATTGATCAGTGTTTTATAGCAAAGGCAACACACTTTGGTCTCTCTGCCTCTAATTATTAAAAAAACTTGATAAAATAAGTCAAGCCAGTACCATTGGTTTGGGGGGATGAGGATGCTGATGCTTACTTATCCAAGAAGGCACCGGCTAGAAGTTGTTCTCACTGGTGGCCAAACTCAGGTCCTGTGAATAGATTTGTTTTCTGAAATTCTCAGTTGTCACCATTGTGGCAACGATGGTTAAACATGTGTGTGTGTGTGCGCACACACACACACAGAAGGGTAACTACCTTTTGATCTAGATTAACTGAATTAATTATAGCTGGGATAATAGAACATGATTTGTGTCTTTTAAATATAAATAATATATATATAGATATATTTCCTATATATTTCCTCCTTAGTTTCTATATTTGTATCTAAGTAATCATATGTTATTAAGTTAACTCTGAAATGTCTTTCAGACTTCTTCAGTTTTTTTAAATACTTATCAACATGTACAACTCATCAGTAATCATCAGTTCTGCCAAGTCTCCTCCAATGCATGATACATCTTAGCCTTTCTTATTTAGGAATCTGTTTTTTTTTTTTTTTCTTCTATAAAACAGGGTGAGAATTGGAATTCCGTGTTGACATTCCAAGGCCTTTTCTTTTGATGTTTGTTATTTATTAGATTCCTTTGATCATTGACTCTGTTAGCACAGTTTCTATCCAGATGATATGGTCCTTGGGACCTAGGCCAGGCAAACACTCAACACTTAGTTCTGAATAGTTATGGTGTATAATCAATGTTATTTCATGGCTTACTTCATATCCTTTATTTTAGCTATTTCCTTCTAAAACTGAGAACTTACCTTATTTATCTGAGAAAATTGTGGTCCTAACACAATAGAGCAAACAGGAGACACTTATACACTTTGAGGACTAGAAGATAAATATTACATTCAACTAGTAAAGAAGAAAACCACAGCACAAAGAGGCTAAACAAGTTACCCAGTGTCATACAATTTAGTGTCAGTGGCAGCTTCTATTCTTGTAACCACTATACTATCCTGCCCCACTCTCATGACTTCTTGAAGTAGCTAAACTAATTCTTGTGAGCTAAACCAAGTCAGACTTCTTTCTCTCTCTTTCTTTCTTTCTTTCTTTCTTTCTTTCTTTCTTTCAATTTATTTAGTACTGTGGATCGAACCCAGGGGCATTCTACTTCCAACCTACATCACAAGCCCTATTTTTTTATTCTTTATTTTGAAACAGAGTCCCACTAAATTGGGAAGGCCTCACTAAGTAGCTGAGGCTGGCCTTATGCCTGTGACCCTCCTATCTCAGCCTCCCAAGTACTGGGAGTATAAGCCTGTGCCACCACACCAGGCCCAGACTCATTTATTTTTTAAAAAGTAATTGATGCATTGTAATCATACAACTTAATGGAGTACCTGATGATACAGGCATACATGCACACATCACTCAGTGAGCCCTTCCCCAATTCCCATTCTATTCCCTCCGTCTTCCCTCCTTCTCATGTTTGGCTTCATGATTGACTGATATATATGTCAATGTACATCATCTACATTAGAGAATTTCTCTCCTCTCCCTCCAGTCCCCCTCAGTTAGGTGGCCTTAATTGCTCATCTTTAGTTTCTCTTTCTTCACCTAGAGTTACTTCTGTGGATCCATTTTCTTCCTAGCTTCCATATATTAGGGTGAATATCCAATTTCTTACTTTTTCTGACTGACTAATCTCATTTACCATGATATTCTCCAGTTCCATCTATTTCCCTGTAAATGACTGTAGTTTTGCTATCTTTATGGCTGAGTAAAATTCCATTGTGTATCAGACTCCTTTTAAACCTTGCAAACCCATATTCTTCTTTGAAAAGGAAGGAAAAAGAAGAATCAGTGCACAGAATAAACCATGTCATTGATGGACAAAGGGACCAACTTGTGAAGGCTCAGAGCAAGAGCATCTTGGGACAGGTTGTTGCAATTATTCACTTCCTTGGTCCTAAACAAATCCAGCAAAATCTGCTTTTGGCAAATGTTAATAACTACAAACAATGTCTCTGCTGTTCCTCACCACTTCATTTTCTAACTCTGTGTCTCAATCAGTACTTAGAAAAACAAAGAAGCAGACTCCACAGGCCTGGAGCTATTCTTCTGGGACATGTTGAAAATGAAAAAGAAATCATCAGCCCTGGATGGAATCAGATTCCTACTTGTTTCATAACAATTGCACCAGGTAGAGCACTAAAGCATAATGAGTCTTTGAGATCCTTTTCAGAAGCAATTGTGAAGTTTACTTTTTAAAAGAAATGCTATATTTTGGGGCCAGATGTTGGTAAACTTCTTTTTCCTAAAAGAGCATATTGTAAATATTTTGACTTGCGGGCCAGAGGCCAAATTGGGGCTATCACCTGGAGATTGTGTAATAAGAGAAAGTAAGAAAATTCTCTGCCTGGTGCTGTTTGCCTAGGGTGTTGAAGGCCATCTGGATGGTGAGTGTGCTTCATGTCAGCTGCTGGCAGATATTCTTCAGAGGGGGGATGACCAAGGGAAGCAGAAGTCAGACTACAGGAGGACATCTTCCTGGGATGCCTCAGTGTCAGTGGAACCCAAGCTCCGTAAGTTCTTTCCTCCCTCCTCCCGTGGAGACTAGCTTTCTTAACTGAGGAAGTTGATTGGGGGAGGTGACTCAATGAGTCACTGATTTGTAGTCTGAAGTTCCCACCCCCTGAGCCAAGCAGTTGCCAAGTAGGAGAGGCTTCAATGGGTAGGTGGCCACTACGGTGGGAGTGAGTCATCAGAAGGTTTAGTCACTGGCCAGGGCAGTAAAGCCTGGGGTGCAATGGGGGACAGAAGTGTAGGGAAACTCCATCATGTATAGCACAGCTCAAAAAACTAATGGGATCAAAATGCTGTTGGCTGGGCTGCCTAGAAGCAGAAGGAGGCTGGGTTTTGCCCAAGGGCAATCTCTGTGTTTAGAGAATGACTGTATACTGACAGTATCACCTTGAGGAGACATATGGAGAGGAAATAGAAACTAGAAAAAATATATACACACACACATACAAATAAGCTGAGAAGAGAAAGACCTGATAGCAGAGCAGAGGAGTATAGTACAAAAGGCAGAACTGAAAGAAATAGATATCTGAAGTCACTAGCATATGGGCCACTAAGGGATAAGTACAATTGGAGAGATGAGGTAACTTCACAAGCAGGGGATTTCATAGCTACTTGGAACTCACAAGTAGCATGTCTCAACATATTACCCACTTATTTGTCTTCCCCTTCCCTGGAAAAGAACCACACAATGCTGCTCACTGCCTTTTGCTCTGTGGGACCTCCCTGGGTGTAGAATTCCTGCCTCATTGTCAGGCTTGGCCATGGTACTTACCAACTTTCTATACCTATAATAAAATACTTGTAACAATAAAGATGGCAAGCTTTCTTTTGGTCCCTGGTTTCAGAGGGTCCAGTCCAGAGGCATTTTCTGCATTATTTCTGGACCTGTAGTGAGGTAGGGCTGTATGGTGGGGTGTGCACAGTAGAATAAAGTCCAGCCTATGGCAGCCAAGGACAAAGGGGGAAAGAGCAAGGAAGGGGTAGCAGACAAAACACAGCCTTCAAGGAAATGCCCCTAAGGAACTACTTCCTCCAAAGAGGCTCCACATGCTACATTTTCACCTTCTTCCAACAGCCCATTAAATTATATACTTACTAATGAATTAATCTATTGATGAGATCAGAGTCCTCATGATCAAATTTCCTTCCATAGGCCTGTGTCCTCTGACTTGGACACGAAGCCTTGAACACAGAGCTCGATCAATCTTCTTACTGCTATAACCCAAGACAACTGACCCCACAACATAAAAGAAAGAAGATGGATTTGCTCACAGTTTTTGTAGATTTAGAGGTTCAAGCCATGTTAGGAGGGTGTACAGAGCTCAGGGGTATGGTGGGTGGAGGCAGAGAGAGGCGAGAGCAAGAAATCATGGAGGCCAGGGAGAGGAAGCAGAGAGACAGCAATCAAGGGGATTCAAAGACAAAAATACAGTATCTATGGCCACACCTCCAGGGGCCCAACATCTCCAGCCACACCCCACTGACTTGGGGTTACTATCAAGGCCACAGTAAATCCATAGAAAATGGATTTATCTGCTGGTGAAATTAGAATCCTCATGGCTTCATGTCATCAACTCTAAACATTAATATATGAGTTCTCCAGAGGCTATTCTATATCTAACCGTAACAAAACCAGATTTTTTTGGGGGGGTCATTTCAGATATTAATCATTCTAGTAACATAGTTTTCTTTGACTAATGAACACTAAGCACAATGATTTAATGATAGATTGGAGCAATATCTCTATGAAACACTTCATACTTATGTCAGTAATTTATTATAATACCACAAGAATATAGTACTATAAGAATATAGAAAGGGAGGAATCAGTTGTTCTTTGGGGGATGAGATGTCATAATTATAAGGTTTCTACACAAGGTTCTGGGTCATGAAAAATGAGTAAATGAATTTATATAGAGAGGGTAAAATGTGCAACACTCTGGATCCTTCCCCACTCGCCTAGGAAGGATTGGTGCAAGACAAGTATTCAGTGTGTGCTACTAAGCAATGTGAACAAGAAGCAGTTTATTAACAAAATAGATTTTTCGTCCCCAGACCTTCTGAATTAGAATTTGTAGATCTGAATCTGGAGAGTCTGAAAAACTACTGTCCCCGAGATTTTCTTTGTATATTCTAATTAGAGACCTAGATATGTAGCACAAAGTAGATCTTAAACATATATGTTATATGTATAGAGTGAGAGAGATAATTTTATTATATATGCAATATATATATATATATATAATATAGAAGAGAATATATTTTTAAAGAATATAGAGAATATACACATAAAACATATATGTATTCTATATATGTATATATACACACATATAGATAACATATATAGAGACAGAGAGATAGAGACAGAGATATAGAGATATGAGGAGAGAATATATAGAGGATATATATATATATATATATATATATATATATATATATATATATATACTAATATACTATCTCTCAGCTAAAACTCACAGTCCTTTTTTTTTGAGACAGAATCTTGCTAATTTGCTGATGTCCTCACTAAGTTGCTGGGGCTGGCTTTGAACCTATGTTCTTCTTGTCTCAGTATCCCAACCACTAATATACATGCACATGCAAGCATGCCTGGTACCTGGCTACATATTTAATCATCCTGGCAGTTTATTATAGCACATAGACATCTAGCCTCACTCCAAATAATGTTCATTTATTTTGCAGTACTGGGAATGGAACTCAGGGGCATTCTACCTCCAAGCTAAACCCCCAACCCTATTTTTATTCTTTATTTTAAAACAGGGTCTCTTTGAGTTGCAATGAGCCTCACTAAGTAGCTGTGACTGGCCACAAACTTGCAATCCTCTTATCTCAGCCTCCCAAGTACCAGGATTACAAATGTGTGCCACAATGCCTGGCTTATCAAATTATGTATTTTAATTGTCCCAATATGGGGAGTAAGCACTATTGTGTTTTAATGATTTTTAAAATTAATTTGGTGCACAGTCAGTTTGAGTGTCATTGGTAGAGAAATTAAATTAATTCATAGAAATTGAATCAATATATAGTAACTGCTTATCCATCACGTGCAAGACAATATCCAGGGCATGGAAGTGAATACAGTGATACATTGGATAGTGGCCTTTCTTGAAAGAAGCTTAATAAACTCTGATAGAAAGATAATGTCTGACACAGTGTAGAACTTCAAATTCATATATTGAGCAAATGAATGAAATGTATCTGAATAGACTGAACGTTTTAATCAAGCACTTCATGTCATTCTCCTGTACGCTAAGTGATGTTCTTGAACTACTGTCCCAGAGAGACTGTGAGAGGGAAGTGCAGTGGAGCCCAATAATGGGGAAATTAAAAACCGGACTGTAGATAAAGCTTGAGTGTCCCTGATGGAGGAGGGCTCAGAGCTCACTGCAAAGGACCACAAAGGAGAGAGGTCTTCACCAGATGACCTGGCTAAGAACCAAGGATCCATTCTCCTTGGTTGGAGGCCTAGAGCCTTTTGCCCTCTGGCTTCAAAAACACAGAACTCTTCCTCAGAATACATGTTATCTACCACTTTGGAATTTTTGCTGATTACGTTTTCAGAATGAATTTTTCAAGAGTGATTGCTACAATACAATTTTGTGAACTTGTAGAACTGAACATTTCTAATTAGGTTGCTATAGCCCTTAGCCAAATTATTGCAAATGTCATCTCTCTGCTCTCTTTTTTGATGTAAAAATGTAGGACAGTCAGCAATATACACAATTTAATCTTAACACAGGCAGACGCTGATCGTGGTGAGAGAAGGGTCTGTTTTTCATTAACCCAAAATCTGCTTAGTCAAGCAGCTCTCTCATTACGCAGCTTGCATCTGAAAGGATGTTTGCTGTCTTTCAAGCAAGCTGCTACTTTAGCAATTAGCTGTCCAAAGATATGTGAATAACTGCCCTAATCTCAAGATGGCAAGTGAGTTGGTCATGCCCAAGGGCCAGCCTTGACTATTTTGAGTCTCCTCATTGGCACAGACACAGGTTCCAGGGATTCTGCAACACTGGAATGCTTAGTAGCAAGGAATGTTGGCTTTCTGGTCTTGTCACTGTTTTCTTTATGGAAATTCATGTTCATTAAAAAATAAAAACGACATTAATTTCTGTATACTTTAATTTTGTCACCTCAATGACCAAACTCCTCTGCCTTTTGTCTTCCAATCTCCATCTTTTCAGAGCTATATCCCTCAGTTGTCCTAATGAGCAGCTTATCCCTATACCTCAGCTAAGACCGATTCATATGCAAATAGTACTTAGTAAAACAAAATGAAGATAACCAAGGTAAGCACTAGCAACCAGTCTTCAATGAGTGCTCAGTATGCGTAAACCATTCCACTAGACAATTCAGGTCAGAGTAATAACAGCTGGAGTTTACAAACGGGAAAACTGAGTCAATAGAAATATCTTAATATCATGCAGTTGAGCCATACAATGTCTAGTTACATGGCATTCTGATTCTATAACTCTCTCTTATGACATCCTAAACACCACTGTGGTTCCTGGAAGCCCTTCTACCTCCGGGCTACACCTGGAGACCTAATATATATATATATATTAATATATTATTTGGAAACAGGGTCTCTTAAGCCAGTGTGGCTGGCTCCAAACCAGCGTGATCCTCCTGTCTCCGCCTCCCAAGCGCGGGGATTACAAGCGTGCGCCACCACGCCCGGCAATAGCTTTCTTTTTATAAGTGGATGGTGGAATCCTCAATCACATGAGTCTCTAGGAGAAGGCTCATTAGTCATAACCCCCACTCCCATAATCACTTTTTCTGAAAGGTAAACTGGTTTCTGGAAGATGGTTTTACCTTGTCTCCCTAGTCTACTTTCTATGGTAAATCATCATAAATTCTACTTAAAACCTCAGCATTTTCATTTTCTCTTCCAGATTCTTCTTTGCTGAACTTGACCTACCAAAGGGACCCAGACTCCATTCTTCATCTTCACCCAAAGGCTCAGCTGTATCTTCATCTCAGAGACCAGGAGAGGTAGGTGCACATGCTTGTGGGAAGAAAACTACTGTAGAAAATTTTCTTCAACAGAGCCAACAGCACATAAAGCTAGACTCTTCCCATTTCATTATCAACAACCACGGTCATGAGCTGGTTTTCCTGACTGTTTCTTTCCCCACCTTATGTTGCTAAGATTGTGTAACCTTTTTGTTTCATGACTTCATTTTTATGTTTAGCCTCCTATCACATTCTAGCTCTTCAAGGCAACCATAAGCTTCTTCCTTGATAATTGAGTTTTCCTTCTCTGGTTACACTACTTTCTGCTAATCTCACCAGCTCAGATATCTTCTAGCTCAGAGACAACTAGAAATCTAGTACAAAACAACTAAAATATCAAGAATCTTGATTATATTATCTTCTTCATCCTTGACGTTCAACCAGACGTAGTCCTATGGATTTCCATGCCCACAAATAACTTTTGAGGTCGTTTCCTTTCCCAATTCCTATTGCTATTGCTATTTTCCTAGTTTGAGAAGTTCATTGTATATCATCCAAATTATAAAAAAACTTTCTTACTGCTTCCTAGACATGCACCTTGACATTTGTACCCCTGCCCTAGTTTTTATTCTTTATTTTGAAACCAGGTCTCACTGAGTTGCTGAGAGCCTCACTAAGTAGCTGAGGCTGTCCGTGAACCGCGATCCTCCAGGTCTCAGCCTCCCAAATGCTGGGATGACAAGCGTGCGCCACCACACCCAGCTCTGTTGTCTGATTTTTATCACTGTGTTTTTTTCTAAAGATCATATCTCTTCTTTTTGAAACCCTTCAGTGAACACTCATACTTTCAAGAAAAAGTTAAAACTCCTTATAAAAGTACCTTTTGGTTTAAATATATCTCCATTTACCTTGCACTCTCTATTACAGCCTTTCTTAAGCTACACTGCAACTATTTACATGTGAGTCTTTCTCCTCACTCTGAATTTTAGGTTTCTTGAAAAGGCAAACTGTGTCTAATTAATTCCTACTTCCCCAACTTATAGTACCAGGTATTTTTTATGTATTTTAGAAATACCCGCTCAATGAATGAATGAATGCATGAATGAGTCCATGAAGGAAATAGAGGTCAGCATCATCATCCCCCTTTTTTCCTGTTCCTGATTGATTTGGAGTTTGCCCATGTGACTTGCTCAGATCTGGAAGTGGAGGTTATCATTTAAAGACCCATGAAGCCGTCCAGCTTTTTTCAGATCAGAATGAAGCCACACTAATATTAACTGGTGTTTATGCTGCAGAAAACATTCATTCAAGGCATTTTAAAAATTATTTTATTAGTGCATTTCAATTATTCATTATAGTGAGGTTCACTGTTACGAAAACATACCTGCCACGCGGTCAAGCTCTTGGTATATTACTTTTCACATATCGCTCCACTCCTTCTTCTTCCCCTCTTACTCATGTTAGGGAAATTGGTAATAATATCTTCATATATTGCCATAATATTATTTTAAAAGCTTGATTTTTCAACCTTTCATTTTTTCCCTAACTCCCTTCCTAATCTTTCCCCCCTCTTATACAGGATTCTGTCTTTATTATTTAAATTCCCTGAAGTTTCCTATTTTCTCTCTAATATCCACATATGAGAAAAAAAAACATAACACTTGACTTTCAGAGATGGGCTGATCTCACATAGAATAATATTCTCTAGTTTCATGCAATTTCCTGCAAATGACATAATTTTGTTCTTCTTTATGGCTGAGTTGAATTAAATTGTGTCTATATACTCCATTTATTTTTACCTATTCATCTGTTGACAGATACCTGGGTTAGTTCCATAGTTTGGGTATTGTGAATTATGTTGCTATTAATATAGATATACAAAGGTCACTAGAGTATTTTGGTCTTAATTCTTTACTTTTGTAAAATAAAATTTGCATCTGCCTTTAGCTTGTGCAAGAGGAGATGATGTTGCCAAATAATATTGAAATAGGTTTTTGCAATTGCAATAGATAAGAGATAAAAGCAAGGAAGTTGATAATGTTGATTCCTGGGAGGAAATGAAAATTTCCTTGTGAGTGGGGAGAGAAGATCAGTGAACAATTCTCTTCCTGCCTCTAATCTCAGTGATTTTTAGGACAGGGTAAGGTATTGTGAAGGCACTTAAAGACATCCTGAACATAGGCCTCACCAGCTACTTCTCAATTGCTCTGTCCAGGCACTATAAGAGCCTTCAGGAACCAAGACAACATAATCTACAGAGGTGTGCCCTCAGCTCTTGGAGCATACCGTGTGTGTGTGTGTGTGTGTGTGTGTGTGTGTGTGGCCATGTGGAATATGCTGGAATTGAGAAGGAAGTGCTCCGAGTTTGGGGAACAAAGTATACAACAGATGTTGATGATCTTCCTTTAGTGTCCTTGGGAGGGCTTTGCAGAGGTGACATTAGAATAAGATTTGAATGGATAAAAAAGGCCTTTTCAGGGTGATTTGAGGAAATTACCGATTTGAAAGAAAGAGTAACAATTTGCATAAAAGTCCTAGCAAGTGAAGTGGCCGTTCAAGGAATGACATGGGGGAAGGGCAAGTGTAAGGGATGGTGGTGGATGATTCCTGTGGAGGAGTTGTACAGCCGGTCATTGGTACTTAATCCTTCACTGAGGGCTGTGGGGAGCCAGTGGGGATTTGAAAGAGAAACATGATATAGTTAGTCTAATAGGATATATTCTAGGGCATCTTAAGAGTTAAATTTTAGATGGATTTGGGTTTCTTTAGAAGTTGAAACATTTTGTTTGTATTTTATAATAATGGAAAATTAAATACAAGCCTGTGAAAGTAAGTGACAATAAGATTGAGGTTCATAAACTTCAAGGCAAATTCTATGCTGGAACACGGAGGTAGATCATTGGGTCTAAAGTATCCTTACTACCCAATGAATTCTTTTATTTTTTTATTTGGTGTACTGGGGATGGAACCCTTCTACCTCCAGGCTACCCTCCCAGACCTATTTTTATATTTTTAGTTTGAAACAGGATCTCAGAAGCCAGTGAGGCTGACTTCAAACCTGCGCGATCCTCCTGTTTCTGCCTCCCAAGCATGGGGATTACAAGCGTGCGCCACCACACCCAGGTAACCAATGAATTCTAAGGATGAAGACTTGGTTTGTTATAAAGGAAACCTGTAGGCACCTAAGACTCCTTTGAAAAGGGCTGAGCTAGCCTGTGTGAAGGCTCTGTCTGCCTCCGGAAAGGTTTCCTCTCTTACTTTATATGGGAGTGACAGATTGCGTTTTCTGACAATCATCCTGTAAATTATGCTTTCTGATACTCTGGAAAGGATGCCAATCGATGGAAGCAGGATGATAGGAAAGCCAACTTGATGGAGGAGGTGTTCTTAGGCTTTCAGGTACCCCATGTTTAAATAGATGTCATTAACTTGTCAGCCACTTGTTGCCTGAAGGAAAATGCCATCAGAATTCAGTCACTGCCCTACTTTCTTCTTTGCGGGACCTGGAGTAATTTATCTATCCAATATATTTATTTCTCCTTCTAAATATCACTGAAAAGAGAACAAGAAGAGAACATTACTGACTTCTTACAAATTTTTCTGCATGACATACATCTTTTACCAGTCAGCTAGTTTGAGTTTCTGATATCATTTGCATATTTATTATCTATGATGCATAATGCTAGCTATAAAATTATAAGATGACAACTTAAGAGAACAACCTGAGGAGGTAGATAATTACTTGTGCTGCAGATGAGAACAACTAACTTTAATAAGTCCCCACAACTCATGAGTGTCTATTGATATTTGGAAACTGGGTATTACCCAGCCCCAAATCCATCTTCTTTCCCAGTGGGAATTTTGATTTCTTAGCTTGATGCTATGTCTACATAAGAAGATATCACTACCAATCTCACCAAGATATAAGGGACATGGGGTACCAGGGCGGGACTTGGAGAGATTCATACCAAGTGTTGTGTGCATGTTCATATCACTTTGAACCTCAGTACGATATATAATTACAGTCCACCTATAAAACTATATTTAAGGCTGGGTGTGGTGGTGCACGCTTGTAATCCCCACTCTTGGGAGGTGGAGACAGGAGGATTGCGCAGGTTTGAAGCCAGCCTTGCTGGCTTAAGAGACCCTGTTTTCAAATAATAATTAAAAAAAAATAGGTCTGGCAGTGTACCCTGGAGGTAGAAGTAAAAATATGGGGTATAACGATATGGCATTGCTCAGGAATCTAGAAAAAAATATTCTAAGTTGCTTTCAATTGCTAGAGTTGTTAAAGAACTTGAGATTTTGTTTGATGCGTCTTGTAAGAAATTTAAGAATGAGTTCAAATTTTTACCCAAGATTCTGTCATGAGTTCCAGTATACTAATGACTCAATTCTGTCCCATTCCCCGCACAAAATACTTCTCTTTCTCCAACTGGAAGGAGGATGTTAAATGATGTATGACAGCACTGTGCCCCAACTATCCAAATTCATGAGGCTTTTATACAAATTGTACTATGCTCCTAATAAAACTATCTTTGAGTTTCTTCAGTTCTTTCTCAGAGGAATTAAGCCATCTAGTCTCACTCCTAGAACGGTTTCTGATATTAGTAATTATTCAAATATTATTGTAGTTTCAAAACTAACTTTGATGTTTGTGTAAAATCATATCTTTGAGCATGTACAGTGTTCCTTGAATCATTTAAATGTTTATGCTCTAGGCTTCTGTAGTTGACTTTAGCCTCTTCTAGGGTATAATTAGTGTCTGGTAAATCTTTATGGCTCCCCAGCACAGCATATAGTTCTTAACATGTTTTCATAGTTGCTGGAATGAATAGGTGAATACCTTTATGCATAATGATCTTTGACAAATCTTATTGCTACTGTGATATCTCCACACAGGTAGAAGTCAATTAGAGACAATTAGCCATTTTGTAAAATCTTTTACATTTCCTCACTCTATTTTCATTCTGAGTAAACTCAGAAGTGATTTATATATCTCAGAGATAGGACAAAAGGTTGTTCCTGATAGGTTCATTTGAACAGGTAATTTCACATCTCTCTTCTCCATATGACAGGAAGATACAATCATCTCCTTTTTAAGGGAGGAAAAGATGACTTGCCCAAATGAAGATATTAAGCCTAAGTGAATGGAATTTAGTAATATTTCTATGTTATAGAACACAAACACTAAATTAGAGTTCTTTCTACTCTCAATACACTTTCACATTGATAGAGACCATTATGTACCTTATGGGAATTAATTATGTAGCTATAAAGATTTAATTTAAGGGATTAAATGTCTTGAAAATGTATAAAAAAGAGTTAGAAAGGCATTTTGGCAAAAGAGAGATAAAAATTGAAGACCATCTTCATAGTTTTTAAGCATCTCTCTCTCTCTCTCTCTCTCTCTCTCTCTCTCTCTCTCTCTCCATTCCCACCTCCCTATAGGCTGAATCTTAAAACTAAAAAGAAAAAAAATTGACAATATTTCCCAGGATGTATGTATCTATTGACTAGAATCACAGTGGATACAGACATTTATTCAGTGAAAGAAAAAGTGGACAGTTGTTATACAAAAATTCTTTTAACAGATTTTACAAAATTATCACTTTTGCAATATTTGCATCGACCAATTTTATGAATTTAGAGAAAGAATACATAAAATAAAACCGAGTAGGAGAACTTTACTCTTGAAATTGCATTTAGAAAAACAATCAGCGTGTAGGAAGATGGAGAATGCTCTCAGCTCTCCAATGTAAAATTGAAGGTAATCATTAGCAGTTTGGAAGTAAATGTGTGAGATTTTTTCATAAAAACTTTTGAATGTTTTAGATAACTAGTAAATCCTGTGGTATTTCTCTGAAGATAAAACGACATATAAGGGTGATTTAATCATTTTATAGTGAAGCTTCCCATTTTGAAAAATAAGTTTTGACTTCATTCACCTGATTTAGAGGGAAGAGCTAGGATCAGTGGGTGGATATTAACCTTGATTCAGAATATCCCTACATGGAGAAATTAATCAATTTAATCAGAAATATTTCCCCAACAATGTGCTAAGAAAGACAAATATGTGAGGAAAGAAAGTCTCACGGAAAGAAAGGATTACAAACAAGTTACTATCTTCGTCACAACCTTTACTACGCATGGCTCTTTGATGCACCATGAAAGAAACTTTCACAAACAATCGACTTGGATTTCAGGGTTACGTTTATTTTGAATACATCACAAGGCTGATGTAGTCTTAAGGGTGAGAGCAAAGACATACATTTGTTTGACTTGTAAAATGATAACAAATCCTAATTCCTATGAGTGATGAAAGAACATTTGTCATGGAAGTCTGGTAAGCATCTGTACAGAAGAAATGGAGTTCTGTGTCTGCAAGGTGTGGCACCAATCCCCCTGAATGGAGAAAAGACACAGGGACTTCTCAGCTTATCTTGACTGCAGAGAAGGCATGGAGATACTACTCCAACCTAGCATTAATTCAGTGTGCTTATATTTTCTAGTCAAATAAAACAAGAATGGTTAAGATCTGGGATGTCTTTCAAGATCACACTGATTGCTCACTAGCACTGTGCACAGATCAATCGTGAAAAACCTAGGGTTAAGAGGTAACTTGTAAGGGAGAGAAACACACAGTCAGGAATATCTTCATTCTTTGGTCAAGTTGCCGCCATACTTTACAAGAACTGATGGAACAAAGTGGCACAAAGGGCTGAAGCAAGAGATTGTATATTATTTCTCAGTTTTTCATGCTAGAAATCAGAGATCAAGGTGTCGGCAGAGTTTATTCCTCATGAAACCTGCGAGAGAGACTAGCCCAGGTCCCTCTCCTGGGTTCTGATGGTTGTTGGCTTGTAGACACATCATTCTGATGTTTTCTTCACCTTCGTATGGTTTTCTTCCTGTGAATGTCTCTGCTTTCAACTGTTTTTCTTTTTATAAGGATACCAGTTACATTAGATTAGCATCCATCCTGATGATGTAATTTTTACTTTTGTGATAGACTTCTTTTCTATTTTTTTTCTGCGGGTCTGGGGATGGAACCCAGGGGTATTCTATCTCCGAGCTACACCTCCTGCCCTATTTTTTATTCTTTATTTTGAAACAGGGTCTCACTAAGTTGCAGAGGGCCTCACTAAGGAGCTGAGGCTGTCCACAAACCACATTCCTCCGGTCTAGCCTCCCGAATGCTGGGATTACAAGTGTGCGCCACCATGCCCAGCAATAGACTTCTTTTCAAGTAATATCATACTTTAAGGTACTTGAAGTTAGATGTGACATATCTTTTTTTTTAGAGGGGCACAATTCAATCCAAAACAGTCACCTTAAAACTATTAAGTCATTACTAAACTTCAGTCAGATTTTGTTGAAGATGTGGGCAACTCCTAATAAAACAAACCTCACAATAATGATGGTTAAATGGCAAAAATGAGTTTAAAATGATGCATTTAGAATTTAAAAACAAAAAAGAACAAAATAGGGAGCAATGTGAGAATATCTTCCTAAGGTAAAAATATGTTATTTCATTTTTCTTCCTCACCATTTTCACATAAATGTACCTTCTTGAGGGATGTATTTTGCTTATCAGTTGACTTTAATTTAGCTAGTGTTGTAGATAGGCTTTGGAAAGGATATAGTAATGGAAACATCTATATCAATAATGATGCCTTCCTATGAAAATGACCTCTGTCTGCTAATTATTCGTACTATCAGGAACTTTTTCACCAAACTTATAGCAGACTGTATCAAGGAGTGCAAAATCTTAAATTTTAGTGCCAATGTTGGCATTAATTACTGTGTGCAATGTGCATGTTTGGGGTGTGTGTGTGTGAGTGTGTGTGTGTGTGTGTGTGTGTGTGTGCGCACACTCCACTTGGTAACTCTCGGCCATCATGTTCTTTTAGAAGTAGGGAGTGTTGCATCAAAGTATATATATATATATATATATATATATATATATATATATATATATACTAGAGTCTCTGCTATTCCTTATGTTACTTCTATGTTACCACTCATGAAAATAAATTAAACCAAAGATCCAATGGAACCCAAATTCTCAAGAGATAAATGTAGACATCAGAGTTAATGGAAAAAGAAATGTGACTGAAAGAAAGTACAAAAGAATTTGAGTTGTGAGAAAAATCTTAATCAACATGTTAGTTAAAAATCAGTTATTTCAGAACATTTATATTAGATTTAAGAACATAGATCAGTTTAATATATAAGAACATAGATAATTTTTAACATATAAACATAGGTCATTTTCAACATAGGTCATCTTTTTTTTTTTTTTTTTCCTGGTCTGGGGATGGAACCCAGGAGCATTCGACCTCAAAGCTACACCCCTGCCCTATTTTTTATTCTTTATTTTGAAACAGGGTCTCACTGAGTTGCAGAGGGCCTCACTAAGTAGCTGAGGCTGTCGGTGAACTGCGATCCTCTGGTCTCAGCCTCCGGAATGCTGGGATTACAAGCGTGCGCCACCACGCCTGGCCTAAATCAATAGTTTTAAACTACTGATTTTTGAACTATGAGTTACTCTTTCACACTGATGTAGATATCATGACCAGAATTTCGAAAAAGTAACCAAGCATTTTGATGGAATATTGTAGGATAGAAAAGCAGTGTGAAGATTATATATGTATTAATACTGAGTTGCAATGTACAATGCATGTCTAACAATGATTTTAGGCAGAGATGCAAAAAGCTACTGACCATCTTAAATACCACCTGTGTAGCAGTGTCTTTTAGAGGTTTTATACCAAAACTATGGTGAGAAATTTAGAAAAAGATGATATATGAGAAACTCAATTATCACTTTTCATAATTTTCCTTAAATAAATTGATATCCTTCTGAAAATAAAAATAAAAATAGGTGCCGTATTAAGGAAAGTTAAACCTAGGTTGTAGAACAAATTGGTTAGAGAATATATAGCTATCTTAAATAATCCCATTTTTCTAAATCAAGGTAGATTTCATACCAAGATGGTAATATTTTAGTAGGATGTTACAATAAACTTAAAAATATAACATTTTAAATAGAAAACTTCAAACATTAAAAAGGCAAATAATAGCACAAGGAGTGCTCAGGGTTAGAAAAAGTCACAGTGCCTACCAACTGATGGCTAGATAAATAAATACGATATGTCCATTTAATAGAATGTTATTCAACAAAGAAGAGGTACATAGCACTAATACATTCTGCAACATAGAAGAATCTTGAAAATATTATGCTAAGTGAAAAAATAAAATTAAAAAAGACACATATTGTATAATTCCCTTGATATAAAATAACTGCAATAGGCAAATTTATTGAGATGAGGAGGAGGTTAGAGATTGCCAGGTATAAGGTAAAGAGTGAAGAGAAAAGAGAGGCTTTTACTGGGTATAGAGTTTTGGGGGTAATTAAAATGTTCTAAAATTGATTATGATAATGGTTATACAACCCATGATTATACTGAAACCCTTTGAGCTTTATACTTTAAATAGGTAAATTTCATGGGACATAAAACTATTGAATTGTTCCTTTTAAATGGGTGAATGTTATGGTGTGTGGATTATATCTTAATAAAGCTATTATTTAAACAACTGCAAGGAAATGAAAATATAACAATAGAGGAAAGGCATATAATGTCCTGATCTTAAAAAAATAAATGAAGTGGCAAGAAATCTGAAGTAGATCATTGCATGTTTAGGTTGACTTGAGTTGAGTAGATTTTTTTTTTTTTTGAAAGGAGGGAAAATAAGGTAAGTAATTGCATATTGTGGGCGTTTTCTTTGTCTTTAGGAAAAGGTTACAAATTTGGGTAAATCCGTATGCCAATCTGCTAAATGTCTCACTTCTTAATTTTTCTCTTCAGAAAAATCCAGATAGTTCTAAGTCAAAGGATGTCCTTACTTTATATTAAGAGACTCTGTTTTGCACTCTCAATATTGACCCTTTACCTTAACAAAATCACCTTAACTTTAGGAGGTTCAGGATTATTCATACTTGTGTTATCTCTTACGGGGATGATTGTAGGGTATCAAACTAGTTAAACCCTGCTTCAAATTCAAATTAAAAGTTCTGGAAGTAATGCTTGGAGGTAGAATGTGCTTGGGTTCTACCTCCAGTACCAAAAAAAAAATTAAAAATCAGGAAATTCTATTATTTTCGTTACCACTTACATTGGTATACAGCAGAGCAGACTCTACAGAAAACCAAGGTTACATTGTGACCTATAGACCTAGTTGCTGTTGCTTGTGGTGGCTTATTGCCAACCTTAGTTTTCAATTGTCTTATTTTGTTCATTTAGAAGACAAAATAAGTGATATTACTAAGACTTATATCAACACACCTATAAATAGAAGGACTTTTTAAAGAGAGGGCTTTGTCAGCATTCTTGTAGCTATAATCTAAAGATTGACCACATAACTTAGAGATAAGATTCTTTTTTATCGTGTTGGGTTCAGTCCATGTGAGGCTGGTGACATTGGATCTCAGAACATGGTGACAGGAACCGACAAAAGAGATCTTGTTTGAAAGGAGGAAAAATAAGGTAAAAAATTGCATATTTGGGGCATTTTTTTGTCTTTAGGAAAAGGTTGCAAATTTGGGTAAATCCATGTGCCAATCTGTGCTTTCAGCATGAAGCAAGAGTTAGCGGGGTGGGAGAGGAAAAAGAGGGGGGCCATATATATAGTCCCCAAAGCCACATACCAGGGCCCACCGGAAAGCCACATCTTATCAGCCTCTCAGGTAATACCCAGGTAAATCTATCACAGGGGTTTACCCACTGCTGGGATTACAACCTAAATGACTCTATATCAACCTTTAGTATTAATAAGGTTTTAAGGGAACATTTTGTGTCTAACTATAACAGGGACATATTTATATTTTTACAATGTAAGCAAATTCTCCTCAATGTAGCACTTATACTTTATTTCTTGACCTTTCTTCATATATTTATCTCTAAATTAAACATTTAATACTACCTTTAAGAAGTCAAAGAGACAAGCAACCCTGGCCTCTCTTTTAACAGAGATTAAAGAAAACTCACATGCATTTTATTCTTCTTATCCTATAATATTTTAGGTTTGATTTTTCCCTGCCCTTTCCCTTAGTCTCTGTTAAGGCTAGTCAGCCTTTGCTCACATGTTTAAGAAGTAAAATCTAAACATTGTGGAATTTTACTTCTACCAGAACTGGTCTTTTCAGATTGAGCTGGTTTCCTGCCAAGATGTAACCTCAGCGTAATTTTACCTTGCAGCTGAGCCACTTCTGATGGGACCTGTCGCAACCTGCTTTTATTACATATAAAAATGTGATGAGGTAGAGAACAGCTGCACAAGACTTCCTCCTGTCCTGCTGTCCCTGGCCCTGAGGTTGAGCAGGGGCTTCTCATTCAGCTCAGTCCCACAACTATATCCACGGCATTGCTCAGGAATCTGTTAAGGTGTCAACTTTTGCAATTCCTAACCTTGATTTTTTGGAAGGCAAATTCTTTTTTTTTTAACTTTGTTAATAGCTATAACGTTGAACTTATCATTGGAAAGAGATCTTTATAGACCAATCCTCAGTTAACAGCAGTAGCTCACTGGCAAATGGTGTCTTATTTAGTAAGAGACTTTGATTTAAGGAAAATTGATAGAATTAGGTATAAAACAGCATAGAGTATCTCTACTTTGCTTTTACATTTCATGACCACTATCAATTCATATATCATTAGGCTCCAGATTCTCTAATCAGAAGAAAACTGAGATTTGTATCATATTTGTATCTTATTTTTGTCCCATGTAAATTTACAAGTAAACAAAGCAAGAACACATGCAAACAGATTATTTCTGATTCACTTGGGGGAATCTACTACATCGTTCTTGGTTTTTAATATCTTTGTATGCTTCGGAGTAAGCCTCTTCTCCCCAAAATGACATTGGAAACCAAGTTTCAATCATATTTTTCTTTTTATTGGTGCATTGTAGTCATACATCTTAATGGAATACAAGATGTCAGGGGCATACATGCACACATCACTCTATTAGCTCTTCCCCAATACCCACCCCATTTTTCCTTTCTCTAGGTTTCTCATGTTTGGCTTAGTGATTGACTTTGATCATTTAATTTTTTTGTCTTGATTTGACAATGTTACAAATGAATGGTCATCATAGCCTTATAATTAAAAAGTGAAATAGAGCTCCTTTTAGCTATTTTTCTCTAATTTGCCATTAGAAACAATAGCAAGTTAGTGCCGATATATGGATTTGTATTTCCCCCAAATAGTGGATGTTGATGGGCAAGAAGATATAAGCCAACTTAATCTGGGACTGCATACGAAATGGCTGCCTGCTGCTGGGCAAACTTTCCCTCATAAGTGCCTAATAGAAATCGATACTTTATAGGTTTTACTAAAGGAAATTGTTTTTATTTCTTTTTATTTTGCCGGCCTGAGTGGCTCTAGGTAAAGAGAAAGAAAGAAGAAAGAAAAAGAAAGAAAGAAAGAAAAGAAAGAAAGAAAAGAAAGAAAGAAAGAAAGAAGGAAGGAAGGAAGGAAGGAAGGAAAGAAAGAAAGAAAGAAAGAAAGAAAGAAAGAAAGAAAGAAAGAAAGAAAAGCAGGCAGACAGGCAGGTAGGCATACCTCTGAGTGATTTATTTTCCCAACAGAAGTTTGTGGTCACATAAGTCTCAACAATAGCCCAAGACAATGTAGAATATTCTTTACCTTGATTTTTATCACTGTGAAGAACAAATATGTTATATATTTTATATTTGTATATAAATATATAAATAATATATTTATATAAGATAGATAGATGATAGATAGACATTGCAGTATTAGGGATTGAGCCCATAGGCATTCTACCTCTTAACTATATCATAGCCCTATTTATTTTATTTATTTTTTTACTTGGAAGCAGAGTCTCAGTAAGTTCCTGAGAACCTTGCTATGTTGCTGAGGCTGTCTTGAACCTGAGACAGTCCTGTCTCAGCCTCCCAAGTACTGGTGTTACAGGTGTACACCACCATGACCCACTCTTTCTTCTTTCTTTTTTATGTTCTATCAGGCTCTTGGGGAAAAGGAAATTAGAGAAAAGGTACTGCTGTGAATTTATCTGCAAGGCATTCTAGAAACTCAGCACCTGGTAGAGAAGAGGTGGAGTCAGAACTGAGTTATAGGAAATGGCCTAGTTTTAGGTCTGTTGACAAGTAGTGACCAAAGTCAACACCACAGTCTCCAAGGAGGGATAGGAGTTAAGCTTGGCTTAGGTTCCAGGAAGTTCATTCAAAATCATATTGCAAGAATTAGAGCCATTCAGGGAGTACCATGTTCATGGTAGTGCTTGGCTTGGTGCTGGGCACCTGCCCCATATTTCAGTTTGTCTGTCTTCTTTGATCAGCACCCAAGCTAGCACCTTGGAGTGTCATGTACGTGTGTGTGTGTGTTTGTGTGTGTGTGTGTGTGTGTGTGTGTGTGTGTGTGTGTGGTGTAATCTATGTGTGTGAATGTGCATATCTGCTTATGTATGTACAAAAGAAATGGAGTAGGAATAAAAAAAAAATCCCCAAAACAAAGAGAAATGTGTGTAGGGAGGAGGGGACAGACAGAGCTTCCCATCTCTCAGAAAGAGAACCTAGCGAAGGCCAGGTGATATGTCCAGGCTACATACAGGGAAAGGAAATGAGATTTGGGACAAGAGCTAAATCCAGAGGGACCCAAATGTGGTCAGGAGACAAGGAAGAACAAGGATAAGTAAGAGTGAAAGAGAGGAGCAGCCACATCCTTTGCCATCTTGGTGCAATGAGAGGGAAAACTCCAAATTTATTAGAAACCTTACTAGGACCAACTCCCCAGGCTGAAAGTGTTTAACTCCTCCAGCTCCCAGAGATGATGCAGAGAAGCAGGGGCTCTAGGGGTCTGCTCTGAACTGGAGGCTTAGCAGAACAATGAGGGAACATTCCCAGGAGGCTATTTTCTAGATCCATTTACTGGTATTTAGTATCTTTCTTGAATTTAGATCTCACTAATTAATTACAATTGGACTCTTGATTTTGTTGCACCAAGTTTGGCAATTAAATTGAGAAGCAGATTTTTTTTAAAAATACATAATTGTAAAATACAGTATGTATTCTTTAGGCTGATGTCACTACTAGAAGAGAGACAAAAGGCTCAGATTTATATATTAAAAAAAAACCTCAAGTAATGAACATATGCCATCAAGGTAAAGGTCTCAGAAGAAAATCTATTTTTACCTGGATATGTTAATTCTGGGAATAAAAATCAAGTGCAAGGTATGTGCCTATGCCAATCATATCAGAACTTCTTACCTTTAGCATATGTTAATGTGCACCCATCCCTTAAGTTGCTCTACTACAAGAATGGGGGATGGTGGAAGTAAATGTATCTGGGGCATAAGAAAAGCTTCTGCTCCTGCTCCTGCTCCTCTAAGCTTGCCCTCAGTGTTGTCTTGGTTCTATGTCATCTCTCCCTCATCCTGCATATTTGTGCTGGTATTTGTTAACTTGATGTCCTGAGCCTTGGAGATCAAGGATAGTGTGATAAAGTAGAAGCCCTCTCAAGTTTCTTGTTCAAAGGAAACCTAGGATTCTAGAAAACTGAGTGGATATGACAGAGAGGGGGTCCCATGGAAGAATAGAAACTCAGAGATTAAGGGTTAAAGGAATCCCTTCACAACTTAGGAGGAATTATTTTATGGCACTTCTTGAAGCCAAGTCAAATTTAAGATGGTGGAGCTTCTGTCAGCATGACAAAGATCTACTGAGAAGCTCATCTAGGGAAGATGAGCCTCTGTTATGGTCTGATTTAGAATGTCCCCAGAAACACTCACGTATTGGTAATGCAAAAAATTTACAGAGGTAAAATAATTAAATCATGAGACTTGTAATCTTATTAGCGGATAAATCCATGGATGGGTTAATAATTGAAATAGATTCATTGGTGGTGACATTTGGCAGGGAGGATGTGCCTGGAGAAGGTAATGCTGGAGGTGTAGCTTTCAGAAATAGATACATCCATCCCTCATCCTCATCTTCTCCCCTTGATCTTTTCTCTCATCCTCATCTTTTTCCCTTGATAATTAATCGCTCTGTCTCTCTGTCTCTCTCTCTATCTCTGTATCTCTCTGTGTCTCTGTCTCTGTCTCTGTCTCTCTCTCTCTGTCCCTTGCTCTTACCAACTTTCTCTTGCTTTCTCTCTATCTGCTTGTGGCCTCCATGATGTGAGAGCAGCATTTCTGTGCACACCCTGCCTCAACCGCCATTTATGGTTTTGAACTATGGACTGAGACCTCTACAACGATGAGCCTCAACAAATATTTCTTCCTTTAGGTTGTTCTTTTCAGGTATTTAGATCTCAGTGGTGAGAATGCTGACTGAAATGGCCTCTGAAGTATTACTCATCTCTGCAATCTCTGCAACCCTATGGCTTCTCTGACCCCCACAATAGCAGCTCAATGCTCTATTGTGGTTGTTCAGCATAACCTTTCTCTTTCTGTACACACATACACACACACACACACAAACACACACACACACAGAGAAACAGATATTATAAGTGTGCATAAGTGTGTGCATACTTGGATTGCATATATAGGTATATAAGTATATATAATACATGTTTACATAATCTGTTTCTTCCTTATCTTTTTAATGTTTCCATCATTTTGAAGTGAATAGGCTTCTGGAAGAATCTCTGGTGTCCCTTCCCATGTGCACACATCCCAGTGAGGTGAGCTGACTTCCAACAGGGAGCACTGTCTTCAGGTGGTGCAAGCCTATTTTGGCCATAAAGTACAGTTGCAGGAAGTCTCTGGAATTAACATCTCTGTCAAGCCACACCATGATGGCCTATTCCTGTAACCCTGGCCCTTGGGAGGCCGAGACAGGAAGACTTCAGGTTGAAGGACAGCTCTAACAACTGAACAAGGCCCACAACAACTTAGTGAAATACCGTTTCAAATTAAAAACATAATAAAATGAAATAGGACTTGGGAGTATGTGTCAGAGGTACAGTGCTGCTGGGTTTCATCCTCAGAACAAAAAATGAAAAATCTCTGTCAAGGGAATAATGTTAAATAATGATGAATGGTGATGTAAATGCAGCTTTCTCCCTGGTGTGGAAGGACTATCCTTAAACATGTGTTTTACACTAATACAGAACTAATTTTTTTTTTAATTAAGCCAGTGGTAATGGCATAGTAACACTTTCCTCATTCTGTGTCCCAGAACCCCATCCCCCAAACTAGACACATTCAACCCTAGATAGCGCTTCTAGAGAAACTTGGTTCAGTAAGAAATCTATTCTTTTTGTGTCATTTTACAGAAATATTTTACATATTGGTGTTTGATCTCCTAGAGTATTTTTAAAATATTTTAAAACATATTTCACTAGGAAATTATGCCATCATGACTGAAAATTCAAAAACCTTTATAATGGTGTATTGTTAAACCATTATTTGTCTTTAAAAACTCAAGAAATTATGTCATTCATGTTGAATAATTTTCAGATAAATGCACTGAATCTTAATCTTGATGAATATAAACTTTAACATGACTGTTCATCTGATCCCTCAGGAAATATACACCTAAATCTAATTGGAGCAGCCAGTTGTATGCAGGATTTGTAAAGTACTTAAAAACACCCCCCTCTTTCCAAGTGGTGTCAAGAATTCACAATTATTTTTATTTTTATTTTTAGTTTTATTGTGCATTATAATCATACATCGTGATGAAGTTTAGGGTGTTAGACAAACGTTCACACAGCACTCACTGAGCCCTTTCCAATGTCTGGCCCTATTCCCTCCCCCTTCCCATATTCAGCACAATGATTGAGAAGTGTGTGTATGTACATCATGTTCACTGAGGGGTTTCCCTCTTCCTTCCTTCCATCTCCCTCAGGTCATCTTCTGACTCATCTAAGGTTTCTCTTCCTTTGTGGAATTTCTACTATGTCCCATTTTCCCCTCGTTTCCTCACGTTAAGGAGAACATCCGACTTTTCACTTTTTGTGACTGACTAATCCCATTTAGCATAATGCCCTCCAATTATGTTCATTTCCATGCAAATGACATAATTTTGTTCTTCTTTATGGCTGAGTAGAATTCCATTGTGCACCTATCCCCCAGTTTTGTAATATATTCATCTGTTGATGGACATCTCAGCTGGTTCCATAGTCATCCATTGTGAATTGTGCAGCTGTAAACATAGATATTCATGCTTTCCTCTGGCAGTTTGATTTTTATTTTTTCTTTTTTTGGTAGATACCCAAGAGTGGTATTGCTGGGTCATATTGTAGGCTCATCCCATTCTTTTAAGAATCCTCAACAATGTCTTCCAAAGTGGTTGCAGTAATTCACAATTGCACCAACAATGCATTAGAATCCCTACTTCTCCACATCCTCACCAGCACTTGTTATTTGTGTTTTTAATGATTGTCATTCAAAGTGGGCTTAGGTGAAATCTTAGGATAGTTTTGCATCTTTCTGATTGCTAGTGATATTTAGCATTCTTTTAAACATTTATTTCCCATTTCTATTTTTTCTTTTGTGAACTGTCAATTTTTGTGACCCCCTACCCCAAAGTGGTGTCAAGAGTTCACAATGAGAAAAACAACATAGCCCTGAATAAAATACTTGAATTGGATTTTTCTTTTCTGTGATTATAAAATGCTTAGCTCACTTTTACTAAAAGAACAGACAAGGGGATTCAGGAAAATCTGAGCAAAGATTTTAAAGTCCCGTTGTCTGCTCTTTTAGTAAAAGTGGGCTAAGCATTTTATAATCTCAGAAAAGAAAAATCCAATTCAAGTATTTTATTCAGGGGATACACTGGTTTTCCATCTGTCTTGGTATGTACAGTGCAAAAGGGCAGATTTCAGGGATGGGGGCCAGTGTGTTCTGGGATTGCCAGTATATGCCACCCTCTTCCTGAGTCTGTCAAGTTGATGTGATATTGTTTCTTTAACACTGGCCATCCTGAGAATGTGCACACCAAGAAATTCAGCAACAGCTATTATCCAGGAATTTGTTCTGTTTTTGGAGAGCTGTGAATGTCTACCAGCACCAGGAACTGGACTAACCCTGCATTGGAGGGCACATCAGAGTGTGAGGTCTCAGAGAAAGAGCACATTATCTACAGAAAAGGTAAGAGAAGTCAAGTGGTCATTCAAAAGAGGACACATCAGCTGGAGGTCTCCTAGAAGGTTATGGCAGTGCCTTTGCATGATCATGGGACAGCCACACAGCATCCCCAGGAAGACACTTTGAAAGAGGAATCAGAACACATTGGGAAGGTCAGTCTATAGACAGCCAAGACCAGGAGATGGTCCCCATACAGCTGGCTGGGTCCTTAGCAATTCTACTGTACTATTTTTGGGTTTGGAAGTTAAACGATGAATGAAAAGGAGGCCCCCCACATTTTAGGGCAATAGAAGCTGCAACCTGGATATCAAAAAGGAGCCGCAGGTACAGGGCAGATATTGGAGATGTTACCAGAAAAAGAGGCTGTGCCCTCTGCAGAATATTCTCTAAAGATGTTGAGGTTATATGTTTCGTTATAAATTTTTCTCTCACACACCCTTACAAAATCTGAACAACTCCAGGCTGCTGAGACTTTCCTCTTCTGTTTTGGTTTGATGCTCTGCCCCAGACCTCCCTACATCCTGTTTGTTTGAAGCCCGTGTTGTGTTCAGACCCTATGGAGGCCCCAGATATCTGGGGAGGAAGACAACAATCTGTTCTCGCATTTAAGCAAAGCAGACCTAGGGTCTGGTAGAAAGGCCAGTCTCGCCATGTGCATGAGTTTCTCAATTCTTAAACTACAGCATGTCACCTGCATCCCCTGGCTCAGAGGCCAATATGAAAGAGAGCTGACTGGGAGTCATCTTGAGAGTTGCTGATCCAGTAGCTCTGAGGTGGGGTCTGTTTATCAACAGAAAATAACACTTCATCTTTTTTTTTGTTTGTTTTACCCCCTCTTTCCTGAACTGTGAACAATCCTGAAAGAAACATTGGGATGCACAGAAAAAGATATTCATTCTTCTTGGTAATAATACTAAAAAACAGTAAGTCCTAAAGAAAATGCTGCATTTGGGGTAATAATAAACTATCCTCCCAGGATAATCAGGTGCCAACAATTCCATAAACCTCTCATAAATCCTGATATACTAGCTGAGGACAGTTCTGCTTCCCTTACATTCCAGAGTTCGCATTTTATAGCCTTGCCATAGCCATAATGAGATCATCTTGCTTTGCAGTCATTTGTGTTGTAATTGCTTTAAAATTTCAAAGAGCTCTGGATTTCCACACCTCATTAAATTGGATTACATCAGGGAAGTTGAGGATTTAAAACAAGAAATTAGGATAGTGACCTTTATTTCTGCTTTTACCTTCCTAGGAAATATTTTTGGTCTTGTTTTTGCCACTGGATATTATTGGAACCCTGGCCACTGTAGAGAACAGCATGCAAGTCTCCTCCCCTTTTAGCACACATTCCACTCTTTCTTACCATCCATAATAAGAACCATCACGAGGCCTTGAATTTGAAATTTATCTAGGGACTGCTCAGGCCTGACTAATCTACCCCATTAGCCTTCTACACGCCCTTGGGAAGATAAAGCCAAATTCTTCAGTCTCTAAACATCTGAAATATAAGGGCATCTAACAGCAGGAGAGTGAAAATAAAACAGGATTTCCCCATTCCATCATTCTATTGCCAACTCATTTTTCGATAAGCTAAATTTTAAATGCTATATTCCAGGAATATAATTAGTTGATTAATATAAATTATTTAGATAAATACACATTAATACCAGTGGATGGGACTTGAGTAAAGGGATTCAGAACTAGTAAATAGCTCCAGGACCTAGATATTTCCAGTATGCTATGATGACTAGTAAATACCGTTTTCAAAGTATCATAGAGATGAATATTGAACACAGGTATGACAAACCCATCAAGCATGGAATCAGGGAATTCAGAGCCTGTTTAGCTACAGAAGAAAATACCATATTTTATCAATTTGAAAATACATACTGATTCACATTTTTTTTGTGGTACTGGGGTTCCTGGAAGCCCTTCTACCTCCTTGCTACACTCCCAGACCTATGTTTTATATTTTTTATTTGGAAACAGGGTCTCTTAAGCCAGAGAGGCTGGCTTCAAACCTGCGGGATCCTCCTGTCTCCTCCTTCCAAGCGCGGGGATTACAAGCATGCACCACCATGCCCGAGGCCTGATTCACATTTTAATATTTCTGCAATCAAGCTCTTATAATTAATGCTGTTATAATATTGCAAGCAGCCAGGTGGCCATGATGCAGCTTGCAATGCCTACCTAGCAAGTACATTCATTTTGTCATTCCTTCTAGCTCCATGTGAATCTAAAATCCTATTTTGATAAAAACAGAATAGGATTTCTAAGTGACAAGAAAGCATGAGACCAGAGCTTAATTGTCAGGGATTTTCTTTCAAAGTGTTACATCAAATAATAGTGCAGTTAACAATGACGAGTGTCGTTGCTTTCAAGGAATATGACAACTTTAAAAACACTTGTGTGTATGAGACACTAAAGATAATGGAGACATCATGGGGTAAGAAGTGGAGCAATCATGAATATTTTGTACGAAAAGAGACCATTTTGCTGAGACCCAGCAAAAGTAGAAATGTGCAAAGAATGGCATTAACATGAATCTGCCAAGATCCTCTCCATAAGCTTAAGAAAGAAGCATTATACATGGGTTAGTCCATTTTTCATTACTATAACAGAAAACCAAGTTGATCCACTTATAAAGAGTAAGGTGGTGGCGCACGCTTGTAATCCCTGCGCTTGGGAGGTGGAGACAGGAGGATCGCGCAGGTTCAAAGCCAGCCGTACTGGCTTAAGAGATCCTGTTTCCAAATAAAAAGTATAAAATAGGTCTGGGAATGTATCCCAGAGGTAGAAGGGTTTCCAGGAACCCCAGTACCACCAAAAATAAATAAATAAATAAATAGTAAGGTTTGTTTGGGCTCACAGTTTTGGAGGTTTCCTGTTCATATTTTTAGACCTTTGGTGAGACAGAATACCATGATAGGGAATATATGTTAGAGTAAAAGCAGTCACTTCATGGCCCGGAAGTGAAAGAGAAGAGGAAGTGTCTGGGATTTCCTAATGCTCTTAAAGGGCATACCCCCAGTGACCTGAAGACTTTCTATTCAGTCCTATCTCTTCTAAATAGCACCCAGGTGGGGACCAAGTTTTACTACATGGGACTTGAAACCCAAACTAACTGTAGCATTGTATATGCATGCATGTATCCATGCATAAAAATAAACATATGTACAAACATAACCATAATTAAACATAACCCTGCGGAGAGGTCAATCCACTTGCCCGTTGGCCAGCTTCTATACAGTTTTGTTTTATGTTTTTACTCTAAGTTTAGTGTGTCCTTTATCCTAGCAAAATTGCTTCCTCTGGCAGAACATGCTTTTTCTACTGACTGGAGTGTCTGAGTTCCAGCCAGACTGGTGTGGCCTCTCCAAAATGCTAAGAAGAAGAGAAAAAGACAGAGTGGGTCACAGACTTTCCAGAAAAGAATCTGCTTGTCTCACTTAAGGAGAGTCTTAGCAGCTGATTACCTAGTTAATGAGAATTGCTCCAGCGAAATCTAAGAAGGAAATAGAGAGGCATAAATATCCAAAAATTTATCGTGATGATGATATTCAGAGCAAAGTGATGCTCATCATTTCAGTCTTTCCTAATGCCTTTCATTTCATTAGCTGATGATCTGATCCTGCAACTTCAGAATAACCCTACTTGCATTTGCAGATGACATGCCATCCTCTTAGCTTATCATAAAGATCCTCTCACAGATATATATATATATATATATATATATATATATATATATATATGTTTCTTTCTCTCTCTCTTTCTTTCTTTCTTTCTTTCTTTCTTTCTTTCTTTCTTTGAGTGTGAGTGTGCTACTAAGGATTGAACCCAGGAGCTTCCTAACTCTGAGCTACACCCCTAGCTCTTTTTATTATTTGTTTTGAAACAGTCTCACTAGGTTGCTGATAGTCTCATCACATTACTGAGGCTGTCTTCGAACTTGTGATCTTCCTATCTTAGCCTCCCAGGTACTGGGATTACAAGCATATGCCACCACACCCAGCTTCCTCACAGATTATCATGATGCTCTTCCCAGATGTCAGGAAAAAGTGGTTGCTGACTATATCCAAACAGCCATTGTGCACCTGGACCATGCAGAAGACTGCAATTCAGTTTAGAACTTCAACACATGTTGAATGTCACTTGCCATATTCATTTAGCACCTTTTCTGTACTTGGTTCTGTAAAAAAAGCCAGCTTTCATGAAAGTAGAATGCTGATGTGTTTCATGGAATGGGTAAGTTGATCTGGATTTATTTACCTGTCTAAACTTCAGATTATTTTTAGCTGTAAAATGGAAATTATCACTCCAATTGCAGGGTTGTCATAGGGAGTGAATGGAACAGTCAACCAAACTCAGCAGATATATTTCTAGCGGTAGATACTCCACTGATGATTGGATCAGCTCTAATATTTAAGAATATTGTCATACATACTGTGTTGCAATGGTTCTGGTCTATGCTGTGGAATCGTCAGTGAGAGGGGTCATGAGCAGATTCCAATTGTTTTCAATCTCTTCATTTAGATCAGTTAATGATTCCTGGTTCTCTTATCAGTTCAAACTGATGTGTGTTCTCTTATCAGTTCAAACTGATGTGTGTTGAGTGTCTTCTTTTCTATGTAGATATCTGAGGAGTGAGTCTGAGAAGTGAAGGAACAGGAGTAACTAGACGTTTGTTCTCTGTCTTTGCTCTGTCCATCACTCAACACTCCCATAAAATAGTGGACAAGTTATGACTAGATGGTCTCTAGCATTCTGTCTAAATGAAGCTCAGATTTGTCCTGTGTCCAGTAGAAATGCATATTCTTTTATAAAAGGTAGAAACATTCAAACTGTTAGCTAAAACAAAGCGTTCTGAAGTGGCCAAGAGAGACAGAAATAAAATGGTCTTAGAAATCAGAAAAAGAAGTGGCCACTTCCATCACAGTATCTGGGAGGTCCTCCTAGGTAATTTGGCACATGAAATATGTTTAAAAGATGAGCCACATTTTAACTTGAAGAATGGGCCAGGACCCAAAGGTTTTGTGAGATGAAGGTGAATGGAAGTTTAAACTGAGAATCAGGCATGTGTGGGTAATGACATAGATGCACAAAATGAGGGTGGAAAGAAATTTTCAATGATCAAAGCACATAACTGAAGATTTCATATACTGATGAGCCTGGAACCAGAAATTGTGACCAGATTTGATATAGATATGACAGTAGGATTTGAGCAGAGGAGGCATTAGGACAGAGGTAGGCTATGCTATATTTGGTTATAATTCTGAGGATGGTATAATGGGGGGGGTAGCACAGGAAACAGAAAACTTTGAGAAATGATTGACTTTATATGAATACCCAGAAAGATATGAGACCTGAAAGAAGATATTTCATCAGGATTGTCCTGCCAAACAGTGATATTTTAAATATAAAAGTAAGTTCATTTAAGCCTCTAGCTTCTGGTTTCATGCACTGTCAAAACCTGTGGGAGACGTGTGCAACTTGGACTCAGTGTCCTTTGTCCTACTTTGGGCTGGGACATACACAGCTTAAATGAGTTTCAGAGGACCTGGCCCAGCACACATCTCCCAGAGCTGACATCATTTTGGCTCCCAGCCCATAATTTGAAAAACAGCACATGCTTGGGGTGCTGGCCAACCTCCAAATGAAAGTCTTTCTCAAACCCCTCCTTTCTTAGTAGGACCTGAAGGTTTTCCATGAGAAAATGATAAAGAGAAACAGACAAAACAGACAAAGGGATGCAGTCTGCAGCCCCAACCTTGTGTGCGCAGGGGTTTGCAAATCTTCTGGTGTGTTCAGACAGGTCTGCCTTTGTTACTCCCTGGAGAGAGGGTGTTGGAGGCATGATAGGAGTTGTTCTTCCTCTGCTCTGCATGCCTGACAAAGGCACCAGCTCTGGTTGCACATGCACAGAAAAACTTGTCCCGTGAGCTGAGCTGAGCTCTCAGGAAAGAGAAGTGAGAAAGGCAGGTGCAGAGCCCTCCCTAGTGTCTGGGCATGGTAAGAGCAGAGCAGCAGTAGTCACCACTGGATAACCCTCTTGCTGGTTTCTTTAGGGCAAGATGAGTGGTGCATACTATCCCTGGAGGCAGCGTGGGGCACACGTATATGTCTAAAAGTTAAGCAAAACTCTGCGTTTGCAGGTCCACGTTACATACTTATGCCTGAATCAGCAACAGGTTCATAGAAGTTGGGATTCTTCCTTTCTCACAGGAGAAACTGAAGGTTCTCTCAAGTTTTCTTGAATATGTGTTATTGCTTTCTTTCTCTGGTATTTACAAAATATCAAGGTCTGTGATTGACAAGATCTTTTTTAAATCTGTTATTATTATTAACTGTTCATCTCATTCATGTTCTCTCTGACTTGGATGATCTTTTTTTTTTTTTCTGGCTTCAGAGAAAATAATATAAGGCAAGAAGCAAAAGTTTGAGATAGTTAAGTGACTTTCCCAATAGACTGTGGATATTTTGAGAGGTTAGCATTGTGGCTTAAAAAGTCTGCCTCGGAATGACTTTTGAGTTCAATCAATGACTAAGTTCAAACAAGCTACTTTTACCCCTCAGCTTAATTTTACTTGCAAAAATGGAGATGGAAAGCATAATCTAAAGGAATCTGAATTTGAAGATTAAGTGACATAGGTTTAAAAATAAAGCCTATACCATCTGTGAATAGCACCACATAAGGTTTCTGAAGGCTAGCAATAATGAATAGCAAGTTACATCAAGGTCTTATGCCAGAGTCCAGCCCTATCAGAGTCGAGGTTCGTGTGTTGATGAGGGGAAGCCGAGGTCGATGAGAGAAGAAGCCACACAAGATCAATCTTTCTCCATTTTATTCAGGATTTGTTGTAGTTTTTATACTTTATTTTTTTGGCAGAGAAGCAAGGGCATAGCCATGCAAGCAGGATTGCCAAGGAAGGAAAAAGTTATTATTTTTTATAAAGCTTAGGGCAAGGGTTCCAGACATTTAAATAATCATAGTATGCTTTGTCTCACTTCACAAGGCTGACTCAAACTTAATCTTATACAGTGGCTCTAACTAAGGTCAGTTTGAACTTAATATTAGGCCCAATATCTTTATCCTTGGGAGAAAATCTTTGCTGCCTGAGTCTCTCACAAGCTGCTGCCCATCAGTTTTAGTTATAATGCTTATACATAAAATTCCAATTATACTTATTAATCCAAATAATCCTAAAATAATTTTATGAATAAAGGAATGCTAGACATTCTTCAAGAGGTATCTATGCCGTTGTGGATCCCCTGATTGAGCTTTCTCAAGATCTGCAAGAGATGTGGTAGCAGTCTTAGTGTTTGAGCTGAAAGTCCCATGCTATATTCAATACAAAAAGAAAAACAATCAGGTTCATTTTCTTCATAAAATATTACCAATCCATTTCAAGCCAGGCCACTGACTAAATTTACCTAGTAGAATATAGTAATTGAATTCTTTTTCATTATTAAAGGAGAGTACCTCTTCATCTACTGATTGTAAATATAATTCTTGAAAATCAAATCTTTCTCTACATAACACTTCCAACAGTAACACAATGCAGACCATTTTCACCCATTAACTGTACTTTGTATAACTTTTGGGAGAAGGTTGTGATATTCTAGATAAAGAAAGAGCTTGGAATTCATGAAATTAAGTGGATTCAATCTCAGTTCTAAGATCATGTAGCTAAGCCATTTAAGTTTGCCAGGCTTGGTTTTCCCTAATGATGAAATGGGAAGATACTACTTAAAAGGGGCTGAAATAAGGATGAAATGATACTGAAGAGGCAGCATTATCTGCAACAGAACTTAGCACCTGGATAGGCTGGCAGGGGTTTTAGTATCCTCTAAGAATGGGGGCCAATTGGCTGAGAATAATGCATTAAAGTAAATGCATATTTACCAGGTTATTCTCAGCTTGTAGCACTTATAAATACAGACAAATTTATCCAGTACAGTCCACGAACCTCTGCTGCATAGTGCAAAAAAAAAAAAAAAATCAAACACAACAGCTTCTATATCTTGACTTAGCCTCTTGCAAGCTCTGTGACATTAGTAAATTACTTAATCTTTTATACCTCAGTTATTTTTAATCTAAAAATTGAAATTAATGATATCTAACTCAGAAAACTTGAGGATTTAAAATTTTACAGTTACATTACATGGTGCAGAATTTAAAACTTAATAATTGATAGTTGATGATCTTGGTTTTCAGTATGTTTTCTTTACTAAACACGATTATAAGAAACAAAGGCAAAAATTAACTATATCAAATTTACAAATATCACATTACGGCATTTCAAATATTGACCTTTAGAATCCGTGACCAAATATAATATTTAGGAAGAGATTCCTATGCCATGTAAACAAACATATTAATCTGGGGTAAAACATTGGACGTTATTTGAAAATAATATTCCACAAAAAGACATATCTCTATAATGGGAGGTATTTTACATTCAAAATTTCAATTAATCTTCATAAGGGATTCCAGATCCTATATATTTTGCACATCCTTAAATAATAATATAATAATATAGTGAATCTGAAGGTTTCCTGAATAAGAGAACTCATTTCCAATTGTCTCAGCAAATTAGTCATAGGTATTTACAGTGGACCTACATAATCTAGGATATAATTTTAGATTTTTGTGGTGGAAGTGAGATCCAATTATAATATTTTCAGGAATTATACCTGATTTTTTTTTATTGGTACATTATAGTCACACACCTTAATGGAGTCCAAGCTGGTAGAGGCACACATGCACACATCACTCAGTCCTTCCCCAATTCCCTCCTCACCATTCTCATGTTTGGCTTAGTAATGGCTTTGATATGTTTGTGAATTTACATCATGTACATTAGGGAATTTTCCCTCTTCCCCCATCCCATCCAACTGAGTTAGATAGCCTTATTTGCTCATCTGTTTTTAAACACCATTATTATAGGTTAATTTTACCAAGTTGCACTTAAATAAAATCTATTAAAATTAATAGATACCACCGGGTTTGGTGGCACATGCTTGTAATCCCACACTTGGGAGGTGGAGACAGGAGGATCTCGCAGGTTCGAAGCCAGCCTTGCTGGCTTAAGAGACCCTGTTTCCAAATAAAAGATATAAAAATAGGTCTGGGAGTGTAGCCCAGAGGTAGAAGGGTTTCCAGGAACTCCAATACCACCAAAAAATTAGATTAAATTAATAGATACTGAAAATCATCTCTTCCTCGATATTTAATGACATGTACCCTTGTGCATGCTCTTCAGATAGTCTGAGTTTTTGTTGTGCTATCATGCAAGGCCACATATGTGTCCTATGCATTCAGAAGATCCAGTGTTCATGGATAGGCAGAGTACAAGATGGAGTAGCGGGACTTTGAATGCTGGTGCAAATTCATGAAGAAAATGTAACGTGAGAGATAAATAAAAGGTAACTGAAAAATATTTTAATTTTTCCAGTTAAAGTGTAAAGCAGGCATGGCATATTCCAAATGCAAAGGTTGTAGTGAATACATTGGCTAAAATTAATAGGTGTTTCTGGAGGGCTTTGTTGCAGAGTAGGTATTCTACCTGCTAATACATTCGTGTGTAAGTGTGTATGTGTGTGCACACACGTGTGCTTGTGTGTGTGTGATGTTTTCCAACTTTTATTTGGATAAGGTTAATACAAATGTTTGGATCATTTTGTCTTTAATAATTTTGAGCAAAGACTTATTAATGTTCAACAACTTTCTGGAATTATGAATCTACTCTCCTTTATATGGAGGAAGGAGAAAGGCATGGAGATTATATGTGGGTGAAGTAAGACACCGACAATGTGCCAGTTAGAGAACATTTCTTGGCCCTAGTACTCTATAAGAGGAAACTTGCAGACAAAAATTATAGAATTAATAAGTACGGAACACAAAGTCACTATTTGCATATTACCTAGAATTATTACAATTTTTTAAAGTGATATTATTTATTCTCATTTTATAGTTATGAAATGAGCATTTAACAAATGTTAAAAAAAACTTTTTTAAGATAACTTTGCAAGTAAGTGGTAGAGCTAAGGTTTTTACTTTTTATATTTATGATCTTTTTATGCAAGAAGTGTTTCTTGGATGTAGATTACTTGTCAGGAAGTGTCCTGGAAACGTAGGATAATGGTTATCATTATGACAGTTGTCTCCTTAGAAGGAAATTTTATACTATCCCAGAAAATAAAGGAAGTAAATTAGTTATCATAATCACATACCTAACTATTATAGAGCCAGCATACTAAGTCACAGGAAACCTAATCAACATGGTTTTCAGAGCTTAGTGTATGCATTTGGGAAAACTCTAATTTATGATTTAAAGGACAAATAGGAACCCTGCGTGTCCAGGGGAATACAGCAAGTGAAGATCATTTCAGGCAGAGAAAATAAGATGCAAAGTCAGGAAAACAAGTTAATCATAATAGGAGCGAATAGTTTATTGTTCACTTATAGTGACTTATGTGTTTAATCCTTCCAAGAAAACATAAGTAGACTTAGCCATAATAAATGTTGTTCCAGGTTCTGGAGTGAATAGATCATGCATTTCTATGTTATTACAAGAATGAATTTTTTTAATCCTGATCACAGAGTATGCCAAATATTTGGAAAAAATATGATCACTTCCATGTTTTAGAAAGATCTTTTTATTTGGGGGTAGTAAGTACAAATTTGACTAGTAGCTTCCTTAAAATTTATCGTTGTTCTTCCATTTTCTTATGATATTTTGTAAGAATTAAATGGATAATATATGTGACAATCCAAATAGGATTTTTGAGATGCAGCAAGGTTGCCATAGATGGTAGCCATTATTTTGCACATGGCATCATGTGTTGTCCTCTGGCTATTTTTCAACCCCATTTCTCAGCTCTCTCATCTCAGACTCCAGCATGAAACCCACTTGAAGTATTTTTCCTCACCATGCCTCTTTTCCCAGGAAGAGGGTTTTTAAAACATAAATCAACCAATGAATTATGAATATGCTCATACTAGCAGAGGCTGAAGGAAAATCAGTAGATAGAAGAATATTTTGATGCATTCATGTTTTGGAAGTATGTTAGAGGGACTCAGAAAGGGATCTTACAAATTATTTAGCTAAGACTCAACCAGAGAAATAGTAGGCTATGGATGATTTCTAGAACTGGAGACCATGAGATGCTGCAATGACAAGAAAAGATTTGTTTTCTTTCATACTGTTTGCAACTTACTTTTTAGCCTCAGGAAGGTCAGTGGGCTAGCAAGTTCAGGAATAAATCAGGAAGATGGAGGAAAGAAAGAAAGAAAGAAAGAAAGAAAGAAAGAAAGAAAGAAAGAAAGAAAGAAAGAAAGGAGAAATAATACCTTTTGTTTTTATCTAGTTTAAGATAAGGCTACATATTTTAAACTGATAATAGTAAATTGTAATTCATGTTTAGAAGAGATTGTCTTTTTCACAGAATTAAGATTAGCCTGAGATTAAAAATGACCAAGCCGGGTGTGGTGGTGCACACTTGTAATCCCAGCATTTGTGAGGCTGAGATTGGAGGATTCTGGTTCACGGGCAGCCTAAGCTACTTAGTGAGGCCCTCTGCAACTCAGTGATACCCAGTTTCAAAATAAAGAATAAAAAATAGGGCAGGGGGTGTAGCTCAGAGGTCAAATGCCCCAGGGTTCCATCCCCAGACCCGCAAAAAAAAAAAAAAAGAAGTAATCAAGGAATCTGTATATTATCTGTGAGTAATAATGAAATTTGTAGAAATTCCTGACTTCTTATACAGAACTATTGAAATATTTTATTACTGTATATATTTTTATTAGAAAATTATGAAAAATGCAGTTGTAATTTTATTATATTCAGTGAATCTTAATTTTTTCCAGAATCTAAAAATAAAATAATTTTTATGTACCAAACTCTATGGGGTTGGTTTGAAATGAGGTGACAATAAAGAAAAGATGTCAGATTCTTAGACATATGATGTTAAAGTAAAATTTGAAATCTACTTTTTATTCAAGTGATTACATTGAAACAAAAAGGATAAAAAATGGAAATACATAATTCATGCATGAATCACGAAGACTATATTAAAGATTAATCATAGAGGTCACAAGCCAAATATTCAGTGATTAGAACACTGAGAAAAATGGAACGCTTGGAGCTATTTATCTTTTAATACGCCTTGTTTCATAAGGCTGGGACACCCATGTTTTTGGTTTGGCTTGTCCATGTCTCCAGGGCACACTGTAGGTCCTTCATAGGCTAGCCCAAGCTTGTGTACCTGTCACTGCCTTGCAATATGAGTCGATATTAAGCCAATGTCCTTGATCCAAATCACAACCCAATCCCTACCTCACTAGACAATGAAAACAGCATTGTCATTTCAATTACACTGCAATACATCACCTTTAGTCTGCCCAGGATTTTCAACTCATTCTATTCCATTTACCACATGTTGTATTTTTCTCTAACTGATGAGACATCATTCTTGAAAATTCTTATTTTTCTACTCTCACAATACTTTGTGCCCAGCTATGGTGTAATAACTTTTCTTTTTGCATTATTACAGGGTAGTTTTCTACTTATCATCATAGACTGCAGGGTTCTTTGGATAATAAAATGTGGAGAAGGGGTACAGGCAGTTCCTGAGTCTTAAAAACTATTCTAGATGCTTGGAAACTCATCTTATCTAATCTCCAAAATGATCCTACCAAGTGAACTACCATCTCCATTTTACAGATGAGTTAACCAGCTCAGTGATTTAATCAACTTATCCAGGGGGACATTGCTAGGGAGGATGTAAATGAAAACTGAGTTAGAGCCTCTGCTCATTTTATTAGGTTATAATATATGTAATAATGTCTAAGTGTTTCTTTCTTCTCATGCTTGGACTTTGTCCTCTCTGCATATGGTGTCTGAATTGTCATGGTCCTGTGTGTGTGTGTGTGTGTTTCTACCCATATTTTCTATTTTGCTGATTGCATTTCCTTTGACTTTTGTAATGATTTTTATCACACATATGTGTGTGTGTGTGTGTGTGTGTGTGTGTGTGTGTGTGTGTATGTGGCTGGAAGTCATGAGAGCAATTCACAATGAAAAATACTTGAAAATGTAAGAGAGAAATCAGAGGCTGATATGAAATTCTGAATGGACATAGACCTGATACTTTACAGTTACCAATAATATAGTGGGCACCATCTTGCAGGAGAGCAGACTCAGGGGAAGAACCTATATTTTCTGACCAACCTCTAAATATCAGCAGGCACTGGACTGCTGGAGCAGCATCTGAAATGACCATGAGCATCAAGCCACCTGAGCCATCCTGGATGCTCACATGAGAAACAGAACACCATGGTGATAGGCAGTGGTCCACTGATCAGTGAAAGAAGCATTATTCAAGGCTATTTGATGGCCTCTAGTTAACTGTACTACTTTCTGAGAACTTGTAGGATCTATCTATCAACCATATATCTATCATTCATTCTTATTCTCTCTTTCACTCTCTCTCTTTTTCCCTCTCCTGATAACCTACTTACTTGCACACTGAGTCTTCTGTAATTGAATTTGGGAATTGCTTTTAGTGGCTAAAAAAATATAGGTCTTTAAAGTAAGTTATTTTTTCTTTTACTCGTTTTTTGTTTGTTTGTTTGTTTTTTGTGGTACTGGGGTTCCCAGAAGCCCTTCTACCCCCGGGCTACACTCCCAGACCTACTTTTTATATTTTTATTTGGAAACAGGGTCTCTTAAGCCATCGCGGCTGGCTTCGAACCTGCGCGATCCTCTTGTCTCTGCCTCCCAAGCGCAGGGATTACAAGCATGAGCCACCATGCCCAGCTTTCTTTTACTCATTTTGATATGAGAAAAATAATATTTTTAACTCTATGCGTGTGTGTGTGTGTGTGTGTGTGTGTGTGTGTGTGTGTATGTGTGTGTTGATGGTGATGGTACTGGGTTTGAACCAAGGGATGTTCTGTTACTGAGATATGTCTCCAGCACTTTTTTTGTTTGTTTGTGGTACTGGGTATGAAACCCAAGGGTTTTCTACCTTCAATCTACAGCCCCAGCTCTATTTTTATTCATTTATTTTTGAAACAGGATCTCACTGAGTTGTGAAGGGCCTAAGTAGTAGCTGAGGCTGTCCTCAAACCATATCCAGTACTTTATTTTTCTTTTTGTGGTACTGGGTATTGAATCCAGGAATATTCTACCTCTGAGCTATACCCCTAGATTTCTCTGATTTTGTTTTTGAAACTGGGTCTCACTAGGTTGCTGAGAATCTTGCTGTGTTGCTGAGGCTGTCCTCAATCCTCCAATCCTTCTATTTAAGGTGACCAAGTACTGGAATTACAGGCATGCGCCCATTATACCCAGCTAATTTTTATTTTTTGTGTGTGTGTGAGACAGAGTCTGGCTAAATTGCCCAAGCTGGAACATGCAACTCTCCTACCTGAGCCTCCAATGGACTGGGATTATAGGCATGAAGCACAATGCCTGGCCCACTATACTTTGTAAGGGGAGTTTATGCTTATAATTACATAAAAATAGTATGACTGTTTATATTTAATTGAGGAAACTGAGGCCAAGAGAGGTATGGAGACTCCAATGACACAGATCAAAGTAGCAACAAAAATAAAATGTCATCACAATTTATTTTTATTAATGGTTTTTCATTATATAATTGTATATAAAAGGAAATAATAAAAATAATCATTCCAGTTGATATTTTGGCAAAACTTATACTCTATGAAATTATTAATGGGCAGCTCAGCATCTGGGATATTTTTGTTCACCTAATGGCTCCAGTGACAGGGTTTGAACATTTGTTCAGAATAAAATTGGCGAGGGGAGGCTGGGCATTGTGGCATACACTTGTAATCCCAGCATTCAGGAGGCAGAGACTGGAGGATAGTGGCTAGAGGACAGCCTCAGATATTTAGCAGTGCCATTCACAACTCAGTGAGGCCCTGTTTCAAAAAATATAAAGACTATAAAATAGGACTGGGGGTGTTCCTCTCCAAGACTAGAATTCTGACCTCATTGGCCAGGGTGTAATTATGGACTCCTGTTTAGTGCAGAAATTTCCTGACCTTCTCTGGGACAAAACCATTCATCACTAGCAAAACAGAAAACACCCATCCTTGGTGTGCATGGGCTAAGGTTAGGAAGCCAGGTTCTGATAAGTCTCAAATATTTGCAGAAAATTTACCTACATGAAGCCACTCAAAGTCCAGTGGAAAACATTGTTTTCTGATGGTCTGTTCCCCATAATTCACTCTGATTCTTTGTATCTCTGCTTCTTAAATACTTTCCATAAGTAAAAAAGGAATCTGATTTAATTTTTATTGGTGCATTGTAGTCATACATTTTAATGGGGTACAAAATGGTAGAAACATAAATGCACACATTACTCATTTAACCCTTCCCCAATTCCCACCCCATTACCTTTCCTCTCTCTCCTTCTCATGTTTGACTTACTGATTGACTGATATATTTATGAATGTACATAATGCACATCAGGGGATCTTTCTTTTACCTTTCTATCCCCCTTATTTAGAGGGATGGAAGTTAGGTTGCCTTATTTGCTCATCTATAGTTTCTCCATGTTCCTTCTTTCTATGACCCTTTTTCTTCCCAGCTTCCATATATTAGGGATAGCATCGATTTCTTACTTTTTGTGACTGATTAATCTCACTTAGCATAATGTTCTTCATTTACATCCCTTTCCCCACAAATGACATGATTTTGTTCTTCTTTACAGCTGAGTAAAATTTTTGTGTGTGTATATTCCATAGTTTTGTAATCCATTCACCTGGTGATGGACATCTTGGCTGGTTCCATAGTTTGGCAGTTGTGAATTGTGCAGTTATGAACATAGATATGCATGCATTTGTTTGGTAGTTTGGTTTCAATTATTTTGAGTAGATACCCAAGAAGTGGTATTGCTGAATCATACAATAGGTTCATTTCCATTCTTCTGAGGATCCTTTATACTGTTTTCCAAAGTGATTGCACTAATTTTCAATCCTGGAAAGAGTATATTAGAGTTCCCACTTTTCTGCAACTTTGCCAGCATTTGTTGTCTGAGTTTTTAATGATTGCCATCTTAATTGGGGTTAGATGAAATCTCAGGGTAGTTTACTTGCATCTCTCTAATTGCTAATGATATTGAACATTTTTTATGAGTTTGTTAGTCATTTAAGTTTTTTCTTTTGTGAAGTGTCTATTTCACTTGCCCATTTTTGATTGGCTTGTTTACTTAGTGCTGAATTACTTGAGTTGTGTATTTTAGATATTAGTAGTCTATCAGAGAAATAGTTAGCAAAAATCTTACCCCATTCTTTTGGTTCTCTTTTGAGATTCTTGATAGTTTCCTTTGCTGTACAGAAGCTCTTCAATTTAATGCAATACCACATATTGATCTTCCTTTTAATTTCTTGTGCCTTTGGGGTCTTGTTGGAAAAGTTTTTACCTGTGCCTATGTGTTGAAGTGTTGGACCTGTGCCCTCTTCAAGGAGCTGTAGGTTTCTGGTCTGATTCTTCCAAACGTGATCTACAGATTCAACACAATACCCCTTAAATTACCAATGTCATTTCTCACAGACATTGAAAAATCTGCTGTTAAATTGATTTGGGAAAATAAAGAAAAGCAGAATTGCTCAAGTAGTTCTCAGCAACAAGAACCATGCAGGAGGCATCACAATACCTGACTTCAAACTAAATTACAAAGCCATAGTAGCAAAAAAATCATGTTATTGGCACAAAAACAAATACATAGACTGATGGAGTAGAACAGAAGACTCAGAAACAAATTTACATGCTCACAACCAATTGATTGTTTCAAAGAGGCCAAAAACATATACTAGAAAAAAGATAGCCTCTTCAACAAATGATGTGGGCAAAACTGGTTAACTGTATTCAGAAAATGGAAATAAAGCCCACTTTCTCACTCTGTGCAAGAATAAATTCTAAATGGATAAGACTTGAAAAAGAAATCTTGTATCATCTATATTACCTATTGCTTTACTGTGAACCTTTTTGTGAATGGTGAATAGGCAAAGAAAAAAAAATCAAAGGAAGAATTAACTGTGGATACTGTCTGACTCATTCAAGCCAGCTGGAAATAATTTAAGCAAATATTTTATCTGAAAACATAATTCAATCATTTCAATTTATCCAGTGAGGATATGTCTAATAACCAAAGAATCATTTACTTTTGGTAGACCCCTATAAAGTACTATTTGTATGTCTGTTAAGCACAAAATAGAAGTAAAATATCGTGAAATCAACTGATCCACCAAAATCTGTTACCCTTAACCATCAGTCTCTTCTTCAATTGCAAATGTAAACATGACTATCTCACTTCACAGTGGTTAGATGAGTTTTTTCTTCCAGTGTTCTCTTCTTCTCATGCCATTTTTTGGTATTTATCTACAATCTATACTTTGCTTCCTCTATGGTACAGGAAACTACCTCAAGGTCACTTTCTTTTTATGCACACTTATAAGTTTCCAGAATGTGTGAAGGGAGCCAGGCATGGTGGCGCACGCTTGTAATCCCAGCGCCTGGGAGGCGGAGACAGGAGGATTGTGCTGGTTCGAAGCCAGCCATGCTGGCTTAAGAGACCCTGTTTCCAAATTAAAAAAAAAAAAAAATACACACACACACACACACACACACACACACACACACACACACACACACACACACGTGCCTGGGAGTGTAGCCCAGAGAGGTAGAAGGGCTTCCAGGAACCCCGGTACTACCAAAAAAAAAAAAAAAAAAAAAAAAAAACTAAACAAAACAAAAGAAAAAACAACAGAATGTGTGAAGGGGTTTATGTCCTCTACACTCATGTAGCTTTATCTTTTCCCTACCACTTCCTCTTTTCTCTGCTTTCCTTAGAGCCTGGTCACCTTGATTTCCATTATCTTGGGGTTTCCTTACTTGCACCTGTAGCACCAACAAACTTATATCCTCTAAAACATTATTTCAGCCCAAACGGAAGAATCAGTATCACATGACACAGTCTCCCCAGCTCAGCACATGGACCTTCCGTAACCATTTAAGATGATGTTCTTGGAAATGGTGTCAAAATTCTGTAGCTTTGGGAACTCAGGATCATGGAGAATTTGTGTTGTTAAGAATGATGGCCAAAATACTTGAGAGCACCAAAATAGCACCATTCTTAAAAGGCTTAGTAATATTTTTGTTTAATACGTAGATATTTTAATTACAATAACCTTAGATTTTTAAAATTTAAATTATTTATGCACAAGTTATTTAATGTAGTAAAGGAACACTTTGGAAAATTTTTTTTATACTATAGAAAGAACCCAGGAGCATTCTCTCTCCAAGCTACACCCCTAGCCCTATTTTTATTCTTTATTATGAAATAGGGTGTCACTAAGCTGTAGAGGGCCTCACTAAGTAGCTGAGGCTCACTGCAAACCCAGATCCTTCTGTCTCAGCATCCCAAATGCTGGGGTTACAAGTGTGTGCCACCATGCCCGGCTGAAATTTAATTTTTTGCATCATCATTGGTAGGCTATTTAAAATGTTTTTTAAAAATCCACCAAACTAAAATTAAGCTAAGACAGCAAAATTTGAATGGCTAAATCTGAATCACACACACTCAACAGCTAGTATCTTCCAGCTGTTTTTGTACTTAAAGTTCTTTTTCAGAAATGGAAGTAGATGGATAAAGAATCTGTAGGACTCTGCTAGTTGCACAGTGTATAATCCTGAGCAAATACTTGTTTCTTTGTACTTATTTCCTCATTAATAGAATGAGACTCTGACAGGACTACCATATAAAGATTCTCTGAATGCTAAAGGAGATTCCGTAAGTAAAGTGCATGGAACAATACTTGCTGGGGTTCGTTCTTTCTTTCTTCCATTGTTTAGTTAATTAGTTAATTTTTCTTTCTCTTGTTGGCATTCCCAACCAGACACAGGGTGTCAGACTCATCAAATATGCTCATTTTGGACCACCTCTGACCCTGGCAGGAGGCCTCTATATAAACAACAAATTGTCCTTGAGGAAAATATGCACAAATGATCAACTAGAAGGACTGGCAGTACATTTCCCTGCTGTGGACAGGAGCCGGTATTCTATCTTTAGCGAGGACATATGCTGTACTGCTCACCAGCTTTCAATAGTGCTTCCAAACCCCCAGATGCTCAAGGAACATTCAGGCGATGAGTTGCTTTTTTTTCCCCCCTTGGGTGGTGGTGCAATAAATGTGCTAAAGTAAAAGAGCCCTGAACAAGGAGCCAGCAGAATAGCTCTGTCCTTAGGTCTTTGATATGAATTTTTTCAGACCTTAGTTTCCTCTCTGAGGAACAAGAAGCCATGCCACGAGTTTGAAGAAAGACTTAGAGTACTACCTATGAGGTTTTGTTTTTTTTATAATTTAAAAGCTAATAGTTTTGGTAGTACCATTGACTACTATTATAACCATGAATTGCAGAAAAAGAATATGCTGATTTGACACTAAAGTTACCTATATATTGGATTTTCTCCAAGCCTGGAGACAAGATTTGATGGAAGATGGCTAGTTTTCTACAAAAGCTGTTTGTCACAGCAGTATCAGAGCCGTGGCCACAGAGAAAGCATGCGGACCAACGTGCTCTGATCTTCCCTGGAGAGGCAGAAGCCAAGGGAATACTCTAAACAGTATTCTGACCAATGACCCCTCTTAAAAAATAAACTGGAAACTGGTACCAAAATGATACCACAAAATTTATGGGTGCTGAAATTTGACTTTGATCCAAAGGACTGAAATAATTTATTATATGGGGTTCAGAAAAAATGACATTTGAAGTCTTTTTGACTCCTGCACTCATGAAGCCAGAAAAATTTTAGCTATAAAATAATAATATCCATGACCATTTCCACCATGACTGTTATTTATCTAATATTTTACTATGCTCTGAGTACTATTTCAAATGCTTTACATATATCATTCCTTTGTTCTATATAACCTATGCAGTGAGTATTATAATTATTTTATTTTATAAAAATGAATTGAGAAATATTTTAAAAATTGTTCAAGGAACAGGGTCTGCAACAGCAAAGCCAAGACTTGATTATGGCTCTCTGCCTCAGAATCTCAGTCTTAACCATCACACTCCTGTTTCAAAGTCAGAAAGTCCAATCTCCATCCAAATTCACCTTATTCTCTTTTCTTCTATTTTCTTGCTGAGATAAGTAGGATAAATAAGCTTTGTAAAAGAGCATTTCCCAGAGAACATTCTGCTTTCAGACTTAGAAATAATATCCCAGTACATGTATCCTTGAAAAGAAACAGGTTCATTCATTAATTCAACAGTTTATAAGCACTAACCCTCTTGGTTACTCAGATGGGAAGAAAAGAGTAAATAAAGCATGTTGATGTTTTTTATGGTGCTACATTCTATCATAGTAGGAAAAAAAGCATAGTCATAGTAGAAGATTAGAAGTACTACAGAAAAGCATATTTATTATGTCTCAACTAGTCAAAGCGTAGAATATATTCCCTCTCATGGGCATGCCCATGAAGGGGAATAAAGGAACTGAGCTATGGTCTCAATAAAAATTATCTAGACACCTCAAAGCATCTCTGCCATTGAAAACTCTGCTGTAAGTGGCTACATCTCTGTGCTGATAAATTTGTTCAAGCCAGTGGCTCTTTGAGGTTCAAGGAGATATGCAAGTAAAATTTTGTGCAAGATTGGAAGAAGCATTCTGTAAAACTCTTTCCCAATAGGTCTAGCTGGAGATGGCAGAAACCCAAAGCGTGTTACAACTCTGTTGATAGTTTAATGTCAATTTGACATACTGCAGACTCTATGGTTTGCTCTGAAGAAATGAGCCGAAGGATCTTAGAACTTAGGTCGAAGGTAAACCTTCAAGTTAACCTCATAGCCTGCTATAGAACCTTCATGGAATGAAAGAGGTATCTTCTCATTTTACTTTATTTTTCATTTTTGCACTCTCGTACTTTCCAAGGCAAAACTTTAATTCATTAATGTAATAATAAATTCATTCAAAATATGATTTCTGAGTGCTTATCCTGTATATTATTTAGTTCAGACAAACAGAAAAGGACTCTGGAGTTTAGAAACTTCCCAGGAAAGTTTACAGACTTATGTCTTATAAACAAAGTAAATATCAAAAGGGTCACAAGTCTCAAACAACATGCAAAAGTCGAAGTAAAATTCCACAGGTGAGGTGCGCAGGGAAGGATTCCGGGGCTTGATTCTTTGATAGAATGATGGCGACAGTGGCATGTCTGGCATCTGTATCATTTTCATGGATGTTTCTGGAAGTAGAGAGATAATCCTTCCATCTCTTCACTAGATGTGTATAAATGCTGTAACCTTGGTTTGGCTAGAAGTAATCATAGACTTACCCAAGAGCCCTGCCCACAATTGCAGAGTCACTTGGTCGTCTGGCCACCTATGTTGGCAGAGTGCTCTTGGACATGGACTACCGTCAATGACAAAAAATGTGGAAGAAAAGCTTTGTTATTCAGTTAGCTTACACATGCCACATGGGTAGGTGACAATGCGGCTCTTGAAGTTTGTGACCTCTTATGAGCCTCCATTTGTTAGTAGAGGATCCAGAAGCACACTCCTTGGTTCCAGCTGCAGTAAGACACCACACATTTTCAAATACCAGTTCTATATCTCAGCTCTGTAGAGATAAAGTACTGTAAACACAAGTATATGTGTGTGAGCATGTGCAAATATACATGTGAGTGTATATATATGTACACACATATCTGTGTACCCATTTGGTTTGTGTACATGCACATATACTCATGGATGTACATTTACTTCAGATTCCCAATATCCTTTAAGAAGAATAAAGGACTATCAACCTGGTCTCAATATAAACTTTCAATATTTAACAGGTTTCTTAATTCCTTTTTTCAAGTTAGTGCACTACATGCTTTGGTAATTGGGTGACTGGCGCTAAATATGTGATTTTTATTTTTAAAAACTTACCAACGGTCTGCTTAACTCCTTCTAGAATTAAATAGGACAAAGTTTTTGGATCCTTTCATTGCTCTCATCTTTCCAATTGACGAATTTCTGTTACTCACCCCCTCCCCATCCCTTCTCTTGCTTTGGTATTTTCAAGACCGGAATGAGGATAGGGTTTGTTGTCCTGAGCTCTTTTACTCACAACTTGATCATAACACAATTCAGCAGGCACAAAGAAAGGTCAGATAATTTAAAGCTCGCAATCTGAGTGCCCAAGCACTCTGAGTTAGTCCGGTAAATTGTACAGGTCCTCCTTTATTGCCCATTAAAGCCGAGCAGAAATGAGATAAGATGGTAGATTTTAAGGCATAGGGGTTTTCATAGTGAGAGGTATGGGGGGCTACAGTGCTCATCTTATCTAGAGGTGGAGCAAAGTGAAAATCTGCATAACATTTCCAATCACTAGTGGCAGGAGCCCAGTGACTGGGTAGAGCCAAACCCATTGGCAAATTGGCTCTGCCTCACTGGGGCTGTATTCTTTGAAATTTTTCTTTTCTAGATTGCAAAACATGCTGATTTCTCCATCTCCTTTCAGCATCCCTCTCCTTTAATTAATTTCCATACTGCTCACAAATAAGTTGAAATTAGGATTGTCCTGATGATCCCTCTACCTAGAATCACCTCATGGTTGTACAGAACCCTCAGTACTGAGTTCAAGCACCCCAACAAAGCACAGGATGGCTTTGATGGCCTAATGTGTTCTTGGGCTTCTCAGCTTAAAGTGTTCCCTTAGCATTCTGAATTCTAGCCATAAGGAAGTAGAATCCTCACAAGTGCTGTATCCTAACTACTTAGGAATATTTATCACACACACTACTACTACATTTTGTTCTGTTTGGTTTTATGCATGCTGGGCAAATGCTCTACATTGTTTTTGGGGGTGGTACAGGGGATTAAAAACCAGGAGCATTTTACATCCAATATATCCCCAGTCTATTTATTTTATTTTATTTTGAAGCACAGTGTGCTTAAGTCATTGAAGGTCTCACTAAATTGCTGAGGCTGGCCTTGAACTTGTGATCTTCCTCTCTCACTCTCCAAGTATAAGTATGTGCCACCATGCCTAGCTTGAACTATTTTTATTTTGAGACAGAATCTTGCTAAGTTGCTCAGACTAGCCTCAAATCTGTGCTCCTCCTCCCTCAGCCTCCCAAATAGCTAGGATTACAGGTGTGCCAGACCATGCCAGATTTAGCCCCTTCTTTCTTACCTAAAGTCTCCCGGGGCTGTGCAGAACTCCCCTGCCCTGCCATATCAGTTTTTTTTTTTTTAAAGGTATTTTCCATTTGGTTCCATTCACTTTCTCTGCACAACTGTATCATAGCCTCTGTCACTCCATTTGATAACCTGTATTTCTACCTTCTATGTGAATCTGTAAACTTTTTGAGGGTGGGGGCTATGTAAAATGTGTATTTATATTATTCTCTAATATTTCACAAAGTGGTACATTAAAGGCATTTGATAAAGGTTTGTTTGTGAATATATAAATCACTGAATGAAATAATTAATAAGATCACTACCCCGATGTAAAAAGCATATATATAAGCCACAGATAACAGCATTTTCATTCAGTGATTTCCTCCATGAAAAATGCCAGGATGAAGAGTTCATGTTTATTTTGTGTTCAGCAGAAAACTATGGTATGTTTTTGAGAGGAATGATTTGAAAGCTTTCCCCTTCTAGAAGATTAATCTGTCAGGTTTGACAAGCCAGAATGAAAGGGCAGGTACCCAGTTATGAATGTGCGAGAAACAGAATCGCCGCTCAGTGAAAAGCTTTGTAGTACCATTGAGGTTGAAGCATGAGGCTGGGGCTGCGTCTTTCACCCCCTTTGAAGTTCTTTTTCTGAGCTCAGAGGAGAACCTCGACAACGGTACCTCTGTACTTTCCTAACTAGTCACAGGAAGATAAGTAATAACCTCAAGGTCGTACAGCACTGTTAGTAACAAAGGCAAACAATTAATCAAGATCTGTGCCTCACTTGAGTTAGAGATTAGTTGATCCTGTACGTTAGAAAGTTGTAATTTTTCTCACTTGCATAATAGATCTCACTTGCATAATAAATTTCTGAATTTTTATGCTCCTGAAATTTTCATACTGCTTATCTGCAAATTCTAAAATAAATCTAAGTGAGAATTATTAGATAGTACGTGTTTTCAAGAAGTTATGGAACTACCTGTTAGTTTCTTTTTCTAACCTTTCAGAGCAGCAAAAAACCCCACTTAATACTTACTTTATAAAATTTAATAAAACAATCTCTCTATCCTTTGCCTTCAATAAGTAGACACATCTCCAAACTATGCAATAGAACCAGCCAAGATGTCCATCAACAGATGAATGGATTACAAAACTCTAGGATATGTACACAGTGGAATTTTACTCAGTCATAAAGAAAAACACAATTACATCATTTACAGGGAAATGGATGGAACTGGAGGACATCATGCTAAGTGAGGTTAGTCAGTCACAGAAAAGAAGAAATCAGATGCTTTCCCTCATATGCGAAAGCTAGGGAGAAATGTGTAACAGGAGGAACTCTAGGTGAAGGAGATTCTATACAGGAGCAAATAAGGTGACCTAATTGAGGAGATGGGATGGGAGAAGAGGGAAACACTCTAAAGCACATGATGTAGTTAAACAAACATATCAGTCAATTACTAAACCAAGCATCGGAAAGAGGGATGGGGAGGGAATAGGATGGAGATTGGGTAAGGGCTAATTGGGTGATTGGGCATGTATGTGTCTCCACCATCTTTTATCCCATTAAAATGTATGACAATGCACCAATAAAAAATTTAAAATATAGGTAGACTTTTCATTGTAAGGTAATGCAGGAGACATAATAAGTGAATATATGTCATGGTCTTATAAGTAACTTAAAGTCTCATTTTCTCCTGCTGTTGCGGACATTCCTGTCTTCAGTTATAAAAAGGTTAAAGAATCTAGTCCCACATTCTTATTGTTAAGACTCTATTTCCCTGAAACCAGTTGCAGTAACAAAAAAATCATCAACTGAATCATTTCAGGAATAAAAGCATATTGAGTAATTTTATTGGATAAGGATTTAACAGATAAAATTATTAATTTATAAAATCTTTGGGAAGGTTGGGAGTGTGAAGGTCAGAAGGCTCTTTCAAGGAATCTACAAGCACGAGGATCAGAGGTAGCTGCAGTCTACAATCCCAGCTGTGCCTGAAATCAAAGTGGATGGTTTCCTGGAAGCCACAGGAGGACTTCCTATACATACTGAACTTCCCATGTGCCGTGGCTATGGTCTTTGTTGCCTGTCGAAAAGGAGAACTGCCATGTATGGAGGAATTCAACAAAGATATCATAACCCTCCTGCCGCTAAAGTGAGAAAAGAGCTTTTCTATGACACCTGTCTCCAAATACCATTCTTGTAGCTTTTGTTTACTAAAACCAAGACATAAGGGGTCTGAGAATCAGCATTCTGGCTTCTCTCCAGTACTGGCAAGAAGAATCATGAAGGGATGATGTTGGGGCTTTGTGAAGCATAACCCTGAAAATTTGCATTTCCCACAGCTTTTCCACTTTCACAGAAGATAATTTTGCTCAGTAACTAGAGGAAAACGATAGCAATAATATACACTCTATGTAAGCAATACTGGAAATGGAGTCGGTGCCTTACAGAGAGACCAGCAGCAGCACACATTTTTACTCCCTCTCTTCTAAAGTCATGTACTGTACTCAAACATTTTCTTTGGGTCTCATTCAGATCTTCAATGGAGATACTGACTTTGCATCCATTTTAGGATGCATTTGAAAACATAGTTCCAGAAATGACCGATACTTTATTTTATATTAATGTAAATAAAATGCTTGTACCTTGTTTGTCTTTATGATTTTATAATATATTTTCTATCTAACAGTAAGCATGTGATAAATGTTGGTTAAATATAGATGAGATTATAAGGATTTGACTCTTTTCAGTCAAATATTTAACTTGACCCAAATGGTCAATTTTTATTATTGGATTGTTGTTTTTTCGCTGATAGCTCAGTGGTTTAAACATCAGCCATTTATTTAGTTTGCGAATTAGTCTTTGGCTGGGTGGTTCTCCTGCTCTGGGCCTATCTAATTGATCTTTGTGTATCTGTGATCATCTGGCAGGTCAAGATAGGAGGGATTATACATGACATGACGGCTTTTTGCACAAGTCAAGCTGACTGTGAGCTGTTGGCCAGGGTGACAGGGGTGACTGGGTCTGTTTCTCTCTCCATGGAACAGAATAACTAACATGAGATATATTCCTTGTTTCAAAATTTCACAATCATCGAGAGGGTATGCATGTAGACATTGCTTTTCAGCTTTTCAACTTTCTACTTTTATCCTGTTTTGTTTGTGTGTGTGTGTGTGTGTGTGTGTGTGTGTGTGTGTGTGTGTGTGTGTGGTACTGGGGATTAAACCCAAGGCTATACCTCCAGCCCTATATTTCATTCTTTATTTTAGAACAGAGTCTCATTAAGTTGTGAAGGGCCTCACTAAGTAGCTGAGGCTGGCTGGTGGTGAGCCTGTGATCCTCCTGTCTTAGCCTCCCAAGTACTAGGATTACAAGTGTGCACCACCACACCTGGTTTGTTTCTTTTTAACATTAATTGAAGCAAGTTGCATGGAGAAATACACATTCAAAGACTGAAGAAATAGATTCTGCCTCTTAGAGGGAGAAAGTGCTAAATTACTTTGTAAAGCAGCATGGGTGTTGGAATAGAGAACATTTGTGGTTCCTTTTGTAATCTGATACTATGGAATATTGATAGGAGTAATCTCTTTTGACTAGTTGGGCTAGGTGATGGGACATGGTGTACTCAGCCTTTGAGAACCCCGATTTGTCGCTGAGTTTTCTGATTTTTAAGGTCTGTGTCTTTCTTTTTTTCTTGCATGGCATCCTTCAGATCTCCTAGCACAAGGGTAGCCCTGCCTCATCTCCACAAAGAGCGATTTCTGACTTGCAATGAATAGTTCCACACAGAGTTTTAATTGGGCTCTTTCTAAAGAAAATAAATCTAAAAAGTTTAGAAATGTTTACAAAGTAAATACATAATAAAAAAGTTTAATAATGGTATAAGTATTTTTGTTAGGACCTACACATTTTCCCAAGGAGTGCAGTCAAGGTAGGATATGAATGAGACAGACTTTATGTTTGTTCACATTTAGGTCTTACATGATAAAGAGAAAGAGCAGAATAGAAGATAGAAATGGCGTACTTCAAAAAAGTAAACACGAATAGAAATGGAAAATTCTCTCCAAGAATTAAACAGAATTGGGAGTCAGAGCTTCAATTCTCAAAAGTAAGCATTTTTTGATCCTTATTATAAGAGGAAAAAGAGATACATGTACTTAGATGGACTAAATATCATTTAAGATCTTTCTGCAGAAGTAAGTGTGGTGTGGAACTTACCATTTATGATGCAAAATTTTGACACATTGCCAGGGCAGGCTGTGATGTAAAATTAAATCAGTTAAAAATTTTTCAGTAAGCTTGGATGCTCAGTCTTTGGAAACCAAGATCATCAAGAGAAAAGGGAAAAGAGAAAAAAAAACACAATCATTAAATGACATCTATGTTCTTTCAGTGATCCATTTATTTTTCATTCATTCACATATTTCTCAACTCATTCACCAAACATTTATTGACAACCCACTCTGTGTGAGATATTGGAGATAAAACAGATCAGAACATCCATAATCAGGAATAAATGAAACAGGCAAGCTTTCAAAACTCTGTTACTGCCGGTGCTTTCATGAGGCAGACAAGAAAACAGAAGAAAAATGTATCCATAATAAAGTATTTAATTGTATCTACTTAGCCATTGATCATTCATGAAAACTTGACTCAGATCATCCTTTATTGATTTCTAAGGCATTCTCTTATATGCGGATATTTCACCTTTCCTGAAATATTTTTTATGCAACAAAAAAATGAAAAAAAATTCAAATGCCTCGTTACAAATGCTTACCGTTTCTCAGAGGAAAAACATAATAAAGGTTCATGATTAACAGAGACTCTTAGCAGTTTCTAAATCAGTGAAAATTGCAACAGAGAGCAACCTTTTTAGCCAGATAAAGAAAAGTTAAAGAAATTCATTTGTCCGTGTTATAAGCAATCGAAGGTCACACTGTTTTAGGTAATCGAAAGAATTTTGTGGTCAGGTAGCCTATCTGGACTTTAAAAAATGTTTTCAATCAATCTTATTGGATTGGCAGGTACAAACAAAATGTGCTATTTAGGTTAGCATTTCAAGGTGATTTGCAAACCTGTGTACCCATTACCAATTCAAGATGGAAAATATTTCTATCACACCAGTCATCCATCTCCTTTGCACCTTCCCAGTCTCTAAATATTACAGGTGTCTTTTCTAGACTTTGGCACAGATGGAATCACGTAGCGTATCCTGAAAGGTCCTGCTTCTAAACTCTGCATAATGCTCTGGAGATCTATGTATGGTTGTGCCTATCAGAAATCCAATACTCTTTCTGGCTGTTAAAGTCTTGCCCTTAACAAGTGGTTTCTCATTACATGCACAAACTGTCATTCAACAAACACATTGATGGGTTTATTCTAGATATTTTTATGTCATTCAAAGTATGATGTTTATGTGTAATTATTATATTATTATTTTTGTAGTATTGAGGATTTAATCCAGTGGGGTTCTTCCTCTGAGTCATACCCCCACTCTTTTTATTCTATTTTTTAAACTTAGAAATAGGGCCTCAATAGGAGTGTGAGTTGTTCTGAAACCTGTGATCCTCCTGTCTCAGCCTCCTAAGTGCTAAGATTACACATGCATGTCACCACATCCAGCTATATATTATTATTTGTTTGAAGGTATGTTTTTATTTCTCTTGTCTAAATACTTTAATGAGTTTGCTGTGTGTGCGCTGATATTTATTGTGATTTTAAATTATATTTCTGTGATGATCAATGATGGGGAATATGTTTTCATAAACTCATTGGCTGTATCATGTTTTTTTAATATACTTTCAACTTTTTATATTTTATATATTTTTATTACATTTCATGTGACATTCTTAAGATTTTATATGATAACTTTTATTATATTTTATAAGATATTTTTATGTTTTAGTGAGTTATGGTATTGTTAAAATACAAAAAATTATATATACATATATACTATTATGGCAGATAACATATTGTATGATAGCAAATAACAAAATTCACAAAATACATATTTCTACCAGCTTGTGGCTTTCTTTTTAATATTTATCAATGCCATTTAAAAAGTAAAATTTTTAAATTCTAATGTAGTCTGATCCATTAATTTATTTGTAGTTTATACTTTTTTTGAAGTCCTAAGAAATGGTTTCCTCCAACATAAAAAGAATTTTTTTCTTTTAAATAATATTGAGTCTCCTTTGTCTCCATTTATATTATTCTCTCAGCAATGTCTGAAAGTTTTATTATGAAGGTTTTAGAAAAAACACTTCATGAAATGTATCCACAAGTATTTAAAAATCTCTTGATGAAATTGCATGTTTTACACATATTTTGATTTCCAATTTTTCATCTTTGAACTTAAGTATACAACTGATGTTTAAAAAATACTGGGGTCTTAAAAACTTGCTGATATATTTTAGAATTGTATTTGAATTTTTATACATATTTTGAGATTTTTTTCCATGCCTAAGCATTCTGGCTGTTAATAATAAATTTTTTCTTCTTAGAATTAATTAGATTTTTATTTATTTTTCTTATTAAACTGACTAGGATCTCAAATATAATATTTAATAGAAGAGAATAAGTAGCCTTTCTTATTTTCTGGTATTGGTGTGAATGTATTTTGGCATTCACAATAAAAAACAATGTAACTGTATTTTTTATTTATTTGGATGTATTATTAGGATGAGAGTTCCCTTCCATTTATATTGGCTTCAATTTTCTTTTTAATTTTTGAGAGAATGAATGGCATTTTGTCAAATGCTTATTCTGAATCTTTTGAAATTCTATGGTTCTTCATGGATTTCGTATTAAATATTGATTCAACCTGGCATTCCTATATTACCATTTTGCCTTATTCTGTGTTTTTTAAAATGTCGAATACAAACTTATATTTTCAAAATTGTTTCAATATTTTGTTAACTATTTTTTCTTTTTTAAATTTTTATTTATATGTGGAACATATTAAAAATGATATACATTTAGACTGTGCTTGGTGCCTGCTCCCCCCCAGTTCCCCTTCCCCGACTCCCTCCCAACAATACGTGTCCAAGTTAACCATGCTATATTTATACTTTTACACATATTCGGTGTAGCTCCTCCTTAGCCTTCTTCCTCTCCTATCCTTCCATTCTAGCTTTGCTGAGATTTCCCCTCCATCATCTGGAGTCCCTCTGGTATCCCCAGTGCTCCCTAGTTTGGGCATATTAGAGAAAAAATATGTCCCTCCTCTCTGTGTGCTTGGCTGATTTCATGTAACATAATGTTCTCCAGATCTTTCCATCTTCTTGTGAATGGCATGATAGGACTCCATTGTGTGTATTTTCCATAATTTTGTGATCCATTCATCTGTTGATATGGAGATAGAAAAGACCCAGAATAGCCACAGCAATTCTCAGCAATAAGAACCATAAAGGAGGCATCACAATCCCGGACTTCAAATTATACCATAGAGCAATAGTAGTAAAAAACAGCATGGTATTGGCACAACAACAGGCACACAGACCAGTGGAATAGAATAGAAGATACGGAAACAAACCCACACACCTATAGTCAATTACTCTTTGACAAAGGGGCCAAACTCATACCTTGGAGAAAAGACAACCTTTTCAACAAATGGTTCTGGGAGAACTGACTATCCATTTTTAGAAAGATGGAACTAAATCCTTACCTCTCACCATGAACAGGAATCAACTTGAGACTGATCAAAGACATAGAAATTAGACCAGAGACTGTAAAGTTATTAGAAGAGGGCATAGGATCAACACTACAACATATAGGCACAGGCAGTAACTATCTCAACAAGACCTCAAAAGCACAGGAAATCAAAGCAATAATTAACAAGTGGGGTGGCATCAAACTAAAAAGGTTCTTCTCATCAAAGGAAACCATCAAGAACCTAAAGAGGAAGCCTACAGAATGGGAGAAGATCTTTACCAGCCACCACTCTGATAGGGGCTAATATCCAGAATATACAAAGAGCTCAAAAGACTCTACACTAGCAAAACAACCCAATCAAGAAATGGGCAACTGAAATGAATGGACATTTCACAAAAGAAGAGACACAAATGGCCAACAGATAGAGGAAAAGATGTTCTACATCATTAGCCATCAGGCAGATGCAAATCAAAACTATGCTCAGATTCTATTTATTAACTATTTTAATGAAAAGTAAGACAATAGAAAGATAAATTATATATTTTATTATCATAAGAGTATTTCCAGGAATTATTGAGTTAAGTCATTAAAATAGGCAGTTAATTTAGAATACAAAATAAAGAAGGATGGTTTGGGGGTATAGCTCAGAAGTAAAAGGCCCGTAGGTTCAATCCACAGTAAAACACACACACACACACACACACACACACACACTCTAGCATAGCACATGGTAAGTGCTGTGCTAACTTGTAAAGGAGATTATAATTACTAAATGTAAAGATAAATACACAGGAGATTTTGTCAATGATAATTTCCTTGATGTTGAAAATGATTCTTCTTTTTCCTGAATTTTATTGCAAAATTTAAAACCCATATGAAAAAATGGAGAAATTGAGATTGTATAGTTCAATGATTTATCACAGAATGACTCTGGTGAAGCCACAGAATTTTTCCAGCTCAAAAGATTCTGTATGAGTGCAATTTATGGTAGGTGGAATTACTTTTCTGTGGACTTTCAGGTAATAAAAGCAGCAAGGTCTGGTATTCTGAATTTCCACTGATGACGGACAGTCATTGTGATGGGGGTGGTGATGAGGGACTCAAACTGAGTGCTGGACAAAAGGACCTGTGTGCTATCTCTGGGAGCAGGTGGAGGTCTCTTAAGCCTGGGAGGGGTTTACTCTTTCTCACACAGGATCCTATTTGTTGATCTGAGACTGGCTTCTACCCTCCCTTGACCAGAGATCACACAGACCTGCTCCTTAAGGCTGTCAGGTAGACTCCTTCCTTCTGGATGAATGGTACCTTACAGAGTCCTCCGCAGCCTGGAGACATTCAGCAGTTTGCATTCTCTCTGTTGACTATGCTCTGCTGTCTGCTCAGCCCTGCAGGTGCCCAGTGTGGTAGGATGCTCTGCTCCTGTGGATAACACAGCTGACCCACATTGCACCTTTACATTCCTTTGCTTTGACAAATTCATATCTCAGGACAATTTTACTGCAGCTACCCACTCTGTTATAAGCCCAGCTGCCTTCTCCCTGTTTGGGATTGTTCTGTCTCTGTGTGTCAGATCCTAGTCCACTCTACCTCTTAATCTCTGGGAAACAAGCATGCTTTCTGGGCGGGCTCTGCTAATCTCCTCTTTCTATTCTCTTACAGGAACATTTTTCTATTTTCAGCTTCTCTTCTCTCTTTTTAGGTTGAAGTCAGGTGGCCATAAAGGATGAAACACGGTTATATTTTCCCTAATGCCTTTCCAAGGCTCAGATAATGGCTTCACATCAGATTTTGTTACAGAGCACCTATTACCTGTTAAAAAGAGCAATCCTCCAACTATCAGGTTTCTCATTTCACATTAACCTTCTAGTAAACCCAGATGTAGTAAATTTTTGCCCACTTTAGAGAAAAGCAAAATATTTAATGGCTTGAGAGGCAGGTACAGGTTGAAGCCAGGCATGACTCCCAGGTCATTTTATAGTCCCTAATCACTCTCTGCTCCCCTCCTGTCTCTTTGTGTATTTTTTCTTATTGACCCCACATCTGCATTTGTGTCTCCCACCTGTCAGTGGAATGCGGTCTGACCCTTTTCCTACAGAAAACCTTTTTGAGATACATTTTAATTACTGGAAAAGCTGGACTTATAATCATGGACCTTGGTTCTCAATTTAGGAATTGTTCTGCTCAGTCTCCCAGGCTTGATGTTACTCCAGGCAGGAGAAGCTTCCTCTACTACACAACACCTTGCATCACTCTGATTTAAGATTTTCATATCAAAAATATAGTTTATTAAGCTGTTATTGAGATAATACAGAATGCTCAAAAGAGAGGCTTCCATTATTCCTCCATTTTGAGATCACACATAGAAAGCTCCATGGTAGTGTCCTCCACACACCCCAGGAAGATCAGGTGGTCTAGGGATGCTGAATCTAAGGAAATCGATGAATTATGTTAAAGACAGTGAATAGATTTGGACTAATAGAGGAAAACCCAAAGTTTCTCTCTTTCCTTCCTTCCTTACTCCCCCCCTTACTCTTTCTTTCTTTTTTTTTCTCTCTCTTTTGGTACTGGGTATTGAGCTACACTCCCAGCTCTTTTTTAATTTTTTTAAATTTTGAAACAGGGTTTCACTAAGTTGCTGTGCTGGTCTCCAGCCTGCAATTCTCCTGTCCTAGCCTCTCAAGTACTGGGATTAGAGGCATGTGTCATTATGTCTGGCTCCAAAGATTCTTTCCCCATGGCAATTCTTAAATAAGGCAAGACATAGAATTAAGGAAAACCTGAAGATCCAAAATAAATTGTTTGAAAGGCCCAGAGTGAAAAAGTCTGTCTTTTGGCCAGTAGCCATGGGAAAATGTAGAGATTAATTCAGCTTTGTTTATGGATATCGAGTTGAAATTAGGGATTATTGTCTAATATTAAGTTCATCGCTTGCATAAAGGCAGGTTTTAAAAATAAGTTGAATTTCAGAAATTGAATTTTATTGATGAGATGACATCTCAGCTTTAGTCTTCATTGAAGTGTCACAGATCTCATCAAGGTGTGACTTAAAATAAATGTGATCACACTGAGAACCAACTTGACATTCTAATCACCTTGCCTGTCTGACCAGTTAAGTCAAATACAGGAGATGTGGAAGGGCTTGCCAATACTGTTGTTACGCTTATTTTCACTTTAGGCTGGGCCATATGCATTGGAAGTCAGATACCAGATGAAATAATGACCAGACGTTTATTTTCACAAATTAAACTTCAGAGACACACACTGGAAGGGCAGGAGTACTAAGAATACTCAGGTTTGATTGACTCTGTTCAAAACCTGAGCTTAATTTGTTTTGGAGTAAACATTTGCAAAAGAAAAATCCAAGAACAGGGTACTCTCTCAAATTGAGCTGCTGGATAGAAAAAATGATATTAATTTCACATCAAGACTTATTTCCTACTCTGAAAATCTGTGTGTGTGCGTGTGTGTGTGTGTGTGTGTGTGTGTGTGTGTGTGTGTGTGTGTAAGAGCTGTAGATGTTGAGAGTTCCAGTAGTGAGATAAAAGTTTGGGAGTGAGAATGAGACCTAAATTACAAGTCTCAATCTGTCCCCTGATTACCTTTTGACCTTGAAGCCCCCTTTTATTAAAGTGAGACACATGGGCAAGTTGATTTTTGTGATCTCATTCAATTAGAAATTCCTAAGAGTATTGTCAACAAAGAACCAAGTGTAGAAGTAAGTCAAATGCATAGACAAAGTAAGGACTGCTTTAGATATGCCAGGAAATTTCTGAATTTTTAAGTTGCATTTTCAAAGCATCCAAAAATATTTTGGCCATTGCTACTCTCATTGGAGACTAGATTACAGAACACAGTTTGATTCAGAAAGCAACTTTTGTGTTTCTAATCAGCTCTAAAAAATGTTAAGAATTCTTGTTCTTATGCCCCAAGATAATATAACTTTCTTTCTATTGGCAGCATGTCCCAAATCAAAGATATATAATGCAATAAGTAAGTTTGAACTTTATCTTAAGTTTGCTTCTGGTATATTTCAAAATTATACACATATTCTTGTTGATAACCATAAACTTCTTTTGAGTGCTGTTTTTTAGATAAACTCATGTTCTTAGTTAAAGCTCAGTCACAGGCATATCCACTGTTTGTAATATTAAAGTAAGCCAGTATGTGACTTTACAAGCTAATACACAAACTTATTTAAAACATTAAATATAGATTTATTGGCATATATAAACTGTTTTTATTGAGCAGTGATTGTTAACCAAGGATATTCATGGGATGCTCGATTGCATTTCCCTGTTTATACCTTCATTTGATCTTTGCCTTGGTTACAATTACACACACACATACACATACACTTTGAGATATAAATGGTCTAAAGTGACCTGTTTTAACAAAAATACATGCACATAAACACTTGTATTGAGATATAATTGATCCAAAGTGACCTGCTTATATTTTGCACACAATTTGATCAGCTTTAACAAATGTAAAACCATTACCAAAATCGATATGGTGAGTAGATTCACATTCCCACACCCTGGATTCTGCTTATCTTAAGCTTCTCCCTCTTTCCAGAAATGACAGGCCTGCTTCTTTTCTTTAATGTCAGTTTCCTTTGCTGAACAGAAGCTCTCCAGTTTCATGCAGTCCCACATATTGATTCGCCTTTTAGTTTCTTCTGCCTTTGGGGTCTTGTTGAGAAAATTATTATCTGTGCCAATGTGTTGCAGTGTTAAACCTATGCCCTCTTCAAGGAGCCTCAAGGTCTCTGGTCTAATATCCAAGTCTTTGATCCATCTTGAATTGACTCTTGTGCAGGGTGAGGTGGGATTTAATTCCATTTTTCTGCATATAGATAACCAGTTTTGCCAACACCATTTGTTGAACAGACTTTCTTCCATTTATATTTTGGGCCTCCTTGTAAAATATCAGTTGGCTGTAAGTGTGTGGTTTCATTTCTGAATCTTCTAATCTGCTCCATTGGTCTATGTATCTGTTTTTGTGCCAGTACCATGCTGTTTTTATTACAGTGGCTTTGTAGTATAGTTTAAAGTCAGGTATTGTGATTCCTCCTGCATGGTTTTTGTGGCTGAGAACTACCTTTTCCACTTATATTGATATTGGTCTCATAGAACAAGCTGTGAAGTGTTTCTTCTTCAGTTTCCTTGAAGAGTTTGTGTGGACATGGTATTTTTTTCCATTCAGTGGAAATTAACCAGTGATACTATCTTAGCCCAGAATTATCTTTATAAAAAATTTAACCTATAAACTCAATTTTATTAATAGAACTTAATAGTTCTTTTTTTCTTGTGTAAGCTTTGATAGGTGATATTTTTCAAAAATTGTTGAGGTTAAGTGATAAACTTTATTGAAATTACATTTATGACATATATAATATGAATTTATAAATATTTTATATTTACATATATAAAATATTTTGTATACAAATTTTGATATAGGCGAGGAATCACAGGAACACAATAATTTCATCTTACAAACCCCTTTACCTCTTTACTATACCACAGACTTCTTTAGGGCTGGATTTAGGCAATTAGGCCAGTTCAGTAAAATTTGTAGGAAAACGCAAACGTAAAGAGAGGGTGGATATTGGAAATGAATTTATACAACCCAGGGCTTGTCTTTCTGTCTAAAATCCCTGTTTTATGACAAACTCCAGTGTATTATGTTAGAACAGCTCTAGTTGCATTAGCCATTTCGATGAACTAAATACTGATGTGCGGTAGAACCAAGAAAGAAATGTCACCCATCACAGAAAATATGTTTGCATAAACAGGCAGGAGAATGGAGGAAAACTTCTTACTTGGTTCAGTGGCCCTGTTTGCTCTGGAGCTTTGGCATCACACAATAAAGCCCCTGACTAACTTTTAAGTATTCTAAGATGTAACCAAATAGACTCAGAGGGTAGACTCTGCTCATCTCCTTTCCTCCTCCAAATGGCCACATACTTCTTCCTTTGGCCCTTTTCACCTTAAAGGACTTCCCTGCTGAGATAGAGACAGTGATTTCCTTTTATTCTCATCTGACTCTTTCTCAGAGACACTTTCCTGTCCTTGTGTGATCTCCTCTATCACTCTCTTTTTAGAGCAATTCCACATCGACGGCCATGGTCTCATGACTTAGCTGTGTGGAAAGTGGATGGGGAAAAGAGGTAGAGGTGTATTCCTCTACTGAGATTTGGGGCATTTATGCCTGGAAACCTTTGCAATTTTTACAAGTGTTTTTTATTTACCTGTCCTTAAAAATTAACATAATATGAAACCTGCGTAACTCAGAACTGTTGAGTAATAAGTAATAATATATAAAGACAGTTTTGGGGGCAGAACTCCCAGCATGGGATTTAATGGCTCACGGTTGTCGGAGTGCAGCAGTCTGGAGCTTAGCCTAGCCTCTGCCTTCCTCCTTCTTCTTGGTCAATTGGTTCTGCTGTCTCCTGGAGTGTAAGGAGTAGATCTAATTCCTCCTTAATGTCATAACCTTTTGAATCTTCGAGGACTGCTATTTGTTACTCTCTTCTATATTGAGATACGATAGCACAATGGAAAGCAAAGGCAAAATGAAGACCTTATAAAGCACTCACACAGCCCTCTAAGGAAAACAGGTCATGCCTCTTGACTGAGTTTCTGTAACGATTCTTCTGTGAGTATTTGGGGGTAGACCCCTTCGTTGTTCATCAACTGTAATCAAATAATGATCATTTTGACTGAAGCTAGAAGATTAAAAACACTTTCTGGGCATGTCAGGAGGAAGCAGCCAATGAGCTGGGAATCCTGCAGACTGTAGCTTCTCCCCAGCCCTGTTACAACAAAAGTTTATGAGTGCGTCCTCATGGACAGTTTAAGAAATAATGATGTGTACCTGAAATCTCAGTACTTGAGAAGCTGAGATAAGAGGATCACAGCTTCAAGGACAGTCTCTGCAACTTAGCAAGGTCCTCAGCAACTTATATCCTGTTTCAAAAAAAAAAAAAAAAGGGCTGAGGGTGTAGCTTAGAGATGCTATGCCCATTTCAACATCCAATTCAACCAAAAATAAATAAATAACATAAATAAGAATGGAAGGAGGAAAGGAGGATGATAGAGTCTCTGACATTTGTGAGACGTGTAAAAATCGCTTTTAATGTTATCGAAAAAGGAGTAAGAACTTATGCTTTTCACTTCATCAGATGTCTGCATTGTATCGTTTCTTGAGTATGAAGCAGCTGGATTTAGCTCCTCTAAGCAATGAGATTATTAGGCTGTCTGTTACTATTCATTGTGTTGGGGATTCCGTCCTTATTTTCAGGGTGTAATTCTTTTGGTCTGTGTTAATGAATGGTGAGGAAATGCTTGGCACATATGAAATCTTGCCAGTGTTTCAGAAATACTGATTTTCTAAAAAAAAATTATTCAAGGGAGCCTGTCTCTCTCCCTCTTTCTTTCACCACCTAATAACAAGCCCAGCATTTCACTCTCTGCAGTGTTTTCAGGGGATGTGCTGTCAGTAACTGTTTCCCAAGTTATTTGTAACCTTACATATCCTTGACAGTTGTCGGAGGTACATATCAGTGTGATACTGGGGTGGGGCATTTTCCCACAGGTAAAGCTGGAGAACCTATTTGTGAAGGCAGGAGTGATGGGTGGCAGAATCCCCTCCCCAGCCTTCTGGAGATGTGGGAGGGGTATGGAGCCGGGAGTCTCGTTTTGGAAAAATCAAGTTCCCTGTAAATAAGTTGTGACCTTGGGCATGCTACTTAAATGTCCCTGAGACTGTGCCAGCATTTGCAAACTAGAGTGATACTGATGGAGCTCTACCCAGATCCCTCAAATGCACTTCTTGTTCCCAGCAACAATTCCCTTATTTTCTATTGTCTGGCATCTTTCTTCATGAGAATGCCTTTGGATTCCTGGAGCCCTGTGCTGCACTATCCTTACAGAAAGCCAAGGTGCAAGAGGATTTACAGGCCTCTTACTAGGCAACTCTATCCAGCCTCTGCCCCATGACAGGCAAGGTAGGAAAGACTATTTTTCTTCAGGCCTAATAAATTCCAAAGCTGTAGTTATTTCTATTGCCATATTTTCTAGACTACTGATGGGACCATATCTAAAAGTTCCACCTCCGTTTCTCTCACTTCCTGTCTTTCTTTCTTTCTCTTTCTTTCTTTCTTTCTTTCTTTCTTTCTTTCTTTCTTTCTTTCTTTCTTTCTTTCTTTCTTTCTCTCTTTCTTTCTTGTACTGGGATAGAGCCCAGGGGCATTCTACCTCTGAGCTACATCCCCAGCCCTATTTTTTATTCTTTATTTTGAGACAGGGTCTCACTGAGTTGCAAAGGCAAGCCTCACGAAGTAGCTAAGACTGGCCACGAACCATGATCCTCCTGTCTCAGCCTCCAAAATGCTGGGATTACAAGCATGTGCCAACCTGCTCGGCTCCTGTCTTTCTTGTGTAACTTGTTTCCTAAAACATAACATGTGTGTGCGCGCATGCGCGCGTGAGTGCGTGCATATGTGTGTGTGTGTGTGTGTGTGTGTGTGTGTGTGTTACTGGGGACTGAAGCTAAGAGCATTCTACTTCTGAGCTACACTCCTAGTCCTATTATTTATTTTTATTATTTTGAAACAGGGTCTTGCTAAATGGCAGAAGGCCTCACCAAATTACTGAAGCTGACCTCAAAGCTGTCATCCTCCTGTTTCAGCTTCCTAAGTACTCATGCTTGACTCAAAACTCACTTTAAGGACTACTTGCTCATAAATCCTCATTTCAGGATTAGCATCTTCAGAACCCTGTCAACTTTATATAACCGGCTGTTCAAGACTGAGTAAATATAGAGGTCTTGTTTTCTTAGTGTTTCTCATAATGTTTTTTTTTTTTTGTGTGTGTGTGGGGGGGGTCTGGGGATGGAACCCAGGGGCATTTTACCTCCAAGCTACACCCCCTGCCCTATTTTTATTCTTTATTTTGAAACTGGGTCTCACTGAGTTTTAGAGGGCCTCACTCAGTAGCTGAGGATGTCCACGAACCATGATCCTCCAGTCTCAGCCTCCCGAATGGTGGGATTACAAGCGTGTGCCACCATACCTGGCTCTCATAATGTTTTAAAACAGTATAATAAGAAAATAAGTTTATGTGGTTAGACTTGCATATGTCTTCAGTCTACATAACTATGTTAGTGGAAGTAGGTAGATGTGGCATCTTGAGGTCCAGTTTGAGTAAAACAAATGTTACCATTTCCCTTTCTACTATTTGGAGTGGGGAGCAATTGTCAGCACATTTTAAAAACGATAAAGTATATCTCAGAAAGGACTCATCATGTGTCTAGAGGACTTGGCTGTGCCATTGGAACCCAAGTCTCCAGCTTTCAACTCCTCCATGTTCTCTCCACATCGCAGCCAAATAAATTATATTCAAATAAATTATATATATATATATATATATATTATATTCAAATAAATATTTGCTTCAAAAACTCCTGGTTCCCAGGTGTCTTCATCTGCTTGTGTGGTCTCCACTAAAACCTCAATGTCATGTTTAATTTCTGAGAAAATCTTCCAAATGTCAGCTAAGATATTATCTGTTAGGGATTTGGGGAACATGGATAAATGAAGAGTGCTTTAAAATAGTTAAAGCCTTCATATTCAGAAAACCAAAGCTTAAATGGTACTGAACAGGATCTTTACTCAATTTTTGCTACAATCATCCCATGTATGTAAGGAAACCCTATCTTCGTGTTCATATTGAGACTTGCTCCATCTCTTTTGAGAAGCTATTTTGCCATTATCTTTTATATAACAAAACCTGAATGACTTCGCTCTCCCAATAGTTTGGTTACTTCACATCCACTTTTCTCAAGAATAAATATGTGATGCCTTTAAGAAACCGATTGTAAAATTAAAGAAGTGGTCACAAGGAAAGCATTACCAGTGAGTTAAGGCTCAAGGAAACCTTTATTTTAGCTGGTGTCGCACAGCAGGAAGAAAGCACTCAAGGCTTTGGGGTTCCTGCCAGGCAGCAAAATGCAGGCTTCTCAGAATGAAGAGAAAAACAGTCACTCTTACTGATCCCTTGGAGAAGCCTGATAGGTAATTAGCACCTTTCTTCTCCTTGGTAACTGACAACTGACTGCAATCCTAAATCAACCCAGGTGGGGGGGGAAAAAAAGATAAAGGCTTTGAAAGCACTAGCACTTCTCTGAGTACATGAGCAAATCCATGGGGAAGCTGTGTTCCAATGCAAGTTCTTAGGTCCGGCTTCTGCAGGTTGGATTCTCTCGCTGGGCGTATTTCCTGGGCCCCTGCATTGGCGACCCACATGGAGACTATATCTTTGTTCTTAACGTCTCCTGGCAGATTATTATTTTACTATAGATTCGTATTCCTTACAATGGAGTTAGATGATGATTTTATTTCATTTTTCCTCTTAATATTTTTAGTAATTGTAACATTTGCTTAAGTAAGATAGCTGAGACAGACACCAAAAGCACCTGTGATGACTGCCCCCCTGTCAGAGGAACAGTTAAAATAAACAAAGATAGGAAAGAAGAAAATAATTCTGAATAGATATTAAGTGCCATCAATTATTCAATTTCAATGAATGCTTGTTGAAAACAGATTTTTTCTGTATATCTTTAAGAAAATAATTGAAGATGAATAAGTATAAGTAGCATGTAGACTCTTTACATACGTAGATTTCAAATAGTGCAGTTGTCCGTGTGGACTGCCTTCAATGAGTTCTAGATTCCCAGGGATATTTAAACATTGAGTAACGAGGTAAGTGCTGGAATAAACTAATACAAAATTCTAGATAGTTATTATTCTTATATTGCATATGATGGTTAATTCAGATTGTCAAATTGAGTGGATTGAGAGTTACCTAGGATTGGAAAACTTTAGGGTGTGTTGATGTTGTGATTGACGGGGGAAAAGCAGGTTAAGGAGGAATTTCCACATTGTGGGCAGCGCTGCCTACTAGTCTGGAGCTCAGAGGAGCAAAGGGTGAAGAAGGGAATGGCCTGGCGGTGGGCTTGACCCTTCCTGAGCACATGCATTTGCTCTTCCAACATGGGCTCTTCCCAATGATTCTCCATGGATTTTTCAGACCTGCCCATCTTGGACCAGGAGTGCATCTTTGGTCCTTCAAATTAGAGGCTCCAGCTTCTTAGACCAGGCAGCTGCTGGATTCCCCTGGATCTTATTGTGCGAGTAACCTCCTGGGACTGCAGTTTTAGATGGCGTAAACCAAGTTGATAAATACCCTTTTATAACTCACATATCCTGTGGGTTCTGTTTCTCTAGAGAGCCTAGATAATTCACTGCCTCTGCCTCTTTGGGTTAAAAATGAAAGTAGAAATTCTCCAAGTAGGAGAACAGCCCCTTCCATTCGCATCCACACACAAAGCACCTGTGTACAAATTTTTTTTGTCTTAATTTTTTTCTCTTTATAATTGTTGCATCTGTTCCAAATTCATTGAGTGATTATAATTTCCAGAAATGCAACAAGGTTAGGTAAAAATGTAGGCATGTGATAACCTAATATAAACTAATAACAAGATATCCAACTCATCAAAATGGAACCATTTACAGAAATTCAGTAATTTTTTTTGTTGGAGATGTAAAAATAGTACTCTAATATCTGCTGGTATAAATATGTATTGTCACATGGATATAGTGGTCCCCACATGATGTGATTATTGTAAAACAAAGATATTGTTACAATTTGAAGTGCACATAGTCTTTGATCCATTCATGCCTTATTGCTGGAAATGGAGATTATAGAAACCAAAGGATCATTAAGTAAAGACCTAGATAACAAGGAACTTTCTTGCATTATTATCCAAATAGATAAAATATCCATCAGCAAATAATTGCTTATAAAAATTATGATATAGCCAGGCATGGTGGCGCATGCTTGTAATCCCCGCGCTTGGGAGGCAGAGACAAGAGGATTGCGCAGGTTCGAAGCCAGCTGCGCACGCTGGCTTAGGAGACCCTGTTTCCAAATAAAAAATGTAAAAAATACGTCTGGGAGTGTAGCCCGGAAGTAGAAGGGCTTCCAGGAACTCCAGTACCACCAAAAAATAAAAAATAAAATAAAAATTATGATATATCAGTATTATGTAATAAAGTCATTGCAAGGGATGGATTTTAAATTTGCCTGCCTACTGGGAATACTATTTTCTAAGTTTTGAAAAAGCAAGATAAAAAATCTGCATGCCATGTTTTAATTTTTATAATTTGCCAAACATATACACATATTTTGTAAATAGAAGTTTGCCCATATATCCATACACATAAACATTTTTAATATGTGCTGGTATATCCAAGCATAGAGCCAACTATGGAAGACGGTAGCATGCTTTATCCAAAAGGGTGGTGATGTAGGTGGGAAGAGAAGAAGAAGGAAGTGAACAAATTAAAAGCAACATATATGTAAGTGTTTATCAGAAAATAGAGTGTATTGCTTGGCCTCGGCCTCATATTTCTGTACTGTGTATATTACACATATGTGAAGACAAATGTATAAAATATATTCCTGAGAGTTTGGCGAGAAAAATCTGTACTTAGTTTATTAACATTTTTAAAATCTAAATGATATATATTATTGGGGTAAAAAGAAGTCATAAAGCTGGATTCATCTCTGTACTATATTTACTTGTTTAATTATTTACATCCCTGGCTCTGATTTCAGCTCTGATTTAATGCAACTTGCAAAGAAAGTACAATATAACCTGAAAAATAATTGATATAATTATAGGATTTGGACTTTAGATGTGTTTTTTTGTGGTTATTTGTATAAACAATAACAAAACCCCCACGCTGGAGATCTGAGAAGCCACTCATGACTGAAGGGTTTAGGCTTCCAAGCAGAACATCATCAGTATTCTCAGGAGTTGAATCCATGATGAATTTACCTCATTTATCTGTATGACAGAGCAGTGATTTCTTTCACATGAACAAACATTAAGGCATTGTTGAGTATTGTCAAACTTAATAAGTCAATGGTAATTTGGGGCAAGAAAAAAAAAGTCCTTATTCTAAATGAAGCCTAGCATAGGACTTATAGAAAAAGTCTGCAGAAAAAAAAACATAATTGCTTCAACCTTTCCGTCTTTAGTTTTGTTTAATTTAACACTTGAGTGAGCGACCAAGTAGAAATGCACTGCCATAGATATATCTAGCACCTTTTAGGTCATTCATAGGTTTCTGCTAAATACCACAAATTAAAGAGCGTAATAAAGGTCAACCTACACTGTTGCTCTAGCTATGTATGTAGATTCTGACATTCCACGTATCACTAAACCTCTCAGGTAATAAATAATTGTTTTCCTAAAGTGGCACCGCCTAAAATTTTAGACAGAAATATACTACTCTCAAGGCAGTTGGGTGGGGGGGTTACTTCCACTCTTTCATTTCACAACTTTCCAGTTACTGAAGCAGATCTGCGAGCGCTCCCTCAAAAAAGCACCTGCCTAGTTCGCTGTGTAGCCTCTTCTTGGAGAGTTTCATAATTCAACTGTAAGACCCTCTCGAGGTTGTTGTACTCTTTCAGTCCCAGCTGTGGACTCTTATTTATAAGGGTAAGTCAAAAGGAGATTCAAAGAGCATCTGAAGTGATCTGGGAAACAAAGAGGTTGAAAATGCAAAGCCACTGCTGCTGGCTCTGGAGATGGGGAAGGGGTCATGAACCAAGGCTGCGGGGTTAGAAGCAGGACCAACTCAGAAAGGGATTCTTCCCTGGGACTGCTGGAGAGCAACAGCCCCCATCACACCTTTACTTTTGCCCAGTGAAACTGACCTCAGACTCTTGACCTTCAAAACTGAAAATGAATCAGTTATTGCTTTAAGCCATCCAGTTTCTGTCAATTCACTAAAGCAGCTATGGTGGAATCACACGCTATTTTTAGGGGGAGACTTCTTTTTCTGCAATAGAATGTAACAGAGAGAGTGCATGTCTAAGAGATGGGAGACAGATCCAGAAATGCCCCTTACTGACTGTGGACTGCCTTCTTTTGAATCTCAAATATTCTATCTGAATGGTGACGCACGACTTCTCTTCATTTTCTACTATTATCTATCTAAATGAAATTCTTACATTTAACTTCCTGTGCATTATAAATATTCAAATATCAAATGAGGAACTACCAAATTAGGAAAATACAATGCATGTGTTACTGAACTGGATTCTGATCCAGGAACAGGGCAATAATGAGACGATGGAATTTATGCTGCACAGTTTGCCTTGGGTCCTATTTCTGGTTCAGAATTCAGTTCAGGAACAGACTGCATTTCATTTCCATGTCTCATTAATCTCCTTTATTCTGGGACAATTCTTTAGTCTTCCTGTGTTTTTCACCCCTTGAAACTTTTAAAGAGGACACCCAGTTCCTCTGTAGATATACCTCAGTCTAGATTGTTCTGAGTGTTTCCTAATGACTGTACCTAGTTAATACATTTGGGACAGAAATTTTGAAGAAGCATTCATATCAGAAGGCACATGCCAACTAATCCCCTTCAGTTAAATGGTATATAAAGCTTCTGCATTTTAGTTGGTAATTTTGTATAAGTCTAAATAACACCCCAAATTAGAAGAAATCCCTTCCAATAAGAAGTAAGCGATCAATTATTATTATGGTTACATATAGAATGTCCCCTGAAGAGCTCATGTATTAAGGTTTAGAGTGGATGATGTAATTTAGCCATGAGGATTGTAATCTCATCAGTAGATAAATCCATTAGAATGGACTTATCGGTAGGTGGGTGTGACTGGAGAAGATGGGTCCCTGTGGTTGTGTCCTTAGGGACTGTGCTTTTGTTTTTGAATTCCCTTGAGTTCTCTCTTACGACTGGCCTTCATGATGTGAAAAAGGGGCTCTTGCTATTTTATATCTCTGCTTCATGCTATCTTTCCCTGAGATCTGTAGATTCTTGGTATCACAAGGACTGAACCTGAAATCTCCAAAAATTGTGAGCAAGTAAATTTACTTTTTTCTAAGCAGTGTCCCCAGGTTATTTGGATTATATCAGTGAGAACATTGACCGAGGCAATTACTAAAATTTTAATTCTTTAAAATGCTTAGTGTGTAATGTAAAAAAATTGAGTTAATGTTTCCCTAAAGTGGCCTACATATTAGGGTTACAAAAACTTGCATGGAAAAGTGATGGAGATTTATAAGAAATAGAGTGTCAAGGGTAAGATCCAGGGTTCCTACTAGACAAGAGCTTGGCTGATTTGAAATTTGTAACATAGTATAGACTGCTCTTGAAAAATTAGTATGATTATAGCAATTAATCAACATTTGTAGATAGTTCCTGCATTACATGTGTTGCTTGAGGAGGTATATATCATTGCACTGAATCCTACAATCATATTAACTTGGTACTGCTATTATTCCCATTTTAGAGGTGAGCTCACCAGAGCAAAGTTAGGACACTTCTTAATACCACATAGTTAGGAAGTAATAAAACTAGGATTTAAACCCAGTTTCACCCAAGCCATGCATTCATCACCCTTGTATTGACTGCTCACCATGGTTTTCTTCTCTAAAAAATGGAGATAGTATTCCTTCTTGTATTACAGTTATCTATGATTTAATAAAAGCACTTAAATTTATGACTTGTTAGGTAAGTAATAAATTAAATTTTGTTCTCCCATAGTTGTCATTGTACCTTGACTTTATTGGTGGGAGAGAAAGAGACTCAGAGAATTTAAATACTGGTCTAAAGTAGAAAAATGGAGAAGTACAGATTAAACCCTTAAACCACAAACTCAGTGCTTCTTTCCACTTTATAAAAGCTCTCCTGGAAAGTGGTTGTTATATTAAACATTACAGGGCTGTTCATTTCATAATAATGTGTATCCATGCACAGGTATAAATTAAAGACCTAATTTACTTATAAACTCATCAGGGATCAATCCTGTCAGTTGCTTCTTAAAGAGAGAAAATACAAGTCTTTTGTTTCCAGGAGCAGATGCAGGGCACACATTAGCAGTCTTGCTCCTACAAGGGGTTTCTGTCTTTGTTCTGGTTAGATATCAAATATCCCCTGTGGAGTTCATGTCATGAGGGTTGTAATCTCTTCAGGGCATAAGTCCATTTTAATAGATCTACTGAGTGGTGACCTGCGTAAGTGGGGTGTGGATAAAGAAGGTGGCTTCTCAGGGTGGGGCCTTTGGGACTGTGCTTTGACTTTGAATCCCTTGCTTCCAGCTCCTATGATGTGAGGATAAAGCTTTCCTATCTCTGCTTTCTGTTACCACACTTTGAGCTCCAGAGACATGATCTGACAGGGACTTGAACCCGGCTACTCCCAACCATAAGCAAATAAGTATTCCTTTTTTTACGTTGCATGAATAGTCATTTCTCATCACAGCAGTGAGAATGTTGACTTAGACAGACTTGTTCATCACTTACCCGCTAGCTCAATGCCAGAAAAACTCTGAAACTGAGTATTTTTTTTTTCTTTTCAAAAGTGGCAGAGAGCCGGGCATGGTGGCGCATGCTTGTAATCCCAGGATTTGAGAGGTTGAGACAGGAGGAACGTGGTTCACAGATAGCCTCAGCTACATAGTGAAGCCCTTAGAAACTCAGTGAGACCCTGTTTCAAAATAAATAAAATATAGGGCTGGGGTTGTCACTCGGAGGTAGAATACCCCTGGGTTCCATCCCCAGTACCTCAAAAAAAAAAAAAAAAAAGTAAAAACTAAAAAAAAAAAAAAAAAAAAAGTGGCAGAGTCAACTCCCATACTTTGGTAAGAGTCTAGTAATGGTCCCATAACCAGAAATAATTAGTAATTACACAAGCCATTTTCATTTACTGGGCCACTGTTTCCATTATCACAAAATGAGGAAATTGGGTTAGAGAAATCCAAATATCCTTTAAAGCTTAATAATTTTATTACATTCTAAAATGCTTGATTGTTAAATTTCCCATTACTTTAGGCCTTTGGAGCAGGCCTTGAAGAGTCAATTAACTAATAATTAATCTTGCACTTCGTACAGTGTTAAATATTCAAGTTTTTTTCACAAATGATGTGGCATTTTCCTCCCAGGCTTGGAGTTTCAAACATGCATTTGTTTGTGCTTGCTGTCCTCGGCCTGACATCACAGTACATTGTGCATGATCAAGCTCTGACTGCTCGCTCGACTCCAAGTACTCCACGTACTCTGATGACCTCACATTGACATTGTTTGTCATAAGATAAAATGCATCCATGATAACTCTCTTAACTTATCCTGTTACCTTTCTGAGTAATACCAAAGGACACAAGAAGTTCACATCAGTGATGGGAAGGCATTAATTTTTATTTTTCCATATGCAAAGGTATTATAAAGAGAGAGCTCAAGAAGAATGCCTTTACTCTGAACTTATTCACCATATGCCACACATTTTAACATCAAGATCTAAAGAAAGATGGGGGAAGCATAATGAGAAGATATGGTTCTTTTTTCTTATATTTTAATATTTTATTAAAATATTAAATTTAAATTATTAAATTTAAATTAATTTATTAAATTTAAATTTAAATTTAAATTTTATTAAATATTAAATTTAAATTAAATATTAAATTTAAATTTAGACATTTTAAAATGTCTAAATATTTTCAAGTTGAATTAACTTATCAGTCAAAGGATAATACCAAGATACCAAATAAATGTTTATGACACTTCGATGTAATTGGCACCCTTATTTGTTCTTCAGAAAATTAGCTTAGTGTTTAAAATTGAGTTTTCTTCTGAGAAAACTTCTTGCTCAAAGATTAAACAGAAGTAAATTATCTTCTGTAGTTAAACTTGTTTTCTTTAATAGAAAATTTTAGTGCTATTTTTGTATAGTATGTATATGAAATAGAGTCTATCTAATAATAGACTACCCAATGCTCATGCCTCAATTTGGTGAAGAATATATATCCTCGATTTTTAACCAAGGAGTCACTCATATTATGCACAGATTTCCCTATTAGATGTAGACACTGAAAGACAAGAAAGGATGGACTGAGAAAGAACATGACAGACTTGTGCCCAATTTCCCATCATTCAGCAAGGGAGATAAGACATGTATATAAATTAATTTAATCCAAGAAGACTGTGTCACATGACTTGGAAAGTTTATAGGATTATTCAGGGGGGAGGTGCTTGGGGGAGAAAGTAAAACTTTCTCCAGGTGGCAGATCAGTAAAAGTTGTGCAAGCAGGGTAATATTTGGGATGGACTTTGGAAAATATATTAATTGTAGGCATAGGAATATTTAGGGTAAGGAAAATTGATGGAAAATGGACAGCTGAAGAAAAGGCAAAAAGGAAGGAAGCAATGGCACATGATTGAAAACCTGGTTGAGTGGGATTCTATGATAAAGGTGTTGATTAGGTGTGTGTGAGCAGTATTCAGGAACCAACTCATTAAAAGGAATAAACTTTAACCCAAAATGTTATGTGTTCACATCATTGATACTGTATCTGACATTATTTAGTTGGAAACCTTTGTTTAACAGAAAACGGGGAGTCAAAATATGTACAACAAAAACAGAAGAGACAAGAAAAATATAGTTTGGACTACCTCATTTCTTTCCCTAGAGCAAACTTGTTAATAAAACACAGGAGAGGCAAGAATGTCTTTTTAATACTCCTGTAGGTAGAAAGAGTATAAAAAAGAAAAAAAATTGGAATTGTGATTACTTGCAAAACCAACCTCAGTGGAATTGCTTGGAGTGTCAAGTTTTTCTTTTTGAAAGATGCCCAATGAAAGGAGAAGTCAGAATGCAATTTCAAGAGGAGAATAGGTTTCTTGAACTCTGCCATCACTCCATTTTGCCTCTATGCAAAGAAAATTGTATCTTATGTTCCAAGTCACAGTACATTTGTCCTCAGATAGTTTTATGCCATAGTCACCACCGCCAATTTTCTGTTGAAATGTTTACATTATCCCTTGGTCTATTTCAGAAGAGAACAAAAAGTGTTAGGCTGAAGGAAAGAAAATTCAGTGAGTTTGCAATAGACTTTGGCTTCCTTAGGAAATGCGAACATTGCTTACAAATGACACCTTCTTGCAATACTATGCTGATCTGACCATTGAAAAAACCCATTCGAGGATATCTGATTTAATTGTATGGTTCCATCAAATAATGGAAGAAGATGATTTTAGATAAATGTTTGAGATTTAACCTTATTAAAATGCAAAATTGCCCAGGTTAGGAAAAAGTAAAATAACCACAACAAAAAATATGCAAACTATTATTTCTTTCTTTTCACCTCACTTTGTTGTATAAGCATGCATGTTGATATTGCTTTTCCTATGAGGAGTGATTTATTTCAGGCTAACTTGTGATGGATATGTTCTTCATGATTAAAATGAGTACTTTTTAACCTTAGGCTACAGCAGATGGGTGCATAAATATGAAACAGAAACCAAGCCAAGGGTTGACTTGTTTGGTTTTTAATCTTTCTCTTAGCAATTTTTCAGTAAAACCTCAGCAGTTGTTAAGAATTGGATGATTCTTTTTTCTTGGTTTCAAAATCCAGTGTTTTATTTTGACAATGACAAAAACTGTTAAATGTATCTGAGGGTGTAGATTACCTACTCTGTCTAATCCTGATTCTTGGGTGCTATGCACATGACAGTTATAAACATGAACACATCTGTCTTTTTAGAACTACTAGAAAAATTATTTTACCTGGAAGATAATAAGGACAAGCAGAAAAAATTGAAATCAGTCTTCATGTTCATTTGTGGCCTTTATTTTACATATAACATCTTTTCCTGATTAGGTGATAAAAGAAATTTTATGAATAAACCCTGTGATGTTATTCAGTGCTGGAGCCAGCCGGCAAGAGTAGGGGTTCTGAAGTGAGGCGTGAGGGTGAAGAGTTTTTAACCCTAATGTGGGGGAGCCTCCAGCCTACTATCTCTACTGGTCGACCCCTGTTCGTGGGTCAATATTTCCTACGGGTCGACGACTATGCCTGGGTCAGTATTCTCTATTGCACTGACGCTCCTGGCCAACGCAACTTCTGGGTCAATCTCATCTTTATTGCGCCGACGCCGACTTTGTTTTTCCAGAGGTATTTATACACAGCTACAGGTCAATCAACCTTCTCCTGCTACCACCACCAGAATACAATGAAGACCAATACAAATACACATCATTCCAGATAGGCCTATCAGTACCCTCGTGTCATCACACCTGATCCTCTCTCAGACCTCTTTGAACTTTCCATAACCCCAAACCTTGTTGACTCTGGGCGAAGGACAGTCAGCTGAGTCAGAGACACCAATCCAGGGGAAGGCCTTAATGGCTCCCAACAATTCCCCCTTTTCTATTATATTCTAAGAAGACTGTGCCTGTCTTAAGTTGTTTCCTTCAGGTATCAAGGATTACCCGTCTTTGAATACAGAGCTAAGCTGTATATCCTGTCTTAGGTTTCCTTGTCCCAAGGAAATCTTACCCATCATTGTCTACCAGTCTCTTAAATGGGTGTACCCTTCAAAGGTAAATCATGCACTTCTGCAGAAAAACTGTTCTCACTTTGTCCTGAGACCATATTCTGTCCCGAGTATCTAATAAACAATGTATTGAGAGTATCATGTAACATAGGTATTTCAGCAAGACATTTTCTCCAATTAACACAAATGCTTTTAATATATTGAATCAGTTTGACCGAGTGAACAAGTTATTAGTGGGCTAACATTTTTATCTTTTTTCCCTGGGTGACCAGGGCCCCACAAAACCAAATCTTCAATAGCACAATTACTTATCAGTCTTTGTCCAAAATAATCAAAAGTACCAACTCCAAAATAATACTCTCAGTCTTTGTACAGTCAATTCTCTGTCCAAAATATCAGTCTTTGTACTTGTCTGCAATATCACAGGTGTCAACTGTAGACGTCCCATCTTCCCGACATTTTTACCAGTTCTATGTCCAGCATAATCAAAAGTTTCCTCAATGGGTGCAAAATTCCCAACATTTTTAACAGTTCTTCGTTCAGCATAATCAAAACTTTCCGCAATGGGTGCAAATTTCAAAGCAAGAATTCCCAGCAATTGTGAGTTGTTACTGAAGACAGCGATCTCCTGCTGCTCCTAAATAGCTGGATGAAGTATGGGATGATCTGGAACGTACACTATAATTCCCTTCATGGTGACACTACTCCATCCTAACAATCCTGCTGTCCCTTTAGGTAACGGACCATAAATGCCAGTAGGAAGGGCTTGGATTCCCATTTCAGGAGTTAATACTGTATAGGTGGAGGCACAGAAGTCCAATCCTGCGCTGCCTGGGGTTGCTCTGAGTAAGTCCTGAATGGTTTGTTTTGTTGAAAGTTGTCCTGCTGTGATACAGATGTCTGAAGTGCCCCATAACATTGTTGCTGCAGGAACTGATTCCCTTGCTCATCAGTCCTTGATTTACATTCCTTAGCCCAATGATTCCCTCTTTTACATTGAGGGCACAAGTCTGGCTCTCATCTATTACTAGCACTCTGCCTCTGTGGACAGTTAACTAAATGACCATTTTGTCTATACCCATAGCTTTTAACCATATTATTCTTAGTTCCCAATTTTTTATGTTGTTGGAAAAGGATTTCTTGTACAGTTTTCCTTTGTAATGCTGCACCCATAGCTAGCCCCTGTGTATATGCAGGTCCTATATCAGAACATAGCCAAATATAATCAGACAGGTCTTTCTTTCTAAAAGGGCGTAAGGCAGCCTGACAAACAGCATTAGCATTCTCAAAGGCTAATTGCTTTACGAGCAACATCCCTGCTTCACTGTCGTCTATCAATCTACTAGCAGTTTGTAATGACCTGGCTACAAACTCCTGATATGGCTCATCTGGTCCTTGTCTTATTTTTGAAAGATCTTCTGTTTTCCTGAAGAAGGCAACTTGTTCCATGCTCGACGCGCAGCAGCATTGGTCTGAGCATAAGAAGCTAGACTAAATTTCAGTTGCTGAGCAGTCTCCCTAAACTGTCCTTCTCCTGCTAACATATCAAGATTTATGGGTATTCCCTGAGCTATGTTTAAATCTGCTGTGGATTAGCATTGTTCTACAAATTCAGACTTCCATAATAAAAAATCACCCCCTGATAAACAAGCTCGGCCTATCTGTTTCCAATCAGAAGGACACAAAGCCTCCATAGAGAGAGATTCTAACATGGCTTGAGTAAAAGGTGCTGTTGGTCCATATTGAGCACAAGCTATTTTTAATTCTTTTAATTGTTTGAAAGGAAAAGGCCTGTGTCCCCTAATAACACCTCCTTGACCCTCAGGGTCTTCAGTTGATGGAAAAGCTCTGAATCCTTTAGTATCATCTCCGTTTTCTGCAGCACAATTTATAGCTGCTTGAAGTGGTGATAGTAAAGATAAAGATCTGTGTTTTTCACTGTTTTGTTTAGCAAACGCTACAATGGAAGAATTTTGAAGGCTTGCCTTGCTAATAGGAGCATATTGTTGAGATCCTCCCTTTTCACTATTTGAAGGAGCTATCTGATCTACTTGTTTAATTAAAGTCTCTAAGGCTATCTGTAATTGCTTTATACAAAAATCAGGCTCTGGTGACTGATTTTGGAATGTCTGAATAAACCCCCAACTCATTCCTATGGTACTGAGCAGCAGTTTCCTCAAAACGCTCCTCTCTTTCAGTATCTAAAGTATCTTCTTCAGGAAGCGAAGGCAAAGCACCCTCATGTTCCCTCCTGGTTTCTCTAACAAAAAGCCTATGTAACAAAAACAAAAAGCTAATCTTCTGACCCACTGTATATTATATTTTTTGACTCACTGGATTTTTACAACTCTTACATTAGGAACTAATCTTCTGACCTATCCTTTATTACTATTTACATGTTAGGCACCTTCATTTTGTAACCTAGTTTCTTCATTTTCTATCTTAGTTTCTTTCTTCATTTGCTGGCTTGGTTTCTTTTGCTCAAAGTTTTACTTTAGTGACTAATTATATATTACAAAATTCCCACATTTTATCGCTACCAAAAATCTTTCAAGCACGCTTTTATTCAGCGGTGTCCTTCACGGAATCCTCAGTTTCAGAATTTTTCCCCGTATGGGCCACCACCTGCCGGAGCCAGCCGGCAAGAGTAGGGGTTCTGAAGTGAGGCGTGAGGATGAAGAGATTTAATCCTAACGTGGGGGAGCCTCCAGCCTATTATCTCTACTGGCCGACCCCTGTTTGTGGGTCAGTATTTCCTATGAACTGACGACTATGCCTGGGTCAGTATTCTCTATCGCGCGGACACTCCTGGCCAATGCAGCTTCTGGGTCAATCTCGTCTTTATTGCGCCGACGCCGACTTTGTTTTTCCAGAGGTATTTATATACAGCTACGAGTCAATCAACATTCTCGTGCTACCACCACCAGAATACAATGAAGACCAATACAAAACACATCATTACAGATAGGCCTATCAGTACCCTCGTGTCATCACCACCTGATCCTCTCTCAGACCTCTTTGAACTTTCCATAACCCCAAACCTTGTTGACTCTGGGCGAAGGACATTCAGCTGAGTCAGACACACCAATCTAGGGGAAGGCCTTAATGGCTCCCAACAATTCAGATGTTCTAATAGCAAATTGGATAAAATGGGAAATCTTTGTTCATTCAAAAAATCATTAAGTAAGAAGAATTAAACTTCTTTGCTATAACAATGGCACACATAGCTTGACGCACTGATTTAAGCAGAGACTTGTTCAACAGACTAGTACAAAAACAATGCTAGAAATATAGTTCCAGATTTAAATGTTTATGTCTCTTTTCTGGGATAATTAACAGTGGCTAATTCAGGTCCTCTTGTCTGACTTGGTCTAGATATTGTATTGCTCACAGTGTTCTAAATATTCCACAATGTTGTCCAGATTATCTTTTCACATTCGATGCATGCAAGATTAATTCCGTTGCTGGCATTCGATCCTAATTGCTGTGATTTCTCCAGTTTCCCGTGATTGCTTAGGGTTCAGGAATTTCTTATAGAGTCATTTTACCTCTGATGAATTTCCATGGCTTTGAATCTTTTTGATTCAGTTCTGAATCACTGAGGCACAGATCTCGATATAAATTTCTTCACATAAATTCAAGTGACTGAAGAGGTTTTCTGCAGTTTGGGAACTGAAATATGATCATTCCATGGTGCTATCTGCAGATAAAGGAGATCATATTCCAACTGAGTGCTGAGTTATATTCTTCTTTATATTTGGAAAGCCATTTTCTTTATGTTAATTTTCTTAGTTGCCGTCATTTGCATGGGGAAAGATGGGCCAGGTTTGCAGGATTCGGCAAATAAGGTCACTTACAAGGGGCAGGAAGAGGGGGGAAGGTTGACACATGCCTGAGATATCTATTTAATATCCAACTGAAATATTGGGTAGAAATTAAAGGCCTCATCCTGGAGAGTGGGAAGCATTTCCAGTTGAAATTAGAGTCATCAAAAATTTAGACATTCAATGAATGGAGTAAGAAATGGAATGAGGATACCAAAGAAGGTTTATTTTATCAGAGAAGAGAATGAAAATTCAGTTCTAAACAACTATAGCATGTAAGATTTTGAATATGCATAATCAAATGTATATCCACACTGATCTCTAAATTTATTCATTTATGTATACATACTGGTCTATAAATTTAATTTTGTGGGAAAAATTGGGAAAGTGGGTAATAAACTTTATTTGACTTTGCCTTGTATGGAGAGACCGGCGGTAATATTTAGCAATCCGTGTTTTATGAAGGGGGCGTATGCACTCCTGAACCTGTGTGATAATGAGCTGGGTTATAGCAGGTTTCTATTGTATAACTGGTGCTTATTCAAATTCTATAGGAAAGAGAAGGCTGGCTTCACTAACGGGGACTTTAAGTAATTTTTCTGTTTCTGAAGCAGCAAATCATCTTTCCTATATTATTCATTCGGTAGATTTTTTCTCCATCTGAAGGGAAATGTCTTGGCAAGTGTGAAGGCGCTTCCGTTTTCTTCCTTGTTAATTCCTTTCACATGATAAATTGCAGGGAACTGCACTGAAATCCCCTGAAATTGAAAAAGTCAGCTTACATGAATGCTTAGGAGTAAAGGCTTTAAACATAATAAGTCGGCAGAAATTCAGCTGAGAGAATTTTCGGAAACATTTGCAGTAGATGGCTGCCTTTTATGGGCATTCATCTGCGTAGTTTTCAAAACTTCTTGTCTAGTGGTCAATGGAGTTATCTAAAGTGATTACAACCCTCCCCCAGTATTATTGAAACATCTCATATTTTTGAAGATAAGGACATTCATAAAATCATTCTTCTTTCAAAATGCACCAAGCTGAAATATCTTTCAGTTTCTCCTTATATCAGCCTATACAAAGATAAACAGCTTCTGTTTCCAACCTGGCCTCTGTGCCTCTTAGCCATAATAGAGGTCCTCAAGCTATTTATTTTTTTCATTTTAAAGTGCATTTGTTCAAAACATTCTGAAGCAATCTCAGCCTATTTTAGCATTACAAAAGCCTCATTCCTTTGCAGTAAAGTTTTATAAGATAATTTAAAATATCAAAATTATTTTAGCTTCTCAGTCATCAAAATTCAAGTAACATATTTATATACATATATATTGTATATACCACATATATACTATACTATACATATATACATATTTTATGTGTGTATGTATTATAATAAAAACAAAACAAAACAACACAAAATGCACCCAAAATGTTCACTAGTGAAGCTATACTGGGAAAATAATAATCACACAATTGCAAAAAAGAGCCACCACTCCCCTCAAAATTTTAATGATGAGGAGAAAAGAGAGTTCTTTGATGAAAAGATCTGGCAGTCTAGCAGATATAAAATATCATAATAACTAAAAGTTCATGTTATTTATAATGGGCAAACTAGCATTGTGTTCTTTCTATTCAAACACTCTGGAAAGTACATTTTTTGAAGCATACTTGCTGAAAAATTTTAGAACCTAAACATTAAGAAATATTAGAGAAGTCTACATAGTGGTGTTCTTATAATACACATGGTCTATCTCTCCAAAAATAACATTTATGTGAAACAATAAAGACAAGGATATTCTAGATTAAAAGAGAATATAATGAAACATAAAAATCTATTTGTGATTCTTGATCAGATTTTAGGCAAAAGCATTTTAACATAATTTGTTTACTAATTGTGTCATCGTATCAATGTTAGGCTTCTGGGTTGTGATGATAGCATTAAGGGTACCCCCCAAAAAACCCATCTTTGTTCTTAGTTTGTATTTCTAGAAGTACAGTGGAGAGATGTGTGCAAATTACACTCACAAAATTTTACATACATTCATATAAGCACTCATTGACAGAGAGGCATATTGTATGAAGTATATGTGGAGATATGTAAACGGTTGGAAAATATAACAATAAAAGTGAAGGCATAATTAGTAATGTGCTATTATTTTAGCTTTATTGTAAAAGCTAATTTTACAATTAGTTTAAGTTTAAGTTTAAAGTTCTTCCAAAAGGTGTGAAATAATTAAATATAAATAGAATTGGACAATATATTTTATGTTATAAATGGCTACTATTTTAGGGCCATACCTACTTTAAATAGATCACATACATGATAATAAGTTTTTCCTCATATAGTGCTTTGCACTTAACTAAACACGATTTTTTATTATCAAAATTCTATAAATGTCCTACTGAATGGTAATTACTGCTTTGTTTTCATTTTTTGGTAGATGGAGAAAGTTAAGTTGCTAAATTTAAATGCCTTGCCCAATGTTTCATAGATTATAGAATATGAGAAACTAAACAAACTTTTAACAAGGTCTTAAGTATTCTTAGCACTTATGTTAGGTTCATTAGGTGTATATGTTTGTGTTTGTTCTTCCAACCATTAAAATAAAAACTTTGAAAGTTTTATGGTTGGCTCTTAGCATTGACAGGCAAGACTTAGAGCTAATAAAGTATATATTTTAGAATCAATATCTATATGGAGAAAGAGTGAGTTTCTCCCATTACTATACTGCTAATGAATGGAATTAATGCCACTTACAGGCCATGGAATGTTTTTTTTTTAGAAAATGTTATTCAAAGAGACTAAATATACACATTGGTGAAAGGAGTCTTTTCAATAAATGGTGCTGAAAAAAATGTATATTCACATGTAGAAAAAGGAAACCAAAAACTAAAACCTTATTTCTCACCAGTTATAAAAATCCACTGAAAATTAATTAAATACTTCAATGCAGCATCCACAAATATAAACAGCAAAAACACAAGGACATTGGAATATATAAGGAGTTTTTTAAATGTAAAAACCAAAAGGACAGGAAGCAAAAACAAAAATGGCCAAGTTGGATTACATCAAACTGAATGTTTCTATAGAATAAAAGAAATGACAGGGAGAAGAGAAGACCCACAGAATGGAAGTAAATGCTTGCAAACTCTACACTTGGTGAGAGACCAATATCCAGAATATGCAAGGATCACAAATAACTCAATAGAAAAAAGCCTAAATATTTAGATTTAGTATGGTTCATAGAGCAAAGTAGGCATCTCTCAAAAGGAGATAGGCACATGGCAATAGCTATATGAAAAAACATGTGCCATCACTACTAATCAGGGAAATGCGAATCCGGACCACAAATGGACTATGACCTCACTCCAGGAGGACGCTTATCATCCCAGAAACCAAACATTACAAGTGTTGGTGAGGTGACTGAAAAAGGAAACCTCCGCACACTGCTGGAAAGAATGTAAATGAGGATAGCCATGTGAGGAAACATGGAGGATTCCCAGAAACTAAAAATAGACCCACCATTGGATCCAGGAATCTCAGTGTTGAGTATATATTCAACAAAAATAAATGTAATATGTAATATGCTGATGAGACAGTTGTCTTCAGCTCCCTGTTGATCATAATACTCTACTCTACATAGTAAGCAAGACATGAAATCCACTGTGGTGTCATCAGTGGGTGAATGGATACAGAAAATATAGTAAAAACATGAGAACATCTATTCTATTTAAAAAATGTGCAGTGAATCTGGTCATTTACACAACATGGTTGAAACTGGAGATTAGTGTGAGAAGTGAAATAGGCTAGGCACAGAAAGACAAGTACCGCCTCCTCTTGCTCATGTGTCATATCTGAAGAAGTTGATCACACAGACATTGAGACCACAGCGGGAGTTGCCAGAAACTGAAGAAAGTCAGAAGGAAGGGCAGTGGGGAAATGTTGACCAATCGGCACTAAATTAGATAGGAGAAATCAGCTATGGTCATCCACTGAACAGTAGGGTGACTGTAGATAACAATAATGCTCCCTGTCTCTCAAAAAGCTAGAAAAATGATTTTGAATGTTTTTACTGGAAGGAATAGTAAATGTTTGAGGAGATTGATATGCTTACTTGATTTGAAAAACAAAACATTACAGGGCACTCTCTAAATTTGTACAATTTTTATGTGTCAATTCAAATAAAATTTTTAAAAAGGAAAATGTATTTCCTGTAATTTGCATCACTTTACATTTTCCCTTTAACTTGTATATGATTTTTTGATTCCGGCTTAAAATTACTATTTTATTTTTTGGAACTAGGGATTGAACTCAGGAACATTCTATCTCTGAGCTACACTCCCAGCCCTATTCTTTATTCTTCATTTTCAAACACGGTCTCACCAATTTGTGGAGGGGCTCACTAAGTAGCTGAGTATTACAAGTACTCACCAAGTTCTGGGATTACAAGAGTGTGCCACCACACGCAGCTTATTCTTATCAACGTATTATTCTTCTTTGGTAGTTACAACTTGATAACTCAAATATCTAAATGATCACAGTTTTTGACAATTGCACAATCTTTTCTGTTTTGGATTTGAAGAACATAAATTCAAATTAAATAAAGCAATCTTTTTGATGTTTTGTAAATTTGAAAACAGATTTTTAACTTATATTTAACTATGAAAGTAAAAAGCCTTAGAAACAAACATCTTATTATTACATTTATAATAATTTTTGTGGGTTCATAATGTAGGACAATAGAAATACTTATTATGTGAAATAGTTGCTATGAGCTTAATTTTGTTTGTTTAGCAGTCTCCTTTGACAAAATTCATTATGTCAGCAGATTCTTTCTGACAAAGCCAAAGAAGTTACTGAAAAAAAATTATTTTATGGAAAGAAGTAAGGTGGTCTCTGTGATAAAGTTTGTCACTTGGCAATAACACCATTCTGCATTTTAATTCCAATTTACATAGTCTGTGACTGGTTCATTCATCTTTTGTTTATGTCTTTTAGGCTTAATATGCTGAGTTACAAACTGATTTACATAGATGCTCTGTTGATTTTGCATTGCCGCCCAACGGGCTTGAGGTTGACTTGGCTTAGGGCATTCTCTGCTACATCTGAGATGAAAGACACATTACATACCTTGATTCATTTATTGACAGGCTGCATCCATTCCTCTCCTCTTCCCTTCAGTGAAATGTTCATTGACTAAAGTTAGAAAGTACTACATTAAGATGTGAGACTATAACACACCAATAAAAGTATATAAGAAGAAAAAGAAAGTCGCTTTTGAAAAAGAAGTTAAAAATGGGATGCAAGTTCTTGCAAGTATTAAAATGGACAGCTCTAGCCGGGCGTGGTGGCACACACTTGTAATCCCCGTGCTTGGGAGGCTGAGACAGGAGGATCGCACAGGTTCGAAGCCAGCCTCAGCTACTTAGTGAGGCTCTCAGCAACTTAGTGAGACCCTGTTTCCAAATAAAATATAAAATAGGTCTGGGAGTATAGCCCGGAGGTTGAAAGCCCCTGGGTTCCACCCTCAGTACCACCAAAAACAAACAAACAAACAAACAAACAAAAACAACAAAAAAACAGCTCTAGTGATTTTTAATAAATAACTAAATAAACACTTATTTTAACCAAAAAACGTTGGAGATCTTTGCATCTTTGAAGGTCTTTCTTCCTTTTGTGTTTTATAGTTTTCCTTCTAAATGTCTTTCACCTCTGATTAGGTAGCCCTATGTATTTTATTGTTTCAGAGGCTACTGTGAATGACATTATTTTCTGGATTGCTATCTCAATGTATTCATGGTTAGTATATAGATAAGCTATTTTTTTTTAGATTGATTTTGTATTCTGTTACTTTACTAAATTTGTTTATTACCTTCAGAATTTTTATGGTTGGGTTTTTAGGCTCTTACAGATATAGAATCATGGCATCTTCAACCACAGTTAAAAGTAAAAAGTTCAAAGTTAACCACAGTTAAAAGTTAAAGTTATTAAAGATAACTTTAATTCTTCTTTTTCTATCTGTATTTACCTGATGGGAAATATTTTTGAAAAAAGAATACTGTTTTCTTTTTTTGCTTTCTATCAAGTGATCACTATTATATGTTGTTTCTTTGTATATTATTTATAAAATAAAAGAACCTTAAAATGTGTATCTTCTGTAAACCTATATTAAATTAAACATTTTTATCCTAACTATAGTATCTAAAATGGTATAAGTGCTTTCTGAAGAACAATGTTTATCCTGTAATTTCTCAATATAGAAATATGATACCATTCAATAGTATAGCCATTGCTTGTAAAGTTATACGGTTATTTAAAAAGATACATAGCAAATAGAAAAATGGCCAACGGATTTTATATGAATTTGCAAAAATGAATAATATATATGAAATTGTACTCACACTATGAATTATTCAGTGTAATAAAATAAAAATATAGAGTAGTATTTCTAATCTATCACAAGACTAAAACACAGCAAAATATCCAGTGTTATAAAGGCAATAGGGAACATAGCACTACCATAGATTGAAGTGTAAATTGGTACAAGAGCAACTTGTCAGTACCAATAAAATAAAAAATATATAAAACTGCTGACCAGCAAATACTACTTTAAAGTTAACTTTCATATAAAAAACATTGAAAAGAGTTGAAATGGATGTTTATTCCTGCCAACTTTGAAATATCAATTTACTGGTGAAAATTTAAATGTTCATAACAGAAATATAAATAAATTTGTGCCAATTATTATACAACCAGAGTGAGGTTTATTAAAGTTACTGAATAAAATAAGCTAAGTTTGATTAACTAGAAGAGTATGGTATTCATTATTTGCTACCGGGTCAAAAATAAATTTGAAAGTAAACATATAAAACATGAGTCATTATTTGTACTAAGTCTTTCTATCTATCTTTCAGCTTATTTATCCATTTTTATCTTAGAATTTGGTAGCATATACAAGAAATAAGGATAATTAAGAGGAGAGGATTTTTACATTGTAATTCTCTACTTTATGTTCTTGAATTTATATTTTATGATAAAAATAATAAAAAGATAATAAATAGGATCTTCTGAGGAGACACTAATAAGATAATTAAAGCTTACATTGTTCCCTGTAAGTATAGAGGAATATAAAAGTGTTAATATATATAGAATTCACAATTCTACATTATATAAAGGCTGCAACTTTGCAAAACTAATAAAACTATGATCATAAAAAAGCAGAAAAATATATATCTGATTATTAAGTGTACTTATTTCTGGAGCATCAGGTTGATAATTGTGGGTATGTTCCTGTATTTTGCATATATTTCATAATGAGTCGGCAGCCATGACTTTTTATGATGTAAAAATAACTTAAAGTAGTGTATGTAAAGCAATTAACTTGCATAAAATGCTGTTGTCAGTATTTCATGAGTGAAGGCAACACAGGTGATTAACATATTCCCAAGCAGCATTTAAACGTTTGCCATATGTAGCGGTCATGGACATCGACTGGACTGTCTGCCAGGCTATCTGGATTCACCTTCCATGAGGAATGAATTCATTCATGCTAATGGATGAATGTTCTATGGCCGCTGTTACAACCACAGACTGGAGACTCCAAATAAAGCATGTTTTTTTTTTTTTTTTCCCTTTATTCTCTCATACTGGGTCCAAGCAAGAAGAAGGCAGAGTGGTGCTCCCTCTGGAGGCCCTGGGGAGAATCAACTTCCTTGCCTTTCTGGATTCTAGAACCTCACTCTTCCTTTCCTGGCTCTCGACCTTCTCTTTACCTTCAAAGCCACTGCAAAAGCATCTTGCTTCAGCCCTCACGTTGCCTGGTCTCTTTGTACTAAAACAACCCCTGATGCCTGCAGTACATTTAGTGGTCACTGGGTAAACCAAGACAAGCTCCATCAAATGCCAGACCAGTGCTTGTTATTATATATAAAGGCGGTTTGTGAAAAGGATGCAACAGAAGTGCCAGTTAACCACTAGAGAAGTACATGGAAATTTAGAGAAAGTGAACTTTACCTCTCTTGGAGGACATTAACAGTGTAGGAGACTGGCAAGCGCTGAGATCAATAGTTAAATTTTTCATTTACAAAGATGAGGTCACCCCAGGTTTGACGAGGTACATAATTCAGCTATACTGAGTGCCTTACCACCTGTACCCCCACTACTTGCTTTGTGTGCTTAAATGAAAAAGTGTGTATGATCTGTGTAGAGTTTTATTTCTCTTCAAGAGAATGAGAATAAATTATTTTGCATTATTGAGCATCAACTTCCTCCATTATAAGATGGTTATTAAGATACCTCCCTCACAGGCCTCAAGATTAAAGTAATGGTTGGAGAATTATTTTGTAAAAGTTAATTATTTTTCACAAATATTAGTTACACTGTTCTTTTCCTTATTATTTTTTAAGTATATGGAACTCCATCATTTTCAGGAATAATACAGTAGCTACCCTAAGAGCTTGATCAAATTGAGAATTCATTTTTATGAAAGATCCATAGATTAAGGAGGGCAGGTTAAAAGATATCATATCTGTTTCTAAAAATAAGCTTTAAATTATTTGCTTAGATGGACCCATCTAAATGAAATACAGGCAAATTCTGTTCGTTTTTTTTTTTTTTTTTTTTTTTTTGACAACCTTCTCAGCCAAGACTGAAATTATTCTCTTTGGTGAATTTCTTTGAAAACAAGTAGAATTTTTGTCTCCATGGGTAGTCCCCAGAATATCAACCTAAAATTGTTAGAGACAATTATATAGCTCTTATACCCAATCTGTTTGGCTGAATAACATAGTTATTTTACCCATGTAGATGTTAGAAGAGAAAATCTCTGGAATTACAAACTTTGGGCTATACTTATTAAGAAGACATCATCTGATCCTCTTTCTGTAGGCATTTTCTTTTCGGGTTTTGAAGAAGTGGCTGATGGAACATGAGGTGTAATGAATGGTGAAGGTGAGTCATTGACCTACTCGGAAGCATGTCAATCACCCAAATCAATCTTCATTTCTACCGTGGAGGTGGGAGCACTCTCATTTTTTTTTTTTTTTTTACTTTTTATAAATCAGTAAATAATGTCAGAATATTGAATCTCGTAACCTGTTAATCCTGAATGATGGCATTGTCCTTTGTCATTGTTACCAATGAAAGGATTGTTTTTGATCCATCTGTCAGAGGTGGGAGCCCATTGGGTTTATTCCACTCTGCCGTTCACTTAAATGCTGGTCAAGGACCATCTAGAGTTTACAGGCAGCAGGCAGGGCTTGGAATGGCCAGAACCTGACGTTTTCTTGATAACTCATCTTCATATTTCCCTCCCTTTAACTCAGCAAAGTCAGAGGGTCCATTCAGGTTACAAAGGGGAACGGGACAGATTTAGGCTTTAGCTGGTTTTCAAAGCACTATAAGCAAAAGAAAAAGTAAATTAAACCCGTTACATAGCCCCAGCCACTGGTGACAAGCCATGATTAATTTGATTTACTTTTCCTTCATGAAAATTATAAAGGCTTTATTATAACTTACTTAAACTATTACATAATAAATGATGGCAAGAAAAATGTTCTAAAAATGAACACTATAATATAATTTGATACAATAAAAATATATTAAAATTATATATTATGTATGTCACATTGTTATATATACAAATATATATATTTTATACCATATATAACTATAAGATATACATATACACATACATATATATATACATACATATATATACACACATATAATACATGCATATTACTTAAAATGTGAATTTGCCATAAAGACACAATACTCAAGCACTTTACATTTTGAAAATATTTTCAGATCTGTTAATGACATTCATTTCTCACAATAACCCTCTTGACCACACCCCGAGTGTCAGAACTGGGCTGGAGCCATGTTTTTCTGGTTGTAAAACCAACCTGACAATTTACTTTTACAGAAGCAGTGCCCACTTGAAGGGAAGCAGCTCATGGCTAATTCTTTTCTACCGTACCGCTGTGGTTTGCTTTCTTGCTCTCATACCGATCTAGTTGTCTGTGCCGCAGGCAGTGTATTGGAAGGAAAGGAGTCAGGATGCCAAATAAGATTTCTAATGCATGTAAGTTTCATAAAGCAAGAGGAAGTCTAGACATATAGTACCTTCCTACTGATGAAATGGGGCATTTACTGAGATGGATATCCTTAAAAACAGCAGTTTCACAGTGTGTGTGTGTGTGTGTGTGTGTGTGTGTGTGTGTGTGTGTGTTAAAATAGACTTGAGAATGGCAAACCCCCAAACTTCAACTGCATATAAATAATTTTGAAATATACTGATGTGCACCAATAAACAAAAATATTCATGTACTCAGATGGAATATCTCATTCCTCAAAGTACATTTGCTAAGTATAACACTATAAATCCAGTGCTCCCCAAGAAAGATGTTTTTAGTGAGTTTACCAGGCAGTGTGAGAATCTGGCACATTGTGATTTTATCTGCTCTAGAAAATTGGAGTGGGGCAATCCTTCCTATTGTTCAAAGCTTCTGGGCAAACATAGTTGAAAAACAAAGAATTATAGCACTGGCCGCCTATGTAGCAAATTCACAGTCTGGTTAGTAAAATATAAATACTTGCTGTGGTCAAAGAATTGCATATTGGGGCCAGGAGGGTCATAGAGGTGTTGGCATGGGTTTTCACTGTCTGGATTCAGGGACTCGCTGTGCACCCCTGCCCCAAGGCACTGACAGCTGCAGTTTTTAATGAATTATTACCTTCCAGGCCGAGCAGGCAACATGACAAATTAGGAAATATGTTAAAGAAGAATTTACTGCCCTGCAGAGTTTATATTCTAAAGAGGCTAGAATGGAGCCCCTGAGACCTTTCTTGAAAGGATGTTAAAATAGAGAGACTTTCTGGGAAAATCCAATGTTTTGTTTCTTTTTTTTTTTTTTTTTTTTTTTTTTTTACCAGAGATCTGAAGGCTGGAAGTCAGTTTGTAAGTATATGGAGAGCAGTGACCAGAGTCTTTTTCTCCTATGAAAGGTTTTTGCCACAGTAGAGACGTGGGTATTATTCTTGAAAGGAACAACAGAACCCACAATGCCAAGAAACAAAATGAAATAAGTAGTTTGCATATTAAGTAACTGTTCAGTACGTTTAACATTATTAGCATCAATGGCAGAAGACACTCCTGCCTAAGTGGGTTTCAATAAAAATAAAGCATAAACGCAAACAGGCAAAGAGCAGAGAATATCTAACTTGTAAGAAATTGGTGTCTGTGGATAAATTCACTCCTGACTTAGCAGAAGGATATGGTAGCATTTTTAAAAATACCTGAGAAGTGAAAAATACTGTTTCTTTTGTGAGTGTGTGTATCTGTGTTTGTGTGTGGTTTTAGTGATTGAACTAGGGGTATTCTACCTCTGAGCTAGACCCCCAGCCATATTTAATTTTAATTTTTTATTTTTAAATCGTCTCACTAAATTGCTGAGAGCCTCACTAGGTTGCTGAGGCTGGCCTCAAACCCACGATCCTCCTGTCTCAGCCTTTCATATTCTGGAGATTGCAAGCCTGCATCACCTCACCCGACTTCATTGTTCTATTCATCGATATCATCTATGTTATCCTCTCGAGAGTGATAAAAGATGAATATTTTGAACAATGGTTCAACCAAGAGATTGAAGCAGGGGGAACGCAAGTGAACCCACAAGGTGGTTTGTGGAAGAAAATACACCAAAGGATATATGCATGTGTAAATGTGTCATTTTGAATGTCCTTACATTATATGATGACAATAAACCAATGAACTCTGCAAAAGAACTCAAGAGACCCAGCTACCATTGAGTAAAACGAGTGCTGTTTCTACCTTGCCATCATTGTGGCGTTGTTCTACTCCCTTCAGGGCGGTCTTGGTGTCTTATCCTCTGCTTTCTTTTCAGCCCTTACGGTCATATGGTTGCCCAAAGTGAAGTTAGACCCTTCACATGGCAGAACTTAGCGGCCCAGGAAGATGTCCTGGAGAGCTGCTCGTAGTCAGTGTCAGGTGCGTGTGTGAAATGTCACAGTTCACTCCCTTCCCTTTATCCTCCTCATTTCTGTTCTGCTCCCCATCTTTGCACAGACCTCCATGCCAGTGCCAGCTCCAATAAGTGGTGGGAGCAGTCAACACTGTATAATGTGAATCTATAAAGAAAGAAAATGTGATCTTTTTCTTCTTGTGTAGAAGCAATTTTCATTGTTAGTTGGTGTGAGATGCACCACATTGTCAAAGTACCTCAAAGGATATATTAATCATACATTACTAAGCATCCATAATTTTCCATGGGTAAGAAAGGAAACTTGCTAACTGTATGCATGTGGTGTGGGATAAATAGTGACTTATTCACACATGAATTGATAGACTAACTTCCCAAAATTAGAGACAAGGACATATACAAATAAAATGTGAGATGGCCTACTTTGATATGAAAAAATAAGCAAAGTCCAAACACTGTGAAGCAAAAGGGATCAGTTTTTATTCAATAAAATTAAGATCATTAGCAAAGATCAGGGTCTTATATGGAATATTATTTTGAGCTTGTCTTACTATGTTGTACAACTGGCCATCTGGTAAATCAAAAATTCTTTCTTCTGCTTCTTTGCAGCATAACTTTAAACCATGATAAGATTAATGCTTTTCATTTTCTTTGCTATGATTTATTTCATTGTCCTTATTTGTTTCCTTTTGCCAATTTTTCTTACTCTTTCATTTTTAAGAATACCTTTAAACTGGGCTTGATGGTGCATGCCTGTAATCCTAGTACTTGCAAGGCTGAGACACGAGGATCCCAGATGGAAGGACTGCCTCAACAATGTTGTGAGACTCTCATCAGTGAAACAAGACCCTCTTTCCAAATGAATAAATAACTAAAACTGAAAAATGACCAGGAGTGTAGCTCAGAGATAGAATGTCTCGGGTGCAACACACACACACACACACACACACACACACACACACACAGCCTTTAAATAACAAAGTGGTTTTCAAAATTTTTTTAGGTGTTTGGAAAAAAATTGAGATAGGTCAGTGGCTAATCAGAACCCAACAGACATTCTTGGAACATCACAAGCTGTTAGAATCTCAGTGAAATACAAAAATACAAAGGCTGCTCATTGGTGTCCAGATTTGAAAAACATTCATGAATTGAAAGCAGGATGTTCTTCGACACATGCTAGTTGATACCACAGAATATGTCCAGAGGTTACTTCTTAGCGTGGCCTGGATGCAGGGATGGTATAGGAACCCAGTTGAGTCCAATTTTTATTTTATTTTTTTTAGTATTTGGTAATATTCCTTTTAAATGTCACCATTCCCTTTTTATGCCTCTATCTACGATCATAATAACTAAAATACCTTGAAGCTTTTTCCTATAACATTTGTTATTTCAGCAAGCCTTTATTTAACCTATATAATAAACTCTGTTTGAGAAGGAACACTAATAATTTAAAAATGATCATAGAAATTGTATTTAGTACTAGGTATATAAATAGAACAAGGCACTGATATATCCCAGAGGCTATGGCATCTGATCCTATCTGCATACACTTGGACAAATGAATTTTGTTACTAGTTCCTTTTTGCCCAATTATCAAATAAGGTGTCAGATATCATCAGGAGTCATCACCTTTTATTTACTTATCATAAGAAAGCTTTATTTATTTGTTTGGTGTTAGTATTGGGCATTTAGCTCAGGGGCATTCTGAGATATACCCCCAATACTTTCTATTTTTATTTTAAAATGGTCTCACTAAGTTGCTGAGGCTGGCCTCAAGCTTTCAATCCTTATGTCTCAAGCCTCCCAAATATTTGAATTCCAGGCACATGCCACCATGCTTGGAGAGAAGAATCATCTTTAAATCAAACTATTTACAAAATTGTTTTTATATCATTTAAAATGCTTCAGTTGAAGCATGTGGTCTACAACTTACCATTCTTAAGGCAGTTTCCAGGAATCTGAAAAGGAGCATATTTTTGAAACCCTTGGAAGACATCTTTATTCTTTCAGACAGGAGTCTATAGGAATAAATAGCATTGAATGCTTTGCAGTTGATTTCTGTGGCTTACAGTAATCTATAGCCATTGGGGCCATCTTGTTCCTATAAACAGAGAAGCAGAGGTGAGGGTTACATTGTCCCAGAAAGACAGTTACTTTAAGACTTGCTACACAGCCATTTCATTTTGCTATCAATTTTTGAGGCACCCAAACTTACAGCAAACCATCACAGCCTCTTACATAGAATACATTCAGTACAGGGAGCTGTATTTTTGACTCTTTCAAACTTAATGTAAAGAGACATTGTTGACTGATAAATGTAAACATGGATTTCAGTGTTTTATTCGTAGGAACCTTCTCTGGTCCCTGAGATTACTCTGGAGTAAATTGTTATTTTAGTCCTAAAGGAACTGAAGATTTTCCTAAAGAATTTTTTTTTTTTTTTTTTTTTTTTTTTTGTAGAAGCTTGAGTTAACCCAACTCTGTTTCCAGGTCTGTGTCACTTCGTCTTTAGATTGGGGAACAGATAAAGCAAATAAGATTGCTGAAATCAACCCTTAATTTTATTTTTTAGTGCACTTATTGGCTTTTCCACTACGAAAAGTAAAGTTCACTTGTGGTAATATCTTGGGAGAAATACAAAATACTTAAACTCTTTGTATTTTGCTTTTATTGTTTTTTTACAACCGTGAAATGGATATAATGATAACATAGTCCCTACACTGAGAGTGGTGAGGACTGAAGGAGCTCATTCATAGAGCACATTGGAATAGTTCTTGACATATGATAACTGCTCTATAAGTGTTTTAAATTATTATAATCACTACTATTTTTTTTCTTTTTATCCCTTTGAAAATTTTAAGAAAATGTAAAGGGGAAACCACCATGGTAGTTCTTCCATCAAGAAGTAACTTGTAGTGTACCAAGGTAATCATTATGATGCTATTCTCTGTATTATTATGAGTGTTTTCTTTCTTCCTATATAAAACTAGCTTTATAATAGCATGCTCTTTAGTAACTTATTATTGTACACACAACTTTATTGTGAGCATTTTCATGTCATGAAATGATCCTCAGTCACATACTCTTTATCCTGCATAAGACTGATTCAAATGGTCCTTCACAGATGAATATTGTGTTGTTCCCATTGTCTGAAATAATTATTAAAGATGTAATGAGGAAGGTGTATCCCCAGATCATATATCATTCATTAATCCAAATACTTGATTTTCCATATATGATGATGATGACCATAAGTGAAAAAAAAGAGCCAAATATCTGACTTCATAGATTTATATTCTAAAGAGAAGAGAGAGACAGACAGACACATAGAGCATATCAGAGTGAAATATAATAGAGAATCAAAGCCATGGAAGGAAGGACACAGGAAAGCAAGAGCCAGTGATGATTTGGGGAGAGAACGCCTCACCCAAGTGATATTGGCAGACTTCCTGCGGTTGTCAGAATAAAAGCTGTTAGGATGTAAGGGGTCGGGAGGTAGGTAGAAGAGAAGTCCCACACAAGGAGAAGATCAGGAGAGACAGGGAAGGCCTGGATCAAGGCAGGTGATGAAGTAGGATAAGATGGTGGGCATGAGTAAAGGACGTGGGTAAATATTTTATATATTTGTAAAAATATAAAAGTGGCCACCATTCTTGAATGCATTCTGTGAATTGAGATTATTAATACAATCTGCATTGTCCTGACACCAAAATAGAATGGGCTCTTTTCTTTCTTTCTCTCTTTCCCTTTCTTTATTTCTTTCTTTCTTTCTTTCTTTCTTTCTTTCTTTCTTTCTTGTGTGTTTTCATTTCTTAAAAATTTTTATTGGTGCATTGTATTCATACATCATATTGGGGTAAAAAACTTGTGTGGACATACATGTAAGCATCACCAATTTAACCCCTACCCAATTCCCAACCCATCCCCTCCCCATCCCTCCTTGATTGGCTTAGTGGTTGACTTCGATATGTTTAAGTACATTGTGTGTTTTAGAGAATTTCCTTCTTCTCCCCTCCCTATGGAGGAGCAAATAAGACGATCTTTCTACTTTCTTTACTTCCTCCTCCTCCTCCTCTTCCTCCTCCTCCTCCTCCTCCTCCTCCTCCTCCTCCTCCTCCTCCTTCTTCTTCTTCTTCTTCTTCTTCTTCTTCTTCTTCTTCTTCTTCTTCTGTACTGGGAATGGAATCCAGGGGCATTCTACCTCTGAGCTACACCCTAGCCCTATTTTTTTTTCTTTATTTTGAAACAGAGTCTCATTGAGTTGCAAAGGCCCTCACTAAGTAAGTAGCTGAGTCTGGCCATAAACCACAATTCTCCTGTCTTAGTATCCCAAATGCTGAGATTACAAGCATGTGCCACCAGGCCATCTTTTTTTTTTTCTTTTTTCTATTTATAGAGATCTATGCTGATCTCTGTTAGACCCAGGGACTGCTGCTGGGGAACGAAAATATCCTCTTCCCCTCAGGGAGATTAGACTCTATAAGAAAATAGTAGTAAATAGCCATGGTTATAGAATGCTGAATGGTACCGTCCTAGGGAAATGGAATTGCAGGAGGACATGGAAGCAGGTCTCAAGGCAATGAAGTAGATTGCTTTATTTACTTTATTTGTATATACTTTTGTTGGTGCACTCGAGTCTCACATCATAATGTCAATCACAATGATAGTGACATACATGCTCACAGCACTTGGTTCATTGTAAAGCATGCAATTACAAGGCTGGTATTTCAAAGATCTGTGAATCTCAAGTGTAAGGTCCTGATACTAAGAATCTAACTTGCTTGTGTTCCTTTCTTCAATGCTCTGGAACTTTATTTTTTTCGGTGGTGGTACTGGGGTTCCTGGAAGCCCTTCTACCTCCGGGCTACACTCCCAGACCTATTTTATATTTTTTTTAATTTGGAAACAGGGTCTCTTAAGCCAGCGCGCTGGCTTCGAACCTGCGTGATCCTCCTGTCTCTACCTCCAAAGCGCGGGGATTACAAGCATGCGCCACCACATACGGTGCTCTGGAACTTTTAAATTATATTTTATGTTTATTTCAGAAACCTATATAGCTTTTTCACATACAATTAACACAATAATATGATGATAATTTTAAAAAGACGATTGCATTTTCTCTCATCTCCTTTTTACCTCCTAAAATCATAGACAAATTCAACTTGAGGGTATAATTAAAATGTTAACATCATATATCAATAATATTTATCATTTATATTGAGAATAAATGATAATAATGCTGAGCCCATTAATATACTATTTCTTTTACTCTAGGCGTTCCTTTTTCTAAATGAACCCTTCCCCTTATTTTATGGGTGTGCATCCCTGAGGATGTTTTTGACAATAGTGCTTCTTGAACGGTGAATTTTCTGAGTCACTGAATGCGCAGTGATGCCTTATTTCGTTCTCACAACTCATAATTTGGCAAAAATGGACTTCTAGCACAAAATCATGTTTTTCTTGGGAAAAAAAATTACTTGACAGTCTCTGGCATCCAGCATTGCTGATGAAAAAGTCCATATCAATTGTACTCTTTGTAAAAGAATATTCTGAAAAATTTTAGGAATTTATATTTATCTCTAGTGTTCTCAAATATAATGTGCACAGTGAAAGGTATAGACCTTTCTATTTTATACTTTTTTAAAATTTATTTTTATAGGTGCATTGTAATCATATATCACACTGGAATACAAGACTTGAGAGGATATACAAACACACATCATCCAATCAGCCCTCATCCAGCCCCCATCCCATTCCCTCCCCCTCCCTCAATCCCATGCTTGTTTGGTGATTAAATTTGATACATTTGTTTATGTACCTCCTGCATTTTAAAGAGGCTCCATCCTCCCCTATTCCATACCCTCTGATTGGTCACCTTAGTTGCTTCACTATAGGGCCCTTTCTATAGCTCAACCACTTCCTGTTGGCCCTTTCCTCCTAGTTATTGATGATTAGGAGAAGCATCTGTTGTTGTTGGTTTTTTTTTTCCCCCTGAAATATTTCTCTGTGCATGCCGCATTGCACGTACCAATCCCACTCTTGATGGCCCCAGTAGTGGCCTGGCTACTGGTGGACTGATCCAGACCTCGCTGGCTCAAGCAGCGGCCTTGCCTCATGGGAGGCCCTGATTCTGGTCTCACTGGCCCCAACACCAGCCTAACCCCTCAGCTGGCTCTGTTCCCGGCTTCGCTAGCCCCAGCACTGGCCTAACTGCTTGGCAGGCTCCGATCCCAGCCTCGGAGGCCTCAGTAGTGGCCTTGCCTCATGGAAAGCTCCGATGCCGGCCGCTGGCCCCGGCACCAACCTAACCCCTCGGCAGGCTCCGATACCGGCCTCGGAGGCCCCAGCACTGGCCTTGCATCATGGTAAGCTCCGACGTTGGCCATTGGCCCTGGCACTGGCCTCATCACTCGGCAGGCTCCAATCCGAGCACCCTCTTCCCCAGCCATTTGTCCCCTGTTCTCGAGGGTGCGTGGTGGTAGCATTCTGCCTCTCGGGTTGTTACTTCAAAGGTTCCAGGTGTAATACATCAGATCTTTGCCTCCCCTGAGTACTGGCCACTGCCATTGCCACTGCCTCCACCATTTCAAATCTTTCCCAAGCTCTTTTTCCACTCTGAATGTTGTCCAGTGTTCCTTAGCATGCACAACGGTAGCATTCCTACATCTGGTGTAATTTCTCCAAAAAAATAAGGTTGGTAGGATCCTATTTCTGCTTCTCCTGAATACACGTCTCCACCACCATCACAGAGACCGCTTTTAACACCCCCTTTCTCCTTGGTCTCCGCTAACCTCTCTCCTTACAGGTGACTTCCAAGATTCTTAACAATGTAGAGAAGCAGTCCTCCTTCACGGGGAAATTTTCCAAAAGTTCTAGTTCATTTGGATAAGTTTTTTCTGCATCTCCAGTATCCTGGCATCCGCCTCGGCCTTCTTGACCCCTCTCAGATATTTTTCTTTTTTATTTTTCTTCCCCCCCCCCTTTTTTTTAAATAAGAGAAGACAGTATGTGTAGTTTGAGGAGGTAGTGGGATCAGGCACTCAGCACTGTAACACAGCCCGGTTTCCCCATGGGTCCAGCGTGTTCCGCACTATTCTGCCTGGGGCCCAGAGTCCTGCCACCTGGGCCCCAGCTCTTCCAGGGGTCCAGCGTGCCCCGCCCAACCCTTCCCCAGGACCCACGGTCTTATGACCGGGCCTGCTTTCTCCAGGGGTCTGGCATACTCCGCGCGATCCCGCCCGGGGCCCAGAGTCCTGCGACCCGGACCCGGCTCTTCCAGGGTCCGGCATGCCCCACCTGACCCCTGCCCGGGACCCAGGGTCTAACAACTGGGCCCACTTTCTCCAGGGGTCTGGCGTGCTCCGCACAGGCCGGCCCAGGTCCCAGAGTCATGCGACCCTGGCCCTGGCTGTTCCGGTGTCCGGTGTGCTCCTCCCTTTCTTTTTTATTGTTTGAAATTTAGGGTGGGTTTTCACTCTGAAAATTTGGTTTTGATAGTTTAAGGGAAAATATTATCATATCAATATTATACCCAATAGTTTTCCCTTCCTCCCTTCCTCTCTTCCTTCCTTCCTTTCATTCTTCCTTTTTTCCTTCCTTCCTTGCTTCCTTCCTCTCTCCTTCCGTCCCTTTCTTCCTTTCTTTCTTCCTTCACTTCTTTTTTCTTTCCTTCTTTTCTTTCCTCCCTCCTTTCCTCTCCACCTTCCTTTCTTCCTTCCCCCTTTCTATCTCTTCCCTCCTGCCTTCTCTCTCTCACTCTCATTCTTTTCTGGATTTTATCTTTTAATTTTCTAAAATTTATATTAGCATATTTTGGGCTTTCTGGATTTACTTTGTATTCTTAGTTTTCTTATAATTATTGTTTATTTTAGTAAGACATGTTCCATGAGAATCTTAATTTTTTCTTCCTGATCTATATAACCTTAAATGTTTTAATGCTGTTATTCAATTATTTCGTGCAATTATGTACACATTAATTCATTTCACACATATATTCACACTTTCTAAGAACCTCAGCTCTTTTTCATATCAATCTCTTTTCATTTTGTAGTGAAAACCTGTCTTTCTCTAAGGACAATAGAAAAGCCATATTATTATTTTTCTCTCATATATCAATTGCCCAGGGTTTTACTTTTTTCTTACTGAATTTTAAACAGTATTTTCATAATACTTTTTCTTAAATGTTGGCTGATTCTTGATTGTTCGCTTGCCTAAGGTCATCTTTAACCTCTGTGTGGATCTTCTTTCAGATTACTTTATTAAACCTCTGAGGGCTGCAGCTCTGGAATTTAGAACTGGACCATCCCCCAAAGGCTCATGTGTTGGAGGACTGATCCCCAGACCATGGTAGAACTTTGAAAGATGGGTCTAGTGGAAGGACCTGATACAGCCCCTTGGAGGTAGAACTTTGAAAGATGGGTCTAGTGGAAGGACCTGATACAGCCCCTTGGAGGGCTATTGTGACCCCAGACCCTTTTTGTCTCTATATTTGGCCCCATATTTCCATGATGTGAGCAGTTTTCTCAGCCCTGCAAATCCACCATAATGTTCTGCCCCACCAGAGTTCCAAAGGCAACAGGGCTGAATGACCTTGGACTGACACCCCAAAACCATGAGCCAAAATGTAACTTTCCTTCTTTTAAGCTGATTTACCTCAAGTTTTGTCACAACATTGGAAAGCCGACTCAAACAAGTTCCCTGATTGCTTTTGGCCTGGGTTTGGTGACAATTCACGCTCTCAAAGGAAATAACTACAGGGGATATTGCAGCTATCTATTGGCTCCTGTGTTCAAAGGCTCTGTCTCTCTGCTCAAATGTTCTGTGGGTCTAGAATAAGCACCCAGCTGGTCCAACAGATGATCCTTCAGTGATCACTGTGGGACTCTCCCTGAGAGACTGCTCATTCCACATGTCTTCACTAGGGGTCTTCAAAGCAGCTCCTTAGACAACAGAGCTCTCCCCTGTGTGTGCAAGGGTCACATTTCCTCTCAGAGTATGTTGTTTTCTTTTGTCCTAACCACATATAGGTCATACTACTTATCAATCTTTTTCAAGATGTTAATATTTCTGTTTCTCTATTGACACACTTACCTTTCAGCCCTGATTTTATGTTTCAAGGTTTAATTTTAAAATATGCTCCTTTTTAATGGTGTATGATAATCCCACATCTTGATGAAGTTCAGGATGGTAGAGGCATACATGCACACCGCACTCACTGAGCCCTCCTCCAGCCCCAACTCCCTTGCCCTCCCCACCTTCCGTGTGCAGCACAGTGATTGGCTTTGATAAGTTTGTGTGTGCACATCAGGTCCATCGAGGTGTTTCCCTCTTTGGTTCTTCTTCCCTGCTCACACCTCCCTCAGTTAGGCCCCATTCTTCACTCCACTGAGGTTTCTTCTCATTTGTCTGGAGTTCTTCCTGTATCCCAATTTCTCTCTAGCTCCTGCATAGGTGTGAGAATATCCAGCCCTTCATGTTGTTTTTGATTGACTAATTTCACTTAACTTAATATTCTCTAGTTTCATCCATTTTCCTGTAAATGACATGATTATGTTTTTTTATGACTGAGTAAAATTCCATTGTGTATATATCTCAAAATTTTGTAATCCATTCATCTATTGATGAATATCTTGGCTGGTTCCATAGTTTAACAATTATGAATTGTGCAGCTATAAACTTAGATAGACATGTATTACTATGGCATTCTGTTCTCAATTTCTCAGGATAGGTACTCAAAAGTGGTATAGCTGAGTCATATTATACGTTCACTTTAATTCTTCTCAGGATCCTCCACACTGTTTTCCATAGTGGTTGCACTAATTTGAAATCCCACCAACAGTGCATTAGAGTTCCTACTTCTCCACATCCTTGTCAGCATTTATTATTGTTTGTCTTTTTAATGATTGCCCCTCTTCTTAAAGTTAGGTCAAATCTCAGGATAGTATTAAATCTACATCTCTGATTGCTAATGATATTGACATTTTAATGTATTTATTGGACATTTGTACCTCTTTTGTGAAGTGTTTATTTAGTTCACTTGCCCATTTTTTATTTGATTATTTGTTTTATTTTGGCAGTGAGTTTCTTGAGTTCTTTGTATATTCTAGATACTAGTCCTCTATTTAAGGAATAGCTAGCAAAGATCTTTTCTCATTCAGTAAGGTCTTTCTTGAGGTTCTTGATGATTTTCTTTGCTGAACAGAAGCTCTTCAGTTTAATGCGATCATAAATATTAATCCTCATTTTAAATTCTTATGCCTTTGGGGACTTGTTGAAGTCTTTACCTATGCCTATATGTTGGAATGTTTGTCTTATGCCCTCCTACAAATTTTCTAGTCTAATATCCAAGTGTTTGATCCATCTTGAATTTACTCTTATGCAGATGAGAAAGTGGTATTTATTTTAATTTTTTGCATATGTAAAATTATTTGACTTTCTAGTGAAACCAAATAGTCTAGGCTTTTCTTCTCTTTTGATTCTTCAGATCTGTATTCAGCTATTTTATAAAAATTCTATTTTATAACTGGGAATAGTGCTTAGAAATTAGTGTCTGAACAGGAGTAGAACTCATCACTGAGGGAGGACTGTTGGGTCCAAGCCTTTACAGTAGAAAATCTGGGAGAACTCCTCCATCTCTAACTTACGTGTAAAGTTCTCTTCCACATTTTCCCACATCGCATGCATCTATTTTATTTCACAGTAAAACTTTGACTCTTAACTTTGTTAATACATCAGTTGCTCAGTCTTCCAAAACACAAATAATTTCAGAATCATTGTACCTATACCAGCATGAAAAGTAAAAAGTCCCATCAAGAGTTGTAAATTTCTTTGATGGTCTTGTTCGTTTTGTTTAGCCTGAGGGTGTATAAACCAAGCTCCGAGTTCCGGAATTATTTGGCTTGGCCCCTTGCCTCTATAACGTGATTGCTATTCATTTGAAATACAAATCAATCGGAGTCCGTTTGCATCTAGTTTCAGGATTTACTTCCACATCCTTATGTGTTAATTTTGTTTTGAATAAGTTGAATATTAATATAGCTCAAAAGGTATAAACTAGACTTACAGAAAGATGGCGACCAAGAGAAGCAGCAAAATTCAGTCTTGCTGACACTTGATCTCATCATCATGAAAGCAGCAGCTTTTCAAGAAACAACAAACAGAACAAAACTAAACAGAGCACTGCTAATTGAAAGGCAGCAGAAAAAAAGCGAGAAGGCAGAACAGAGGGCAGAAAAGTACCCTGCCTGTGCTTCCAACTGCTGTCGCACCATCTTGGCTCACCAAGGCAGGGCTGTTGGAACTGTGGCTTCCAGAGACCCCCAGCAAAGAAGCCAGTGTATACAAAGGTATACTAGGAGAATCGGTTCTGTCTTTTTGCTCTATTTACCCAGTCTTTTATTACATTTGGCTTACCCTTTCTGTGTGTGTGTGTGTGTGTGTGTGTGTGTGTGTGTGTGTGTTTGTGATGTTTAGCAAAAATTAAGTAGAGGTTTATGTTGTGATAGACAGAGTTCTAACATGATCGCCCAAAAGTTAACCATGACCTTATATAGTCTCTATTTTTTTTAGTACAGGTGAACCCTATGACTTCCTTCTAGTCAATAAAAAAAGAATATGTAAGGAAAACATCATTTATTTCATTATGTTACATTACATAAAAATGGACAGAAATAGAGAATGAGCGCATTTCCTGCCAGCTTTGAAGTCACAACCTGCTGTTTTTGAGAAGACCCATGAGGAAGCCATGCGGAAATGGAACTGCAGGGTTCTATAGGTTCTGGGTGTGGGCCCAGCTGACACCCAGCAGGAAAGGAAGGCTCTCCATCCTTCATAAACAAGGATAAGGAATTCTGCCAGCAAAACCACATGAAATTGGATGAGGACTCCAAGATTCAAAATGGAGAGAAGCCCACCTGACACCTTGAATTAAGCCTTTTAAAACCTGGAGCCGACGAGGTAGCTGAGTTAAGCCTGGACCAGCAACTCATTGAAGCTGAGATTAAAATAAATAAATAAATAAAAATACATAAACCATTAAATTTGTGGTGATTTGTTTCTTAGCATAGAAAACTAATAAATATATTTTATATTCATTTTTAAAGAAAATATTATACTTTTGGTTCTATTCTTTTGCATTTAAGACAAAACACTTTATCCTGGAAATCTGCTTATGAGCTAATTTATGGAGATGGTCTTCATTGTTAAGATTGCAGATGCACAATGTTCTCTTTTGGTTGTCAGTCATTTTCCAATATTTGGACAGTTATTTTGTATTTTGTAATTATAAATAATAATTAGTTTAACATTTTAGGAATGCAAAAATATTTTTTCTTATTGCTAAAGTATCAAAGTGGCATTAGGTTTATATGACTACAGAGTTTAGCTTTGATTTGGGTCTCATAAATCATTTGTTTCACAATTTCCCTATTTATTTAGCTTGTTCTTTGTGTGCAATAGCTTTGTTCTCTCTCTCTCTCTCTCTCTCTCTCTCTCTCTCTCTCTCTCTCTCATTACACATACACATATATAAGTATTTGATAGTCAGGTTTATATTTTTGTTCTACTGGCTACCTTTATATATTTCCTCTTATAAGTGCCTTCAGCCACCTTTATTCTTCTTTTATCTTTATCTGTTGTTTCTTAGTTTTAAATGATACCCTTTGATTTTACTTAAAAATGTGTACCTTATTCAATGATGCTATTCTCATTTTCCACTTGTTTAATGTTAGAAGCTCTCCTTTTTCAGGACATATGACACTTGCATACTCCCCACAGATACGTGTGCTGGCCATTCCTAGTTCTATTATTAAATATGCTTTCTCTCTCTGTGTCTTCTAGATTGGTGCAGATGGGTCATATGCTATTTTACTTGTGCTTAGTGTTAATTTCATATGGAACTTGTTGGGGAGCAGGTCATGTGGAAATATTCAAATTGTTCATCAGTATTCATGCTACGCGACCTGATTTTCCTTTTTCATTTCCCTCATTGGCTTTTTTGGTTATTTCCTTTACTTAAAAGTATTCGTCTGAAATTTGGAGTCAGGGACACAGCAAACACATATCCTCATCTTGTCAACCTCATGGCACGTCTATATCTGTCATTGTACCCTCTGCATATATTTTCTGGGTGAATTTAGACATTCTGTTTTGGCTTCTCAGCCAGATGGCAAGACCATCCTGTTTTAGTGTTTTAGTCCGTCAGCCAGTGTCCCCGTGTCATCACATCACAGCCTCTGTGTTAACTTCTGCATCGCTTTGGCAGATATTATTCTGACATGATTTGACAAGTTGGAGGACAACACGATTTACTGCACCGTCATTTTACCTCCACAGCTCTCTTCTGGAGGCAGCTCACTCAGAGGAGGGAACAGTGGTGTCAAGAAGGTCTGCTGGGGGAAGGTGATTGGCAGGTAGGAGTCAACCAGGTAAGAAAGCAGACAGCTGAAGAGGTGTTGCAGGGGGCTGGTCATGTGGAGAGGTAAAGGCCCAAGGAAGTAGGCAGGAATACTTTGCAACACAAAGCAGAGTATAGCACTAGAAGAGGGGCAAAGATAGTGATCAGGACAGCAGAGCCGTCTCCAAGCACACACACTGCCATGCTGAAAGTGGCAAGGAAATAGCTTCTTTAATTAAATACACATAACAGGAAGTGCAGTTTTATTCCCATGGCAGTCTCAGGGTCATTGGTATGTTCATCTTTCCTTCATCTTGACACCTTCTAGAAGACTTTATGTTTTATAAATTAAGAGGGTGATTCTGCTACATGAATTTGTTCTCTTCTCTGTATCTTTGAATTCTTCTTACTCTTCTCTGCTTTTATTGTAATCTATTTTAGTATTTTTTTTTTTTAGTGGTACTGGGGTTCCTGGAAACCCTTCTACCTTTGGGCTACACTCCCAGACCTATTTTTATACTTTTTAAAAAAAAAATTGAAAACAGGGTCTCTTAAGCCAGCGCGGCTGGCTTCGAACCTGTGCGATCCTTCTGTCTCCGGCTCCCAAGCGCGGGGATTACAAGAGTGAGCCACCACGCCCGGCCATTTTAGTATGTTTACTGATAATTTTACATGGGGTTTTCACTGGGATTATCAAGTCTCAAATGGCTTTTCTTCTCAAGTTGTGCAAAGAATATCTCTACTTCTCCTCCTTCTCCTCCTTCTCCTCCTCCTCCTCCTCCTCGTCCTCCTCCTCCTCCTCCTTCTTCTTCTTCTTCTTCTTTCTCTCTCTCTCTTTTCTCTCTCTCTCTCTCTCTCTCTCTCTCTCTCTCTCTCTCTCTCTCTCTTCTCAGGGCAATCAAAACATAAGGCTGTGAGATCATGTTCCAGGCCTGAGAAGGTTCCTGAAATGAATTTTGCTAATCAGAAACATGAAGTATAATGGAAGGCATTTATTTATATTTCGTGCTTTATTCTTTTGATTATTTATTTATTGGTACTAAAGATTGAATTCAGCTATATTTTACCCCAAAGCTACACCTCCCAGCCCTATTTGTTTATTCATTTTATTTTTATTTATTTTTCAATTTATTTATTTTCTATATGTTTTGAGAAAGAAGCAGGGTCTCACTAAATTGCTAAGGCTATCCTTGAACCTGCAATCTCCGTGCCTCAACCTCTCTAGTATTGGTTATTACAAGTGTGTACCAACATGCCTTGTTGCCTTATTCTTACAAATTATAGATATGAAGAGAACAGAAGAAGGAAAGAAATGGAAAGAAGGGAAGAAAGGGAAAGAAAGTGGTAGACTTATAGGAGAGAGAAAGTTGAGAGCATTTCTTAGTAAGCAATACCAACTAGTACCCTACCACCTTGCTATGTTTTTGAAACTTCCAAGTTGTTAAACAAGAATTTCCTCCCACTCTAAGATTTGGAAATTCTACACTTTTACCTTACAGCCTTTTTTTTAGTAACTTTGCTTGCAACCTTAATGCAGGACTCAGACTATACTGAGCAGTTTTAGCTAGTCCAGATTTTGAATCACTTTCTATAGATGCAAAGAACTAGAGAAATGAGAGAAGCTCTTTCTGTGCAGACGGGAGCAGCTGTTGTCTACTGAGTTTCTATGATGGTAATGTCAGGACATCAGGTGAACGCTACCCAGTGTCCAGGGTCTGTGACTGGGGCTGCAAATTATGCCCTCTGTGCCCAAGAGAGAAGACCCTAGTCTTTCATTTCTGATAGGATTTTGAGTAGTGTCCCTGAATACTTACTCCCTACTCTCCAGAGAGATAACTATCTCTTCACATATTTTTTGCATAAATTTACCCTATTGAGCTTCTGTTGCTTGCAGTTAAAACTCTAATTAAGTAAGTCACTAAGATATTTTTGGAACTCAGTTTCCCCTCCGGTGGAACTGCCTCACTCGCTTAGATATTTTAGTAAGTCAGTCTGGCATCCTACGAGAATTTATCAAATCCATTTTATGTTTGAAATTAAGAAGTGAGTATACGCAGGTTTTTGAAGGAGAGGTAACAAACCACAGAGTAACTCACTTTGACTTTTCAGAAACGATTTCACACTCATTAGTAATGTTCTAATACCGACGTGGTTAATGATATGAGAGTGAATGTCTTACTCCATTTAGCAGATTTTTCTTTATGATAGAAGTATGTTAAGTACAGAAAGAAGACCTTTATGATTTTGAAAAACAGTGTTGGACTGCAGCTCCAATGAGAAGTGATCTTTTAAAGGGGTGCTTAATTTGCCATTGTGAGCAGACTCATACTTTCTATGGGGATTTGAAGATTCTGCCTGAAGAGATAATGAAAGAAGCCTGAGATGTTCTCTGAGAAGGAAAAGAGCTGCAGGGAAGAGGCACGAGAGTCAGAATATTTAAACAGAGAATTCAATTATTTTCCAGGTGAGAGAGACTCGAGAATATTTTTTAGAGCAAAATACTTTTCAGACTACCCATGCCATTCTGGAAAATATCACAAAGCAATTGATGTTCGCAAACCCTTATGAGTTGTGTGAGGTATTTTTTCCAGGTTATCAAAACACAAGTACATTTCAAACATTTTCTAGTAAAGACAGTTGAGTCTTTTCCAACTGGGACGTGGGTTTACTTTTACAGTGTACAAAATTTGTAAGTGTTATGAAAACATATAAATTTAGAAGAAACAAATTTATTTGTGCAGACATCACTGACTTTTTAAAAAATCAGTTTTTAAAGGCCAAGGTAAATTGAATGTTCTTTTTATAGTGACAGAAAATTTCGAAAGATTTTGTGGCACTTTGAAACTCACCATTTTGTACAATTACAATCCACTAATAAAAGTATAAAAATAAATAAATAAATGAATAAATGTTAAATTCCCCTTGAGCAGCTTCAGATAGTCTACTGAAAGATGTAACAAAGCAGAAAGTAAAAGTGTACTTTTCCAATCACCTGAAAAATCACTCTGACACTTCTGTGATGAACAGTTTAATGCCAAAATGTCTAACTTCTCCTTGACTGGCCCCAAAACTATTGACAAGAAATGAATACATTCTCCCATCTGCTCACCATAAACATTCACCAGGGTTATGAATATACATGGATTTTCTGGAACTTTGATGGATAAGTGCTTCGTTAGAAAGGTTTTTGGTCTCTGTAGTGTTTTATCTCAGGTTTAAAGTCTGTCAAAGCCAAGGACAATGTTATTTTACCTTTTTCTATCATTGGCACTGAGCACAGTATGTCTCCTTCATGCATATGATGGTGTCTTTGCTGTTTATTTGAAAATATTTGCCTTTGAAAATAATGTATTATATTGGTGCATTGTAATTATGCATCATATTAAGATTCCTTCTCCTACCCCCCTGTACATGTTATAACATTATTGTAATTGTTTCCTTCCCGAAGCCTCATTCCCTGCCCACCACCCTGCCTTCTTCCTTTCCCAATCTCCTTCCACTATTTTATTGGTCTTCCTCATCTTTTACCTGAAGTTCCATTTCTTTCCTATTTTTTCTTTACTTTCCATATATTTGAGAAAACATATGACTCTTGACTTTCTGAGACTGGCTGATCTCAATTAACGTCTGCAAAATTCTGTTCATTTTCCTAAAAATGGCATGATAATCTACACTGTGTACACATATTGTATTTTCTTTTTTTAAATTTTGTTGTACTAGGGATTGAACCTAGGGCCATTCTATCTCTAAGGTATACTATAAGTCTTCTTTTATATTTTATTTTGAAACAGGGTCTCATTGATTCATGGAAGACTTCACTAAGATTTTTAGGCTCACTGCCAACTTGGAATCCTTCTGTCTTAGCCTTCCAAGAACTGAGATTACAGGCATGTATCCCCATGCTTGGCCTACACATTTTCTTTATCCACCCATCTGTTGAGGGACAGCAAGGTAAGTTCCATAATTTGGCTATTATGAACCATGCTCCTATAAACATGGGTATGCACACATCACTATAGTATTTTAACTTTAATTATTTTGGAAAAATACCAAGGAGTGGGATAATTGGATCATATTGTGGTTTTATTCCAGCTAATTTTGAAAAACCCTATATTGATCTCTATAATAGTAGTAGTAGTTTACAATCCTCCCAACAGCATATAAGGGTTTCTATGTCCCCACATCCTTGCCAGAATTTATTATTGCTTGTAGTCTTAACTGGAGTTAAATGGAATTTCAATGTAGTTTTAATTTGCATTTTATTGATAGCTAATGATGTTGAATATTTTTCATGTATTTGTCAGCCATTTGAATTTCTTCTCTTGTGAAGTCTGTGTGGAATAAGGACTCACAAAACTAAAATGAATCTTGAAATGTAATTAGCAACTTTTGGCTTCCCAGATAATCTTGCTGTTTTGTTTTTCAAGTCACTTTTTAAAATCATAATATTTTTAAACTGAAATTTATGGGACACTAAGGTAGGTGCCAAGATATGATGGTGATCATATAGATTACATCTCTAACCTTATGTCTAGTAAGAGACATATATAAATAAAAATTACAATCAAAACTATAAAATGGGAAAAGCCAGGCATAGTGATGCATGCTTGTAATCCCAGCATTTGTGAGGCTGAGACAAGAGGATTGTGGCTTATGGACAGCTTCAGCTACTTAGTGAGGCCCTCTGAAACTCAGTGAGACCCTGTTTCAAAATAAAGAATAAAAAACTGGGCTGGGGATGTAGCTCAGAGAGAGAATGCTCCTTGGTTCAATACCCAGTACCTCAAAACCAATCAACCAACCAAACAAACAAACAAAAAACTGTAAAATGGGAACTATGATAATGTTGTGAAACATTTTTTCTAAAACAGGATTAAAGAAGTGTTCTATGAGCAGTCCACTTTATATCCCCAAAGACATCCAAATGACTGGCAGATTCTGCTGCACTAATGATCAGTTTAATTATTTCTACCTCTTATCAATACCTCCTGTCCGTATTCATCATTGAAAGGTTAGAGAGATGAGTTCAACTTCTTGGGGGAGTAATTTCTGAGAATGACAACAGAAAATGCATCTATAAATACCAGACATATAGGATAAAAAAGAGTACTCCAGGCAGAAGAAACGGTTTATGTAAATAAAACTCCCAGTGAAAGCTCATTGCTGGTATAGTTGGCCCTCACTCCCTGTTCAGGACACACTACGCACCTATGATGTCCAGTGACTATGCACACATTCCATGGAAAGCCTCTATCAACACAGAGATTTTAAACATAAATTTCAAGAGGGAAAAATAAATCTGAAGTTATAAAAGAAACTTTCCATTCACCGTGTTCCTGGGGAAAGAAATGAATCAGCAAACCTTCCATTCAGTAACAAATATAAGAAAGAAATGATACCAAATCATTATAAAGATAAAATTGAGATTCTTCAAGGAAACAGAGGAAGTGATCAACTTTATCTTAAAAAAATGAAAATAAAAATAGTGATGGAAGATTGAATCATACACGGGAGTGGGGATGCAACTCACTGGAAGAGCACTTGCCTAGCACGTGTGAGGCCCTGGGTTCTATCCCTAGCACCACAAAAAAGGAATGACTTATAATGATGGAGTTGGAGATGAGCCACTTGACACCCAGATTCCCAGGTCTTGATGCCATATGATAATAGTAAAAGGCCTGAGATTGACTTAACATTTTGTGATCTGTTTAGCTTTAATCAAGCTCTGCCCAGGGTGGTTGACTTCTAGTTACCTTCCACTTACCAATCAAGGGATCAAGGTAGTAGTATAAAGTCCTGGGCATCATGGCCGAATGAAAGGCGTCACTTATGAGTAGTTTCAGCTCCTGGTTACTGCCTGACACTATTATTTCAAACTACACTACTTTTCCTTTTGTCCAACTCTGACTGGGTCTTTTCCCTTTCACAGGTGTGGTTCCCAACAGCATTTCCTAACAAATGACGTGCACTAAACTCGATCTCACACTCTGCTTCCCAAAGAATATAACCTGAAAGAAAATGCAAAACATCCGATAGGAGATACAAAGATAAGAACAGCACACATGATGGAAAATGGCAGTACTGAGGAAAAAAATTAAAATGAATTATGCCATGGTATTTAAAACCACATCAGAAAATAAGAGTCAGCTGTGTCAAGGACAAGCTGGAAAAAAACTTGCAAAATGCAGTTGAAGTCGGCCAAGAGGAAAGCAATTAGAGATAAAATGAAATATATGGAAGTAAGGTGCTAGCGTGAAGATTCAGATTATTAAGTAGAACGACCGAAGTAATTACAGTGCAGAAAATGTATAAAATAGAAAACAGTATTTTATTCTTTACGTACAGAAATATATAAAGTTTGAAGTGTGCATGATGTTTGCCTTAGTTTGAGATAAAAAAAAAATTCAGTTTGGATAGTTTTTGGAGTGTTGATCTCAGAGCACAGGGTTGGGAAGAATGAGAGACCTGGGGCAAAGGATGGAAACATTTGTGAAGGGTACATTTATGAGTGGGCTGGCACATGGGACCCTGGTTCAGTGTAGAAACAACCTCAGAGGTTCAATGTACAACCAATCTCAGAATTATCCCACCAGAAAATGGGAGGCTGGAGCATTTTCTCCTGATTCTCATTTTGTATCCATGAAATTCAACCCTGGTGGCATCCTCTCTTCCACACGACAGTAATAATAATGAGCAACCAAGTCCACGCCTCACACTGGGTAACACCTTTAGGGAGAGAAGAGGAGTAACGGGTTTTTCACACAGGGGAACACAAGGCACGCACAAAGAAATTCGATGAAATAAGAGGAGAGGGTTAGCTGGCTTGGCTCTTGAAATCATTCAAAATAATCCTCGTCTGGGAAAAAAGAAAATGGCATGAACACAAGGTACATAAAAAGTATCATGGTAAAAGAGGAAAATAGGTGATTGCACATGAACTGACCAAAGACGGAATACAAGATTGGCAGAATGTGGTAGGAAAATAAATATGCCCAGTCAATAAAATGATAGGCACAATCAGCCCATGGAAACTGAATGACCCCTACTGGTGTGGTATCCAACAGTGAGCACCAGGTTAGCAATGTGCACTGTGCTTAGGATTGCACATCATGCATATTGGTTGAATGAACTTACATGGGAATGACTATTTTTAAATTTCACACTAACGTTTGTACCCAGGCACATTCTACTTTTGAGATACACATCCAGTCCTATTTTATTTTTTTATTTTGAAACAGAGTTTGATTAACTTGTGAAGCATCTTGCTATGTTGCTGAGGCTGACCTCAAACTCCAAATCTTCTTGTCTCATCCTCCCAAGTAATGGGATTATAGGACTGCATCCTCATGCCTGGCATAAATAAATCCATTTAATGTGATTTAGCATTGGTAAGCATATTCACAACAGAAAGTAGCTCATTATTGTTTAAACAGTATACAAAGTAGTATATCAATTAATTTAAAAGGTAATTTTACAGAAGTTCAAGAAAGTAAGAGAAAGCATAGTGTTTCTGTATTTGATTCCCCACACATACTGGTACTAAATCACTACAGTGTTTTACTTGTGTTTACACACACACACACACACACACACACACACATACACACACACGCATGCATGCATGAACACACATATATATCAACATTTGCATGAACTCACTTGTCAGTATATATGAGAAGCAATATATCAGTATGTCATTAATCCTATAAATTAGATGGAATATGAACATGACTAGAATACAAATAAAAAATTAAATGTCAAGTATAATAACTATACCAAACTGAATTTGATTAAAATAATTAAATGGAAATGGATAAATTTCAGAATATTAAGAACCAAAAATATTATAATGCAATTTAATATCAAAAAGCTAAACTGCTATAGATCAATATGTAAATACTAATAATTATAAAAATTCTATGAAACCTACAGTGTAGAGCTGAAGTTATATACATAGGAAAACGTGTAACTTAAAAATATAAACTCCAAGGCTGGTGTGGTGGTGCAGGCTTGTAATTCCAGTATTTGAGAGGCTGAGACAGGAGAATCATGGTTTGAGGACAGCCTCAGCTACTTATCGAGGCCCTTTGCAACTCCTTGAGACCCTGTTTCAAACTGTAGAATAAAAAATAGGACTGGGAGTGTAGCTTGAAGGTAGAATACCCCTGCATTCCATCCCCAGTACTTCAATATACATATATATATATATATATATATATATATATATATGTATATATATATATATATATATTTGCCATAATAAAATAAGTAGAATAAAAAGAAAATATGATAATAAAAAAGATAAAAGTAGTAAAACAAACATGTAAATGTAATAAATGGAAACCATGAAATTGCATAAAATGAAAATTTAAATGAATGACCATGACTATGAACAATACTATAGAAAATGTAAGGTCTAAATAAAACACATGATTTTCTATCAAATATATTAACCATAATTGACTGTAAACTACTACTTCCCAAATAACAAAGAAACAAAAACACACATAAATAGTCTCAGAGGTCATCATAGGTGAATTATTTCAAAAAGCAATGGTTTAATGTCATTTATAGCAGTCTAGGGAATTTTATATAAATTTTTAAAGATAGTAGTTATAGGTAGGTTTACTGTGGATTTATTTGCAACAGCAAAAATATAAAAACAACCTGCACAGATGGCATTTGAAGGGGCATAAATAAAATAAAAGTAAGACTCATCTACATAACAGCTACAATGAGGGTAAGGAAAATGGGACCTCATTTCTCCAAGAAAAAATTCTACAGGAAGGGAAGGAGGGAGGGAAGGAAGGGAGAGAGAGGAGAGAAGTGATACATCGACTGGGTGTTCAAGGATGAGTAGATGTAGGTATCTACATTAGTACAAAATAATTACAAAATTCCATAGGCATAATCCAAGCAAGACTTATATAAAAACCTGTAGGTAAGATGTTGTTAGCCTCGTGCATTTGCAAGGATAGAAGAGGAGACTAGAAGATTTGGTTGGTATAGGAGTTAATATTCCAGAACAACTTTCATTCATCCATGCACCCCTCTGAAATGTAATTAGTGATGTGCTGTAGTTAAACTAGCTCTTGAAATTACCTGCAGAATTTATGAAATTCAGAGCTCCATAATCATAGACAAATTATGATAGTCAATAACATGAATAAAACTGCAATATAGGAAGTGTTGTATTCAGTTTGCCTACTAAGAATGTACATAAGTTAACATGATTAAGTTAGTTATGTTTGAATTAATGTGTGTGCACATGTTATTACTAATATTCATCCCACATCACTGAACACTGACTAAATTACTAGCCACATGGAGGATTTGCTAAATCTTTTCTTTTATACCCTTGGCTATGTGATATTACTGCTTTAATTCTGGACCCAGTTATGATCCATGTATCATGTTCTATATTTTTATTTTTACTATTATTATTATTTATTATTATTATTAATTTGTATAATTGGAAAATTATTCTAAACCATTTGTATTGTTTTCACGTTCCAAACTTTCTCAATTCTAGTTAATCCCTTATTACTTATTTTTCTATATTTCTTCATAGGGATCTTTGTGAAGGTTTTAATTCTGGACCCAGTTATGATCCATGTATCGTGTTCTATATTTTTATTTTTACTATTATTATTATTTATTATTATTATTAATTTGTATAATTGGAAAATTATTCTAAACCATTTGTATTGTTTTCACGTTCCAAACTTTCTCAATTCTAGTTAAGCCCTTATTACTTATTTTTCTATATTTCTTCATAGGGATCTTTGTGAAGGTTTTAATTCTGGACCCAGTTATGATCCATGTATCGTGTTCTATATTTTTATTTTTACTATTATTATTATTTATTATTATTATTAATTTGTATAATTGGAAAATTATTCTAAACCATTTGTATTGTTTTCACGTTCCAAACGTTCTCAATTCTAGTTGAGCCCTTATTACTTATTTTTCTATGTTTCTTCATAGGGATCTTTGTGAAGGTTGAGGTTCAAGGGTACTTGCCCACGTGTACCTTTTTAAAATGGCAAGCTATCTCATTATGTTGTCACATAAACTACCCTGGAGTTCGGCGAAAAATTTCCTAGATTAAGAGGTAACTGAAAATTCCCTTTGCTTTCCAAGAGTAGATGAATGCTCTGGTTCCTTCATTATACTATCAAAGAAATATTCCTGCACAAAGCTCACTTTTCCTTCACCTTTATTACTCTCCCTGCCTTGGCATCCTGGGACTGTTTTGGCTTCAGGTTCAGGGTCCAGGTTGTGGTAGGGTCTGGAAAGACCCTGCAGAGAACAAGCACATGTCTCCTGGGATGTTCTAGACAGACCCATTGGCCTTCCATCATTCTTCAAGAAAGGGGCTAGATTTCATTTTCTCATTCCCTAATTATTCTACAAGTATTTTTTAAATAGATTGTTCATCAGGCCTCCATTCTGAAGAAGCGATATAGATAAATAGAAGAAAATAGAATGGTTTGAGTGCCAAGAAAGAAACGTGTTTGATGAGAGCATAGTAGAAGAAGAACCTATACAATGTGAGAAGGGGGACCCTTTCTTGGGAATGTAACATGTGTGTTATGTCATCAAACCAGATGAGATCAATCTAGAGGAAGATGATGGCAGTGATGGCTCTGATGGTGGTGGGAGTGCGGTGTATGTGTTTGTGTCTGTGTGTATGTGTGCGTGTGTGTTTTGTTGGAGATGTTACAAGAGAAGAGAAAATGTAGCACAAAGCCCAGAGGCACAAGGTAGCCCAGCGCTTTCTATACCAAAAGGGAGTGGGAGAGAGAAGTACTTTAACCACCCACGTGAGACGTGCGTTAGAGGAATTGGCTGGATTTTAACTTAAGCAGTTGAACTTCTCAAGATGAGATTTTCCACATTTGAAGCAATTCAGAAGCAATTCATACATGATAACATATAGCAGAGGAATAAATATTGTGCCTTAGAAAGGTTTTCTTTTGCTTTCCTATTTACAAAGCCATTTGGATGATCAACTAATTTCCATCTTTAAAACAGTTGTAAAAGAAGCATCTCTGTGGGCAAAGAGAAAAGAAATGGAAGTAAATATTTATTGGCACATTTCATTTTCTCTTAAGTTTTCAGTCATGCATTGGATCAAATAAAGCTAAAAGACTTCCAGGATCAAAGGGCTAAATATCATGAAGTGGCCATATGAATTCCAAAGCTATCTTTCACTTCAGAATATATTAAGAATGTCTTTGGTGACCTATAGAAAAAGATTTTGTGCGTTTGCTCTCAATTTGAAATAAACTCTTCCTAGCACAGAAAAGACACTCATAATTTGCTTAATGCTTGCCTTGTGCAGCAGAAAAATAAAACAAAATCTAATAGATGGTGGTGAAAGGAGCATTCATAAGTGCCTGCGGTTTGAAGGCATTGATTTATTTATTCATTCATTCCACAATTTGTTTTGTGACTACATTTTCAGAGTGCAAAGCACTGAAGATACTGGTGGAAAAACCAGACCTGCTTTTGCTGTTTCGGGAAACTACATTCTGTAGAGTCACAAAGATGAGCAACACATGAACAGAGGCAGGTTATTATAAATGCTATGAAGTAAGTAGATGGGGTGATTGGGTAGAGAATAGATCAGGGATGACACATGAAATAGAGCAATAGAGAGAGTCCTCCTTTTCAGAAGACCTTCAAGCTAAAGCTTGGATGCTGGGGCTCCTTAAAGCTCAGTTTACAGATTCAAAATTGAGATCAAAATAGGATCATGTGATAGGAATTTTGAGAGCATTGAGCGTTTGTTTAGAGCCTGGAGGTTAGTAACTGATACATATTATTATTAAAAAAGTTACTTATATAATATACCTCTGTGCATATTTTTTTTCAAGATCGATGAAGCTTACAAAGGTGCGCTCAGGGTGCAAAGACTGTGCATTTCCCAAATCTCCTTTTTATAAGTACATTAAAGGATGGGGCATCAGATTTTAAAATGGCCCAGTTTCCTCAAAAATAGCATCTTTGTTCTCATCAGTTCATTCCCGTGCAGGGGACCACATGAGAGAGAGACAGGAAGACTGAAAATGCGCAGGACAGGCAGCACTTACTTTTATTTTGTCAGTTGCTTATTATTCCCACCTGATCTTCATCCTCAGCACTTTTCTAATGCTGAATTGGCTCCAGGAGGAGATTCACCAAGGACAGAGAAGAAGAGCTGGGGTTTGGTAGAATCTGGGCTTTTTCAAGTGTGCTGAGGATCCAAGTGGAATTAGGAGTACCTGAGGAAAGTTGTCTCTGATGACTGATGGAATTCAACCACTGTTGTCTTGTGCCACTCCTCATTCTGATCTCTCTCTCCATGGCAAGTAAACTCTATCTAAAACTTTACAGATCACAGAGCAACGACGAGTGCATCATCCTGGCTGAGTCTGATCACATCAGTTTGTTATTGTGAGACTTCTGGGAAGATGGCGACCGTGAAAAGCAGCGTTTACAAGTCCTGCTAACACTCGATCTCTTTTGCCACAAAATCAGTGCTTGTCATAGCCAGAAAACACTATCAGCAGAGAAATAAAAAATGTAAACAAAAGGGACAGAGAAAAAGAAGACTAGAAGAACAACCAGAGACCAGAAAAGAAACCAGCCTGCACTGCAGTGGCAGAGCCGTGACAGCACCATCTTGCCTCACAGCACTGGGCTCCGGGCTCCAGAAAGGAAACGTAAACAAGGAGCTGAAATGAGCAGCTGCAGATCATTCGGGAGTAATTCAGCAGTTCTTTCAGCTCAAAGAACGTCTAAAACTCCCAGTGGCCAAGCTCATCAGGCCTTCCAGGGACTCAGAACAGAGCTCAAAACCAGAAAAGAAATACGGCAGCCTCACGGCCGAGGGCGTGGCAGCAACGCCATATTACCAGCAGTGGGGGCATGGAGACAGCTACATATCAGCACTCACAATAACTGTAAGTGAAATTGTGGCCCCTAAAAGAGAAATCCCAGCACTGCACCCCCAGGTATGTGCGCAGCTTTGATAACCTCCCTGGGTCTGAGATTTTGCGGTCCAACCCAGAGAAGGAGTAGTGGTGACAAAGATGCCACACCCTAGTCACAGCTCCCTATGGGAAAAAGCCAAGCTAGACACCCCCAAGGTCTCCCGCAGCCTCGATTAACTCCCTGGGTCTGAGACTTTACGATACAACCCAGTAAAGGAGTAGTGGCGGCTGAGATTATTATGAGCCAATGTATTTGCAATGAGGAAAATGGTCCTTTGAGAACCTAGCTGATCTTTCTTAGAACACCCAGGTAGTAAGGACAAAAGAGGTACCTGCTTATGGCAAGTGATTTTTGCTTGGGGAATTTAAGTTGCCATCGCTGCCTTTTATTTTTAGTGAGAGACAATGCATGGGCGTGTCATTGTCATCTTCTAAAGGGAGCACTAAAGGCAAGATTGACACTCAAATTCACCTCCTTTGTGAATCAGGGTGCAGTGTGTGATGGGCAGCCTGCTAAAGCTGATGATGATTAATACCACGTACATCTGTGGGATCTAGTTGCTATACAATCAATTCCCTTTCCTTTTTTTTATCTTGCCTGCTGGGGAGTCCTGAATAAATTTCCAGTTGGTTTCTGACACAGCCATCACCTCCTTACTTCATATATTTTCTTCTTTCCTTTTATATGCATTTTAACCTCCCTGTGGGTATTTTAATATCTATATTGATATCCATGTCTTTCTTTCTAACACTACATTTTCACTTGCATCTTTGTGGCAAGCTGCCTCTAGTCTATTTTGGAAACAGGCAGGACATAAATCATAAATATATGCTAAAACTATTTCACTCAAAGCAACTGAGCAACTTGTAAATCCAAAGGGAGTGTTTGGGGATAACAAAATGAAGCCAAATTTTTGAAGCACATTAACCTGAATAATGACACAGAGTTATGTGAGCTTTGCACTTTGAAATGATTTCATTCAGATGTCACTTATTTTCATCTCTTTGCTTATCCTTGGATCTAAATAAATACCACTCCCTTTGTTGGGAGCACCTGTGACATTTCATCAGGAAAACAACAGAGAACAGGGCCTCTGATATTCATTTGAAAAAAATTAGATAAGAAATTTCTGTCTCTGTAAAACTTGGGTGATGCATTATTAACTAACCTATGAAAATATAATTGCATTGTACACAAATTGCCGTTCCTTTTGAGTGATCTATTTTGATGGCTAGGTGGGAAATATCTCATTATATTTTAACGTCCATTATAGATGACCAAATCAAGAATGTTAATAAAGGCTTCTCTTTTGACACATAAATATTAAAAAGCTTGGGTTTCTGAATTGGAAGTGAAAATTTCAAAAGGAGTATTTTATTTTTCAAGTCAGTGTGTGTATGTGTTTGTGTGTGTGTGTGCATGCACATGTCTGTGTATATATTATGATAGTTCTAAAAAGTGTACCTATACTAAGTCTTGTTCACTGAATATTCCATAGGGAACTTTTTTTCTTTTACAAACCTGTTCCACTTATAGAAAGAGTTCTTCACTTGGAGACCCCTCCCATTTGAGGGGTTTCTTGCTGATTTCTCTTCTATCGTAGTTCCTCTTTCTCAAAGGATTGAGTTAAATGTTTTTACATGCTCAAAATAGCTCTTTATCTAGCTCTTTATTAAACAGATTTTTGACTACTCATCCTAGACATCACCCTTAAGGCTATAACATAATTTATTTTCTCAACTATAGCACACTTTAAGAACATTATTAACCAAGCCAATACCCATGAGATTGCAGACACTTTTCTCAAAGTCCCACCTATAGCACAGGGTAGATGGAAAACCTGGGGTCTGTATCAATTGTCATTTCTAGAATGTATCTTAGGAATAATTATTAAGCCTGTAATTCTAGTACTTGGAAAACAGAAGGATCACAAGTTCAAAGTCAGCCCCATCGGCAACTTATGTAGACCCTTTTATTTTTTATTATTTTATTTGTTTGTGGTCCTAGGGATGAAAACCAGGGGTATTGTACCTCCAAGCTACACCACGAGCCCTATTTTTTTAGTCTTTTTGTTCTTGAAACAAGGTCTCACAGGGTCTCATGATGCTCCTGTCTTTGCCTCCCTAATGCTGGAATTACAAGTGTGTGCCACCACACCCAGCTAGTGGGCTGGGAGTGTAGCTCAGAGGTAGAATGTCCTAGGTTCAGTCTCCAGTACTAAGAAAAGAAAGAAAAAAAAGGAAGAAAGGAAGAAAGAAAGGAAGAAGAAAGGAAGGAAGAAGGAAGGAAGGAAGAAAGGAAGGAAGGAGCAGTGGTTAGTGTTTAGGACATAATTAGTATTCAACATAATCTTGAAATTTTAATGATACCTTAAAACAGTATTTTAGCCAGGCATGGTGGCATACAATTGTAATCCCAGCACTTGGAAGGCTGAGACAGGAGGATCATGCAGGTTCAAAGCCAGCCTCAGCTACTTAGTGAGACCCTGTTTCCAAATAAAATATAAAAGGTTCTGGGAATTTAGCCCAGGGGAAAAGGTCCCTGGATTCCATTCCCAGTAAATCACACACACACTCACACACACACACACACGCACGCATTTTAGGCTCAAGATGGAATTTAACTTAAAAGTCTTTGTACCTCTGAGATACATCCCCAACCCTATTTTATTTTTATTTTGAAACATGTTCTCACTAAATGTAGGAGGGTCTTACCAAGTTGCTGAGGCTGGCTGTGAACCTGGAGTCTTCCTGTCTCAGCTTCCCAGGTTTTGGGGTGACAGGTGTGTACCACCATACCCTGCTTTGACTTATTCTTTGTGTAGAATAATTCCATGCCATGACAACAATGTGAATTATGATGTAATAAATAAAGCATGGCCTAATGAAAACTAAAAAGTCTTTTTTAATCATCCAGGCCAGGTGCTAGATTATGGTTCTATTTTCCTAGGGTGCTATTTTGAATAATTCTTTTCATGTTTTGAAATTGAGGTTCTTCATTTGCAATATATGAGCATAGGATTATTTCCAAGCAACAGAATCCATATTTGCAAGTTAGCCCTTTTACTTAAAATTAATGTATTAAAATGGTATGAATGAGGTCACCATTTGGGGAAAGTTGGGTAACTACACAAAATGAAGCTTCTAGGATCAAAGCCCAAAGTTATACCAAACTCAACGTAGAGAAGAGACTACCCATCCCACTAAAATTCAGTGCCTTGCAATAGCACTGCTTCCAGAAACTGCATGGGGACTGTAATTGTATGTAAGAAGAATGGCTGACAAAGACTGATTCCCATTTTGTCAGCTCTCTGTTTAGACTCTTGACAGTTTTAACAAGCACAAATTTTTAATACCATCCCATTTATTAATTCTTACCTTAATTTTCTGAGCTTTGGTGATCTTACTGAGGAAGTTACTAGCTGTTCCCATGTGTAGGAATGTTGGACCTACACCCTCCTCTAGAAATTATGCAATCTTTGGTCTAATTTCCAGGTCTTTGATCCATCTTGAGTTGACTCTTGTGCAGGATAAGAAGTAGGGATTTGCCGGGTGTGATGGCGCACGCTTGTAATTCCCGTGCTTGGGAGGTAGAGACAGGAGGATCGCGTAGGTTCAAAGTTAGCTTAGGAGACCCTGTTTCCAAATAAAAATGTAAAAATAGGTCTCGGAGTATAGCCTGGAGGTAGAAGGGCTTCCAGGAACCTCAGTACCACTAAATAAATAAATAAATAAATAAATAAATAAATACTTAACATTGTGGAGACTTTAGGAGCATCTCCTGCACATCCAGGGAGGTCAATATTTGCAGATATTTTTCTTTATTCCATATATGTCCAGATTCACAGATGTAGTCTGTGTGTCCACTACAGGATAAAACTGATCTCTCCTTAAAAATGTACAGATTCAAGTAAACCAAAGCATTATGTCACTTTATGGTTAGGTATTACTTCTTGTTCTTCCAAGCTATATTCTCATATTTCTAATTCTAATGACAGTGTACTCTCAATCTTTTATTTATGGTTTTTTTCTGGGTCTGGGAATGGAACCCAGGGGCATTCTACCTCCGACCTACTTTTTATTATTTATTTTGAAACAGGGTTTCACTGAGTTGCGGAGGGCCTCACTAAGTAGCTGATACTGTCCTCAAACCACTATCCTCCTGTCTCAGCCTCCCAAGTGCTGGGATTACAAGCATGTGCCACCACGCCTGGCTCAATCTTATCTGTAATAAATTCTTCCAGTGGTCACAAATGCTCAAGTCCTGACCCAGTCACCACAGGATCACATGAGAGAGACACTATTTCACTCTTCTCTTTGAAGACAGAATCACAAGGTCAAGTAATTCATGAAAGGCCTCCTGGCACACGCTTGTACTCCCAGCGTTTGGAGGCTGAGACCAGAGGATTGCGATTCATGGACAGCCTCAGCTACTTAGGACAGCCTCAGCTACTTAGTGAGGCCCTCCACAACTTAGTGTGACCCTGTTTCAAAAATAAAGAATAAAAATCAGGGCAGGGGATGTAGCTAGAAGTTTGAATGCCCCTAGACTCATCCCCAGACCCGCCCCCCAACAAAATCAAATAATCCTCATTAATACTGGTTGAGCTCTCATAATAATTATTTGTGGAAAGTATAGGTAACCTCCCAAGCTTTTTCTTTATTTCTGAGAAAACTCAGAACTTAGGTGGCTTGTTTAAAGTTCTACTCCTTGTAAGAAGTAAAATAGAGCATAGGTTTTGTTGCTGTAAATACTAATAGAAAATTGTAGTATCTTTTAATAGATACACCTCTATTTCTTTGTACAGAAGGTTAGATATATAAAAGTTTAGTCTTAGTTCCAGGAAAGGAAAGATTCCCAAATTACCCATGAAACAGAAGTAATTTGTGGTCTGTGGTACATTGGAAATGAAAGTCCCCAAAGTTATTATAGTTCTATTTAAAAATTCTGGGTATCATTTTCTTGTGACAAGACCCTTAAAAAGATGAATGAAGGAAAATGTCCTAACTGTGGGCATTGTGTTGTGAAGCTTCTCAGAACTGAATATTTGATCTCTTAGCCCCAGCTATAAGTAACTTTTGATATTTTCTTTTAGACAGAGAAAAATATTTTCAGAGTCTTGTATCTAAACATCTTGTCTTCTCAGCTGTCTCTGGGTGCATATGAGGGTGAGGAGAGCGATCCAGTGTTAATGCAAGAGGTAAGGGCCCAGCATGTCAGCAGTTAGGCCAAAGTGTGTCCGCACATTTAGAATCTTCCAGTGTAGGTGTGGAAACACCTATTAAGCAGCAGTCCCAGAGAGAGTAAGGAAAGATTGATCCGCTGAGCAGTGTCAAATATAAGTAATAATGACAATTCCCTCAGTGCACAACACACTTGCCTCTGCTCGGAACCTGGAGTCAGTAATCCTTTTTTCCCCGAGAAGCGGTATTTGAGGAGAAAATAGAGTCATGATTCCGATATCCCCTTAAGCATCAATTAAGTAGATACCACTTGAAAAGGGAGATTTGACAAATCTGGAGGCACACAAATGCTGTTTGAGTACACACACACACACACACACACACACACACACACACTTATTGCATTCTAAATAAAAATGAGAGAAAAAAGGCAAAATGCCACAGAACAGAAAAAACTTCAATCTGAGGCTCAAGACGTATCTGGAAAGCAACACTTTAGCTATGACTTAAATGTGATCTCTGCTATATGATGGAGTAGGGACACAGAAATTCTACTACTCTGACATCTTTTTTCCTAAATGAAGATCTAACGTCTATGTAAAAGAGCGTTTTCCTAGATTGGATGCTACACAGGCTTGGGTCTCTGTAAAGCTCCTCTGATCTCATGCTTCTTAGGCTCAGAGGTGAGTGGTTGGAGAGGTGGGAAGGGAGCCTGAGAGGCAGCAGTAGACGCCAACAGAGTTGCACTGGGGAAACACCTGGGTCTCCCCACCTGCGCTTTAAAATTGACAGCTACTTTTTGAGAAGTTTCACCTTTGTCCTCTTTAACAATTATGAGCTGGGACTAATGTGAGGAGAGAGGACCAGAAAGTGAAGGGGTGCCAGAACTCAGTGATTGGCATAAATAATATTCAATGAGATATTTAAAAGAATGTAAGTAAATATGGCACTAGATTGGCCACCTGTTTCGTAAAGTTTATTAGAATCATGGTTGAGATTATGCTGGGATGAGGAAGGTAAAGTTGTACAAACATAGGCCTGAATCCTGTGTATATTTAAGATTCTGATATTTGGTTCATCATAAATTACGAATATTTAGATATTTTGTGCTTAAAATCATGCATTTAATATGATTAATCTTCATTAACTAGTACTTCAATGCTCACTTGGCTTTGACATCACCCTTTTTTTGTGGTAATTAAACCCAGGACATTCTACCTCCTAGTTATATCCCAGTCCAATTTCACTTTTTATTTTGAAACAGGTTTTCACTGAGTTGCAAATGGCCTTGCTAAATTGCCGAGGCTGGATACAAACCTGTAATCCTCCCATTTTATCTTTTGAGTACTGGGATTACAAGTCACTACACCAAGGCAGACATCACCTTTGAGATGAGAAGTCCACTAGTCTCCCTCTGATTCTGAATTTCTGATATTTGGTCCCAGGTTAAATTCTAAGCAAAATGTATGTTGAAACAATTTGCAGAGTGCAGGCATAAAACGTGCCCATGAGAGCTGAAGAGTGTAGAAAGGGAGGGAAGGAGAAACCATTTTCTGCAATGCCTGGGACAGAATTCTACCTGGTCCGCATGCAGCTAAGCTTTTCTAATTGTATTTCTAAAAGTACTTAGTGATCTTAGGGAGGAGGAGGGAATGGGGTGGGAATTGGGTAAGGGGTAATTGCTGATGGGTGCATGTATGACTCTACCATCTTGCATCCCATTAAAATGTATGAAAACAATGCACCAATAAAAATATTTTACAAAAACTTAATGACATCATGCAGGGTGTGGCCCAGAGTTAAATTCCCGCTGTCATTTAGTAATTAGAGGTTTTTAGATTTGTAATTTTAATTCCCAGCATTTTAATGTTCCCATTTGTAAAGGCTAATGTCTCCATTCTTATGAGGCTAATAAGAATGGCTATTTTACAGCATTTTTGGTGTGTAATAACAAATGTTTTTTATGCATAAAAATATACAAGCTCAATTTCTGGTACAAGCCAAGGTCTCAGTAAACATCAGCTATTGTTTTCCTTGTGTTTGATATTGATGCTCTTGTTCTGCATTACTTTTTAAACTATTTTTCTATTGCCTGACAACATTTACACATATATTAGGCAGTATGCTCTTCATATACTATTAAATACACAGTAATATATTTAACATATGGTAGTATGCATTTAATATTAAATCATATTGCATGTTATAAGTTAAATATAGTTACATTGCATTTATGTTTTACATAGTAAAATTTATGGTTTCTTAATTAGATAAGTGAACATTTCCTGACTAGGTCCAAATGATTTTTGAATGGAAGTTCATGCCTTCTGCATCCATTCGATCCTTCATTTTGCTACCTGAGTTAATTTAATCTGTGTTTTATTTAGCGGTACCATATTTCCAGCAGAGAGAACTGTGATAATTATTTCACATTCGATCCTTTTCTCAACCTTCCAAATGGCCTTGTGGTTTTAGACTAACATCGATATTTGTCATATGAAGAAAGTGGAGTTCAGAGAATTTAAGTGACTTCTCCAAGATTGGAGATTCAGTACTTCCGTCTCTACATACTCAATAGTAGTTTTAGTCCAGATGTAATTAAATATTTTCTTGTTTTATTTTTACTACTGAATCACACTGTCTTTCAGTGAAAAAATCAGCATATTATGCAGACTACATATGGTTCAGGAAGTGGTCATTTTCTTTAAGATTGGGCATCATTAACTTTTCTGAAAAGACATTACTAATATCCGAGAACTCTATTACAGGTTGCCATAATATCAACTATTCTTTGTGACTTCAACACTTGTACGAGTATGGAATCACCTTTTTTATATCTGACCTGTTGCCACCACACAAGAAACTTCCTAGGATTCTCAAATGCTTTATTTACCTCTGCATTTCCAGCACCTAACTCTACCTTTGACAGATGTTCTGTTAACATAAATTAAATAAATGAGCATGTCTGTGCATGAATATCATGATTCATTTGAAAAATAATGGTGTTAAGGTCCTTCAGACATAAAGTGAAAAGCTGTACATTTTTGTTCTACTATGCCTGATTACTTCATTGTTAACATTACTCTGACTTGGTTCAAAAGTTAATCTCGCAAGTCAGTCATTACATGAAAAGACTAAAATGTTATTAAAGGATGTTACTAAACATCCTCCATCACCCTAATTTTAACATATATCAGCAGTTGCTTTCGTAATAGCAATAATGTGTTAGCTATCGTACTGTTCTGATTTTGATAGTATTCAGTTTTAGAAACTTGCATTTGGTAGGTATGTAGCACCTTGTAGAGAATGGCAAATGTCATCTTAGGCTTTAGGGCCACAAAGTTGTATATGAAAAAAGTGCTTTTATTTATTGATTGACTGTAGTGGGGAATTGAACCAAGGAGAATTCTACCTCTGAACTACACCCTCAGCCTTTTTTACTTTCTGTTTTGAAATAGGGTCTCACTAGGTCACTGAGAGTCTTGGTTAGTTACTGAGGCTGGCTTTGAACACTCAATCCTCCTGTCTCAGGCTCCCCAGTACTAGGATTACAGATTTGTACCATCATGCATAGCTCTGGTGCTTTCTGATCAAGTTGCTTCTCATCACACTTTATTAGATATTTATTTTGGTAACTGCAAACTGAAATGATGAAATGAGACGAGGCCAGTTCTAGAATTACTTTTTATCATAAAATCCTTTGTTGTGATTGTAATTAGAATTTTGGAACATAATACAGAGATAAGCCCACAAAATTTATTGCGCAATAAAACCTGGTTTCTGTGGAGTGAATAAATTAATTTGGTAGAGTAAGATAAAAACCCCTCATGAGCTAAACAAGACACAGTTGATAAACTTAAAGGGAAATGTAAAGGAGTATTTTGAATAAAAATGCTTTATTTTGAAATATCCATTCCTATTTTGACATAAGTCTCTTATTGAACGACTTTATTTTTTTTTTTTTTTGAAAAAATGAACTCTGTCATGAAGAGGTTGTCTCTGGCCTTTCCCTAGGAGAAATGTGATTTAAACAAATTAAATTTTTTCCACTTTTTAAATTGAACAAGCCAAGATCCTCAGCTCTATCTCTCTTGTTCCTGTGCTGGAGTGAGATGAAGGCCAAACTGTAATTGGCAATTAATAACTGTAGATTCTATTATAGAACTCCTGTTATGAAATTCATCTGCACAGGAACTTCACAAGGAAAGTGCATGTCTAGGTTACTGTGAGCCAAAATTGCCCTATCTAACAAAAGGAAAAATGTCAAAATGACACGGAGACTGTCAGCTTTGCTCCTGGGATCATTTACCCTTGGACCAGCAGTCTCTGTCCCACTGCTTGGCAGCCTCAGATCTTCCCAGGGAGAGTCAGGATCTGGTCCCTGAATACCGCACCTCTACATAGCATACATTGCCAGGTCCGTTGCCCATCCAAACAGAAGAGTGAGGATTATTATATAGAAACTCCTCCATTAAATGCTGTTTCTTATACACACAAAAGAACCTGCAAAGTCCTGTATTTCTAGATATGAGTTGAAACTTGGAGAAACAAGAAAGATAAGTGGCAAATTGACAGGGTGAACATCTACTCAATCTGATTAATCAGAAAATGTGAATTAAAATGATGATTCATTAGTTTTCCCCATGAATTGGTACAGGCACACAGAAGAACAGGGTGGTATTAAGATGGGTAAATATCTAGCAAGGTGAGCACTCTCATGAGCCTTCATAGCTTACTACTAGAAATGTATACCCAGAGCTCTAAATATGTGTGTCCTTTGAATTCATCGTCACACATTGTAAAGACAGAAGTAATAAGAAGTAATAAGAAGTAATAAGAAGTAATAATAAGATAGAAGTAATAATAAGAAGTAATAATAATTATTCTAATAATAATAATAAGTAATAATAAGGATACAAACATAGGCTTAGATACATGTTTTATTATACTGTTGCTTATAATAGTTAAAGATAATACTCAAATTAATATTTAATATTGAAAATATTAAGTGCTTTTTCTTATATTCATACAATCAAAGGCAGTACAGCCATTAAAATAATATTATAGGTGAATACTTACCAGTACCATCCAGGTAGCAGAAACAATTTCAAAGTAATTCCAGAAGTTTCTTTTTTCCCTTCTTGGAATTGAATTTCATCTTTTATATGTGCTTTTATTTAAGCTTTCTTATTTTTGTCATTAATTCACCTGTGATTAATTTTTTGGTAAGGTGAAAGTTATTAATAAAATTATCTTTTTTATATAAATAATCAATTATCCCCAAAACATCATCTATCTTCATTCAATAATATGCAATTTTTATTTCTTCTTATTATTTTCTTATATCCAAGAACTTTCTTTTGGAATCTTCCCACTTCCTTGCTAATCTGTCCCTCACTACACTAATAGTACCTTTAATCATGTTTGTTTAGAAAAAAATTTCCCATCTATTTATTGCATAATTTTACCTATTCTTATTACTATTCTATATAAATATTTTATTTAGTATTTCTGATCTCATAAGAATTCCTTGTGGAATTTTACATAAAATTACATTGAATTTATAAATTGATTTGGGGGAAGACTACAAATTTGGCAAAAATTTGTATTCATTAGCGACACTTCTTGTGTTAGTTTTCTGCTGCTGTGAAAAAAAAATATCTAAGATTCAACAACTTAAAAAGTGAAAATTTTATTTTGTCTCACAGTTTCAGAGGTTTCAGTTTGTGGTCAGCTGGCACCATTGCTTTTGGTTAATGGGAAGACAGAACACCATGGAGAGAGCACATTATGATATAAAGCTGTCCACCTCCTGGCAGCCAATAAGCGAAGGAGAAGAGAGAGAAAAGAGGGGCCAGTGCTCCTTTAAGAGCATCCCCTAGTGACCTATGTTTGTTCCACTAGACTCTTCTACCTGAAGTTTCTAATACTTAAACAGGCTGGTGAGCAAGCCATTGGGGGACACTTAAGTCCCATATCACAATGGGTCTTACTTGTCAATCTAACATAATTTTTATTCTATTTCTTTAGGTGCTCTTTATAATGTCTTCAGTACAATTTAGTAAGTTTTTGATACACTCTTTCACTAGATGTGTTGATTACATTTTGTACCTTTTCTCTCTTCTAGTCATTGTTTCCTTTGAGAACTCCCATGACAGTGAAGCCACCATAATTTCTGTTTTTAAGCTGCATGTGTAGTCAGAGCATTATGAATGTCTACTGTTTGTTTTAGTTCTGAATCTTAAAATTGGTCTTTAAATAGTCGGCATATTTTTTCCTTAAAGAATATGTTTCACATCCTATGGGTTTCTAACTTTTTTCCTAAGGCAAGTATATTCTCCATACTTCAAAAATCTTAAAAATCATTGAGGTCAAGTCAATGACCAGTGCAATTTCCTAACTTCTGTTGTATTCAATAAACACTTTAAGACAATACACAAAAAAAACTTTCAAGAAATAAAGTATGTAATGAAATATAAAATATTTAGGTCTATATAAATAATAGTGTATACAGAACATTCGCTAAGAAGACTTATAAGAACTACAAAACACTCATAATTTAAATGACACGCATAGTAATTTATATAGCTACTTGCATTCCAATTTTTTTAATGAGCATTAATTCTCTTCAGTGTGTTATTTTTCTTTTAAAATTGTTTAAGTTATGAACAAAAATGTATATGTGTTTATGGGGTACCATGCCATCTTTTGATACATGTATACACTGTATAATATTGAAGTGGCAAACATATCTATCTCAATCTTTGTTTATCATCCAAACATTCAATTTCCTTTATTCTAGATTATATATACATATAAGTATAATGTTGTCTATAAAGTTTTTATTCTATATTCTATATTTATATAAAGTATATTATCGTTCTGTGGTCACCCTAGTGTACTAAAAATTATTCAGCTTCTTTCTTCTCTGACTATAACTTCATACCAGTTAGTCAAACTCTGCTCATCCTTTTCTCCTGCATAGTCTCCACAGCCACTGGGAATCGCCATTCTACTCTCAATTTCTATGACATCAACTCTTTTAGATTCCATATATGAGTGACATCATACAGTCCTTGCTCTATTGTGCATGGTTTAGTTCACTAAGCATAATAAGTTGAAGTTCCATCTATATTGCTGAAAATGACAGGATTTCCTCCTTTATTAATGTCTGAGTAGTCTTAATTGTGTATATGTCACTTTTTTCTAATCCTTTCAACAGCCAGTACACACTTGGTTTTTTTCCATTTCTTGGATATTGTGAATAGGACTACAATAAACAGGGACGTAAATGTCTCTTTAGCATGCTGTTTTCATTTTGTGTATATGCATATCTAGTGCTAGAATTGCTGGATCATATGATAGTTTTATTTTATTTTTATAGTTATTTATTTATTCATTTATTTATTGGTGGTACTGGGGTTCCTGGAAACCCTTCTACCTACGGGCTACACTCCCAGACCTATTTTTATATTTTTTATTTGGAAACAGGGTCTCTTAAGCCAGCACAGGATGGCTTTGAACCAGTGTGATCCTCCTGTCTCCGCCTCCCAAGCGTGGGGATTATAAGGGTGGGCCACCATGCCCAGCTTTATTTATTTATTTATTTATTTTGTGGGTCTGGGGATGGAACCCAGGGGCATTCGACCTCAGAGCTACACCCCCTGCCCTATTCTTTATTCTTTTATTTTGAAACAGGGTCTCACTGAGTTGCAGAGGGCCTCATTAAGTAACCAAGGCTGTCCATGAACTGCGAACCTCTGGTCGCAGCCTCTCAAATGCTGGGATTACAAGCGTGCACCACCATGCCTGGTTTATTTTTAGTTTTATGAGGAACTTTGATATGCTTTTCTATGATGACTGCACTAATTTCCACCCCATGTGAATGTGTACCTTTTCCTCTAGAACTTCACCAGCAGGTATCTATGGTCTTTTTGATAATACCGATTCTTATTTGAGTGAGGTGATATATGTCATTGTGGTTTTGATTTGCATTTTCCTGATGGTTAGTGATGTTCATTCAGCATTTAGTTGTTCATTTTAATGTATTTTTCCAGAAAATGTCTATTTAGATATTGCCCCTTTTATATTTGGATTATTGTATTACTATTGAGTTTGCTTATAATGTCTAGGCACTAACACCTATGTTTTCCTTTGGTAGAAAAATGTATTGCTAATTTAATCTTGTTACTCATTATTGATCTGCTCAGGTTTTGTACTTACTGATTTTTCAATCTTGACAAGGTGCATCTGTCCATGAATTTGTCAATTTCTTCTTGATATTCAGATTTGATGGCTTATAAGAGTGACTCAATAATCTGTAATGATCTTAATATTTCTCTAGTGTCAGTTGCAATGAATATATTTTCATATCTCCTTTTATTTACTTGAAATTTCTATCTTATTTCATTGCTTAATCTAGCTAAGACTTTGCCTATTTTCATTTATATTTTGAAAACCAAATTCCTGGCTTTGTTGATCTTTCCTATGTTTTCAAGTCTCTGCTCCATTTATTTCTCTTCTGATGCTTATATTTTTTTGTCTTTGTTTTTCCAGTCCTGTGAGTTGGAGTGATAATTTATTTGAGACTTTACTGATTTAAAAAAAATGCATTGATTATTGTAATCTTCTCTCCTCACGCTACTATTCCTGTATCCCATATGTTTTGATATATTGTGTTTTTATTTTTATTTCATAAAATTTCTTTCTTTTCTCATTTGTTAAGGAGTAAGTTGTTTAATTTCCGTGCAGTTAGTGATTTCTGCTTGATTTTAAAAATTGCTTTTATTTCTTAAGTTTTTTTGAGTATTGAATCATTCCTTTGATTTTCTTGAAGTTTCTTTGCATTTCCTCAATTTTTTTTAAATCCTCAGTCTCAGAATTTCCAAATACTGGTTGCTATGCAGTGAGTTTCTAACATCTTATTTTGTTAATTAGATGAGGTCATGATTCCATGAAATTCTTCATGCTTGTTGGCATATGATGTCATCTGCATATTGAAGATTAGATGTTTGTTTTAGATGTAAGACTAGATGTTTATTTCCCAATCTGGCTTTTTTTGGGCACATTCATTGATAAATTCTAAGCAGTGTCCTTATTTTCTCTAAGCCTGTGAACAACACTGCTATTTCTACCTGAAATGGAGCCATAAGTTTATTTTTGCTGAGAGTCTGCTACTAGTGTGTTGTCTTTTTTTTAGCACTAGAGAATGCCTTCCCTCACAGTACAAGGTTGTCCCAAATCCACAAGTGGCATGTTGTAAAATGAGCTACAGAAGTGTGGGAAAAAAGGCAGTCTTTCCCCACAAGCCTGCCAGGGACCAGGATAGGCCCAGATTCTTCCTCCACAGTCACTGGCCTTTAACAAGAATTCTGCCCAGCTCTCGGCCTCACCATGGAGAAACCAGCCTTAGGCTCCTAGGCAGTGTCTCCATGCCTATCTTATTTTATTCATCTGCTAAAAGGACCATTATAAGAGGCATAGTATAAGCATTTTAGGGTCATCAAGGTTACAAAGGTAGATGGTACCCAGAGCTCACAGCCTGCTAAAACTGTGACATGAGTTGAGGGCCTAGGCCTGTGTCACTATGTGATGTCTGCTGTTGAATGGGAATTGTGGCCCTGAAACCACTCCAGCCAACCTCAGGTAATGGCCGCCAGGATGGAAATCCATTTTCCAGGAGCTTTGGATCACCATTTGACACCTAGGAAGGTTCTATCAGCACCACGGACCCCAGAACCAAAATGGGATCTGTCCAGTATAATGTCTTCCCAGCCTACTTACACAGTCCTGTGGTGACTGTCCTGCCTTGCTTGCTCTGCAGTGGCTGGAGTCTTGTACCTCATTTTCTGCCCAGGTTTGATAGAATGATAGTACAGGTCTTCCCTTGGCCATCCAGGTTCATGCTAAGCTAAGTCACACCTCAGTCTCATAGCTAGAGTTTCTGTGCATTTCTCGGATGTATATGTATATATTCGAGACCCATGTCTGGCCCCTATTAGAAAATAGGATTGAAGTGTGATTCTGTCTTTGGGTCCAGGTTTCTGTCTGAACCAGGATTAGATTTAAAGGGTCCATCTGAACTTTCTTGCCTGGGCATAAGGACCTTTAGGTGTTGCCTGGTTCTTTGTTTTATTGTGGTGGCTTGACACTAAACACTGTGGTAAAGTTTGATGTGCTTTTGCCAGCCCTGTTTCCCAGTGGGTGGAGTTTTGCTTCTTGTCTTTCTCCTTGAGGTTGGAGTGGGGAAAGTGAAGGCAGTTTCAGTGGATGCCTGGCAAAGGACAGTCCAGAGGCTAAAGCTTCAGGCCTGGCCTAGGGGCAGGTATGGCAGGGTCCTGTCTGGCATTGGGTTTCATCATGGCAAGCTTGGTCCTGGGTTTCAATCTGAGTTCTGGTCTCTACTCAAAGTAGTGACATCTTTCTCCACACTGTGTTGTTTGGAGTTGAGAGAGGATTGACAGGGGTGACATTTTCCGTCCTGCATTCCTCAATGAGTCTTTTCATGTTATTATACTAAAGTTAGACACTGTGATCTCTCCCCTGGCTTCCGTATCTCTTAGAAAGGTAGACTGGTACATAAATAACTACTCCCATTATTGACTCTTAGGAGATGATCGCTAGAGCATCTTTTTTTTTTTTTTCGCCACCATCTTTTTCTCAGGCTTTTTGTCATTTTGACAGTAGACATACTAAATGGGATAAGGTATATATCATTAGAGTTTTCATTTGCACTCCCTGATGATTAGTTATATTGAAAATATTTTCATGTAGTCTTGATCATTTTTTATATTTTTCTGAGAAATATATACCCTGGCCATTTGCCTACTTTTTTTTGAAAATTATATCTTGTTGTTGGGTCTTTTATGTATTTTGAATATTACTTCCTTGTCAAATGAGTAGTTTGCAAATCCTGTGATTCTGAGGAGTTTTCTCTTGTCTCCACTCTGTTAATTGTTTCCTTTGATGTGAAGAATATTTTTAGTTTGATAAAATTACACTTGTCGAATTTTGTTTTAGCTGCTTGTGCTTTGTGCATGGTATTTTTTATATAATCTTTGTCTGGACCAATGTCCTGAACTTTTCTTACATGTTTTATTCTAGTAGCTTCATAGTCTTGGGTTTTTCATTTAAGCCAAGGTTATGAGGAAGGGGAGCTGAAGAGAGAATGGTTAATAGGTCCATGGTCTTGTTGGAATTGGAAAAAAAATTGATGTTATACATCACAGTACAATAATTGTGGTGGCAGTAATTAATTGCATACTTCAAACCATATAGTATAGAAAATTTTGAATGTTATCAACATAAAGAATTGATAGAGGTTTAAGGTGATAAACTAATTACTCTGGCCTCATCATTATACATATTCTTCATGTACTGAAATCTGATAATACACTGCATAAATAGACACATTTATTAAGTATCAAGTAAAAGTGGAGAGACAGTGGTGGTTTTGGGGAGGGTAAGAGCAGGTAGAGGCAGAATTAATCAAGGAAATACTTCCATTGACATTATATAATTATGTAAGAATAACAAAGCCAATCTCAATATCTTATGTGGGGAAAGGGGGAAAAGTGGGAAAGAAGCCAGGGGAAAGCCATGCAAGTACTGGGTGCATATATGCCACTATCACTGGGATCTACATTGTGATATGAAACTATAATGCACCAAATAAAGTATAAAAAAGTGTACATTAAAAATAAAATTAAAAGTGGACATTCAATTTCTCTACACATTTGTATATTATGAAAATGTACTTAAGCTTTATCTGAGAAACTGAAATTATTATTTTTCTTCTGTTTATATTTGTTCTTTAAAATGATTATATGACACTTTGATGTGGCTCTTAGGTAATTAAGTAGCTGGGCATAGTGGCACAGGCTTGTAATCTCAGTACTTAGAGGCTGAAACAGGAGGAGGACAATTTCATTGCCATTCTCAGCAACCTAGAGAGATCTGTTTCAAAACTAAATTTAACAAAGGGCTAGGAGTGTAATTCGAAGGTCACATGCCACTGGGTTTAATCCTTAGTTCCACATACAAAAAATTCATAGCTTATATTTGTACTATCTAAAAATGCATGGCATTCATTTAATATATATTCAACATCATCTTATTTTCCCATCACTTTCTCCCTTTATATCTTTATATGGCACTTACATTTCAAAAATTGTATATATACAAAACACACTGACATATTGCTAATTTATATATGCATATCAGAGTTACAATGACTATATATGTTTTGTTTATTGTAATTTGTAAAGTTGTTAAAACAGTATAACAATTTAATGAAGGAGATATATACCTTAAACATATAGCTAAATTTTATAATCAACCAAAGAGCTAATGCAGTAGACATGTGGAGGGAATGGACTGAACTATTTGGAAATATCTAGTTTACATCAAATATGAAATTTTTATGAGGACAGATCTGTTTACTTTCCTACCAGTTTTTGCAGTACATCATTCTTAACAGGAATACCATGAGCTGTTGACATATCATCTCTTCCAGTGTATGAGGATCTTAAAATGGGGCATGTTTTATTTATTACCAATTCAAATTATAGCTGTACCAGTATTCCATTGCCTACTATAAATTTTTTTAAAAATGACAAAACATGAAAAACAGATAATTTATCAGGTTGTCTCAGTGTTCTTCTAGTTTAATTATCAAAGGATTTTTGAGCTGTTATATGTCTAAAGTTTATCTTATAAAAGCAAAAATTAAATAATGAGCATAATTCCCAACTTCTTCATTAGAAAGCAAAGCAATAGCTCTGATATTATACTGAGTGTGATGCTCTATGTGGATGGGTTGAGGTATGATATTTTATGGATATAAGTGGAAGATTCTGTTCAGAGAGGAGAGTATTTTAGAAATTTATCTCTATATGAGCAGACTGTGATATTATTATAGTAAATGAAAAATATATATTATGATAAAATTCCTCAATAGATATAGTTTGAAGAAATGTTTAATATTTTATATAAATAGAAAAAAGATGAATTTCACTAGTTGTTTCTTTGTTTTTTAAGGTGCCATCAAATATACATGAATAATAATTTGTAAATGATTAAATCATATTTTAATATAAAGAGGTAAAATTTTTGAAAAATTATGGTGAAAGAAAAAACAAAGTTCATATTATCTCATTTCATAGCTTTATGCATATTGAGTTTCAACATTTCGTGAATCTTGTGTAACTTTATTAGAATTTATAGTGAGATATATGCCAGATTAAATGTATTTTGCCAATTTTTGTCCTTTCAATTTTATAGAAAAAAGAAAGGGAAGTATGGTGGAAATGTAGATTTCAAACATAGAAATGTTTCTTTCCCTATGCAGATCAGTTACCGAAATATGTAGAGATTATATTTCATGATTTATTTATGCAATGTTTGCCTTACATACTTTTACACAGTACTACAGTTGTTCAAAGGAAAGTTTCTGTAATCAGCAGGAGTCCTCTAAGAAATATGTGAATTTCATATAGGAAACAAAAATAAATAGGCTCTATCCCATCATCATCTTCTATGCTTGAATACTTAGTTATGCTTCTATCCATTGTTGAATGCTAAACTAGAATTTTAAAGGTTTGCAGTAATATCATTGCTTTCTCAGAATGCTCACAGATGATAGCATATTCTTGCCTCTTAGCCCTATGGGCCCATTTCAAATTTATTTTGCCTCTTGGGTCTCTATTCTTCTCTCTTTACTCAATTACCTATTTATATATCTACCAACCATAGAGTAATCAAATGATTTTAGCCATAACGTGGGAAATTTAGAGAACACGTAGTCATATGCAATATGTCCATTTCTTTCATCAAGCTAAGTTGCATGTTGGTTACTGATTCTAAATTACATAAAATAGTAATATGTCCACATACATAGTCAGATATATCGGTATATAAAGTAATTAAAAGGTAGCTAATAGAGATTTTGTGAAATATATACATGGATCTCTGTAGAAAATTAAAAATCTTCAGATAAATTTGATAGTTTTTCTTACCGAACTGACATCTATACTCTTATTATTAGATTAAACCAGCCATTTATTTCTCTTATCACAGAAATTAGAAGGATAAGGACAGGATAGTTTTGATATCTATTAAAGTGATCCACAACAAACGCTAATGTTTTCATTTGAATTCCTGCATGATTTTCTGGCAAGTTTGTAGAAACAATTAGTGCTTATGTGTTTATAATTCCTCTGAGATCTTCAAGTCTTTTCACACCTATAGTCTTATTTATTTCAGATGTAATCTTTTAAAGTTTTCAGATTCTATTGTTCCAATTTTAGAGAAAGAGGGAAGCTGAAAAAGAGAGGTTATAAGTGGTTTGCTGTGGGTTATGGGCTACACAGCGTATCTAGGTATAAAAAAGCCTTGTCCCCTAAGTTTACTCAGTATTCAATATCTGCCAAAGAAAGAGTTATCTAATGTGCCTTTGTCCCCCAGTCTCACACTCACAGAAACCTGAAGATTGAACTCTCTTCTTCAAAGATGGCACCCCTCCATTCTTAATTCATTATTTAGTATTCATCATGAAAAGTACATGAAATAATTTATGTCTAGGATGATTTTTTTTTTTTGGTGGTATTGGGGTTCCTGGAAGCCCTTCTACCTCCGGGCTACACGCCCAGACCTATTTTTACATTTTTATTTGGAAACAGGGTCTCCTAAGCCAGCACGCGAGGATGGCTTCAAACCTGCGCGATCCTCCTGTCTCTGCCTCCCAAGCGTGGGGATTACAAGCGTGCGCCTCCACGCCCGGCTAGGATGATTCTTTAATTGGATGTTATCTTAAAAGAGTGAACTTTTCCTTAGGTTCTTTTTTTGCTTTTAAAATATTTCCCTAGATAATTACTGGAGGATTTATGTAAAGGTTCAAATGTATATTTTAAAATTCAAGTTATTTTCTTTGACCTGAGACTTAGAAATTTTATTAAGATTTTAGCATAATTTTACTGTATTTGGAGAATATATTCGTATTTTATTTCTTCCAAATCTACATAAAGAAACCATTTTTCCAATATCCCTTATTAAAAATATGGGAGGTTTTTCATCAAATTATACAACCAACAATTGGGTGTGAAATTGGTCAATTTCACAGTCTTTGAGAATTAATAGACCATGTACACATAGAACTATTTCTACTTTTATTTTTCAGTGTTATTGATCTGTATGCCAATGCTATGACAATGTTGTCTTATAATAACATGTCTTAAACGAAGGTCCTCTTAGTCTTCAAAACTTCATTCTTGTTTAGAAACACTTTGTGCTCTTCAAAATCTTTTCAATCCTACCAATTTCTAGAAAGAAGAGTTCTGATATTTTGATTGGGATGATATTGGAATAAAAATTAGTTTTAGAAGAATTGATATCTCAACAATATTGTGCCTTTGTACATTGCTAATTTGATTTAGGTGCCTCAGATAATTCTGCAGTCTTCTTTGTAAAGGATGTGCACACATATTGTTTAATGTATCTTTAAGCTTTTCATTATTTTACTATATTTTGAGTTTAAAATATTATTTTCCAAATTTTTTTTGCAAATATCTCTAGTTATAACTGATTTCTTAAAATATGCTTTAATTTACATTCTAATTGCACAAAATTATGGTTCTATGTGATATTTAGTATGTTAAAAATTAATTTTATGATAATATCCTCAACATGGATTACCTGAGAATATGAAGAACATTTTTCACGTATTTGGGAGTTTTCTGAAAAATTTCTTTATTTTTTAAATTTTTTTTGTTGGTGCATTATAGTCATACATCTTAATGGAATAAAAGACTTATGGATACATACATGCACACATCATCCCATCAGCCCTTAAGGGATCCCCACTCCATTCCCTCCACATCCCTCCTCCCCATGCTTGGCTTCGTGATTGACTTTGATGTGCTTAAGACCTAACCCTCAGTTTGGTCGCCTTATTTGCTCCTCTATAGGATCTTCTTCTAATGCTGATTTCTAGTTTAACTCCATTTTTATTGGACACATCATGAAATTTTAATCATTTTTAAATATTTAAAACATATTTTATAAGTCAGTATATATAAAGAATAAAGATATTGAAAAATATTTCTACTAAAAATGAATATCATGATAATTTAGTATTCAGCTAACAAAGAAGATATATAAACTTTAAAATGTATGTTCCAGCAACCAACTATGGTCTCAGAATACACAAAACATAATAAAATTAAAATGAGAACTAGATTAATGCACAATCACAATAGAGCACTTTAATGCATTTTGAATTTAAAATATACTATATATATTAAATATTCATAAACTTTATTCTCTAACTTAATTGAACTCTTCCTTTTTTTTTTTTTTTTGCTAGTCTGGGGATGGAATCCAGGGGCATTTGACCTCCAAGCTAAACCCCCTCCCTTATTTTTTATTCTTTATTTTGAAACCGAGTCTCACTGAGTTGCAGAGGACCTCACTAAGTAGCTGAGGCTGTACGCAAACCGCGATCCTCCAGGTCTCAGCCTCCCAAATGCTGGGATTACAAGAGTGCGCCACCATGCCTGGCTAACTCTTACTATTTTGAACACATTCAGCATAAAGCTTTCTTATTCTTTTTTCATATTTTTTATTTTTAACATCTTAGTAGTTTTACAAGCCTATTCTGGTTAGTTCAAATACTACAACCTTGCAGAGTTTTTCCTTTCTCTAATATCTAATGGCTAATATCTAATTCTCTAATGGCTATTATTTATGGATGATATATTTGCAAAACACTACAATAATTAATTATATATAAAATATATATGCCCCTAGTATATCTTTACAACAAAACTATGAAATATCATCATGCTTATTATATATCCATAATTAAGATTTATGTAGGTTGAATAATGTGTGTGTTTAAACATTTAGTAAATAACAGAGGGAGATTAGCATCTATTAATTTATATTCCAAAACCCATGGTCTTAGGTCCCATTATAATCTGAACTATACCTTTTCTGACCTCTGGTTGGTCTGAATCACTTCAGTAGCATGTACTAGAGTCTAATTAGGTCTCTAGGTACATGTAAAAATTGACCAGGTCATTAATATTTGTCACATCCTCCTGGTAAAAGACAAAATTCAAAAGCAGATTTTCCAGAAACAAGAAATAAGTTACTCTTTACATTTTACATTCTCTCTCTCTCCATCTCTCTCCATATCTCTCTCTCTCTCTCTCTCTCTCTCTCTCTCTCTCTCTCTCTCTCTCTCTCTCCCTCTCTCAGTATGTGTGTTTGTTTAATTATTTTAGTTTACCATAATTTGAGCCTAGAAAATATATGGTATGCCCAAGGCAGTGGAATTCTCTTTTGGTTGAATGGATGGTATTTCCTATTCTATTCACCACCTTGGCAAGAGAATCAGTTTAATATCTACACAAGGATGGGGAAATTCAATCTAGTGTGCAGCAAACTTCTGTTGAAGTGTTGGAATTTCTCTGAATGAGTAAACCAAGTGTCCTGAGAGGGAACCCAGAAAGACCTCACTGAGAATTCCTCTGAGACCAATGATGCTGCGAAGACACATTTACTTTTTTATAGGCTCTTGAGACTAGTTTATTTGAACACAGGTTATTAGATAGAATGGCTTAGCAAACTGTTTTGAGCTACAGTTATATCGAGAGCATAAGGGATATATTTACTTATTAAGAACAAAAACGGTTACACAAATACTGATTTTTTGTTATAATGTGCCCATGAACGGTGATATACATGAAAAAAAGAATTAACTAGAAAATTAACTAAATTCTGCTTCAAAGCTATGGTTCAAATGAGCATTTAATAATCACATTTTTTTACAGTAGTGAATAATTGATTTTTTTTGTAAATGAGATTAAGTATTCATTATAAAAGGATAAAAACAAAGCCAACAAGTAAGAAATCACTTTTTACTCATAGCTAGTTATTGTATAAAATATGCAACAAAATCATATTAGAAATCAAAATAGTATTAAAAACTCGGCCACAAGTACCCTGTCTTATTATAGCAAATAATTGCATGTTATAGCTTTCTCCTAATTACAAGATTTAAAGAGCAAAGCAGGAGTATTTGTTGTTTATCTTACTTAAATATTTACCCTGTGTGAGGAGAAAACTAAATTATATTGAACGGCAAACTAAAAATACATAGCCAGACTCCAGTCTTATATGAAATGATTTAAATTTGAAGTATAAATTAGGTATCATCCTCTTCATTTAGTTGAATACGATTTAAGCAGAGGCTGATAAAATAGTTCTACACAAATCCCAGAGTTACCAAATCTTGAAGCAAGGGTTCAAAGTTAGGGTTTACTCTAAACATTCCTTGCTCAAGTTTTCACCTTGCTAATTTTTGCTGGGTATAAAGAAACAAAGAAATTAGCACTTGAGATTGTTAGTGGTCACAGACATATACATTACACTAGGAAAGTGATAAAACTTCAAAATTAATAGATTATTTTTCCATTAGAATGATAATGACCAGTTGCAGCAACTGATATTCTTTAAATATTTTATTATGATGATCAGTATATTATTTTCTTTTTTTTTTTGAGGTACGGGGAGAGAACCCAGGGGCCTTCTACCTCCAAGCTAAGCCCCCAGCCCTATTGTTTTATTATTCTTTATTTTGAAACAGGGTCTCACTAAGTGTTAGAGGGCCACAGTAAGTAGGTGAGGCTGTCTATGAACTGTGATCCTCCTGTCTCAGCCTCCCAAGTAATAGAATCAAAAGTGTGCACTGTCTCACCCGGCTTTCTTATTTTCTTTTTAAAAACATTTTTTTTTATGTGAGCTGAATTTATTATTTTTTTAAAGAATCAAATATTTTACTTTATTTTTTTCTATTCAAAATTATGCTAGTTAAAAACTTTTATTAGTGCATTATAATTATACATTATACTGAAGTTCAAAGTGATGCAGACAGCCATGTACACAAGTCTTGGTGTTTTTCCTTTAGGTCTCACCCCATCTTGTCCCCCTTCCTCTCCAAATATGTTAGTGACATTGATATTACAACTTTCATATAGGAACATAGCATTAGCTAAGCTATTTCCTTCCTCAATCTTCCTTTTTTCCCATTCGCACTTTCCCCATCCCAATCTCATTCCACTATTCTACTGTTCTCTCTCCTCGATTATTATCAGTTTCTTTTGTTTCTTATTTTTCTCTCTAGATTACGCATAGGAGTGAAAGCATTGGACTCTTGACTTGCTGAGCCAGGCTGATAACTTCATTGAATGTATATACTACACCTTCTTTGTCCCTTTATCTGTTGCTGAACAACTGTGTTGGTTCCATAAATTTGGCTACTATGAATTGTGTTGCTGTCAACATTATATGCATATATTTCTCTAGTATTTTAACTGTAGTTCTTTAGAAAAGATACCAAGGATTGGTGAAAGAAGGTGATATGCTGGTTCCATTCTAAGTTTCTTTCTTACTTTTTTTTTCTTAAGAATCTCTAAACTAATTTTCACAATGGTTATACTAATTTACAATTCCATCAAAAGTGTATAAGAGTTTCTATTTCCCCACATCCTGGCCAGCATTTGTTATTGCTTGTATTCTTGACGATTGTCACCCTACAGAGAGTTAGGTGGAATTTTAGTGTAGTCTTGATTTGCATTTCCCTGATTTCTAGTCATACTGAATTTTTTTTTTTTTTTTTTTTTTTTTGGTGGTACTGGGGTTCCTGGAAGCCCTTCTACCTCCGGGCTACACTCCCAGACCTATTTTTACATTTTTGTTTGGAAACAGGGTCTCCTAAGCCAGCGTGTGCGGCTGGCTTCGAACCTGTGCGATCCTCCTGTCTCCGCCTCCCAAGGATGGGAATTACAAGCATGTGCCACTATGCCCGGCTCTAGTGATACTGAACTTTTTATTTTTTTATTTTTTTTTTTATTTTTTTTTTTTATTTTTTTTTAACAATTTTTTTTATTGAACATAAATAGTATACATTTACACTATATTTGGTGCCCTCTCCCCCCGCCCCCGTTTTCTCCCCCCCCCCACCAATGGTTGGCCAGGTTGACCATGTCTTATTCATAATTTTACACATGTTCAGGTGAAGATGCTCCTTAATCAAGATCAGCCTTTCTCCTCTCCTATCTTTCCATTAAAACTTAGCTAGTATTTCCCCTCTAATATCTGGGGTCCTACTGGTATCCTTTGTGTTTTCTAGTTTGAGCATATTAGAGGAAACATGTGTATCTTCTCCTTCTGTGCTTGGCTGATCTCACTTAACATGATGCTTTCCAGGGCTTTCCATCTTCTTGCAAATGATAAAATTTTGTTCTTCTTTATGGCTGAATAGAATTCCATTGTGTGTATTTCCCACAGTTTTGCTATCCATTCATCTGTTGATGGTGATCTGGGTTGGATCCATATTTTGGCTATTACAAATTGTGCTGCTATGAACATAGGTATGCATATGTTGCTGTATTTCTCTGAATTCAACCCTTTTGGAAAGATACCCAGGAGTGGTATAGCTGGATCATATGGTGGATCTATTCCCACCTTTCTTAGGAATCTCCACACAGATCTCCATAGTGGCTGAACTAGTTTGCATTCCCACCAACAGTGTAAAAGAGTTCCTCTTTCCCCACATCCTCGCCAGCATTTGTTGTTGTTTGATTTCTTTATGCTTGCTACTCTCACTGGGGTTAGCTGAACTTTTTAAATATATTTACCGACTGTATTTCTTTTGAGCAGTTTCTATTCTCCATTTTTGATTGGGTAATTTATACTTGTTGGTATTTTTGTTTCTGATTTTTAGTTCCTTATATATTTTAGATATATACTAAACTTTAGATATTAATACTTTCTCAGAGAATAGCTGGTACATATTCTTTCATTCTCTGGATTCTCTTCTTCGATCTCTTTGATTGTTTCCTCCGCTGTTCAGAAGCTTTTCAATTAGATAACAACCCATTTATTGTTGGTTTTGTTTCCTTTGTTTTGGGAATCTTAGAAAGTAATTATCTACCGTTGCCTGTATATTGGTGACATGGGCCTTTGTTTTCTTCTAGTAATTTCGATGCTTCTGGTATAATTTCTATATCTTCAATCCATTTTTATTTGATATTTGTGAAGGTTAAGAGATAGGAATCTATGTTTGTTATTCTACATAGGAGCATCCAATTTTCCTAGTATTATTGATTATAAAAAGGCTGAATTTTCTCCAGGATATGTTTTTGGCTCCTTCATCAAAATTCAACTGGGTATAAGTGTATTTGTCTCTGTATCTTCTATTCTTTTCCATTGTTCTATATTTTTGTGCCAATACAATATTTTTTTTTAGTGTAGCTCCATAATATACTTAAAATTTAGGTACTGTGATAACCTCCAGTATGGTTCTTATTTCTCACAGTTGTGATGATTATTCTGGATCTTTTGTTCTTCCATATAAATATTATGACCAGTTTTCATAGCTCTGCTAAGAATAATATTGACACTTTGATCAAGATTGCATTGAATCTGTAGATTGCTTCGTGTAGTATGGACATTTTACCAATATTTTTCTGCCTATCTAAGAACATATGTGGCCTTTCCATATTCTAAGGTCATGTTAATTTTTTTTATTCAAGGTTACATAAATTTCATTGTCAAGATCTTTTACCTCCTTGGATTTATTTTCAAATATTTTTGAGACTATTGTGAATGGAATTTTTTTCCTGGATTTCTCTTTCAGTGGGTTTCTTTCTCAGTGGATTCACATTCAATGAATAGAAAAGCTACTGACTTTTGTAAGTTGATTTTGTATCTGGCTGCTTTGCTAAGCTTATGAGTTCTAAAGGTCTTCTCATTGAATTGTTATTTTTGAATCTTTGAAGTATAGTATCACACCATCTATACACAGATAATTATAATTTTACTTCTTTATTTATATCCCCTCAATTTTCTTCTCTTGCCTCATTACTACAGCTAGAAAATATTTTATTGAATAAGAGTCATGATAGTGAATAGCTCTTGTTTTATTCATATTTTCAGAGAAAATTCTTTGAGTTTTTTCTCACTCAGTATGATGTTGGCGTGGATTTTATTACATATGGCCTTTATAATGTTAAGTTCTTTGTACCCCTTTTCTATTTTAAGTAGATGTTTCGAGTGGCTCCATGTAAAGTCTAACTTTTATGGGAACATATTATGTGAGTTTATCTCAACCATGCATTCTGTGAACCTGAGAATTTTCACATCTTCTCTGTGCTTCTGAACTGCAAATAAAATTAATTCTCAAATAATGCCTACCTTAAATTATTATGTCGGAATTCAATAATGTATAAATAAAAAATTTCAGAACAGTGTTTTGCATATTGTTAATTCAGATATTAGTTCCCTTTATAAATATTCAGTTACAACAACAAAAACAAATTTTAGACAACAGGATTGATACTTTTCTACCATTTTCCAGAAGGGGTAATAAAATTTTATGGGTAATAATTATGTTCAATACCAGTTAAAAGTTAAAAGGAAAAAAATTCTGCACTAATCTCTCATAATATTAGACTTTCATTGTCAGAAATGTTCCAGAAAACAATTTTGTTGTTTACAATTCTTTCGGTATCAAAATAATTCTTAAAATTTCATCTGGAGCATAGAAATTCTCCATTATTTATACATTGTTACAAATTAGATAATTGGCTATGCTCTATAATTTAATCTGAAGTAGATATTAAATTATTCATGCTGTAAACAAATTAATGCTTAGAGATTTTTGCTTACATTTTTGGAATATTTTATAATCCTTTTCTCTGTAACTTACATATTTTTATTTTTAATCAGACAGAAGTTTTCACAGATGGGCATTATGAACCCATAAAAAAGATTTGCCTAATTGGAGATTACTCTAATTTGTCTTAAAAATATATTCTCAATAGTTCTTTTTTAAGGTTTCCAATTGACTATGACAGTTTGATTCAGCAAATATTTTTAGAGTATGATGTCAGTGTAGTAGAACTGTTGTTCTGACCATTGCAGTAAAATTCAAGCACCCAAATCAATTTTTATATTGAAATTGTGATATTATAACTATTTTATAATGTTATTGTCAAATCATAAGGACTGGTATCCGATATTAGATGATCAGTCGAGTACAGTCTAAGTAGTAGATAACAATGAACACAAAGGATGTCTTACATATTTATTATAGTGTCATCTTTGCATCCATACAGCCCTGTGTGTACACACACGCATGTGTGCACACACAGACACACACACATATACACACATACAATTTTTGTAGCATTGTAGACAAAGAAAAGAGGTGAGAACAGAAATTATTCAATAAGTATCAGCTGACTTTCTCAACAACAATCTTCACTCTGATGTTTCCAGTGTAGAAAGAGTGTAATACACTTTTTATGTCTGAAATACAAAAGGAAGATATTCAAGAAGGCAATTACTACATGTCATGGCGAGTGGCACACTGTAGGCACGTTCAGGGTTGGACTAGTGTGCAAGAGAACCACCCTTAGAACGCTCAAGGGAAGCTTCTCCTGGAGGCTATCACCTGGTTACTCACTGCCTTGATGAGAGAAGGCTGTCAAGATATTTCCATCATTGTGGGTTTCACAGAGCAGTGCTGCTCTGCTGAGGAGCCTGGAGGTGTCATTTATAATCTTAAATATTCCAGAGGGTAATGAATAAAAATTTAAAAATCATAATAACTTACCAGTAAATTACTTTCAAGTGATCACTGCTCACAAAATATTAAGATTTCTATTCATCAGCACTTTTCCTTTTGGATATATATATACATATATATATATATATACACATATATATATATGTATATATGTGTATATATATATACACACACATGTGTAGGATATATATTTTGTATATAACTTGGATATATATATGCAATATGTATCCGATATATATATATATATATATATATAGTTTTTGATATATACACATACATATATCTCACTATAGGTAGATATATGATCAACTATACTTGTACATAACACTAAGTTATAAATGTATGAGGTCACATAAAATACATTTTTATCCCCAGAGTCCCTGAAATTTTAGTATGAAAGGGAAGGTCCATAAAGCAAATTCACACAATAGAATTTCAGGTGCCATGTCAATGTTGGCACAGGTTCAGGTACCCATGCTGACGAAGAGGAATTGTTAAATTCTAGGTGGAGATCTAGGCAAAGTTCAGTAGCAGAGGTGATGCAAGTAAACACATCTTTGATGTGAATGGATTATTTGAGGAAGGAGTAAACACACTGGTCAAGGAGGTTATGGAGAAGATGCTATAGAGAGACTTATAATTAATACATTTAAAATTCTTCCTTGCCTCAACTAAATTGAGTAGATATTTATAGTAATATAAACTCAAATCCAATTCTTCAGACGTCTTTCAGACCGATATATAGGCATGACATTTTTCTTCAATTTATTACTAGGTAGTGAGAACTGTAGTTGCTGAACTCCACAGCTCATTATTCATACCGCAAGAGCTGCAAACATTAAGCAAATGGTAACATTTCATGTGGATACTTCTATAATTGATGTAACTGTGGAGCATCTTCTATCCATCAAAGGGCAAGAGTTAATTTTGGGAAGGTTCTGTACAAATAGAAAATGCTGTACACTTTTATCTCTCAAGAAGTTTAGTTTGGCTAATATACTTATTGGGCTATATAAGATATTGGGGGTCAAAGCTCAGAAAATAAAACTGAGAATTAATAAATTGGATGACATAAAGTTGAAAAACTTCTGTACAGCAAAGGAAGTCATCAAGAGTCTGAAGAGAGAGCCCGCAGAATGGGAGAGAATATATACCACTTATTCCTCTGAAATGAGAGTAGTAGAGAGAGTATATATAGAATTTTAAAAAATTAAAACTACAATACAGCACAATTAAAAACTGGGAAACTGAATAGACATTTATCAGGAGAAGAAATATAAATGACCAATAAGACATACAGAAAAATGTTCAACACCATTAGCAATCAGGGAAGCTCAAATCAATACTACACTGAGATTTCATCTAACGCCAGTCAGAATGACAATCATTAATATGCAAACAATAAAAAATGTCGGTGAGAATGTAAAAGAATACGGACATTGGTGCACTGATGGTGAATCTAAAAATTAGTGCAGTCATTTTGGAGATCAATATAGAGGTTTCTCAGAAGACGGAATAGAATCACCATATGACCCAGCTAGACCACGTCTTGCTATCTTTCCAAAAGAATTAATGTCAGTATGCTATAGTGATACATGAATATTCATGTGTATAGCAACACAATTTATAATAAACAGATTGGGGAACTGAACCTAGTGTCTGTCAAGAGATGAATGAACACTGAAAGTATGATACATATGCACAATGGAAGGTCACTCAGCCTTAAAGAAGATGGAAATTATGTTAGTTTTTCAAGAAAATACATGAAACTAAAGCATGTTACTGTGAATAAGGTCAGATTCACAAAGTCAAGAGTTGAGTTTTTTCTCTTATATGTAGAAATTAGAAAGAAAGTAGGAAACAAGAGACTACCGATAAATGAGAAGAAAGACAAATACAGAATGGAATTGAATAAGGAATTAGAGGTGGGGAGGGGAAAAGAAAAAAATGGAGAACAACATGGTTCAAATTATGTTATGCCCATATGTGAAGGTATCAGTACCAGTCTCACTATGATCCACAGGGAAGGAGCTTCTGTGAGGTTGGACAAGATGAGAAAGGCATCACGACCTGTGTCCATGTTTCTTTGCATCTGTTTGAAACTCACTATGATATAAATTTAAAATGCACCAATAAAATTATAGAAATAAGAAAGTAAGATACTGGGGTACTTAAGATTCTTTATTGACAGCATCTTTTCCTTCAAGCACTATAAATTTATTATTTTGCTAACTTCTGCTAAGTTATTTTTTCCCTGTTGTCAAAATTTTCTCCTTGTTTTGACTTTTCTTGCTTTATGATGTGTCCTTTTGTAACTTTCTTATTTGAATTTTCTTGAGCTTCCTGGTCATGCAGATTAATAATTTTCAATAAAATTTGAAAGTCATCAGCTATTATATATTCAGTTACCTTCAGATGATTTATCTTTCTCCTCTCCTTTTGGGTCTCTCATTATTCATAATTGGTACACTTAATCATCTTATATATTCCTCTGAGAATCTCTTCATTTTTGTTAATTTTTTTCTCTGGTCTTTAGATTACACAGTCTCTATCAATCTGTATTCATGTTTAGTAATTATTTTCTTTGTTTCAATCTATTACTCTATTGAATATTTCATGCTATGCCAGGAACATAATAGTTATTTAGCAAATAGCAGATATTTAATATCAAATTATCTGGGAAGATATACTTGGGAAGACAGTCATTTTTATTCTTTTTTATATTTATTTTTTCCTAATCGATTTTTAATATGCTTATTTGAATGATTTCTGCTCTGAACACTTTTGTCTTTTTTTATTTTGGAAAATATAAATATTACCTGTCCTGGTTTTAAAGTAGAAGTAAATTAAATAGCATAAATAAAAGTGATTTGATAGTTATTAATATAAGATATTATTATCAAATATTCAAATACAAAAACTTGTGTTAAATTCTTCACATCTTTAAAAAGTATTTATGTCTCCCCAATAACTTCTTTAAAATTGTATGAACAAATTTGTATAAAAACAGTTCTGATTAGATACTTTTTCTAGATTTCTGGCTTAAGTATTTTAAAAATATCTTAAAAAGCAAAGATAATAATTCATAGAAGCAAGACTAAGAGAGATGGTTTTACACACAAATTAGAGGGAGAATTATTAAACTGAGAAGATTTCATTTTTTAAAATAAACATGTATTTTTTTTTTCAGAAGATAAAATTTGGGGTTTGTTTCTCAGAAGAATCACTGAAATTCAACATCAGGACTATTCAATGGTTAAAATTTTAGAGTTGTGCAAAGATCTTGAAACAGTTTTGAGTGACACTGAAAGGAACACAGACAATCTTCTTCAGACTTATCAAAAATATATAAGGGATTCCTGACACTTAGATTTCCGTCAATTATGATGATGTTCTTAAAAGCTTGAAGGACAAACTGGACTAAACGACTTCTCTGGTTTGAATCTCTCTCTTCTGAGAGATGGCATGGCCAATGTGATGGTGTTGAGAGGTGGAGTTTTAATAGGTGACAGGAATGAGTCTTCTCTGTAACTTATGGTGCCATGACCATTCTATGAGGCTTTAAGTTGGAAAGCTTGTTCTCCTGGCCTGTTATCATGTGGAGTCACTGCAAGGTTTCTCACTAGATGCCAGATACAAGCACCTGTATCTATACTTACCAGCCTCCAGAATTATGAAAAAATAAAATTCTCTTTTGTTTATAAATTACCCAGTATCAGGCATTTTGGTATTGTTGTACAAACAGACTAAGACAGTAGGAGACTTTAAAACTGTTTTAAAACACAAATGTTTATTATAAAGTTTGCAAAGTGGCATAAGCTGAGGATCACATGGGCCTTAACTCTTAGGATAGTGAGTTGTTCTTATTGTTGTTGTTGTTGTTGTGGTGGTGGTGGTGGCGGGATGGAAACCATGAGCATTTTAGCCCCGAATTGCATCCCCAGACCTATTTTTTTTATCATTTATTTTGAAACAAAATTTCAGTAAAGTGCAGAGGACCTCACAAAGTAGCATAGGCTGTTCTTGAACCTGCCGTTCTCTTGTCTTAGCCTCCCAAATGCTGGGATTATAAGAATGTGCCACCATGCCTGACTACTATGTTGTTTTTAACTGAACCAAAATATCTAATTTCTAAATACACACACACACACACACACACACACACACACACCTCCTTCAGACAGAAATACAAAGTATAAAATATGTAGTTTCACAGTGATGCTTACCTCATACATTGGTAAGCTACTAAACTTTGGAAATTTTCAAGCCTCTTCAGTCTTAGATTTATTTTTTAATGATGCTTTGAATTAGATACATGAGAAGCACGTTCTCTCATCCGTAGTTCTTTTATACTTTCTGGGCATTTTTCTCAGTTCGGTCAAGGTTTTAGATGATTCATTTTTAACATAATCAGCATCTTGTTCTTTGGACATTTTTTGCCTCTTTTCAAGAGGGCAGTCTTCCTGGAAGAAATGGCTTCTCTCTAAGGAGGATGTCTGGAGTATTGTTGTAAAAAGACCTCATTCTGAGATCTTCGTCACAATAAGAGGAGAGATTTTAACCCAGCTTCACCTTTTCTAGCAAAAGGACACAAATGCCAGATGCAGTGCACATTTATCCTGTCATTCTTCTTCCTGATCCTTTCTAGGCTGACAGCTGGGTGACATGAAATAAGGGGTGCTTTCGGCCAGCCAGAAATATAAAGGCCATAAAGAAACAGCACACACTGCACTCGTTTCCCATAAAACAGGACTGTTTTTATGACTTTGATTTATGATAGAAATGACAATTGCATATATTTCTTCATGCGTGTACAGAATCAAACAAAAAGCATACAGGTCTTTGAACAATTCAAAGCCCCACCAATTAGGCTTCAAATTTGATCCTTTTTCTTGAGTTTAGGAGCTTCAGAAACAATCTTGATGGTGTCTCTCTCTCTCTCTCTCTTTCTCTCTCTCTCTCTCTCTCCCTCTCCCTCTCCCTCTCCTCACACACACACACACACACACACACATACACACATGTGCGCACACACACTCATACATAAGGCACAAACTACTTTCTCACAGACACACATATTTGTATACACACATGTATATACATGTATATATATATGTGTATATGTATATATGTACATAAATAAAATTAATTACCATAGCTTATGGAACATTATGCCATTATATCTGTAATACAGTTTCACATATAAAATTACTTATCATGTTAGATAAACTCAGATATTTTGAAGTATTTTCCAGCAAATTAAAACACTTTCAGAATACTTAGTCACAGAACTTATTATAAATACAACATAACAGGGGTAGTCATGCCCAGAATGGTCTTTTTTAGCATATAAATAGAGATCTATGCATACATACATTTTTAAATTACGTATGTATTTTATTTATTTTATTTAATTTTATTTGCTATACAAGGGCCAGAACCCAGGGGCATTGTACTTCTGAGCTACACAACCAGCCCTATTTTTAGTCTTTTTTTTAAACCTTGAAACTGTCTCACTGAGTTGTGAAAGGCCTGGCTAAGTAGCTGAGGCTGTCTGGGAACCATGACCTCTGGCCTCTGGTCTCAGCCTTCTGAATGCTAGGATTACAAGCATGTACAACCATGCACCATTACATGTTTTTTTTTTTTAATACATAAAGTTTCATTGAGTATATAAAATATATCCAGGAACTTTGGATAGAAGAGTACTTTTAAAAGAAAATAGAAATGTATAAATGTGTGTTGAACACTTAGTTCAATATCATATGCCATTTCATATTTAAGATCTTCTGGAAGTTCCATTTTATTTTAGAAATGAGATTCAATAGTATAATTAAGGCACTGACATCAAGAGCACGAGGCCCCTGCAGAACTCAGTGGATACCTTTTCTCATCACAGTTTTCTATTTCACTACCTTTAATGTGAGTCAGGAGGAAATAAAGGTTAATCCACAAATCATACTTCATAAGTCAGTAAAAAATCATAATAAGGCTTCACATCCCAAGTAGCTAGATGAACTTAATAGAGTGAAATGTTCTCAACCTCACTACCCTCATAACTGAAATGTGCATAAACACAGTAGAGAATGTTTCATATTCTAAAATATGAAAGCTCCCAATATTTTCTTAGAGTTATTTTTATTTCTCTGATTGCAAAATCCTGGGTCTTCTTTCTCTTACTCTCTTTCTCTTACAACTTATTATATTGCTGATATATTAATCCCAGAAGTTTTTTTTCTTTTTTCTTTCAGCTAACTTTGGTCTAGTGTTTCTATAAAAAGCAAAGCAAATATGTTAGCAAATAAGGTTAAAACCAGCCAGGGGAAATTGAGTGTGTTAGCCTATTTTCCCATCACTAACGTCTTCATTCTCCTGCTAGACAAAGCCTAGCTGATCTGTTGGCTCCCAGGGTACTGGAATGCAGGGTCGGTAGAACCCTGGTGAATTCAAGTAGCAGTTCCTGACTTGTTTGTTTGGAAGTTAACAGTCTGTATTCTGGTAGCGCTGTCATAAAGAAAGTTTCCAAAGCCAGGTCATCTTTTAAGACATCTATCATATATTTATGGCTCATATTTATTACATAGACCTCATATTTATTACATACATCTCACAGCTGAATTATAGACCTCTGTATTCACCTCTTTAGTACATATCTCCTGGTTTTCCAAGGACAATCCAAACGTAGTGTCACCTAAGTGAACTTATTTTTTCATTTACTCTTGAGTCCTCCTTGTTGTACAAACTTCATCTATACTAGTGCACTTGTCATGTGAAGGTTGCTGACAGAAACCTGAGTTATTTTTAATTCTTAAGTAGTTTTCAAATTTTAAATTTTAAATAAGTTGAATAATGAAAGTCTTTCACCTAGTAATAAGTTTGTTCTCTCTCTCTTATTTTGTGCCTTCTCTCTCTCCCAAACACTATATTATCACAAAAACAATATTCATGATGTACAATATACTCTTAGCCATATTTTCTAAGTAGATTTGAATGGATATAATTTTGTTGTGATTACTGTTAGAAAATTTTAATAAAAATTCATTAGCATGATGTGTAGAACTCATCATGATCTGCAGTCTTCTAAAATCTCTCTTTCTAACTAATCATCTCTAGTATTCCAGCAAACAGATATATCAAGATCTCTGAAGCATATGATGTACTTTTAGTCTCAGCACAGTTTCCCTCAGCTAAAATGTGTGGCTTCTACTTCTTTCATTAGCTGGTACCTTCTGGTCATTTTTGATTTGAGCAACAGCACCTTATTTGTGAAGCTTCTTGACACTTAGTCTGAGCTCCAAGCCCATAGTCACATGTGAATGCATGACACCTACCTCTGTGGGAGCTTGTGTGCCTCAATTTCACTTCTCATTTTCTAACTAGGTGCAATAATAATATTTACTACATAGGATTGTCAGAGGATAAAATGAGGTATGATTGTCTTATGTGTCATCTAGCCTAGACTATGAGGCCCATTTGCTTGAAACATTAATCTAGGTATCTCGGTGGTAGCATGTTTTAGGCAATAAGAAACATAAATGGATAGACTATGAGTATAGGATATTATCCTCCTTAATGGGGGAGGCACATCCAAGATATAGATGGCGTTAAGAGAAAGACTAAGGTTCTCCAAGAGAAAAAAATTTTGTTCCTAACTGACTTTGAACTCAAGACTGCAACATCAGCTCCTGAGATTATAGAAGAACTTTAGTCAAAACATATAGTTAACTATTAGTTCAATAAACTCTGATATAAATACCTATTATACAATGGTCATGCTATGGCTGCTTTTTGGGCTGAATCAGAATGAAGGGCTAAAAAAATTTCACTAGGTTATTATATTTTCCAGAATGTAGAGGGTCAAATGAAAGAAAAGTTGAGATTTACTTGCTAGAGTTGTGGTAGCTTTCAAAGAAAGAAAGAAAAAGAAAGAAAGAAAGAAAGAAAGAAAGAAAGAAAGAAAGAAAGAAAGAAAGAGAAGGAAAGGAAAGAAAGAAAAGAAAGAAGAAAAGAAAGAGGAAGGAAAGAAGGAAGAAAAGAAGGAAGGAAGGAAAAGAAAACAATGTTTTTGATCCATCAGAGACCCAACTAATCATATCTCAGGCTACTTTGTCTTGACACATGTATTTTAATTTTTTCAAACTATTATGCCATATGTCCCTATCTTTATTATTCTGTTAAGCTTGTTTTTTTTTTCCCTAGTGACGAGAAGGAAGGAGTTAAAGCTCCTGTCATGTGATCCACTCACTTCCTTTGAGTACCAGGTACCCCTGGAGTAGGTGAAGAAAAGAGAGCAGGTGGCCTGGTCTAAAGTCCTTGTCAACTGGATGTCCAGGTTAACAGACTCATACTATTGGCTTGTAGAAAGAGGCTTTGTCAAGTGATAGCCTTTAGAAAGGTCTCTCCTAAGATTAAGGCTAAAAGTGAATAAACTCAGAATGGATAAGGTGTGGTTCCTGATGCAACTTTCTGGAATGTAAAAGGGAGATATTTTATAACATAAAAGCTCTTTGTGGTGTTTGGCAATAATCCTTGAGTCCTCACCTAGAGATACTATCTGTTATATTGGAATAGGAATCATTGAAGCTACGCTGCTGTGCCAGTCATCTCTCTCCTTTCGGCCTCTTATTGACTATATTCTTGGGGTTGTTAATCGCATCCATTGCTGGATAAGACCTCTGATGTCTCTAAGCCTGACTTAACAATCCTGCTTAAAACATTAGCTCAGAAACCAATGAGTATTTTGGACATTTTGGCTTCTCAGCTTAAAATCACTGGGACAATAAGTTTTAATAATATCTAATTTTATCCTAATAACCATAGAATATAATCACTGAAACTCGATGGGTGAAAAAAATCAACAAAAATTATCTAGTAGGTATTAGTTCAGATTATTTATTGCTCTCTTGTCTGTATATTTTTTATATATATTGTAAAGCAATCACAAATAGTAGAGCAAGGCATTCATACTCTTTCAGGTCACTAACAGTGTGGAAATCCATGATGATCATAGTTTTTTGTTTTAAAACCATGCCTCTCCCAAATGGAATATCCCCTCAACTTGATGTGCTACATTTCAGGGGGAGCTCCTATGCTAATTCTGATTAGGAATTACCTCAGGTATCCAAGACAATGCTCCTGGGACTAATGCCAGTTAAAGCGAATGACCTAAACAACATGTGCCTGTTTCCAAATTAGCTAAATCACACCTGCTAATGATCACTTGTGTTTTGTAATATGTCTGAAGAGATGCCATAAGTTGAGAAATCTCAGAAGCTTCCTTTGAGTCCTAATGAGGCTTCTAAACTTCCCACAGTTACAATCGGAAGCATCTAGATATAAAACCAGAAAGATAGAAAGCCAGCTCATCTACCTATGTTACCCCTGGCAGGGAGAGTATCTAAAATGTCACTTTTCACATTTCAAATGTTCCTACTTGCTATACTCACCTGCCATAACATATAAGAAAAAAATGACTGATGAGCATGCCTTCTCTATTTTGAAGGGAATATTGACATTCAACCTAACCAGATGTGACGGGCAGGAAAGTTTGGGGATAATCTGGAGTTCTGACCTGAAGTCCAGAAACCCGATGCCTCAACCTGACTTGAAGTTTCCTGTCTATGTGAGACACGAGGAAGTCAATAACTTTTCTAAACTTGACATTCCATTGTCAAAGTAGAAGGGCACTGAACATGGTCATTTCTAGAGTTCATTCCAGAGTCACTTATTTTATCCCAGTGAATCTACAATTATGTGATCTCTGAATTTTTTTATTGTTAAAATATCAACATATTAATATTCTTATTTTATTGAAGTTTTTTTTTCAAATATTTTAACCTTAGTGACCAAGGGTAAAGAAAAGTTCTAAGGGATTTGTAAACTAGTTCAAACAGCAGCAAACAGAATTGGCTTTGAAGTTCTGGTTTTAAATTTAAATAGTAACTAAATATTTTTAGTCTCCACCATGTTTTATCCAACTGTTTTGTATAAAGGTTTGTGTTCTCCTAAATTTCCTATGATTCTTTAGGTAAAAATGGTACTCAGATTCTGATGCCTCCTACAAGATTAACTAGCCACAATGAACTCTCTACAGTTACATATAAAACAGCTAAGATGAAATACAATGAATAATGCAGTTCATTGAAAATTCTGTTACTTGGATATTCTGGCAACTTTTCAGGCACTGAGCTATAAGTGGCTAGTAAATAATAGATAGAACAGTGAAGACATAGAGTGTCTCCATTACCACAGAAAGATCTACCAAATAAGAGTATATAGAAATTAAGATAGTGGTTTCATTTTTTCCCAGGAATTCTTTCAAATGGTTTCTAAAATTTAGAAATATAGTTTGAGAATAATAGCTCAAAGAATGATAAAAATGTCAACTTTTGATATAACAGAAAAAAAACCAAATTGGAAATTCGATAATTAGAATCATATCAAATTATATAAATTATAAGATAAAGGAATTTAAGAAATTTACTTGGGTTATTAATGTTTCTAGATAAAGTTGCTTTATCCATCTTAAGCAACCAGCACCATAATTCAGGGACAGAGAAAATGATCCAGAAGTCTTTGTACTCCACAGAAAGCAGCACCCACAGTGACATACTGTGCCCTCCAGAGACCTGGGCCAGAGTAACACTTTCTTCCTCTATCCTATCTACTCTTTTTTCTCAGTATATTTTTTCCCTTACTGAATCTCCTTGTTTTATATTCAAACGATTTCATAGTTCCTTTTTCTGTAAAATGGTAAGTACACTACATATATATATTCAATGTTTGTCACAGAGATGAACTCGAACACTATACATTAGACAGGTTTGTTTTTGCACTTAATATAAGAGATAAAAAGTAATTATTATCGTTTATAGATTTCTTCTTTTCTCTTTAAAATATGTGTGATTGATACTTTATTTAGGATTTATTTATTAGTTTTAATTCTAGAACTATGAATAACTTATATTAAAATGAGAAAATTAGCTGGGCATAGTGATGCACACTTGCAGTCCCAGCATTTGGGAGGCTGAGAAAGGAAGATCTTGGTTCCCATACAGCCTCAGCTACTTAGTGAGGCTCTTTACAACTCAGTGGGATCCTGTTTCAAAATAAAAAAAACATAAAATAGGACTTGGGATATAGCTTGGAGGTAGGATGCCTCTGTATCCATCCCCAGTGCTGCAAAAAAAAAAATGAGGAAATTGCTAATGTAGTACAATAAAGAGGACCATGTATAAAACTGGTTAGATTAAGCCTAAATATTCATAGTTTGAGAAATATTTTATTCATATTTTTAAATTTTTTAATTTTTTAATTTTTTCTATAATTTTCTACATCTGATTGTCAGTCCCTTAGATTATAAAAAGAATAATTTTTGCATTTATTTTATTTATTCCATGGCCTATGACTCTGTATTTGTATTTTCAGGGATTTCTATGTATTAATATGGTGATTTTCAGAGATGAAGAACCAGCAATTCACAGCAGATATAGATATGAGAAAACCTTTCAATCTTACAAAATACACAATAAAAGAAATGTAAAGGGTTCTATTCCTTAGACTGCTTATGAGCTTGTGGTTCAAATAGATAGGACCTTATTTTAAAACTTTCATTTTTATTATTTTTCTACTTCCTCTCTTAACAATTAACACGCTCTTAGCATTTAATTAGTGGCAATAATTTAGAGAGCTGGTGCCAATGGCTCCTAGAAACTTATCTGAAGGAAAACAGGCAGCCTCATAAAGGCCCAATTGTACTTCTGAACTTTGGAAAACAGGCTGGGATTTTCCCATTTGTTAACAAATCAATGAAACCTTTTTTCTTCATCCCAAAGACTTGTCCACAGTGTTAGACCTGGTATATCAAACACATATAAACAAATATTAGTATTATTTATTTTTCCCTAGAAATATACATTATTTATTAATTATTATTTTGGAAAATATAACAGTATATGAGTAATTTCAGATGTTTTATTATTGAATTAATCATGTCAACTCTAGATTTTGAGCACAGAAGTAACCAAACATGTATCAAGGCTGAGATGCAAAGCAGTGTTTTGCTAAATATATTTTTATTTTTGTTGGTACACAATACTTATATATGTTTATGGGATAATATGATCTTTCACTATTGAAAATTTGGAGAAAGTAAAATCCTTATACACAACTGGTGGGAATGCAAAAGAGTACATTCATTATGGAAATCAATTTGGAGATTCCTCAAAAAATTAAAAACAAAACTAACATATGATCCAACAATCCCATCCCTGGGTGTATATCCAAAGTATAGGAAATCAGCATGGTGAAGAGACAGCTGGGCTTTAGTGTTTATCGCAAGAGCACTATTTACAATAGCCAAGACATGGTGTCAACCTCGATGTTCATCAACTCATGAAATAGAATTTGTATTCTATATGAGCTATTGGGGAGTGTGAGCTTATATACACTCCTTACCTATAAAAAAGTTTACTTTTGATGCATGTACAAGAAATATCACTGTTGCTTCATGTCTACTTTGGTGGTGGATAAATACTTAATACTTTAATACTTAAGTTATATTATACTGATTTTAAACAAACATACTTCTGTGAATAAATATGCTGCATATTAATTGACATTAAAATAATTAGCATTAAGATGTTGCCTCTGTGTTTTCCACACAGATTCCCACATGGGTACTATGGACACCAGTGAAGTACCAAACACTTCCTCCTTAGTATGTTAAACCTAGATATACACACAGTACAGACGCAGACATGCTAATTACAAATTGTATAAGATATCTTAAAGGGGTGATAATAAAATGTTTTAGAACTGATTACAGTATAATGCTAAGTACTAAAGCAGACTATAAAATTCTTTACATTATTTGTATGCTACATATGAATGCTTATATACATACTGAGACATGTAACCCACTATACACACACACACACACACACACACACACACACACACAATTGATCACATGGTACTTTCATTTTTATTTTCTGTGTGGTTGGATAGACGATATATAGGTAATCAGATAGGTAGATGATAAACAGCTGAAGGAGTGTATGTTTTTAATTTTCATTTGCTATTATATTCACAATTGTTGGGAGTAGGATACATTTTTAAATAATCATTTTCAGGAGGAATAACTTTCATAGGTTCTCTCTGAGCTGTGCAGCAGACAGCACAGGGGATTCAAGGTTGTCAGCGACAGACTCAGAGAACTTGGAGACTAATGTGCAGCTGGGGAAATCATCATGAACAGAGTGAACTTGACACGGTGAGAATCTTTATGTGGCAAAAAAAAAATCTGAACAAAATGGTCCCATGTCTTTGGACCACTGTGTCTGAGCTGATGTTCTTCTCACATACATGATTTACTATTTTGATAACCTACTTTATTCACTCTCTACCGATGAGATAATTATAATGCCAGACCAACACTTAGTTTTACAGATTAGAATACAAAAATAATTGTATACTTGAGCCTTACATATTTATCAATGCTAAAAGCCAGTGTGCTTTAGATAGGGATTGTCTAGACATGGGAATAACACCCTATTTATATGCTATACCTCCCACAATAGCCAGAATAGAAAGGAAATGAAAAAAAAATCCTCTAACCATGCACACTCTCTTTAACTGTTTTATATTCAAGGTTAAAATACCAATTTGTGAAGGAAGACTATTCTGAAGTAACAATTTAGGAGTGGATTGTTTACACATTTTTATTTTAATGATGCTGTCCTTGTAAAAATGGGTAATACAAGGTATGGATTTGAAGCGGATCACATTGACAAATGGCAATTGAATTCTCAGGGCTTGGCACACAGTAGGCACTGCATGTATTCTACTTAAATATAAACTTGGCGTTTTTCTATGTCTAGTAGAGGATGTGCTCTCCAGAAGGTCATTGTCCAATAGACATCTCAGTGATGCTAGCAGTGTCCTATACTGTGTTGTCTAACTAGCAGCCACCAGTCACATGAAGCTGTTGAGTACTTTTGACTAGGGCAAATGAGGAACTGCATTTTAAAATTGTAATTCAGTTAATTTAAATTTAAATATTGCCATGTGTGGTGGCACATGCTTGCAACCCCAGCATTTGGGAAGTCAAGACAGGAAAATCACAGTTTGTTGACAACTACTTAGTGAGGCCCTTTGCAACTCAGTGAGACCTGTTTCAAAAAATAAAGAATAAGAAATAGATCTTGAGGTGTAGATCAGAGGTAGAATGTCCCTGGATTCCATCCACAGTACTTCAAAAATAAAATAATTAAAGTAAAAATAAAATCAGTTTGGGGGTGTAGCTCAAAGGTAGAATGCTCCTGGGTTCAGTCCCCAGTTCCACACAATATTTTAATTTATTGGTGCATTGTAATCATAATCATTATGAGGTATAGGATTGTAGAGGCATGCATCACTCATTTAGCCCTTACCCAATTTCCAACCCATTCCTTTCCCCTCTTTCCTTCTCGTGTTCTGCTTAGTGGTTGACTTTGACATGCTTGAATGTGCACCCTGTGCATAGGGTGCTTCTCTCTTCCCCCCTCCCATCCTCAGGTAGGTCGCCTTTGTCACTCCTCTAAGGTTTCTCCTCCTTTTTCAGGAGTCCCTCCTACATCCCATTATCTCCCTAGCTTCTGCATATTAGGGAGAACATCAGACTTTTCACAAATTGCCCAACTATGGAACCAGCCAAGATGGCCATCAACCGATGAATGGATTAAAAAACAATGGGATTTGTAGAATTTTACTCAGCCATTCAGAAGAACAAAATTATGTCATGTTCAGGAAAATTACTGGAAGTGGAAAATATTATGCTAAACTAGATTAACCAACCATAGAAATTAAATTTTAATAAGTTTATACTTTAAAAAATTTCAACTGATTATCCACACATGATAATGCAGGCTTGTAAGCCCATTATCTGGGAGGCTGAGACAGGAAAATTTCAGGTTCAAGGGCAGCCTTAGCAATATAGAAAGAACCTCAGAAACTTAGACACTGTTTCAAAATAAAAAATAAAAATAAAAAAGGTTGGGTTATATATTGAGGTTAGAATGCCCCTGATTTCAATCCCCATTATCAAAAAGAACAAGCAAAGAAACAAATATTTTACCTGATCTATAAAAAATATAAAAATATACATATTTATGGGGCTACCTGTGACATTTCTATACATTATAAAATCAAATCAAGGCAAACAACTTTGTCACTTTTTAAAAAAAAAATATTACCAGCTTTCGAAATACAGACTAAATTCAAATAGAAGTGGCTAATGGCTACTGCATTGGCCAGCACTGCAACAGAAAGAAAACACTGTTAAATAAGTCAGACCTATACCTAGCGGTAGTTCACAGTGAATCATTCTTTAAAATCTGAGGGAAATGGTCCATTTGTAGTAGGGCACTATTAAGGAGAGGATTATCATCTTAAGTAGTCTATAAAATATTTATTTAACACCAATTATTATTTTTATATGCTACTAATACAAATGTGAATGAAAATATAAATTGGTTTTTCAACGGAGAAATGGATGTGCATTTCATAAAACCTATAGTTTAATTTACAACATACTATGATAGAATGAAGGAACTTTGTTTTTAAGAAATCTGAGTGTGGAAATAAGAGGGACAAGAATCCTCCTTGGTGGCATTGTTAGGGAAACTTTATGGAAGAATGAGATAAAATATTTAAGACTTGAGGCCAATGGCAGAGTAATCCATGCAGGAATCTTGGGGGAAGAATATTCTAGACAGGGGAAAAAAGTCAATCCTGGCAGAAACTGACCTGGAATGACCTATAACATCAAAGTCCACATCCCTTCAATGAGAGAACAAGTTAAAGAACTGTCAGGAAACAGGAAGAAACTAAAGATTTAAACTATGCGGGTTTAAGGGACCCTGGTACGTTGTAAATTGATGAGATGGCACTAATATTCAATGAATAATAACTCTTACATTTGAGAATGCCATTATATTTTTAAATGTTTAGATTCTTGCAATTTAGATAAGTGTTCCACCACAAAACAAAATATTTAAAAACAGTAGGCCATAGGACAGTACTTAGGGCAAATCTCTTTAGAGAGTAGGGAAAGAATCACCCAGTATTTCACAGCTTTCACCAATGCATGAATTAATTTTGTTTTGTTATATTTAAACATAAAATGTCTCCTAAAGAGCTCACCTGTTAATGTTAGGAGGTGAGGTTTTTGAGTCATGAGGTCTATAATCCCAGAAATGGATACATCTATTGTAATAGTGGTACCAAGTAGACCATTAGGGTTTGGCTGTAGGGGGTCTGTGGGAATGCAGTCTTGGAGATATAGATATATAAAATGTCCTCATCTTTCTGCTTCCTTCCCCACTTCCAGCCTCTGTGATGTAAAGAGCCCATGTGCTCTCCCTTGGCTTACAGCCACTGCCGTACCTTGAGATACTATCCTCACATGGACTGATCCTGAAAGCCTAAGAAAATAAATCTTCTTTCCCCTAAATTATGTAGTCAGATATTGAGATTATGTCCGCAAAATGCCGGTGGATATACATTTCTCTCTGAAGTAAGTGTAAAACTTATACAATTGAAAGAATAAAACGAAGCTAGTTATTATCTACAAATTTTTAAGTGCTGTTAGAGAGTGTAATTGCATTAGTCTTGGGTCTCCAGAGATTGTTAGCATGATACTAGGTGTGTAGTGATAGGTGTATGGTTTAATTTGCAGAAAGCAGAGCTACAAAGAAACAGTTGGAAGTGGTGGCAGATGTCCATCTGGAATTTAGGTTTACCATGTACTTCCAGTTTTCCCCACTTTCAATATGAATGCTACTATCCTTATTATATCTCTTGACAACCATTTTATCCTGGATATATGGGGTGAGGGTGTTATAATTTAGTTCACTGGTTTTAAGAAGAAAATGTACTTGAAGAACTGTACCAAAGAAGCACACTGGATGACCCACCTGCACCTGGACTTCATTTAGGTTATGAAACACTGGACTTTGAGCTGACATACAATGGGATCAAGCTTTTGGGTTGTTGTGGACAAGGGATGAAAGTGTTATGGACACGGAAAACATATACATTTTTATAGCTGCAATGTGTAGGTACAGGGCCAACTGTGGCAGATTTTGTTTTCTAAAGATAGAGGTGATAATATTTCCTATGCCAAATATTGATGTGCCATGTGATTTTGGTTTCCATCATTAAGAAGACCACCCTTTTGGATAGGACCCGTGACTTTCCTGAAAAGAAGTTAGTGGTGATATATTTTTTCCAGCCATAGGTATCATCCTTAACTGGCTTGGCAAGTTTTGCATAGCGTGTCATGTCTTAAATTTGCTCTTGGATTCCCCTGCTTGACACTCAGCTCTGTACTTATAGGAGTGTACTCCAAATGGTGAGGCTCTGTTCAGGTGCTCTGGTCAGCAGCTCTTGCTGACAAGTGGCAACCAGTGACATTCATGCGAGCAGGCCACCTTGAGTGTGATACTCCAGAAAAACCTTCAGATGGCTGCAGCCACAGCTAGCATCCGACTGCTACCACATGAGACATGGAAGCCAAGAACGTGGCAGATTTTTGTAGCACTCTGAAATGAGAGACCACAATATTTGTGACTTGGGGGTTATTTTGCAACACCATCTGGTCAAAAAAGCTCCTTTGCCATTCTGTAAATTTCCTTTTCTTATTTAGTATTGAGTGTTGCCTTTTAACATATTTTTTGATATAAGTTCCTAATATTTTCAGAACTTTTTAACATAAGTCTATGGTCAATAGTTATCTTAATATTTTAGTCTTTATCAAAGTTTGGATTTAGGGATATGATATCTCTCTCTATTATTTCTTAGAAAGTTTGCATAAAATTGGTATTATTGACTCTTTGACTCATGGATAAAATTCACCAGTGAACTCATAAAGGCTTGGAGACTTCTTTGTGGGAAAGCTTTTGATATGGAAATGAATTAATTTAGTATGTTTAAAGACAGTCATATTTTTGTTTTATCTTGTATCATGTGCATGCGTGTGTGTGTGTGTGTGTGTGTGTGTGTGTGTGTGGCTAGGAATTGAACCCAGGAACACTCTACCACTGAGCTACACTCCCAGACCTTTTCATTTTAATATGGAGTCCTGCTAAGTTGTGGAGACTAGCCTCAAATCTGTGATACTCCTATCTCATCCTCCTAAGTACCAGGTTTACAAATGTGAGTCCCACTGCTACTCATATCAATTTTGATGATGTTTTTGTCATATGTGTTGGCTTTTGTTTTCTTTCCTGCTCTTTCTTACCCATTATGCTTTTGGAATCTCTAGATTTCAGTAGAGCAGTTAATAGAGAGAAAGAAGCATGCAACCAGTCCACACAAAGCTCTGGAGGGAAGCCTCTTTATTACTTCAGTACCCCAAATAGTTGGCACTGTCTTTGTCAACATTCTCACTTCTATAATCTAAAAAGACTGACCACAAAAGTCAGATGAGGAAATAACTATTTATTCACAGTTTTCCTTGGATATTTTGGGTTCAGTCCCTGTGAGGTTGGGGTTTGTGGAGCAGAAGGCCTGGTTGTGGGAAGTGGAGAGAGAGAGAGAGAGAGAGAGAGAGAGAGAGAGAGAGATATTAAGAGCAGAGGGGAGAGGAGAGGAGGGGAGAGGGGAGGGAATGAAGAACCATGCATGTAATTCCCAAGGCCTCACCACCAGAAATTCCTCCTTAGCAACCAAATTCTGCTGCTTCCAAAATTGCTACATTGTTTCCATGACAGATAGGGGGATATTCTAAAAATCCAAACCACTATAGACTCTAATTTCAAACATTTTTAAAAACGTTCATGATTCAGATATAAGTGTAGAGAAAAGAGAAAAGAGGGTTTTCCCCTTATCTTAAATTGGGACTTCAGCTTATTAGTTTGTTGGAAGGCGTGTGAGACCGTGAAAATGAGGTATTGATGAGATTAAAGTGAAGGGTCATGGGAGCCACCCACAGAGAGAGGTAAGTGTGTTTGCTAGGCACCCAGTCATGATTTTTATATACAATCTAGAGAGCCAGAATAAAAGTGACAACGGAGTTAAATTACAGAAAGTTTGTGACGCTCCATTTATTTGTGTCTGTGGAAAAGGTAAATATGTATTTTATGTTTGTGCAAATTATAAAGGAGAGATGGGAAAGAGAGCAGATGGTCCACATGTCTTGACGGTCAGTGAGTACAGAAAAGGTTATTTTACTGGACGCAGAGCACGCAGAAGGGGCGCAGGTGTTCATTTCAAAGAAAGCTTTATGTTTGTCTATCTCCTTTATTTTTAAATAAGAAGACAATTGTCTTAAAGATGCATTGAGAGTGAGGGCATTTGAATATGGCTCGTGAGGATATACAGCCTCCCCTTAACAACGCCCATTCAGAGATCGTCTTAAGGGAGAGATAAAGATATGGGTGTCAGTTTGCGGAGGGTGAATTAGGCTCAGTGAAAAGATCTTGAAGTAGGATTTAAATTTGTAAGACAGAGAAGACATTAAGTCATGAATTATGCTGAAGCCATGCCTCATAGAGTCAATAAAGAAAATGAATATGAGTCAGGGTGAGTCTTGCTCTGAGAGAAAAACTCAGCCATCCATCTGCCTTTGTATTCGAGTAGCAAAATGGACTACAGAGTGTGCGAGTTGGGCTTCTTTGTGGCCTCCAGTTGACTTCTTAGAGCATGCTTATTTCCCACTGTAATTTCTATCTCATCTTGCAACCTCATCTTGTGCATAAAAATCCTGCATATCATCTTGCATATGAGGCATAGAAAGTAGCATAATCTGTTCAAGGTCTGCCCTCTCCTGCCAGTTCCCATGGTACAAGAGAGCCCAGTATCTTTCTGATTTAGCTCCTATTCTGTGCTCCAGCGGCATCTATTTCACATTCCTACATAGTCACATCCAATACCAACTGACTGCTGTTCACAGCTAGAGCCAAATCCCTGGGCAATGCTCACTCATTGCCACCATTCACGACACACTGGCCTGTGGTCTTGGCTCGCCTGTCAAGACCCTGGGACAGGAATGCCACTATCTGGTCTGGACCTTCCTGCCAGAGACCATGACAATCACCTACTCTAAGTTAATTGGATGCCTTGGAGGAGTTAAGGTTTGCTAATTGATGGTTCATCTGCATATCATTCAGACCAGCTGCACTTCTGAAACTATCTGCTCTGGGCTCAGCACAAGCATCTGTGGAACTTGAACCCAAAGAAACGTCAGTGCTATTGTGGAACATTCTATTGACAAGGAAACTGAGACAAGGAGAGCAAAAAAATCGCTGGATTAGTGTCATGAGGCATGATGGCAATAAATGTTGCATAATAACCCAGCTTCTTGACTTTCAGAAATAGATTTTTCCTCGGATAAAGAGTTGAAACGTAATTTTAGGTTCTATTCAGTCTGCAGAGCTGTTTAACTATAGATTCAATTTGTCATTCTTGGTATTATCTTTCATATTTTTTCATTAGAATATAGCTTAAAACAAATTTATTGAATGTGTATTACTCAAACAGACCAAACTTTTTAATTTTTAATATTTTATTTATTGATAAGTAAGAAATTTTAACTCTTGGCTCCATCAAAAAAGGTGTGCTTGGGAGGCTAAGACGGGAAGATTGCAGGTTTGAAGCCAAGTTAGTAATGCCCTAAGCAACCTAGCAAGAACGTGTTTCAAAATGGAAAATAAAACAGGGGTTGGGAGTGTGGCACGGAAATAGAATGTGTCTGGGTTCAAGAGCCAGTGCATGTGTGTGTTCATATTTTATCTATACTAACTTTATCTGTTACAACAATAGAGGCGTGTTAATTTAAAAAAAATCCATATTTATCCCTGGGGCTCTGCTTAAGTAGAGAAAAAAAATCTTCCAATCTTAAGGTTTATAGCACTTTTTAGAAAATTCTATACTTCATTTCAGAAGACTTAAGAAAGAGTTTGAATTCAGGACAGTTTAAATTTTTATGCAATTAAAATTTCACTTCTACATTAATCTTTAAGGAAGGCAGAACATACTTTCTGAGTATCTTATCTACCAAATCAATTACTTTTCACTACCAAATGTATAAAAATGAGAATGATATATGAATAGAATGTATATGTATTAATGCGTGACAAGTAGGAACCAGAGCTGTGGTGGAATTTTTATCTCCTTTGGGAAGTTAGTCTCTGGCTTGTGGTGATGTTTAAATGAGATATAGTATATTAAGTAGCTAGACCATGGTTATGACCATTTAGTGTATAGTATTAGAAACTGATAATTCTTTTAGATTTAAAGTATTATTCACAATCTCATTGGTTATGTGAATAAGCGATGTCCATTGCTAATTCTGTGTCTATCAATAAGATAGGGTATATATCGTTCATAATATATATCATATGTTATCATAATATATATGATATATATTATGATAAGATAAATAGACACTATTAATATGCCAACATCATTAGGATGCTCAAAATAATTAATATAAAGGATTTTAGTAAATTTTTTATTTTATTTTAAATCAAAAGTTCAATGCTTTATTTCTCAAGTAGCTTCAGTATTTTTTTAGACAATTAAAGACCCATGCTTCACATTCAAAAAAATTTTTTTTTTGTAATCTGTCTTTTTTTCTTTTTTTTTTTATTGGTGCATTGTAGTCAAACATCTTAATGGACTACAAGATGGTAAAGGCATAGGCACATACATCATCCAATTAGATTAATTACAGTGGAGCCAGTGGTGGTTTTAGGGAGGAAGGTGGAGAAGGATAATTAATTCCAATGAAATTATGTATATATGTGAGAATACCAATGCCAGTCTCAATATTTTGTATGGAAAAAGGAACTGGGGTAGGAGGAAGCCACAGGAAAGTTCACCAAGTACTATGTGCAAGTATGTCCTTATCCCTGTGAACCATATTATGTTCCAGACTATAATGTTCATATAAAAGTATAAATACCTGGGTGTGGTGGCACATGCTTGTAATCCCCATGCTTGGGAGGCTGAGACAGGAGGATCGCAGAGGTTCAAAGCCAGCCTCAGCTACTTGATGAGGCTCTCAGCAACTTAGTGAGACCCTGTTTCCAAATAAAATATAAAATAGATCTGGGAGTATAGCCCGGCGGTAGAAAGCCTCTGGGTTCCACCCTCAGTACCACAAAATAAAAATAAATAAATAAATAAATAATGATTGCACATTCAAAAAATTAATTGATACATAAAGCCAAAAATATTGTGTCCATTAATGGGTTACCACGTAATGTCTGATTCATATAAGCATCACGCTGTATTTACATCAGGTTAAACATATTTCTGTCTTTACTTCTCTGTACTTTGCAGTGAGGACTTTCTGAATCCTTTCTTCCAGCTCTTTTGGTGTGTTCTGCCCAGAGTTTTCCGTAGTCTCCACACTGTGCAGTAGTCTCACGGCTTCTTGCTCCCATCAGTCTTAAAGCTTATGTTAAACCTGGCTCTGTACACGCTGGGACTTAGAGACACATAGGGCTCAAAGGCAAGTAGGGATTATTTGAGAGGACACCCTGAATGTAGGGGTGGATGGCTGCCTGTGATGTCAAGTACCAAGATTAAGCCCAGGTATTATCACTCTTCCACTTTCCCTCCTCATCGATCCTTGGAATCTCCTTATCCAGGAACAAAGCCTCTTATGCCACCATTAATCCTTGATAACAGCAAAATAGTAACAGTGACATTGACTTAAAAAAATAAGTTCTTGTGGAAGAAAAGAACATTGATTTTACTTTATTTCCACCCATATTGCATTTGAATGAGTGTTAGGCTCTGTTTCCTGTTTACTATAAGAGACTGGAGACTGGGTGGCTTAAATAACAAACATGTATTTCTTGCAGTTACGCAGGCTAGAATTCCAAGATCAGGAAGGACATCAGCTTGGTAGTGTTTGGGGCACTGGCCTTTGCTGGTTTAATAGTACAGATTTTTTTTTGTTGCATTTTTGTGTTGAAAAGAGACCAAACTAACTGGGTGACCTTTCCTTATAAGGCCACCAATCCCAACTTGGGGCTTTACTCTTATGGTTTAATTGACACCCCACATGCCATGTCTAAATTTCACACTATTAGGGATGAGATTTCAACATAGGTATATTAAGGAGTTATAAATCTTTAGCCACTATTTGATGCCATGCTTTTAAATCTATGTTTAGTCTTAAACTTATGTTTAGTTTAAAAGTTACACTATTTTTACTATTTTAGATTTACTATTGATGAGAAAGGTGAAGTTCATTGATCAAATGTGGAATGCAAAACATGACTGTCTTGCAATATTATTTTGTTTAATTCTAATGCTTTGCTATAAATTTACAGTCCAGAAGTATTCATGATTTTTGTGGGGGAAGGGGATGAAACATACATCAGTCAGTATACTGTGTGTGTGTGTGTGTGTGTGTGTGTGTGTGTGTGTGGGTGGGTGTGTGTTTAAGGAAACTAAACCTACTTACCTAAAATGTTTCTTGTGATTATTTTTGGCTCCTATGTTTGTAAACTATAGATCCGTCATATTGAGTTAACTAAAGTGTGCTACATAGTCACAATGAAATTATCTCTTCCTTAGAGACAAGGCAGAAAGATAATGGGAATTAGGAATCAGAGGAAGGACAGAAGTACAAAGTGGGAAAGACATGGAAAAGGAGGAGTCAAAGAAGCAAAGACAAGCTTCTAAGTTTTGCCAACCAGCCCTGTGCCTCTGCTTTCCCTGACAAGTAGAAATATGCCTTTTTTTTTTAAACAAAGCCTCTAAATTCCCTCTGTTTTTGTGATGTTTGCAAATGGGGCTTGAATCCAACTCTCACCGTTGATATCACACAGTAGCTGGCAGTGCTTAGCCTCCCTCCTCTCTCTGACCTCTAGCAGTGAGGCCTCAGAACTCAGCGCTTCCAGCCTGACTCTCCCCATCTGCGGTCTCTCTGTGTGCCCAGCACAGCTGGGCTCTGCTAGTCGGGCTTCTTGCCAGTCGTCTCCAATTCGCCAAACCTTCACACAGGCAGCTGGGACACCAGAATTTTCCTGGGAATTTCCTGGCCGTCAACTTGGATACTATATCCTTGTTTGCTGAACTAAAACTAGTAAAGCTTGGAAAAGATAAATTAGACACTGATCCTGGAGGATTGGACGTCTCATCCAAACATTTGCCTAACACAGATTCCAAGTAGCTTTCAACTTTGTCTCTAACGAGCTAACAGATGTGGGCATGATTGGAGAAACAATATGAGATTATTCACAGAGTTAGGGATGGATGGGTTTTCTTGCTCAATTGCATTTTAGAGCAGAAGGACAGAAAACGCCATTCTACCTTGACAGTTGACTTGAGATAGCATTGGACATTTTTATTTCTTTTTGTACATTAATTTCTCCAGGTCAGATTATTATCTAGCTTAGTTGCCTGAGACATAACTGGAGATGAGCTTTTGAGGCACAATGTTCAACCATTTATAGTCTGTGGCTTGGGGAAAGGCTTCTATTTTATCTATTCCTCATATTGAATACATTACCTAGAGCTGCCATACAGTGAGCCAGCTGCCATAGCTACCAAGTCCAGTTCTAGAGAGACAGCTGAGCACCAAACTTTCACTGCAACGAAGAGAAGCCACAGTCCCATGCTTTTGCACAAACACAAGCACAAGGAAGGAACCTGTGTTCACATTCTGAGTACCACTTCCTAAGTGGTGCAGCACAGCCATCCAATTTTATTTTCACATCACCTTAAAGAGAGAACAACAATAATAGTTTTTTTTTTTAAAAAAAAAACAACAACCACCTAATGTTTTTTGAGAATTTAATATGGATCAGAAGCTGTACTTAAATATTATATATATTTTATTACATTGAACAATCTATGTATGACAAAGAAGCTAGTATAGGTTATGATGTAGAGATGGAGAATGTGAGAATTGGAGATTTTAAGCCATTTTGAACTTCACACAGTCATTGAATAATGGAGTAGCTAGCCCATCCAGCTTGAAATAACACAGATGAAGAAGTAGGAGGGCAAAAGCCTGAGCTCTTGCCCTGATGACCTGCAGTGACAGCTGCTTAGCAATTTGCTCACCCAAACTGAATTCCGGATGCAGCATCAGAGAAATTCCGGTGCATCATCAAAAAGAAGATGCAAACAGCCCAATACACCGCAGTTGGTCAAGAAACAGGGGCGCCGTGTCTTCTTCCTGTCACTATCCACTCAGAGCAGAGCAAAGAGATTCTATTTGAAGTTTCTGTCCCAGAAATATGCAGATTGAGATTGGTGTGAAGTCTGGGATTGGAGTGTCAATGCAGGTTGGCAATTTAATGAACCCAGTTATAGGAAATTGAGCAGAAGAAAATGAAAAATAATATAGAAGTCGTAATATCTTTCCTTAGGGGGTAATTGATTTTATTAATTTAAGGTTAACCAGTGTCTCTGTGCCAGAAGATCTGGAACTCACTTAGGTCCGGTTCTTTGATAATCATACCCAAACAACCCAAACACAGATTTCTTGTCTTTTGGTACCTTCTTTATGCCATCTAAGTATAAAATATTAGAATACACTTGATATTTTGTAAATAAGAAAAAATACAGAGGAATGAATACTGAGGACTGGAATTCCTGAAAAGGAAAAGTCTTCAAAGAGAATAGTGATATATTATCTATGAGGTGAATGCTTTTGAAAAAATTTACCATATTGTGCAGAACATAGTATTCTCCATTTAGTCATCTGATACATGTTAGCCTAACAGGATTTCTCTTTAAGAAAAAATAATCTGGGATCTTTTTCTACTATATCACTCATCATTTGAGTAGAAATAACTAAACTGAATAAACGTTATCACTTGTGAGTGGAATATTTACATAAATATTTTAATACCAGAACTATTTTTACCTGTAGCATATCAGGGCCCATTAGAAAATGGGCTCAGCAAGAATATTTCTTTTACCCATAATCACATAATTAGTAAAAATTTGGCAGAGGCAATTTGTACATTGCACTCTAAATCTAAACCAAATTGTTTTATTTTTTAGGTGTTCCTCTTTTTTATGAAACACGCTTGAATCGATGAACATAGGTAAAGACAAACAATTATAATGAAGTGGGTGAAATTAATGCAAAAAACACAAGATAGACATTTTCAAATGCATTTCTTTATTCTGAATGTTACCTTTACTTTTGAAGGACATTATCACTGACCCTGATGTTCTCAAATTGTTTCTGTAGGACTACTGAGCTAAAATACCCTTGCCTTTTTATTTGAAATTTGCAAAGAAATAAAAACATCTCAGGAGGATCATGTGCTTACTTACTTATTTTTACCTTATGTGTTATTTGCTGAATAGTGCCTAAAAATCTCTTTCTTAGTTTGGAAATTCAACAGCTTCTTCAGGTTAAGCTATGGAGATAACAATTGTACCCAAATTTCCTCAGTTACAAAATCTTAATTTCAGAAAAGATTTTTTCAGCTACATTTCTATTTCTCTTAAATATTTCCCATGCTCATTATATATTTTTGGCTCTCTCATCATTTATTTTATAAAAAACACCCTCATTTGTGAGATGCACTGCGTGCCAGTTGCTATATTGAATTCTAAGTATTCATTACATTATTTAGGGGAAAACTGACCCTCAAAAGGAGGTTTATCATCATTCCTGCTTCATAGCTGCTAGTCTTAAGACACAGAGTGTTAAATAACTGGTTTAAGTCCCATACAGCCTGACTCTTAAGTCTATGTATAGCTACTAACTGTATCACTTTACCCCTTCTTACTATACTTTATTAGGTTTCTTTTCTTTAACCTATATCCTCTCTCCTTGGTTGATTGGATTTGGGCTTATTTTAAATGTGGTGTGATTCTCATAAATGGTGGCCATCTCTTGTTCATGTCCTTTATTTTTTCTTTTATTTCTCCTCTTATTTACATGCATAACTTCTATGCTGTAACCCTGATAGGCTATTTCTTAGTCCAGGGGCATTTGTATTTGAATCCACTTTGATGGAAAATGCCCTGGTGAGCAAAGTTGAAGGTAATCTTTAATTTTAATGTGAGCCCATATCCATTCATATACTCTGTGAAATATGCATTTTGGTGCTGTTCATAATGAAGACCCATAAGCTGTAGGGTCTCCCTGAATTTCAACTAATCATCCTTAAATAGCATGTTCTTTCCATGGTGCAAAACTACCATATACATTCATCCCATTATATATATTCTAGAATAATAGACCTCCCTGGCCCATTCTGTAATCTAATATTTGTCATGTTTAGATATAGAATGTCCCCTAAAGAGATCATGTATTAAGAACAGGGGTGATAGAGTTAATTCCTGAACTTTGTCATTCAAGCAGTATATAAATCTATTGTAATGAATTTATTTGGATTGTAGGCTAGGACACTAAAGTTTGGCTGAAATAAGTAAGTCCTAAGGGTATAGCCTTGGGCATTAAATATGGATTCTCTTCTTCACTCTCTCTTGCTCTAGCCTCCGTGATGTGAGGAGCACAGTCTACATCATCACCCTCTCTCTGCTTCCCACAGCCATGCCCTGAATCCACAGTCCTCAGCCTCACGTAGACTGAACCCACAAACTATTAGCAAATAAATCTTCCTTTCTCTAACTTATGTGGTCAGGTCTTTATATTATTATTGTGGAAATGATGACCAGTACAATATTGATTATAGCATAGCTGTGATCTATAGAAAGAAGTTATAGAAACATACCCTAGGGGCTTATCAGACAACACTCCTGAGGTAGAAATGAAAAGTGGTACTTGTGATATATCAAGGGCAACTTTGAGGAAGGGGAGATGTGTGGAAGGAGCTTGCAGGAGTAGGGATCAGTGTCGGGGCCATATCAATGAACCACATAGTCAGAGGTAAACCAGCGCTAACTGACATGGTTCAGCTAATAGAAGCAAAGAAGTCGTTGTGAGCTTATTAGTCACTGCAGGTTTAATGAACACAACCTTATGGAGAGAGAGACATACAACTAAAGAGTATAGAAAGGTGTATCTCAGGATGTCAAACATTGAGATGCTTTTGGATTCACCTTCCTGTCTATATCAAATCAAAGATGTCTTATGGTCTTGTGTATAGAAAGTGACTATATCATTAAGGTTTCAGTTTAATCCTTACCAACAAGAGGTTATTCCTTCACAATAATCAGAGATCCCTTCTGAAAAGAAAACAGCTGGTGTCCATGTTTCTGATGAGGATAAAAGGTGGAGGACCACACAGTAATCAGGGGTTATTAAATATTCACTTTGCTACAGACTCCTGTGGTTATTGCACATTTAGAGACAATTAAAACGATTGTCACCTTGGAGTCCCACTGGCCTGTCACTAAAACTGGCTGTTCTAACATCAAATGTAACCCCTAACAGCTGCTTCTCAGGAACCACAAAAGGAAACACACACACACACACACACACACACACACACACACACACACACAGAATGGGCTCCTCATATTTTTCAATGACAAACTAGGGTTTTCAACTTACTAAGTACATATTTTTACTTAATATATAAATGTTTGCAAATAATATTTTACTCATGTATCTAACTCATACTGTATATTCATAATAAATGCAATTTAAAAAAGAATATTTGATATGGTAACTTTATGCAAAAAGTACTCAAGGGCAAAAAGCTACAGAATTCCTTTGTTCTTTGATGTTTCTTCTTCTTTTTCTCACTCCTGTTAATTCTTAGTTTTTATTGAGTGTCTGTTTTCCTATAACACATAATTAGGATGTTTAAAACACTTTGCACCCATTAGACAACATTGGATTAAAGTACATAAATAAATATAGAATGAGGAACACAGGTGCTTTTCTGATTCAATTAGTGCTTCTTTATTCTAAACTCTTCTCTGACTTGAAGTCTCTTTCAGTATGGAAATAAACAGTCATTTGGCTATTAGGGGAGCCCATAGAGAGCTCATTAGCTGGGTTCTAATTGGGCTCTTTCACAGATCTGTCACTCAGGATTGAAGGTGAATCTGATGTCAGCAGCAAAGGAGTGCACAGAGGGCTCTGAAGTGAAAGGACTGAAAGTACTTCAGTGAAACAGGAAGAAATGAGATGAAGTTAGGACAAAAGAAACACACGTTTAATATGGACTAAAGGTAGGAGGTCAAATAGAGCTAGGGAATCAAGTCCTTGAAAGGAATGATTTAGCTTGACTCTTCCAAACTTTTGCTTTTTTTGTGGTTGGAATAAATAACTGTCCAAATGAGTGAAGGTCTGGGAACTAGCCTGGTAGCCAACAGACACCTAGAAGTCCTGCCTTTGTCTCTCTTGGCAGGTAGCTCACTGCTCCAGGACTGCTTCACTTCTCCTCCTCTAAGACATGTAGCAACTCTGAATACCGGACTTTGTCGCTTATACCTATGTTGCACAGTCTTTACCCAAAGTCAGTTTCCAGTAGTGTTTATTGAACCAATGAAGCAACCAATCAATTGGTTAATGAATCAATGTACTGCTGCTTTTTCCCTTGGTTTGGTCTTTCTCACCCCGTGAAATCTTTTCATTCTTGCTCCCCACCTATCTAGAGCTTAATAATACTTTAGGGCCAATTCAAAGGTTAATTTCACTGTGATGCTTATTCCAATCTTCTAACTACCCAGAAAGAGGTAATTGCTTCTTCTTACCTCCACAAAACACACAACTAGCATCTGATTGTGATTCTATTATCATAGTCATTATAAAATAATATAATGGAGCATGGAATTAAGTATTAATCATATTTCTATATTCTTTCCAGCACTTAAAACACAGCTTGTCACTTGAGAGGAAGTAATAGTCATTGTTACATGAATGATTTGATCCGTATTTAAGGAAGACACAAAATATCCCAGTTATCACAAATGTTTCCAAGTCAAGTGTTTATTTCAAGACAGTTTTATTAAGATTTTCATGGAATCAGTATTTTAGTCCAAGGAACTAACCAAAACAACCCTATTTAATCTACTATATGGAAATGATAAAATGATATGACTATGGTAATAAGAAGATATGAAAAATGAGATATAGAAAGTTAAAAATATATCTGTTAAATCAATAAATGACAAAGAATGTTCCAGGTATGTGATGCATAATCATGATTCAACTCAGTTACAAACAGTAATAAGGGCTATATGGCTTAGAGTTTCATGACTGCACAGGCGATGAAGAATGAACATCCCATTGGGCTCAGGACAGGGTGTGAAAACAGAAGGAGGAGGCAGTTTATAAAGTGATAATAACCATTCATAATAATATAATTAACTACTATTTATTTAACAGATATTATTTGTACATTGCATCATTTATGCTAAAAATAAATCAACAATATAAAACATCATTTTACATAAACTCTAAAATATTTCCCCCAGAATATAGTAACAAAATTGCAAAATTCTGAGGATGTGTCAATAATTAAAAGTCTACCAAAAAAGACAATTTTAGAACTGAACGGATTCACTACTTTTACCAAACTTTTAAAGAAGTTTTAATATTAATTATTCTTAAACTATTTTTAAAAATTTAAAAGGAGGGATCGCTTCCAAACCCATTCAAGAATGTTAACATTACCCCAATATCAAAACCAGAAAAAAAGCTGAATACATACTAATAATCCTTATGAAGATATGTGGGAAAATTCTCAACAAAATATCAGCAAACCAAATCCAACATCACATCGAGGTGAACACACTCCAAAGTTGTAGAAATATGTATTTTAGAGCCCTAAGTTAGTACTCTATTTTTTTACTTTTATGTGTTTATTTTGCATTGTAATTACACATCATAGTGAAATTCAAAGTGATTACATTCATATCTGCATATATCATTTGGTGTATTTCACTCTGAAGCCTTACTCTCAGTGGTAGAGATACCTTTGCATGTGGACATAACAGTGTTTGAACTGTTACTTCTCTCAATTTTTCTTTTGCCCTCCCCAAATGTCATCCTCATTACCCTTGCCACTATTCTATTGGTCCCTCTCTTCATCAAAAGTTTGTTTTCTATTTTCTTTGTAATTTCTTCTTATGAGAGAAAACTTAGGGCCATTATTTTTTTCAGTCTTTCTCTATAGCTAGCTATCTTCCCTAGAATGGAATTAATACTTATTAAACTTTATGTACCATGCAATTTTATCTCACTTGAATATGATGCTGGCTAGCTATTTACTACTTTTAGAATTTTATAGATAATAGGTATACACAGACGTTCCTACATTCCCAAGATAGGAGGCCTTGGCAAGTGGAAGTCAGGATTCAAATTCGGTGCTACTTGGTTCCTAAAAGCATAAAATTTAACGTTAAATAATAATGAAGTCATTTCTATTCAGAATTTAGGTAATGACTTTCAGGTATGCCACTCTCAAAATATTTAATATCCAGGCTGGCATAATAAGAGCTGAAAAATAGACAGAAATGAGTTGCTAAATCTTATTTCCAGTATCATACACAAGGAACCCCAAGTAAGCATCAGATGTATTTAAAATATCAGCAGAATACCAAAATGAGAGTTAAAGGTATGTGCATGTGCACACCCATGAACATGTGCATGCACACACATATAATTACTATTATTGAGAAATAAATGAGTTTTTCTTAACAGTTTATCATCAAAATATAAAGAGCAGGACGAACTACATCTCATACATACTAAAAACCAGCCAGCTTTCTGATATTTGTTTGGAAGTATAAAAATGGAAGGCAAATATTTCCTTGCAAATGCTTAAATTCTTTCCAATGCTTGAGCAAGGTACTTATTGAAATTTTAAATGGTCCCATCTAAGTCGAAAGCAATTGAGTTGAATAAAATTATACTAAGGTGGGAGTGAATTGCACTGCTTAAAATGATACTCCCCTTGTGTCTATCTGCCCTTCCAAGGCAGTATTTAAATAACCACATGAAACATCACCACGCCAGAAGTTTAGTGCTTCTATCATGGTGATGACAACAGAATTTCAATTATGTGGCAATGATTTAATCTGCTTGAAAACTACTAAAATTAAAAAAAAAACATTGAAATATTTTGTATATTGAACTCCCCATCTTTATGGAAAGCAGAGACTCCACCATTTGTGAATGGCTACTATATATTGTTCTAAAAAGTAATGACATTAGCAATCTGGTCTAGTTAAAAGATTTTGTAAATGTCAGTTTCATGTGAGAAAGAGAAGAGTATTTAACCATTTCCTGTCTTGCTGATAAATGATGTGATGTCTAGCAAAGTTCAACAATTGGACCTTACTCTCATTCTTGGACAAGGGATGCTACTACTCTTGTACTTTTGTCTCTCTCTTTTTTTTTTTTTTTTTTTTACAAGTAAATGAGTAAAAATTTGATACAAGCACAAAAGCAAAGCAGAGAAAGATAACTTCGGTTAGGGATCTGGATGGCTGATGAACTTAGAGTCTTATTTGTTCAGTCCAAAGGAATGTTTAAACTACTTGAGCTTTAATTTTTTTTTTGTTTTCCACGATGAGGTTATTTTTTTTCCAATTTTCTCTATTTCCCTTAGGGAATGGAGCCTCACTAACTTCTTGATAAAGTGGTTTTGTATTACACAATGCAAATAAGTTGATTCTGAGGTCTTATTTCAGGAAATAAGATAAAGCAGATTTTTTTTTCAATTTTTGGATGTCTTAGTTACCTAAGTCAGAAACAGGGGTAAAAATCAGGAATATAGTGCATGAAATGGATTGACACTTTTGTTGGGCCTTGTCTCCTGGGGAATTCAGTAGGGTGAGCTCTGTGCAGATAATGGGAAATGACATCTAAAATGACCTTTAAGTCAGCTTCTAGCCTGAAGAAGCAGGAATAGTCACCACATATCCCTATTATGCAATTTTGCATAGGATTTTTAGGCTCAGATGTATGATTTTTCAGGTCCTGTGTTCTATTTCAAGGGAATATAACCTCTTGTTCAAACCTGTCAAAAGCATTTTGGATGTGAATTTTGTAGTATAGTAGTAGTTATAGTATTATTAGTTCCTAGCAGTCATAACTATACACCAGAGGTGAGTTTGACAATATGTCACCCATGCGATATCCTCAAACAAACTATTAGTGAAGAAAGAAAAATGAACAGGATAGCTAAATGACAGATTCCTATAGGACATAATATTTACTGTTATAATTAAAAATTGTCTTGTATGACTTTTTACATATTCTTTTGGATTCAGGATAAATTTATTTAGTTACATTTATGGGTCTTTTGACAAGTTTATAGCCAATATATAAACAGGCATAAAATGCATCAAAATAGTTATCTATTAAGATTTTCTGCTATGAGGATCTCATTTTACCTTATTTAAATCTTCTTATAACTTTCAACATCTTATAATTTTATTAGCACTGTATTAAATCTATCAATTTGAAATAATAAACATCCTTAAGTTACTAAGACTTTCAATTTCTACCCAAAGCCAGGGACAATTTGACTCTAATCTTTATGTGGGTTGTTAAATATACTATTAAGTGTCCTCCTTTTTTTTCAATATTTAAAAAATATTTCAAAGTATGTTTTCTTATTTTTAGTTGTGATGTACTGATTTGTAGTCAGTCTGTGGCACTGGACCGTATTCAATCAAAGTTACTAAACTCTGTTTTTTAATACTATCCTTAGATATACAGTTTTGCATGTATCAGAGGACCAAATTTTCTACTTTAAACATTCTAGTTTTTTTTATTCTTGATTTTTCTTTTTTTCTCTTTTAATTTATTTTTATTGGTGCATTGTAATCATATATCGCATTTATCACATTAGAATACAAAACTTGAGAGGATATACAAGCACACATCATCCAATTAGCCCTCATCCAGTCCCCATCCCATTCCCTCCCCCTTCCTCAATCCCATACTTGTTTGGTGATTAACTTTGATACAGTTGTTTATGTACCTCCTGTGTTTTAAAGAGGCTCCACCCTCCCCTATTCTATACCCTCTGATTGGTCACCTTAATTGCATCACTATAGGGTCCTTTCTATAATTCGAACTCTTCCTGTTGCCCCTTTCCTCCTAGTTATTGATGATTAGGTGAAGCATCTGGTTTTTATTTTCTGTGATATTTCTTCGTGCATGCTGCGTTGCAAGTACCGATCCCACTCTTGATAGCCCCAGTAGTGGCCTGGCTACCTGGTGGACTGATCCTGACCTCACTGGCTCAAGCAGTGGCCTTGCCTCATGGGAGGCCCCAATTCTGGCCTCGCTGGCCCCCACACCGGCCTAACTTCTCCGCTGGCTCCAATCCTGGCCTCGCTGACCCCGGCACCAGCCTAACCCCTCGGCTGGCTGCGATCTTGGCCTCAGAGGCCCCAGCACTGGCCTTGCCTCATGGCAGGCTCCGATCCCAGCCTAACCCCTCGGCAGGCTCTGATCCTGGCCTCGCTGGCCCGGCACCAGCCTAACCCCTTGGCAGGCTCCAATCCCTGCCTCAAAAGCCCCAGCACCGGCCTTGCCTCATGGCAGACTTCGATCCTGGCCTCGCTGGCCCCAATACCAGCCTAACTCCTCAGCAGTCTCTGATCCTGGCCTCGGAGGCTCCAGCACCGGCCTTGACTCATGGCAGGCTCCAATCCCAGCTTTGCTGTCTCCATTGCCAGCCTCATCCCTCAGCAGGCTCCAATCTGAGCACCCTCCCAGCCATTTGTCCCATGTTCTCGAGGGTGCGTGGTGGTAGCATTCTGCCTCTGGGGTTATTACTTCAAAAGTTCCAGGTGTAATGCATCAGATCTCTGACTCCCCTGAGTACTGGCCACTGCCATTGCCACTGCCTCCACCATTTCAAATCTTTATTTTTTTTAATAAATGAAGACAGTATATGTGGGTTGAGGAGGTTGTGGAATCAGGCACTCAGTAGCACTGTGACCCGGTCCTGGTTTTCCCGGGGATCCAGCATGCTCCGCACAACTCTGCCCGTGGCCCAGAGTCCTGTGACCTGGGCCCTGGATCTTCCAGGGGTCTGGTGTGTCCTGTCTGACCCCTGCCCAGGGCCCAGGGCCTTGCTACTGGGCCCGAGTTTCTCCAGGGGTCTGGCGTGCTCTGCACGATCCTGTCCAGGGCCCAGGTTGTTGCGACCCAGCCCTGGTTTCTCAGGGGGTCCAGTGTGCCCCGCTTGACCCCCACCCAGGACCCCGGGCCTTGTGACCAGGCACCGGTTTCTCCAGGGGTCTGGCCTGATCCGCGAGATCTCTCCTGAGACCCAGAGTCCTACGACCCGGGCCCCGTCTCTTCCGGGCTCCAGCATCATTCTTATTTATACTTTTTTATATATCTTATTTACTCTTATATATCTAAATACTCTTATTTATACTTATTTATATATCAGTGCAATTTAGCCATACTAAAGTTTAGTATGATAGAAACATACATTCATATAGCACCTGGTCCATTTAATTTTTAAAAATAATTTCTTTTTTATTTTTTATTGAACTTTATTTTTAGACACTATGACCTTTAGTAAATTGTACATAGAGGTGGTAAATAGAAGCCTGAAGTTAGAAACATCTCAGAACGTCAATAGTCATGTCGTCAGTGTATGATGACATTAACCCAACAGCATGATACAACAAACGCTGAGGCTCCTAACACTCAGACCAGAAAAGAATTGGTGTGGAACAGAATCAATCTTGTTTTAACACAGATAACATTTAGATAAATGTAAACATTTCTTTTTCACTAATAATGGCTTTCAATTAAACCAGGCCTGTGTTTACAGTGATTGGACTGCAGATCATTAGGTGTAAGGAAGAAGGAGATCTAAGGCAGTGGACTTGAACACCAGAGTAACTTCAGGTTGAGAACTGAATTGGAGTTCTTTCTGAACATGTTGAGACCAACCCTGTTGAGCTGAACAGAGGTGAAGCTTTTCAGAGAGATTTAAGACATAGTTTTTTTCAAAAACATAATTTTTGCACCTTGCAAAAAAAAAAAAAGGCTGAGTTAGTGTTGGAAAACTCAAGTTTTATAAAATAAAGAGTTTGCAAGAAAAAAAATTGAAGAACTATTTTTTTTACATAGATAAAAATGCATTTATTTGGCAGAATGTAGTTTAAACACATATTCATTATCTGTATCTCAATGTGAAAAAAAACTTGGTTCTTTATTCATCTCTGAATCCTTTCTTATGTTGTATAAGAATATATATATATATATATATATATATATATATATATATATATATATATTTTTTTTTTTTTTTTTGGTGCATTGTAGTCAAACATCACAATAGAATACATGACTTGTGAGGGTATACAAGCACACATCATCCAATTAGCCCCTATCCCCTCCCTGTCCCATTCCTTCCCCCTCCCTTGATCCCATGCTTGATTTGGTGATTAACATTGATTCATTTGTTTACATATATCATGTGTTTTGAAGAAATTCCATCTTCCCCCATCCCATCCCCTCTGATTGGTCACCTTAATTGCTCTTCCATGGGGCCCTTTCTTCAACTAGATCTCCTCCCATTACCCATTTCTTCCTAGTTTTGCATATTACGGAAAGCATCTGATTTTCTATTTTTGGTATGTTTCTCTATGTATGCTGCATTGCAAGTTTCGATCCCACTCCTGAAGGCTTTGGCGCCGGCCTAGGCCCCTGCTGACTTTGACCCTGGCCTCGTTGACTCTGGCTCTGGCCTAACCCCTTGACAGGCTCTGATCCCAGCCTCAGAGGCCCCAGCACAAACCTTTCCTCATGGCAGGCTTCGGTCCTGCCCTTGTTGGGCCTGGCACCAGCCTAACCCTTTGGCAGGCTCCAGTCCTGGCCTCGGAGCCCCCAGAACTGGCCTTGCCTCACAGCAGGCCCCAATCCTGGTCTCACTGGCCCCAGCACCAACCTCACCCCTCAGCAGGCTCTGATCCTTGCCTTGGAGGCCCCAGAACCGGCTTTGCCTCACTGCAGGCTTAAGTCCTGGCCTTGCTGGCCCCAGCACTGGCCTAACCCCTCAGCAGGCTCTGATCCCAGCCTCAGAGGCCCCAGCACTGGCTTGCCTCACTGCAGGCCCCAATCCCAGTCTCACTGGCCCTGGCACTTGCCTCACCCCTTGGCAGGCTCCAATCCTTGCCTTGGAGGCCCCAGTACTGGCCTTGCCTCACAGTAGTCTCTGATCCCATACTTGCTGGTCCCTGCACTAGCCTTACCCCCCGGCAGGCTCTGATCCTGGCCTCGGAGGCCCAAGCACCGCACCGGCTTTGCCTCATGGCAGGCTCTGATTGCAGCCTCACTGGGCCTTGCAACAGCCTCACCCCTTGGTAGGCTCTGATTCTGACCTCAGACAGAGGCCTCAGCCCAGACCTTGCCTCAAGGCAGGCTCCAATCCTGGCCTCCCTGGCCCTGGCATGGGAGATTCTTATCCTGGTCTCAGAGTCCCAGGCACCGGCCTTGTTGTGCATTGGGCTCTAGTCTCTGTCATTATTGGCAAGTCCGTCTACAGATGTTCCTTTCCTTCTTTCTTTCTTTCTTTCTTTCTTTCTTTCTTTCTTTCTTTTATTTATTTATTTTTTTTGGTGGTATTGAGGTTCCTGGAAACCCCTCTCTCTCCCAGCTACACTACCGGAGACCTATCTTTTTTTTTATATATATGTATATATATATTTGGAAACAGGGTCTCTTAAGCCAGCAAGGCTGGCCTCGAACTGCTCTGCCTCCCAAGTGCGGGGAATACAAGCGTGCGCCACCATGCCCAGCATTCTTCCTTTTTTTTTTTTTAACCATGAAAAAGCAGTACATGTCTTTTGCAAACGCTGAAACCACAAATACCTAGTGTCAATAAGTTTTGTCTTCCTCCTAGACACAGAGGTCCATAACTTCTCTTCAGAAAGTAAACTCTGCCATTCCACGTGGACCCTGGCCTCCCACTCTGTGCAGAGGGCCGTGGTGGTCATGGGGGCTGATGACTCCCAGAGCACACAACATGTAGTCCCACCCCGGCTATGCGGGTCTGCCTCTGATACCCCCCATACCTATTTGCCACTTGGCATGCTCTCCAGGCTTCTCGATCATGTGTGGCAGGTGCAGTCAGTCTACTTTGGGGGAATTCACTCAAAAGCTCAAGGTGGACTGAACTGGATCTGTCTGTCCCACCAATTTCTACCTTTGGGGTAATTTCTTCAGATGATCAAGGTGGGTTGAATCTGGTCTCTCCCTTTCCAAGATAATAGCCTCCATCTCTGCTGCCAGCACTAGGGCCCATGCCTCTGCGCTGCCCTGTCACCACTCTGCTCTGCTCGCGCACCCTGCCGCTGCACCGCCCTCCACTCTGCCTGCGCTGCTCTATCTCCGTGCTTGTGCTGCTCTGCCGCCCCTCCTGTGCCACTCTGCTGCTGCGCTAGCATCACCCTCCAGTCTGGTGCTCCGCTTACACAGGTCCTTTAGCACCCGCCTACCCCTTGTTCTCCGCTGGGTTCCTTCCTTACATGATAAGATGTGCAGAATTCTTAAGCATTAGCAGCAAGGGCAGTCCCCCTTCCTGGGGTTTTTATTTCCAAAAGTACCAAGTGAATTGGATAGAATTTGTCTGCATCTCCTGAGTCCTGGCTACCACCGCTGCCATCTGGGCCCCTCTCAGATATATATGTATTTTAATAAGAGAAGACAGTATGTGCGGTTTGAAGAGCTTGTGAGATCGAGCACTCAGCAGCAATGAGCAGCAATGAATTTTATCTCCTGATGGGTCCAGCCCGTCAGTGGTGGGGTGAGATGGAAGGTGAGTGCCGACAGCCTGAACAGAAGCACATGAACTGGGAGTCGAGTCAAGCAGGATCTCGTTTATTTTTTTCAGGAAACCCAATTTAAAGCAAATAACCACAAGGGGGATTTCCAACAGGAAACTATTCTAACCTATCATGCTAAAGGTCACTCTTGCGTACACAAAGCACATAACTTGTAGCCAATCATTATACATTGCACGAGGGGTTCACGAGCACGGAAGCATTATATGAGCCAGTAAGACTCAACATTACCAAATTTGGCTAGCGGGGGCAAGGGGAGTAGTTACGCCCTCCATATCCACTCGGCGCTACATGTTACAGATTTATTGGAATTTCTCGTGGTTTTGTCAGGCGGTTGTGCAGACCCCAACAATCTCCCTTCCACAAGGAAGCCGCAGCCTCACCCCGCAGAGCAGGGTCTGCTGATCCGGGCGCACCCTGGCCCCATTGCAGCAGGACGGAGTGTGGCCACCCTGTGCGCTGAAGTCCCAGGACCTTGACTTGGTTCCCTGCCTGGAGCTGCCCGGCTCCCTCCACCACTCCTGGCACATTTTTCTTACGAGGTGTGTTGATAAAAGTCCCCAGCATGCACAGCTGGAGTGGTTTTTTTCTCTCATCCCTTCTGGGAAGTTTTTCAGAAAGTCACTTTTCTTGCTTGTAGGGTGCTTCCTTGTCTCCTTGCTTCTAATTCCGCCATTATCCATGCTCTCTCCTGTATTCTAGATACAAAGTTGGGGTTGGAAATGTCTCCTTAAGCTGTCCAATTTCAGTATTACACCAATATCTGGTGTCCAGGGCTTCTCCAAGAAATGGTTATTCTGTTCAACAGCCACAGTCGCTGCTGCCAACTTCCTCCCAAAAAAGGGTCTGGAATTGTAACTCAGAGATGGAAATTCCCTGGGTTCAATCTCAAATATATATAGTATATATAATTTATTATAATTATTATTGTTTTGGTGGTACTGGGTTTCCTGGAAGCCCTTCTACCTCTGGGCTACACTCCCAGACCTATTTTATACGTTTTTATTTGGAAACAGGGTCTCTTAAGCCAGCGCAGCTGGCTTCTAACCAGCACGATCCTCCTGTCTCCGCCTCCCAAGCGCGGGGGATTACAATGGTGCATCACCACGCCCAGCTGGTCTTGTTTTATAATAAATCATGTGGGCAAATCTTTCCACATGTGGTGTTACATGTGGGTTCTTCATAAGTATTCTTTATCCTTTCACAGAAAATTTCTCCTATGCTGTTCTGCGTTTTGAAAGTTATTTGTAATGAAAAAAAATGTTGGAGTTTGTCAAAAGTATTTGTGTCAAATGAGATGATTATTTGGGTCTTCTCTTTTATTCTGATAATGTGATGTCTCATATGAACTGATTATGTTGAACCATACTTGCATTTCTGGGATAAATCTCAGACATTTACTGGTAACAGTAAATTAATCTTTTAATATGTTTTTAGGTTAGATTTACTAAGGTTTTGTTGAGAAATTTTTGCGTCTATACTCATAAGAGTTTTTTATCTATACTTTTCTTTCCATGTAATGTTTTGTCTGTCTTTAATATAAGGTTAATGCCAAACTTACAGAATGGATTTAGAAGCGATTCTTCTCCATCAGTATTTTGTAAGAAATATTCGAGCCAATTCCTATTTCAACATTTGTTAGAATTCAATGTTGTAGCTATCAGGTCTGGAACTTTTCATTGTTTCACTACTTTAGGCTCTTGATTCAGTACCTCTTTATGTGTTAGAATTCTGTTGATAATTTTTTATTTTTCTAAGTCAGTGTAGGTAATTATAGGTGTCCTATACATAGGATGCTGTGTTATGTATAGGGAACCTATAAACACTTAACCTGAGTAATTTGTGTCACAGTATAAGTTTTTATAGGTGTCTTATATAAGATAACATGACAGAGTGGGTCATAATTATTTCCATTTATTTTAAGCTATTTAATTCATTTTTCTGTAACTGAGTTCATATAATCCTATTTCTGTAAGATTAGTAGTCCATAATTTACTTAACTGTATTTTATCTCTCATTTTATTGTTCCATTTAAAGATTTGTCAATTTTATTTATTTTTCAAAGAATGAGCTTTTGGCTTCATTTATTCTGTATTATTCTTAATTTTGCTTATTTCTGCTCTAATTTTTATAATATTTTTCTTCTGGCTTTTATAATATTTTTCTTCTGGCTTTTTCTTTCTCTTTTTCTTTCTCTTTCTGGTAGTTCACTGAGATATGGTGTCATGCTATTGCTTTTGAAGCATTATTTTTTTTAATTTTTTTTTTATTTTTGGTGGTACTGGGGTTCCTGGAAGCACTCTACCTCTGGGCTACACTCCCAGACCTATTTTATATTTTTGAAACAGGGTCTCTTACGCCAGTGCGGCTGGCTTCGAACCTGCGCGATCCTCCTGTCTCCGCCTCCCAAGCGTGGGGATTACAAGCGTGTGCCACCATGCCTGGCTTGAAGCATTATTTTTAATATAAGCATTTAGTTATATATTTTCCTTTGGGCACTACTTCTTCTTTCTCATAAATTTTGGTATATTTTAATTCTATTTCTATTCATGTCTAATACTTTTCTAACTTTTTTCTATAATTTTTCTTTGATACACTAAGACTGTATTGTTAAAATTCTATGAATTCAAAAAACAACTCATTATATTTTACTCTATTTTTGTTAGTGATTTTTATTTAAAAAGTAAACCATATTTAATTTATTAAAATACATATCTGGTTGGTTCAATCATAATTTATAAAACAGTGGGGGACGCAATACCATTTGTGAATAATCATTACTTAAATAAGAGCTTCAAATGGTAGAGAAAAATATGTTAACTTGTATGTAATGTCATTTTAAGAATTTACCATGCTTTTCCACTGGAATGTCTCTCTATTCTCACATGGCCATGGGACATGTAAATTATTATGGCTGCTCAAAATAATTATTCTCAGGAATAGCTTGACATTCAAATTATTAACTGCACTTGTTCTTACAGATCAATTTTAACATATTTTGTCTATTTTCAAAAATATATTTTGAGATTTGATTAAGATTATATTACATTGGCAGGCTAATTTCAAAAAGTTGAAATATTTACAATATTAAAGATTCTCATTTCTAAAAGCCATTTATCCTCTGGCAAATGAGTAACCAGGCTCTCCTAGAAAAATGCAAAAAATAGAATTTGATGTCAGTGTGTTTCATACATGAAATCATCTAAAGGCAAGAGATTCTCCATAATATTTTCTTTATCATTCCATTCATTTTATCAATTAAAGCAAAATTTACACAAAATAAAACGAATCAGTGTAGAGTCTTTAAGCCAGTGCTATGTATTACATTCACAATGTCTCACAGCCCTTGCTATCTCATTCCAGAAATACCCCAGAAATACCTTGATCATCTTTGGTTTTTTTTTGGGTAGTACTGGGGATGAAACCCAGGGGCATTCTACCTCTGAGCTATATCCCCAGGCCCATTTTTATTCTTCATTTTTAAGCAGGGTCTCTGTGTTGCAAAGGGCCTCACTAAGTAGCTGAGGCTGTCTTTCAACCCTGATCCTCCTGTCTCAGCCTCCCAGGTGCTGGGATTACAAGTGTGTGTGTGCTTCCACACCTGGCTCCTGTAACATCTTTCAAAGACACTCTATGCCATCAGTAGTCACTTGGTTTTTCCTCTACATCAGCACTTGGAAACTAATCTACTTTCTGTATCTGTATTTTTATTTTCTATTTTGGATATTTTCAATTGTTTGGTATCGGCACAACATTAATGTTATTTCTTAATTTTACTAATTTAATAAGTTATGATGTATTGTGGGAGCTGAATGAAGACTGTATGGGAGCTCAGACCAAGTTTTGAAATTTGTACATGTGTCTGAACTTATTTCAAAATGAGATATTTAAAACACAGCCAAATAAAGTGCTGTAAGAAACACTGGGCAGAACTCTGGCCTAGGATTCTTTTCTTTTCTTTTCTTTTCTTTCTTTCTTTCTTTCTTTCTTTCTTTCTTTCTTTCTTTCTTTCTTCCATCTTTCCTTACTTCCTTCCTCTGTCTGTCTGTCTGTCTGTCTGTCTGTCTGTCTGTCTGTCTGTCTGTGGTACTGGGGATGGAACCCAGGGGCATTCTACCTCTGAGTGAGACTCCCAGCCTTTTTTTTTTTTTTTTTTTTGTACTGGGATTGGACCCCAGGGACATTCTACCTCCTGGCTATACCTACACCCCTAGCCCTATTTTTAGTTCTTTATTGTTTGAAACAGGGTCTCACTGAATTGCAAAGGACCTCACTAAATACATGAGGCTGTCCACAAACCTCGATCCTCCTGCCACATCCTCCCAAATGCTAGGATTCCAAGCAAGCACCACCACGCCCGACTTTGGCCTAGCTTCTTAGTTAATGGTTGGGGTTTCCCTTCCACAGCTACTGTGTTGTGGTTGTGCTGATGTCATTTAAGTCGCTAAACTATAAGATAAGTCATAAAATTTTCAACGATCAAGCAAATTAAAGTCTTTGGTCCACAGTTTCTTTACTTATAAACAGGAGAGAAAAAAACAGGTATCTAAGATATTTCTAAGTCATTCTTATTCAGATATTAACAATTTATCTGTTTTTTGGAGAGGTCCGCTCTCAGGTAACACTACATTATAAAGAGAAAATTGAAGCAAACTATATTTTGTCTTCTTTATAAAACAAAAAAATTGAAAGTTAAAAATTCTGAAAGTAGCTGGGCGTGGTGGCACATGCTTGTAATCCCAGTGCTTGGGAGGCTGAGACAGGAGGATCTCACAGGTTAGAAGCCAGTCTCAGCTGGTTAAGAGGCCCTATTTCCAAATAAAATATAAAATAGGTCTCAGAGTATAGTCCAGAAGTAGAAGGCCCCTGGGTTACATCCCCAACACCACCCCCCAAAAAATTCTGAAAGTAATTATGATAATTGTGTATAAATCTTAGCACCATATCTAGGAATGATAAAGACTTTATAAAATATATATACACAAATACCTATGCATATAAATGTATCTTATTTTTTATTTTCCTCAGGCTGTATTAAATTATATAATTATCTATTTCAGATTAAGCAACTTATTCCTTTTTTTGTACTAGAAATTAAACGCAGGGGCATTCTATCTCCAGGCTATACCCCCAGCCATTTTAAATTTTTATTTTGAAACAAAGTCTCTCTAATTTTCTGATGCTGGCATTGAACCTGTGATTGTCCTGTCTCTGCCTCCCAAATAATAGGATTATACGTGTACATCACCATTCCCAGTCTTCTTTCTACTTTTCTTATATATAAATATTATTGGTGTCTACTTCTATATGCTTTATTGATGAAAAATAAGTATTTACTTCTAGTGCAGAGATCTATTCAAAAATGTTTATAAGAAAAAGTTGAAATTTAAGCCTGATTTAAAATATTTTTTATATAGCCAAAGAGATGAATGTTGTTTATTACTTCATGGGAAATTTCAGAGTCTTTATATGCTTTATAGTGTCAGGCCATTTATCCTTCTTTGTTTTGTAAGGAAATTGAATATAGATAATTATATACAAATACCCTATACACTTGTTCTTATAAAAATACAATTTCATAAATTGTCATGCAAAAATGTCTTAAATTTAAAATTTTATCATTAATCCTCAAAACAAATTTTGAATAAGTTAAATAAAACTTTTAGCCTACTTACAAGGGTTTCTTTTATAAGGTTAAAATAAAGCTAAAAATAGCTATTCTGATAAAATGTGTGACTTTTTATGTAATTCTTTATAACTTTTTAAATTTCTTTAAAAATTAAACTTTTACTGTGAATATTTTTAGAATTTTCCTTGAAAATGATCTGAAATAATTCTGAGCTGGGAAAAATGGCACTTGCTTAGACTTCCAGTACTTGGGAGACTAAGACAGGAGAATAGCAGGTTTGAGGCCATCCTCAGAAATTTATTAAATCTCTTCCTCAAAATAAAAAAACAAAAAGAAATGGGATGTGGATCAGTGGTAAAGCACCCTGTGTTCAACCATATTCTCCTACACACACACTTATACCTATACAACATCATAAATAAAGAACCCTGAGTATATTTTGACCACTTATTTTTTGTTTTTGAAAATTGAGAAAGTCAGGCATGGCGGCTTATGCTTGTAATCATAGTACTTGGGAGGCTGAGACAGGAGGATTACAGGTTCAAATCCAGCTTCAGCAACTTACAGTATTCAGCTCTCAGCAATCTAGTGAGACCTTGTTTCCAAACAAGAAATAAAATTTGGCTGGGGGTCTAGCTTAGAGGCAGAATGGTTCAATTTCCAGTACAAAGAAGAAAAAAAAGGTTAGCAAAATTTAAATCTCATTTAACTTCATTGAATTTTGAGAATTATATATTGAGTTGTTCCCCTTTACTGTTTAGCTGTTTATAAGGTCCTTGTGTCAGTCATTTTAAGGTCTTTGTCTTCTCTTGTTTCCTATGAAGGACTTGCAGGGGTTCACTTTCAGATCATACTGTTTCCCCCAAGTTTGATGAATGCTATAAAATTGAAGTGAAGGAGATGAAGGATCTTAGAATATAGGTTGTATTTTTAAATATTATAATGTTAAAAAAACAACATGGGAAATTTAAGTTTCCATTATATCCATTGACAATGCTAATAGAGAAACTATTAATGTTATTTGTGTTTTTTGAAAATTTACCTGTCAAGCTTTTCTTTTTACTAAGCTCAATAGATAAGCATTAATTTAGTTAACCAAATATTTAGAACTATTTTTTTATCAATCTCTTTATTAAATGCTGTATAATTAGTTCCTGATCCCTTAGGCTGGTGAGAAATACTATACACAGTATATTGATGATCAAGTAGTGCAGCACAAAGAAGCCATTCATAACGATATTATATAGAATATAGCGTATTGTGTTATATGGAAACACAGAGAAGCAAGTTTATATTATATTAATTATATTATATTATATTAATTATATTAGTATATATTAGGGGTTTGTGACTAGGTTAAAGCCCCAAGATGTTGACATTCAAAAAAGAATTTCTTGAATGAGAAGGAAATATCCAGGTAGATTTCAAAAATGGCCTTTCATTAGCAGGACCCAGGGAGTACTCCAAGAAGGAATGATAGAAGTCATAGAAAAGTGTAAACATCCAGCATACGCACGAATCTAGCAAAATACTCTCGAGTCAATTGGCGAAATTCCTCAATATTTAGAATTTATTCTGAAGGTAGAAGTAGACATAAGAAGAGAAATACCTGTTTTGTTCTGCATTGTCTTTACTTTCTTTTAGTAATAGTAGTGTCTTTTCTTTGAGAGCGTGCTCTGTGACATATCCATAGTAAGCACTCTGAGATCCTATAGAGATCCTATTTCAAAAAGTATATGATTTTTTAGTTTGCATAGCGAATAATTGGAAACTTGATAATTTCTAACTCAGTTGCTTTTGTACTATTCCAGTCTCCCAGCATCTCATTTCACTTACAGTTTATAAACACATCTAGATTCTATGGTACAGTCTACTCCAAGGCTAATGGGAGGGCACCCCAAGGTCAGACCTTGGATCCTCTAGGGGTCCAGGGCTCAAGGACACAGTGCTGAGCTCTTCTCCTTAGTTCAGATGAAAGCTCAGACACACAGAGAAAGAGCCACTAGGCAAAGCACAATAACATGTCCCTTACTCTGTTCATTAGGAATAAGATTTTCTTTAAAAAATGTAAGGTTAGTGGAATATACAATTTTAACTTGAATTTCTTCTAAATGAAAATGTCAGGCACTGCACTCTTTGTGTGATTAAGCTTATTGGAGACCTTTTATTCCCTAAGAGAATCCTCTTTATAGCTTCCTTCATTTTTACAAGGGATGGCTTCTAATCAAGAGAACTGTTTTAATTCAGAATCAAAATCCAGAAAAGCAGGAAATTATGGATATTATAATATCATAATAAACTGTGAAGGAAAGAAAACAGCAGAGCTGTTGCCTCCGGAGGATTCCACAGGGTATCATTGAAGGAGCCGGAATTAGAGTACAGTGATTAGATATTCATTTCCAACTGCTGGTTCACACAGTTGCATTTAGTTAGTGAGACAATGGAATGGTCTCTAAAGAGTCTTCATATTTACTTTTTATCTTTTGAAAATGCAAATGCTTTTAGCCTATGTGTCTTCTTTATATAAATAATCTTTTGTTTCATTTTAAAAGTAAGACTTGATCATGAAGATAAATTTTTAAATTATGGAAAAGTAAAGTCCTCCTTTATTCTCCTAATATATTTATAAATATTTTTAAATAGTGAGTCTATACCAGGAATATTCTCCTGCAGCTTATTTTGTTAACTTCATATTAAATTTTAGTTTTTTTATAGTACTGGATCGAATATTACTCTTGTGGCTCATAAGATTCTGTGGTATACATGTAGCATTGTTTATTTATTTTATTTTGAGGCTTGCCTTGAACCTGTGATCCTTCTGTCCAGCTCCCAGGAACTGTGATTACAGGCATGCACCACAATATCCAGTTTAATTAATGTGCACTTATAGATGGACATTGAATTTGTATTCAATGATTAGCTATCCTATTTATAGCAAATATGATATCTCATATATATTCTCATTATATATGAATACTTATGAATGAATGCACCTCTCTCTCTCTCTCTCTCTATATATATATATATATATATATATATATATATATATATATGTATTTTACTGTTTTTAAGTCTATAAAATAATTGTCTTGTGATATAGTTTCCTATTTATTGTCTTGCTGGAATAAATAATAACAATGACAATAACTGTACTAAGTTATAGGTTTGTATGTTTGTATTCACTGTGTAGTTTACAAGTTCTTGAATTTCTTACCTTTGCAAACTGACATATCTGTGTCCAGTTATCATGGAATTTATTATAGTTTTTCAGAAACTGAGAAGAAAGCAGGCCAGTAAATCTGCTTACCTGCATGTGTTTCTGCAGAAATTTAGAAAAGACTGGCAAGAGTAATGCCATGTTATGAAACTTAAGGACCCTGAAGTCAGTAGGGTCCCTGAAAATGGCTACAGCACATTTTAACAGACTATGGTGATGAATCTCAGGCTAAGGAGATTATCAAGGAGTACTTCAAATGCAAGAGGTGAGCAAATAAAATTTTGGATTAAAGAAATGAAAGAAAAAAGAAAAACACTGATAAACCAGAAACTCAGAAGAATACAATGACTTTACCAAGAACACACAAGATCAAATAAAGTAATGATTGAAAATCATTTTAAAATTATAAAAATCCTCTTGAAACTTTAATTTTGGAATGTAAAGATAAGAAACCTCATTGAACTGAAGGACATTAATGCTTCTCAATTGAAAAGCTTGGATCTACTAAAGCACTTCAAATTGAAATGTTTGAAAAAGCTTCTTCCCTATATTTAGAGAACACCCTGAGATCGGTGCACATCAGGACATAGCTGCCATCTCCTGCCTAGCAAATACGTTGCTGGAATTTGGGTGTTTTTTTTTTTTCAAGAGCTGAGCATGAATTTTTCATAGACTGCTGCAAGAGACCTGAAGCAAAAATTCTTCAAACAGTCCTGGCAGCTATCAGGTTATATAATGCACTGAAAAAAGGCTGCAAATATTAGTGAGAAAGGGGGGACTACTGTATACCCAGAAAGAACCACTTTGATGTTTTTTCCTTGTAAGGTGGACAATTATTTTTCATACCAGAAGATAGGTGGTGCTCCCAGACCTAATGTTCAAAAACACATGCAACTATACACATTTGACAATCATGTGTGATGCATGCACTGTAATAGTGTGAGTCCAGTCACATGCTAAGTGTACATGTGCTCAAGAATGCATGTTCCCACAATGAAAATATGAACACAGATAAACTGTGCATCATTCATGTACACTGGGTACACAACCAACTAAATCATCCACACACATACATGAAATTAGAACTAACATATGTGCATGTAAATGCTTCTGTCAATATATACATATATGTACTAACAGGCTAAGCATGCTCTTATAGTTTATACATGTTTAGATGAGTCTGTGAAACTATTGAAACACAGAAACAAATACAAGTACATGCTTGTTGAGAAATTTAGAAAAGTTTTGAGGTCAGTATCATTCTGATACGAAAACCAAAACCTATCAAAGATATTATAAAAATAAGAACAGTAGAATTATTTACTAAGACCCCTGAAAGGCATATATTCAAAACTTTTTGTTATCTATCTCATTTATTACCTATCATCCATCTGTCTGTCTGTCTGTCTCTCTCGCTGTCTGTCGGTCTGTCTATCTAGCTATCATCTATATATCTCCACCTGATTACATATCAAATGTTTAGACTGGCTAGTAACCTTCCAAGAGACGTTTTGCATTCTGTAATTTAGTTATTTCTAAACATGGTACATATAAGGCCCTCCCATCCACCAGTGCCTTTCCTGCCCTACAGCCACTGTGGCGGTCTGGAGGCTCCCAGGCCCCTATCCTTGACTGACCTAGAGTGTTCTCACCTGCACCTCTGCTCCAACACTGCTGTCTCAGCAAGATATTCTATAGGTTGGGCTTGCCAATGTGGCACAATGCACTTCATTCTTTTTCTCCTGTATTCACTCATGTGATTTTGATTTAGCAATTGATGCCCAAATATATTAGTCAACATGCTTACCACCAAAGTTCTGGCACAGAAAACTTAGAGAAGGAAGGACTTATGGGGACTCCAGGTTCCCAGGGTTTCAGTCCATAGGGCCAGCTCTGAAGCATAAATATCAGGAGCTGCAGTGGCAGGGAGCCTGGATGGATACTGCTCCGACATCATGGAGCCTGGAAGCTGCTCTGAAATCATGGAGAACAGAAGTCGTTCTCACAACATATAGAATGGAAGCTGATCTCACGTCATGGAGTACAAAAGACACTCCCAAGTCATGGAGACTGGAAGTCACTCTCACATTGTGGAGACCAGAAGCTGTTCTCACATCATGGTAGCCAGACACCACTTTCACATCAAGGAGAGAGGAAGCTCCTCCCACAACAATGGAGGCTGGAAATTGTATACACATCATGGAGAAAGGAAGTCACCCTCACATCATGGCGGCCTGAAACTGATCTCATGTCATGGAGGCCAAAAGTCTCTCCAACATCACAGAGGCCAGAAGCCACTCTCACATTCTGGAGAAAGTCACTCCAAAATCTTTTTTCCTCTTTTTAAAGGAAAAATTAGTATTCTATTAAAATTAAGTCAATTTGCTTATAGAAAAGGAGGATGAATGTAAAACACTATATATATATATATATATATATATATATATATATATATTTATATTATATAATATATATATATAGTTTAACAATAATTATAAGAATAACTTATAATTATATATTTTAATTATAACTATAATATAAATATATTATATAATATATAATATATAATATATAATATATAATATATATTTATATTATATATAAATAATATATATTGTGGTACTGGGGTTCCGGGAAGCCCTTCTACCTCTGGGCTACACTCCCAGACCTATTTTTTATTTTTGGAAACAGGGTCTCTTATGCCAGCGCGGCTGGCTTCGAACCTGTGCTATCGTCCCGTCTCTGCCTCCTAAGCGCGGGGATTACAAGTGTGCACCACCACGCCTGGTTTACCTCCAATATTTTTAAAAAATATTTTAAGTCCACTGTGGTGGTGCAGAATTCTAATCCCAGGACTTGGGGGGCTAAGGCAGGAGGATTTCATGTTTGAGGCCAGTGCTTGGTTATTTAGCAAGACCTTTTCAAAATGAATAGGAATAGTAGTGTAGCTCAGAAGTAACACATACCAATATTAAATTCACAGTACTCCCTTCTATGCACACAGAGAAAGAAACATTTCCTTCAGGATTAAATTTTTATATTTAGCATGAAAAATTATTTATATCAAGAAAGATTATTTTATCTAAAATTTATGTTGAAAAACATTTCAATTAAAAATATTGAGCATCTTCTGCACTTGATATAAGAATGTTTTTGTAAGGATGATAAATTAAATAATATTAGTGTACTAATATTACTATATTTTTTCTTGTTTTAAGGTTTTTCACATTTCTGCAACATTATATCTAAATTTTGCATTAATCTAGAGATTCTTATGACTCATTTTAATATAGTTTAATGGCTATGTACTTTGTAGCAAATTAAACCTGATTAAATGAGAATTTTAGGATGAAAATAAGACTTCCCATTTCAAATTAGCACATTCGACTTTTACATATCCTTAAATCTCATTTTAAAAGCTCCATATTTTAGTTCCTTGTATTGCATTTGAATGTGGAACTGTTCACATTAAAAAAAGAAGGATTGTTTCAGATACTGGGAAATTAGAATGTGAATTTAGTAGGCACAAATATTTTTGGCATTTATTGTTCACTGCTATACTGCATCAATAACGCATTAAAGTTCATTAAATAGTGCTGTAGTGGAATGGACTATTTCAATGATCTTATTTGCTATCGAAAACATACTAAAATGTTGTTATTTTGTTTTGCTTCTGGGGAGTTATATGTAAGTTTTTGCCCTAAAATTCATGTTATATGCCTTCATTAGTTAAGTTATAAACGTCACCATTTTTGCTTATGTTGATTAATCTTATTGACAGAAAAATATTTAAAATTTACTCTAAGTATCTGGTTTATTTGAAGACTCCAAAAACACAAATATTAATACTACTTTTATCTATTGAGTTATTCTTATAATTATTGATAAACAGAAACTGAAATTTAATAAAACACTAAACATCATATGTATTTACTCTTTCAAATATTTTAAGACATTTAAAAATCATTTATATACTACCACTGGTATAGAATTTCAAGAGAGAGAGAAAAGTGTGAAAATAGATAAAGGGAGATAAGAGAGTAGTAAGTTACTGCTAATATTTGACTTTTCTTTTTGGGTATGATAAATATATTATTAAATTAGATTAGGTGAATATAAAAAAATCTCTACTTAAAATACAGTTACATGTCATCACAGTTTATCTGGTGTTTACTGGGTGTTTACCATAAGTAAGGCAATGATTTTTGTGTGTTCATGTTTCACTTGATTTCAAGGATTAACTTAGAATTTGTATGCTCTTAGTTTATATTCCTAAGGTACAGATTATTTTGTACTTTAGGTCATGTCTGCCTATGAGCAATATTCATCTCACATCCAGAAAACTCAGAATTCTATGTGGATAAGCTTTATACATTCAGCTCTGATTTCAAGTTTAAAATGAATGCTATTAAAAGAACCAATTAAAAGGATAAAGTTCATGATGTATAAATGAAAGTGGGCTGAATTGATAATTCCTTCAGGATTTCAACACAGTTCCAGGTTAACAGGCAGAATCCAAGGACAGAGCATAATTAAAATACCTAAATTTTTTTCCTGGATGGATATTAGGTTTCTTTCTTCCTAATGAATGCTTAAACACTTTGATATTTTAAAAAGCATTATAGAAGGATGTATAGCAAACCCCACCCAAAGGATACTGAAACTGATGCTGCATCAAGATGATGTTCACTCCGTACTTTCAGAAGAGTTCAACTCAACAAAACACTGTGTAGGACACATCTGGATTGTAACTATTTGTTTTGAAGCTATAGAATACTTAGAAACTTTTGAATTTTTACCTCAAAGCTTAATTTTATTTCCAAGCCCTTTAATCACTGTTTTATTCTTATTTAAACATTTTCATCAACACCTCAGGATTCATAAAGCTTCTCTCTTGATACACATTACAATAATATTTTGGGTTTTTTCATGCCTCAATGACCTAATAATTGATTATTGATATGCCCAGCTCCCTTATTGATCCATCCACAAGGAAACTGAATAAAGTAGAAAGGGGATGCACATCTTCAGCCTTTGGAAGTGGGAGATGTTTCAGAACCCATGACTTAGCGTAATGGTTTCTGCTATCTGATTTTTACTTTCTAGTGAGAGTCTCATTGGGAACTTGTGCAACCTCTTTTATTGTTATAAAAAAGGAAAATTAGCTCCCTGTTTGCTCAAATCCTTGACTAAATACTAAACCAATGGCATAGCTTCTTCCATTAAGTTTCTTTTCCCCACATGAACATCCCAACAAACCAGGCAGAGCAATATTCACTCCCTTGTCTATGAAGGTAGTATGAATATTCAGTAATCACAGTATAGAATGAATTTGATAATTCTCTCCTGCACAGATAATCTTCTGTTGGCTAATTTATTTCTATCTTTCCATGAATATGCGCCCACAGTGATTTTAAAACTTACTTTTTCTATGTTGGTGTCTTTATGTTTTTTTGCTTTTGCATATTAATTTCAATCTAGTTGTTATTCAACACGGTTTTCTCATGAAAACTTCCCCACTAAACAGTTTGAAATCAGTGTTCTTTCTTCTGAGCCATTTGTTCTTTGAAAATAAATTGTTAAATATATTTTATTTGTTTGTGTTTTACTTTCTGTCTAGTATTCTCAAAAATAGTATTTGGTGCTTAGAAACAAACTCATTTTTATAATCCAATTTAATAACTCTGCAGGCTATTAAAGTCCTAGTCCATAGGACATTATCCAGAAATGCTTGCTGAATCAATATAACTGCTAAACTAAATAGGTAGATAAGAAACTTTTGAAGTACCTCACTTTATCCACAGTAGAGGCAACATTCTACAATTTTACCAGGAATGAAGGTTTTAATTTCTCTACATTTTTGTGAATTTACATTATTATCTTTTTTACTTTAGCCATCCTATGTATATAAAGTGGAACCTCAGCATGGTTGATTTTTCGGTCCCCTGATGAACAATGGTTGAGAATTTTCTCATGTGTTTGTTGGACATTTACATATTTTGATATATTTTACTGATCAGAGGAATTACAATTTATGATGGGACATTTTATATATTTGTACATGCACATAACATAATTTGAACCATCCTATATCTTGTTTGGAAAAGCATCTATTTATTTACTTGGCCTAATATTTAATTATCTGTCCTTCAATAGTCTGCTGTTAGAGATCTTTTTTTCTTTTATTCTAGACAGGCATTTATCAAATATGTAATTTACACATATTCATTACTTTATTTTTTCACCTTCTTAATTGTATCATTTGAAGTTCTAAAGCTTTTAATGTTGATAAAGTATAATGAATCTTTTTTAAAAAATTTGTTGCCGAGCATGGTGGGGCACGCTTGTAATCCCAGCATTCTGGAGGCTGAGACCAGAGGATTGCGGTTCACGAACAGCCTCAGCTACTTGGTGAGGCCCTCAGCAACTTAGTGAGACCCTGTTTCAAAAATAAAGAGGAAAAAATAGGGCAGAGGGTGTAGCTCAGAGGCCAGATGCCCCTGGGTTCCATCCCCAGACCTGCGAGGGAAAAAAAATTGTTGCTTGTTTTTTGGTGTCATAAATAAAAATTATTTTTCCAAGATCATAAAAGTTTATTCGCATGTCTTCCTCTAATCATTTTAAATTTTTTGCCTTAAGTATGAGGATTTTGTTGTATTTTAAATTAATTTTTATTTATGGTTTAAGAAAGGCATGTAACTGCATTGCAATGATTCTAATGCATATTATCTATTTAGATATCACAGCACAAAATTTTGAAGACAATTTTTCTCCCATTGAACTTTTTAAAATGTGTTTATTGGTGCATTGTGTTCATACATCTTAATGGGATAAAAGACTTGTGTAGACACACATGCACATGCCATCCAATTAGCCCAGTTCCATTGAACTTTGACATACTTGTTAAAATCAATTTGCCACAAATGTATTACTTTATCTTGGTATTATAATTATATCCTAGTTATTTACATTATCATTATTCAATTCACATTGCTTTATTATGGTATATTTTGGTATTCAATTCACATTGCTTTATTATGGTATATTTTGGCAAGTTTGGGAATGAGTTAATATGAGCCACTCAACTCTGTACTTGTGTGTGTGTATGTGTGTGTGTGTGTGTGTGTGTGTGTGTGTGTGTGTGTGTGTGTGTTTGGTGTTACTGGGGTTCCTGGAAACCCGTCTACCTCCGGGCTACACTCCCAGACCTATTTTATACTTTTTTTTTTTGGTGGTAATGGGATACTTGGAAGCCCTTATACCTTCGGCCTACACTCCCAGACCTATTTTATTTTTGGAAACAGGGTCTCTAAAGCCAGCGCGGCTGGCTTCGAACCTGCGCGATCCTCCTGTCTCCACCTCCCAAGTGCAGGGATTACAAGCGAGCGCCACCACACCCATCAACTGTGTGCTCTTAAAAGATTATTTTGGCCAACTTAGGTCTCCTAAACTTCCATATGATTTTTAATATTATTTTTTCAATTTCTCTGAAGTCACTTGGGTTTTGATATAGATTGCTTGGAACTTACAGATCTACTGAGTAATGATGCAATCTTACTAAATTAATCTTCTGATGCATAATCATATGGTATTTTTCCATTTCTATAGGGTTTCTTTATATGAAAATTCTTTAGAAATTATTTAGGGTCAAAGTTTTGATTTATTATAATTTTATTCTTAAGTTTTAAAATTTTCCCTTTATTTTATTTTGAATTGTTTATTTCTATCATATAAAAACACAATTATTTTTCCTATTGATCTTGTGTCCTACAGTTTTAGTATGCTTTTTTATTAGTGTTAGTAGGTTAATGATATTTTAAATAGTGGATCGTTCCTTCTGCAAATAGAGGTAAAATTTTACTTCCCCTTCCCTTTTCATCTTCCTCTTCCTCCTCCATCTCCTTCCTTCCCTCCTCCCATTCTTCTTTTTCTCCTTTTTTTCTCATCTTCCTTCTTATTCTTCTCCTTCTTCTCCCTATTTTTTCTTCTTTTCTTAGTTAATTTAGTTTAGGGTTAGTTTCTCTAGCCTCTATTTCAGTTATAAATAACAGTGATGAAAAATATTTCGTCTTGTTCCTGACAAAGTTTAGGCTTTCAAGATTAAGTATAAATTTACCTCTGACTTTTTTTAAGATCCTTTTATCAGTTGGAGAAAAATTTCTTTTCTATTTCTACTTTGTTTAATGTTTGCATCATGGATCAGAGTTGGATATTTTCAAATGCCTTTTCTGCATTTATTGAAATTGCACTTTTGACATTTAATATATTATATTATGCATTATGTTAATTGATTTTCAGTGTTAAATGAACCTCGAATTCCAGCTATTAATCCCATTTAGTCAGGTGCAATTTTCTTTCTATGTTGCTGAATTCGATTTGCTAGTACAGTAGTGCTTAGGATTTTTGTGTCTGAAGTATCTTCACAAGAGACTTTCTTCTGTTGCTTCCTCCTGATGCCCTTCTCTGGTTTTGTTAGTGATAATGGCTTTGCAGAGACACATTGACGTGTTCCTTCTCTTCTGTTTCTTTGAGGACTTCATGAAGGATTGATGTTTTTTTTCTTATTGTACATGGTAGAATTCACCAATGGAGGCAATTATACCTCATATCTATTTTGTTGGAAGATTTAAAATCACTACTTTAATTGTTTTGCTTACTTTAAAGGTATTGAGTTCTTTCTTTTATTTAATTCCACTCATTTACTTAGTTTACTAATTTATCTTGTATAATTTGTTCATAATACTTCTTCTTACTATTTTTGTTTCTGTTCTCTTCTCTGTGGTTAAATGGTACAGATGTCCTTTCTTCAGTCCTGAATTACATACTTTGAGTTTCATTCTTTTTTTCCCCTTCATTATTTGAGCTAAAATTTGTCAACTTAATTGGTTTCTTCAAAGAGCCTTCTTTGGTTTCTTGGATTTTCCTTTTATTTATTTATTTTTTTCAGTTTACTTTTCATTTATGTCCAGTATACACATGTTTTTGCTTGCCTAAGTTTTATTTTCCCATTTTTTATTCAGTTTTACAATATTAAAGCTTAGATTATTAGATTTTGGTATTTCTTCTTTATCAATGACAGCATATGCTACTATATATTGTCCTGTGAATTTTTTCCATTCATGAGTTTTGGTAAAATATGTTTTCATTTATATTTATGTGCAATATTTTTAAATTTCCCATGCTATTTCTTCTTTTTCACATTTCTGCATGTTGAAAACATCCTGAATTTCTTGTTACTAATATATTATTTAATTCCATCATGATTCCTTTTTTCCCATTTAGGACAATCTTAGGATAAACCTTACTTTATACAATATGCTTTTTTGTTTTTACAAAATTTTCTTTCTATCTTTTCTCCACCAAAAACTTGTCACACCCACACACTTTCCACATCTATCTCTTGTTTTTTAATTACAAGGTGACCCCAAATCAATGTCATTTTACAATGTTGTTTTTACAACAATAATGTAGAAACCCATTTAATAAACTCAAGTATTACGTTAGATCTTATGAAGAGCATTTTAATGCATTACTCCCATTTGACTGACAGGTGTCAGGAAGTTAAGAGAAAGAGGGGGAAATGTGCCGGCATTGAAAAATTACTTTGGTATTAATTTCAAAAATGTAAAATGATGTGGATTGAGCCTGTATTGGTTGTTAATAAGAGCTTATTAATAGCTAATAAGAATAAGTTTTCATACTTAGGCAAAATAATAAAGTCATTTTCTCTGTCTCTAAGCTGTCAGCCAAGACATGCAGCCAATATTGACCTTGGTCAGCTAACAGTTAGCTGTTAGTCCAACTAAACATGGAATATTAAATTAAAGTTGGTAAGAGAATCATATATTGATGGCCAAGTACACAAAAGGCATCCATACTCTAAAGGGAAGTTTACATAATAAATAACTTCTAGTAGACAGAGATTTAAAGAAAGGCTAAAATTCCCCAAGAATGTGGGAGGATGGTATAGGCCTTCATTAAATAGGGCATAATGTGACCTTTGACTTTGTTAACCAAGTAATAGATCTTGGTCATAAAAAAGGCCTGTCACAGATATAATCCGTGGGCCTATACCTGCATCAGGTCAGGGGTAGATAAAAACACTATTGGTTAAGCAGGATGGGAGATAATGAATCCTTATAAAAACTGTTCTATGTTCAAAACCCCAGTGTCTTACTTCCAAGGCCCTCCACTTCATTTCTCTCCTCTCTGATACAGTGCTTTAGAGTTCTGTCCCTTCTTTCTGCCTCTGTAATAATAAAATTTGCTTAAACTAAAAAATAAAATTCTGAGGTTTGTTTAATGACCAACCAGATGAAGTATTCTACAGAATGTTCTAAGTGCCCTTGAAAAGCATGAACACTGTGCTGCTTTTTCCTGTACCTTCCTGTAGATGTTCCCTACGTTGGTCAGTCTCTGGTCTTGTTCATGTCTCCCATTGTCCTAGTCTTCCATCTCTCATTGTTCCATCCACTGCTGGCAGTGGAATGTTGATATTCCAGTTATTATAGCTGGCTGGCTAGTTCTTCCTTCAGTTTTTCGGGTTTTGGCTTTTTTGTATTTTTTTAGTTAGGTGCATATATGTTCATAATGGCATTCCTCACTGAATTATTTTTTCTAGCATTATAAAATTTTAAAAAATAGTTCTTTGCATTCTATCTCTCTTTCCATTCTTTTGTTTTCAGTGTACTCTTCCCTTTAAGTTGTGTTTAAATCTCTCCTATTTCTGTTATGACTTAATTTTTTAATTAATTCACTTTTAATATTATTCTTTATGTATCTGGATTTACATCTATAATTTTAATACTTGTTTTCTTCTTTCCTCTCTCTTTTTTGACACTGAGGATGGAAGCCAGGGGCTTTCTTCACTTGAACTATAGAAAGAGACCTTTAATGTGTTATAATTTTTATATTGAGTACTTTCTCTAGCTATTAAGTTTGATATATTATGATTATTACTTATATAGTTTCGTATCATTTAAAGAAGCTGAAAAAATGAACAGGAGAATTACGTATTTAATATTAATAAAGCTTGTGATATGACTTTTTATTTACCTTCTCTGTTTCTGTCTGTTTTGGAGTTCGTTACCTTTGTCTCTCATTCATCAGATACTGCTTCCTTCCTTGACTGCATCTCTGCAGCCATTCGCTTCAGCCTCCTGTTATTGGCAAATCCATTGTATTTCTGTATGATACAGTCAAAGAAAAATATTCTTTGGCTATTATTTCATATAATTGCTTTATAAATCAGTTAAAGAAGGGAGATTAACCAAACTGTGCACTTATACTATTATTCTAATTGCATAATTAACTTTCTCTGTGCCCTTTGTTTTCTTGTTATATGGATTTTGTAATTACTGTTTAGTATCACATACTTTCTGACTAAGTAGGCCCTTTAGTATTTCTTTCAAGGTTGGGTTGCTAGCAATTAATTATTTCAATTTTCATTTATTCTGTAATGTTCACATTTTGCTTTCATAGTTGAACACATCCAGGTGAAAGTACTATCAATTCCTACTGTTTCTGAATAATGTTTAGCAGATTTTCTGCATAATTGATTTTCAATGTGTATCTTTTCTTTGTTCAACTAACAAAATTTATATATGCTTTTTAAATAATTTTGTGGAGATTTTACTGTTTATTTTTGTTTATTTTATTTTATTTTGTTTTGGTGGAGACATACTATCTCTGAGCTCTACACCCAGTTAGACAGGAGCAAAAATCTCTTATGTTCTATTTTATAGGAGAGGGACTACACATAGCAATTATATACTATACAATTCAAGAAGGTAGAAGATATTAGAAGTTTTTACCATAAAATTTATTTGAATTGTTTAACATGACTGATACATTTCAAAAAGTAAAAGATATTGAATGGTTTTACCATAAATAGATAAATATTTGCTGTTAAACTTATCAAAACAGTACATGGCATTTACTTTATATATATTTTTTCATTTTACCATAGAATTGTCAGAGGTCAGTGCAACAGTTTCTGTGGGTTTTTTACTTCTATGGTGAAAAGAATTTCAACAGAGCCAATCAGAGACAAAGGTAGAGGCATAACTCAAGAAAAGCAAAGATACACCTTCAGGGGAAACACTGGTCATCTCAAGAGCATGAGATTGGCTGCGGAGTTAGAGGTGGGAGAAGCAAAGTGTGGCCAAGAGTGGCCAAGAACCCTCAAATCTAATCTATCCATTTTTTTACAGGGCCCACTAGACAGAGGGTGGCCAGCGGCACATGGCAAAAGTGAGGAGATATGGGATGGTGTGCTCTTCCTCTCTGAATCTTTGGGGTAACAAATAGGTAAAGGTTCCCTTGAGACAGGAATCTGCAGAGCAGAAAGGCCACCAGGGCACAGGACTCCTTAACAAAAAGCTATGAATTTTTCTGATATTTCTCCCTGGAAGCAAACAGAACTCAGACAAAAGGTGACACTTGCTCAGGATTTAATAATCTCAGGAATTTCCAATATGAACCTAGCCCATTATGATTTTAAAATATGGGCCTGGCACTTTTTAAAGAATAAACAAGCTCTGTTAAAACAAAACTAAAGATTCTGAGGTTTTTCAGATTTTAAAACCATATTTTTCTTTCCTTCTCTGTCTCATTTCTATTTAAATTTATATTTCTTCTAATCTATCTCAGCATGAATTTGAATATTTTACAATTAATTATTTAGTTAAAATAGTCACCAATGAAAATATTTAAAGTGCAAATAGCATATTTATTATTTGAAGATGTAAATACTTAATTCTAAAAACATAAATCACAAATCTATATGTAAAAAGTGTAACTGTGAGGTTAAACAATGTGTCCAAAATACTGTTATTTAAATATCGGAGACAAAATTCAAACACCAGAGATATATCTTTAGAACATTTCCTCTTGATTATTGTGCCAGAAAGTATCCTAGTTATCACACATTAGCAGCAGAATCCGGTTTGTTATCTCTACACTCTTGCTTCAGATACTATCTAAATGTTGTATCTCTCTCTCTCTCTCTCTCTCTCTCTCTCTCTCTCTCTCTCTCTCTCTCTCTCTCTCTCTCACACACACACACCACACACACACACACATCATCATCATCATCATCATCATCATCATCATAATCCTCAAATGTATTAAATGGAATGATATAATTCTAAATTGAGTTCTGTGAAAACTCAGAAAGTTAAACTTTATTTAGATGATATGCCATATGAGGGAGAGGGTATTAATTAAATTGACCTGGAACAACATTTTCTTTATACTAAGATGTTGAGACTAGCCTCAAATTTATAGTCCTTCTTTTTCTTCCTCCTAAGTATTGAGATTATAGTCATGTGCCACCACATTTTGCTTAAATCAGCATTTTCAATTATGTCTTTCCAGATATTTATGCATGAGACTAAAGTAGAGAAATACTTTGCTAGAAAAAGAGAAACAAATAGGTAGTAGAAGTGGGGGGGGGGATCTCTAAAGCGATTAACTGAAGTTTATAAGCTGAAAGGTTTATTTTCAAAAAGTTCCTGGAATATTCCATAAAGAGAAAAAGACACTCTATTGCATCAAAAAGAGCTAATTAATCTGAATGAAATGAAAGAGTAATATTTCATGATTAAATTATAGAACTGATTTCTGTTTTGTCTGTTTAGTAATTAAAACTTCTCCCTGAAGACCGGCCTTTTTGATGTGGAAAGCCCTGCCACACTTTTTATTAGGAAAGTAATTTTTTTCAACACAAAAGAAGCTCAGGTTAGAGATGTGTGGAATATCAGATAATATGGATCAAAACAGATGGGAGATTGTTTATCCATTACATTTGTAAAAACATTGAGTTTTAGAATAAATATTAAGAATTATATATTAGACCTATATTTCCAGATTTTTATGCATATAAGATTCTGCTGATTGGTTATTAGAATTTATCCTTTGGGAGTACCTCTACTAATACTGGGCAGGGTTACAATATTTATCAGGGTTATTAGCTTTTTCCTGAATTCAAAAGTGTATCTGGCCCTCAAAAGTGGAGGGGATCAGGGGAGGGAGATTTTTTTCAGGCAGGGGGGTACTATTGGGATCTTCTAACATCTTGACAGGTGTGCAACAGACCTTGCGAACAGTCTCAGTGATTGTACTGACATAGTTTTCCACACACCCACGTATCCTTTTCCTTAAAGCAGAGCTATACTTGGATGGATCTATTGGAAAACATTGTTGTTTTCAAATGGCAGGTGGAACTGCTTTGCTCAGACTAAATATTTGATCATACCACTTGGCACTGGCAGGCCTTTGGGCAAAATAAATATACCTGTTAGCCTCAAGGATAATGATGACGCGCCCGGGCTTACGGCAACTCAGAGCTCCATCGTCTGGAATCTGTGGTGCAGTTCTGCTCAGTGACAACCTTGGTAAGGGAATGTCAGAGGTAGCATTTGATTTGCTAGGGACAGGGTCATTTTCCCAAAATGTGGGAGTATTTGGAAACATTACCCTCTGCCCTGCCTGGCATTTTGGATGTTCTAAATAGAAAAAAATATGAAGAACAAGAGAAAATTTCAAGTTTCTAGTGTGTGATTATATCAATATTCCTATTTTTACATATCTCTCTATATAAAGATGGAAAGATATATAAATATACTGATGAAGTACATTGCTATACTTCCATAAATGATGGAATTGCACATATAATGCAGTTTTGCAATAACTTCATTTATACTGGAATTGAAAATTTTCCATTCTAAGCAATATTGTAATCCTCCTAAAGTCACAGTACAATATATTTCTTATCACTTTATGGTGATACTGATGTAACCAAATCCATTGCATCACCATTCGTATAAAAGCCTATACATACAATTATATAATGAACATAATACTTCATATTGAACAATTGTGTTACTGGTTTATGTATTTACTCTACATTTTACATTACTTAAGAGTATATTCCTTTTGCTTACAATAAAGAAAGTTTACTGTAAAACAGTCTGCCTGATTAGCTATAAGTCCTCTCTTCTACATCCTGTTTAATAAGCAACATTAAATGACTAATCTATATTTCAACTAGGTTTCTGTAAGCACACTCTATCATGTTTATGCAATGACAATATTGCCAAGTCTCCATGTATTTCTCAGAATATATTTCTGTGGCTGGGCGTGGTGGCGCACGCTTGTAATCCCTGTGCTTGGGAGGCGGAGACAGGAGGATTGCACAGATTCGAAGCCAGCTGCACTGGTTTAAGAGACCTTGTTTCCAAATAAAAATATAAAAAATAGGTCTGGGAGTGTAGCCCAGAGGTAGAAGGGCTTCCAGGAACCCCAGTACCACCAAAAAGAAAAAAAAAAAAGAATATATTTCTGCGGTTAAGCAATGCATTATGCACAGACACACACACAGACACAGATACACACACATACACAGACACACATAATTGAATTTAAAAAATGGATCACATATTCTGTCTTGGGAAATTTCTAATTTTGGTGAAATCAAATTTTCTACCTAGCCTAGTCTCCAAAATAATAAAATTAATTGAAAAACCTCCATGTTTCTAATGTGTTTTCCAATTTTAAACTTCTAGATGATATTAAATTTATCATAATTTTCAAATAAGTCATCTCTGTAGCTTTCATGTTATCACTGAAGTCTTCATTATCTAAATATGCATTGAGATTTCCAATTTTTCACATGAAGAAACAAGGAATTTTATTTCTACTATAAAAAGTAGAAACTGATAAAAGTATGTGAGACAAGTTTTCAGATATTAGGTCTGAGGCAAGACAGACTGTGATCCCGGACTGAAGAATAGGAAATATGTATTAGGAATGCATCACCCTGTCAATTGGAGAAAACTTTCAGACTATAGTGCAAGGATGGATGAAATAAACAAAGGGGGAGAATAGTGGCTAGAATATGTGACGTATAGAAACAGTGGGAGAAATAGATATCTACATGCTATGAGGAACTGAAGAGAAGTCAACTTGACTTAGTCCAGAAATGGGAGAAGAAAAGACTTCATGACCAGAACTAATAAACCATTGCAAAGGATTAAGGAAACAAATGAAAACCAAACAACAATGACTACAAAAAAAAAGAACAGAACTATGTAAATAAAAAAAATATTGAAGACATATAGGGCTGGAGATATTTTATTGAAAGAAGCAAATAGATTTTATTTGTATAAGAACAAAATCCAAATTTATTTTTAAATATGCAATAAACTTTTAACAACCATTAACACATTCCATAATATTTGGCATTCGATAGAAAACATTATAGAAAGCAAATATATTGAAAATAAAACAAAAAAAGTTTGAAAGCTAAAAATATACTTACTATTTGAAATGGAGAACACTATAGATGGAATTCACTATAGGTTATTTACTATAAGAGAAATTATGAGTGAATCTGAAGATATAAAGAGTAGAATTTGTAAGTGAACCATAGAATAAATTATATGCAATACAAATACATTATATCACTGACATGTGGGGTAGTTATTAAGTAATCAGTCCAAAATCTGTCATTGTAGTTCCAGAAGAAATAGAGAAATGAGAATATGAAATAACAGTAAAAAATATTTTAAGTAAATAATGGGAGAGAATTTTCCAAATTCGATGCAAAATATGTGCCCCATATTCACGAGTCTTTGTGAAGCATGAGTCCTAACCAAACCCAAACAAAACAAAGCAAAGAAAGCTCAAAAGAAACTTAAGAAAGGAAGAATGTTTAATAACAAATTAACAAGTTGATATCAAAATTAAGTGTACTAGAAAAATATTTAGAATAGTTATAACAATATTTAAAAAGAAGAACAAGTATTTAGGAGTTATATTTTTTATTTCAAAATTTACTCTTAAAATGAACTGAAATTGTCCTGAACAAATATTATCATTTCTTTGGAAAAAATAAGGTGCACCATTTTGAAATGCTAAGTACATCATCACTGTTTGTCTTAGAAATTTTACTTCTAGGTATATACCCAAAGGAACTGAAGATAACTGTCCTCAAACAAACATGTACTTACAATTGTACAGATATTTTTTGTACAAAAGCCCCAAATTTGGCATGGATCTAGAAACAAACTCTGATGTACTCTAACTACATATATACTACTTAGCAATAAAGAAAATTAGCAAAGCTAATAATGTCTAAGAAATGTATCTCAGACATGGATGCTTGAATAAAATCCTGTAAAAATCATTAAAGTATTAGCATAAAAATATCTAAAAATACTCTTCTAAAACACAGTGACTGAGAGAGAATGATGGAGGAAGATAAAAAATGACCTTTAAGGCCATGAGGACGATTAGCATATGTGAAGTGATAGTTGGAAGCTGCTGGGCTGGGGAGCAGTGAGACTGTGAGACCTGTGCCATATTTTACATGCAGAGAACATTTAATTTTCTTTTATATTCACAGTGAAATATAATCAAGAGATGCGGACTTTTAAGTTTGAGATGGAGCAAAGGAAAAAAAATGATAGTGCGACATGTAATTTGTGAGAGATTCTTAAAATTGATATTTAGGCAAATTAACTAGGGAAAAAGAAAAGGAAATTTCAAGACCTAAGACCTAAGATATAATTTGAGTGTCATAAACAAAGAGATGGTGTGTGTGTGTGTGTGTGTGTGTGTGTGTGTGTGTGTTGCTAAGGATTGAACCCAGGGGCATTCTATCTCCACCTATACCCTCAGACTGAATCTTTTTTTTTTTTTTAACTATCTCATTAAGTTGCTGAGGGCCTCAACAAGTTCATGAGACTGGCTTCAAACCTGTGAGCCTCCTGTCTCAGCCTTCCATGTTCTGAGATGACAACCTTGTCCCACTACTCCTGGCTTAGAGATATAACTTTAAGTCTTGATTAGCTGGCCTACAAAAAGGAAAGGAAAAAAAGTGAAGAAAGTTAAAGAAAAGGAACAAAAGAAAAGAAAAGAAAGAAAGAAAGAAAGAAAGAGAGAAAGAAAAAAGAAAAAGAAAGAAAGAAAGAAAGAAAGAAAGAAAGAAAGGAAAGAGGGAAGGAAGTAAAGAAAGAAGAAAAAATAACATTTCTCTGTTGAACTGAATTCTGGGCACTCCAGTTTATCAGCTGAAAGACTGGATGGGATAACCTGAAAAGATGCCAGAATCAACAATGATATCACACATATAAAAGAAAAGGAAAAGCAATTAAGGAGGAATTTGTCTTAAGTGTGAGCAAAGAACTTAGAATGAGGACAGGGAAGCAATTGGGCAAACCAGAAAGCATAAGAGATTTTACCAGCAATCATTTCAGTGCAATAAGGGAACAGAAGCCTGATTGAGGTATTGAAAAAGAATGGGGCGGGGGGGGGGGGGAGGAAATGATACAATAGCTATAAAAATGTCTCTTAAAATGAAGACATGTAGCTCTGGAGAAATTACTTTTTCCTCTCTGACAAGAGAAATATCTGGCAGACTTTCCTCTCCCTTGCAGCACTCAATCGGATTCTATCCTGATCAACCTGCGCTGAATTGCCCCAGCTCAGAGGGACCATCCCCTGCTCTGGACTCTTAGCAGGCTTTAGAGCCCTCCAGGTCTTGCCTGATGGTCCTCAGCGTACACTGCCACAAATTCTCTGTGGAGGACTTCATATCCTGGATGAGGGCATCGCTCCTCAAAAGCTACTCTACAGATTTTGAGCACCACTGTTCGGCCAGTAGAAACTTTCTGGGTTAGTGTAGTGTCAGCCTTTCTCTGTACTTTGGAAAACTTTTCAGGTTATGATGATGTAATGCACAGGGAAGCTTTATTTTTCTGTAAGCACAAGTATCTCTGTCCATGAAGCAATATCCATAGCTGATGTGCGGTATTGTTTACTCTCAGAAGGAAGCAAACGGGGCACTCATGGGGCATACTATAGATACATAAGCATCCCCTTGCTATCCTCAGAGTTATCCATCCTAGGAACAGAATGGGATGCACCAGGCAACATCCAAGGGTCTGTACATAAGATCTAGTTTAATCCTCACAAAAAATCCAGTGTGTCAAATTAGAAAAAATGCTGATAAGAATGTGGAGAAACAGTAACTCTGATACATCATTGGTGTTGGGGGATTGCAAATTAGTGCAGCCACTTTAGAAATCAGTGTGGCCTTTCCTTAGGAGCATCTAAATAAACCCATCATATGACCTCAGTATACCTCTCCTGGGTATCTACCCAAAGGAACTGAGAACAGACCACCATAGTAGCTCATGCATATCTATGTTTATAGCAGCCTGATTCATGATAGGTAAACTATGGCACCAGCCTAAATGTTCATCAGTAGATGAATGGATTACAAAATGATGGGATGAGCTGGGTGTTGGTGGCGCACGCTTGTAATCCCCGTGCTTGGCAGGCAGAGACGGGAGGATTGCGCTGGTTTGGAGCCAGCCTCACTGGCTTAAGAGACCCTGTTCCCACATAAAGTTAAAAAATAGGTCTGGGAGTGTAGCCCGGAGGTAGAAGGGCTTCCAGGAACCCCAGTACCACCAAAAAAAAAAAAAAAAATGATGGGATATCCATGGAATGGAATTCTGCTCAGCCATGAAAAAAGATGCCTTTAGCAGGGAAATGGATGGAACTAGAGGTTATGCTAAATGAGGTTAGCCAATCACAAAATGTGAAAGGTTGGATGTTTCCCCTCAAATGTGGAAACTAGAGAGAGAGAGTGGGGTACAGGAGAAACTCCAACAAAGAACCAGAAAACCTAGGGTAATGATGGAAGGGAGTTAAAGGAGGAAGGCGGGGTGGGGGGGACTCGATGAGAGAAACACTTCAATGGACATGTTGTACGTATACAAATTTATCTATGCCAATCACAATGCCAGGCACAAGGAGCGTGGGGGAGTTGGGTGGGAGCCGGGGAAGGCTCACCAAGTACTAAACGCATGGATGCCTCAGTCATTCAGAACTTCATCATGATTTTATAGAGTATGATGATAATGCATCAGTAAAAAAAAAAAAAAAAAAGTGAGTAAATGGTAACCTTCTTCTTTACAGGTAAAATAACTGACTCAGTTGATTTCTTTCAGGCCACAAGATACTTGGTGGCAACTGAAGCATCAGTCTCCTGTTTGGCTACATACTCTGCTTATTTTTGACTTAGCCACATAGGTTTCCAGACATATGGCACTAGAATGTGATTTTACGTGGATGTCTTAGTTAATTGTTCTTTTTGCCCATCTGGGCCTTGGCGTTTGCTGTTACTTCTCTCACTTTTGCACACACTTCAAGCCTCGATTCAGGCGAATCTCCCTTCTAAAACCTTTTCTGACATCCAGCCTGAGGCTACCACTTGTGTGTATTCTCACCACAATTCATCCTATTCTTATCATGACATGCTGTGTGCGTTAACTTGTCTGTGTCTTCCATATAACACAATGGTTTGTGTTTATGAATAAATGGACATTCAAACAAATGGATGAATGACCGTACCTTTAAAATCTCAGAATAGATTTTGCATATCGATTTGGGGGCTGCCATATACCTAAGCAGGGAAATGTCATACTAGGTTCTCCTAAGAGAGCTATTTTTGTCTAGCCCTGAACCTTAGATGGTGAAACTTGGGGATATTTTTACACTGCACCTCTCAGACAGGGGTGGAATTCATCTAGTGCCTTTTACCTGCAACCTTTCCTTCACACTGTATAATTTCTGTCTGTTAGGCCCCATCCATTCCGCTCTACTTGCAGCTGAGAAGTCTGATTTCTTAAAATGAGTTCTGCCCATTTTCCCAGATACTACTTGTTCCTTTTCTTGAAACTTCTACCCCCTTTTCTAAAAAGCCTTTTTTTTTTTTTGGTGTTTGAAGTCCCCCTGGCTCCTTAATATCTATCTGCTCTATCCCCCTTTAAAAGAAACACCTTGGCCCTGCCATTCACACCAACTACCAGCTCATCCTTAACCTTATTTTCTCCAGGCCTTGAAACTCTGAGTGCCTCTCTCTTAACGGTATCAGTAATTGATTTCCATCTGGGTCTAGCTTTGAGGCAGCTGGGTCATTCCAGGCTAGAAAACAACTATCTTGAGTTTGAAAGCCAGTCATTTTCTGGTCTCAATTTCCCCCTGACATAGGGAGAAAGGGCACTTTTATAGTTTAAAAAGTTGAAATCTTGAGTCCCTCTCTTGGAAAATGAATCTTCTATTAATGTCTCAGGGGTTTCTTTTCATCCAACATTTAACCGTGATTTTCAGCCTTACCTTTGATATGTCATAATTCAAGCCTTTCACTAATTCTTCCCTCTCCCAATCTTGTAATTAAGTCAATTTCTTGAACTGAGTAATAAATGGTTTTAAGGATTATAGTGAATATCAAGAGAACAATTCTGGCATAAGAATATGGATTTTCAAATGTTCTAGGTTCTCCTCTATCGGTAAGAATCCATAAACACATGCAAGGTGTTTCACAGACAGAGCAGAAGTGCTGGTACCCAGTGTTCTGGAGAGACAGAGCTAAGCATTAGGCTTGGAGCAGAGTGCTCCAGAAGACAATGTCTGTGTTTTCCAAGTTTGATAATAAACTGGTTATAAGCATAGAACAAACTGTGAAAGAAAATATAAAGTCTGCAACTTAGAGCTGATTGATTCATTAGGGTTATAATATTTGTGACTGGTGTCATAAGAGTGTGAAAGTTCAAAGAAATTGCTTACTTGAATTGAGTCCATGCCCTTCTGTGGGTTCCTTTTCTTTCCTTCTCTCCTTTCTTTTCCTTACTTTTCCTTTCTTTTCCTTTCCTTTCCTTCCCTTTCCTTTCCTTTCCTTCTTTCCTTTTCTTTCCTTTCCTGTCCTTCCCCTTCCTCTTTCTTGCTTTCTTTTCTTTTTCCTTCCCAGAGAGCATGCTCTGTTCTAGAGGACAGGGGCCATGGTTTAAGATACATTTCTTATCTCTAACAATATAGCTTCTAGGATTACATGCCTGTGAGAGACTTCAATTTTTTTGTCTTTCTTCTGAGATCACCAAATCAGTACCTCCTACCACCTACTTGGAGTTAATGACACCTTCTTACTATCAGAAAAAAACCTACTGTTTTCTTTTATCATCAATATGAAGGGTCCAAGAAGAGAAGTCTTTTAACAACCCAAAGTCCAAACATGTTTGCATAAAGTTTGGCTTTGGTGAGAAAACCACAAATGAGCCTTGTACAGAGGCAAGCCTCTTCTATCCTGAATTTGGAACCTTCTAACCACATTAAAAAGCCTAACTAGAAAATGAGCTGTGTTCTAAACATGGCCTTTTATACAGTCTAAAACATGTTCAAAGGAAAGCATTGATTTCTCCTGGCTTGGCAAAGCATTCTTTTCTCCTCAACTGTTATGCTATTAATCCTTTTAAGGAGAAAAAGAGAGGTTGTGGTTGTTGACTCGTTAAGGATTTTAGACCTTGGGTCAATTACATTTCTATTAAGAACAATACAAAATTACTAATCTCCTTTTAATTTACCAAGCACAAATATTTGCATGAACAATATGAATGATTTAGACACTCTTTTTTCCAAAACATGAACATTACTCATGTTTTGAAAGACGGATAGATAGATAATCCTATCTCATTTTTTCTAAACAACCACTGAAGTAGTGACCCTTGATAGGGAACACTACTACAAAATCTTTAAACCAACACCACTCAGAAATATATTTAATCATTTTATTTCTATTGTGACCATCATTTTGGACCCCATTTACTACAATAACCTCCTAATCAGACTTCGACTTACCAGCTTTCTCTGGGTGCTCAGTAAAAAATGTGTATCAGGAGACGTCTCTTGCTTTTTTAAAATATTATAGTGACTTCTTATATCTTCAAACTAAAGGGTAGGGTGATTGAGCCTAGAAGACCTTTCTGAGCTACACTTCTTGCCTGAAAATCATCCTTTACATATTTCTTTTAGATACATTATCTACTCAAATGACCATCCCATAATTTCATCTGCTAAATGTCCTTTTTTTTAAACAAAATTTTTATTAAACATAAATCATATACATTTAACTATATTTGGTGCCCTCTCCCCTCCACCCCCATTTTCCCTTCCCCCCTCCCACCAATGGTTGTCCAGGTTAACCATGTCTTATTCATAATTTTACACATATTCAGATGTAGACCATCATTAATCAAGATCAGCCTTCCTCCTCTCCTATCTTTCCATTCAAACTTTGCTGATATTTCCCCTCCATTATCTGAAGTCCCACTGGTATCCTCTGTGTTCCCTAGTTTGGGCATATTAGAGGAAACATATGTACCTTCTCCTTCTGTGCTTGGCGGATCTCACTTAACATAATGTTCTCCAGGGATTTCCATCTTCTTGCAAATGATATAATTTTGTTCTTCTTTATGGCTGAATAGAATTCCATCGTGTGTATTTCCCAAAGTTTTGCTATCCATTCATCTGTTGATGGAGATCTGGGTTGGTTCCATATTTTAGCTATTACGAATTGTGCTGCTATGTACATATACTCCCCAAACCAAATAAAGATAACTCAAGAAAGAAAAACTACAGACCAATATCCTTAATGAACATAGATGCAAAAATTCTAAACAAAATACTAGCTATACGCATTCAAAACTATATCAAGAGAATAATTCATCATGACCAAGTCGGTTTCATCCCAGAAAAACAAGACTGGTTCAACATATGCAAATCAATACATATTATTCACCACATAAATAGAACCAAGAACAAAAACCACACCATCATAGCAATAGATGCTGATAAAGCATTCGACAAAATCCAACACCCATTTATGTTAAAAAACACTGCAAAAAATTGGGATAGAAGGAAAGTACTTCAACATCATTAAGGCAATACACTGTAAACCTAAATGTCCTTTAAAGTTCATATATTTTCCTCTCTTGGATTTTCCCTTCTATTAGTATAACCTTATCTCGATTACTCTTTTCTATTCTTGAGTTTCAGCCTTGCGGTCTGTTATTTTCATTGGCAACAAAGAGATTCATTTAAAACAGAAGTATAGCCGGGCATGGTGGGGCACACTTGTAATCCCCACGCTTGGGAGGCGAAGAAAGGAGGACCAATCAGGTTCAAAGCCAGCTGCGAGCACTGGCTTAGGAGACCCTGTTTCCAAATAAAAATATAAAATAGGTCTGGGAGTGTAGCGCAGAGGTAGAGGGGCTTCCAGGAACCTGAGTACCACCAAAAAATAAAGTAAAATAAAATAAAAAATAAAACAGAAGTATAGAAATGTTTCTACTATCGTAGCTTCTTTATCTCTCATTAAAGATAACTAAAAAAAAATAGAAAAGAACACCATGTTGCTACTTGAGGAATCTGTCTTTTGCTTTGGACCTAGTGTTTCTAGACTGACACTGGCACCATGTGCTGAGCTCACCCTATCTTCTGGCTGTCACTCTTTGTATCTTTCTACATAAAGTTCCTCTGTGCCCTAAGAAGAGAGGGTGTAATTTGCAATGTAGGAAAAAAAAATAGTTGTTTAATGGGGCCTTTCATCCTAGCACAGTCAGCCTTACAGTTTTGGCCTCGGCCCTTCTTTCGTTTCCTAGAAGCTCAGTCTACGCTCAACTTCATAAGGTCTGTGCATCCTTTCTCAACTAGTGTCCTTTGGTCTCTTCTTAGTTGTTACTGTCTCAGGGTGACATCCCATGATCTTCTGGGTTATTAAGTTGCATACTTTAATGACATAATGGAGATTCTAAACCTTCTTGGTAGCAGTTATCAGAACTAGGAGTTAAACACATAGTTATGTCTTTTTTAAAGTAGTTGCTCTTTACACTCAAATACTGTCTTGGGGTGGGAATGGGTCAGTTCTGTGGACTCACTCACCTCTGATGTGTAGTTCAGTTACTAAGGAAAACAAGATGCTCCATGATCATTAGGTGAATGGATGAATGAGTGATGATCATTTGGGCCTCTTCCTTCTCATTACACTATTTTATTCCAGTCTTAGATGTTATATACATTCAACTAAATACATCTTCTAAACCGTTGTCACTGTGATGTGGCATGAAACGTGTCCTCTTCCTGGATCCTTAACCAGCATCTTCTCCCTTTGTCATATCCTCACTGTCTGCTGAGGTGCATGGTGACTTGTTTCAAAGTTGATGCTGGGAGTTTCTGCTCATGTTACTGCCTGTCAACTTTCCTTTGCTCTCTGATCTTCTCCTAATTAAATCAAAATGGAAAGAAAAAAGAAAACATAAAATTCAATAAATCCACAATAGTAATAATAGAAGGGCATAGCTTGGAAATATTAAAGAACTGAAAAAAGTAAAGGGAAGGCAAATGTATGGCTAATACTCAGGAAAAGAAACTCTTAACACATACAAGTCAATTTTTTCAAGCACCCAAGACTGTAAACATTTTAGGCTACATAAAACCATGTGTATTGTGAGCAAGCCTTTCACACACAGAGGAGAAAGAAACATAAAGGTGTAGATGAATATCAGGGAAAACGGTGGGTATAAATTGTGAGTTCACCTTCCCTGTTCTGAATGATCAAGCTCATGATTATAATTATCATTACTACAAAAAATATTTATTTAAAACCTGTGATCGTTTCTACACACAATTATTCTCTAGGTTTTATCCTTACATTATTTCTTATTGCTATATTTAGGTATAGTTGCACAACTTATTAAAAAAACAAAGATTTGTTGAATTATATGATCATGATATTCTGATATAAAAGTAGCACAAACAGTACATCCTCTTAATAGGTGAGGAAATCAATCGCAAAGATAGCAAACTACTTGGTCAACTTTATATAACTGATAACCAACAGATACACACATTAACAGACCCTTATTTTCTCCTGCTTTTTATAACCATATCAGCATAAAAGTGGCTCAAAATGCATTTGATAAGCTTGTATAGAAACAGTGTCAGGGAACTTTTTTTTTTTTGCAGGTCTGGGGATGGAACCCAGAGGCATTTGACCTCCGAGCTACACCCCCCCGCCCAATTTTTTATTCTTTATTTTGAAACCGGGTCTCACTGAGTTGCAGAGGACCTCACTAAGTAGCTGAGGCTGTCCGCGAACCACAATCCTCCGGTCTCAGCCTCCCGAATGCTGGGATTACAAGCGTGCGCCATCACGCCCAGCTGTGTCAGGGAACTTTTAAAATACATCTTCTTTAGCCCCACTTCAGAGTCATTAAATACAGACTTGGACTAGGTTCTGGAATTTTAAAGTCACAAGGTGCTTCTTTACCACATTGATTTGATTAACATTATGTATGCCTGGAAAAGTACTCCACAGTTTCTATTTTCAAAAATTCTGGAAAAAGAGAAAAATGAAATTTATCTCACCAAAGATCACATGTGCCACATATGTGTTTCAAGAAAAGATATTTCATTATAGCCTATATTTGTAAGAAAACACATAATTTAGCTGGTAGCACTTGGGCTGGAAATTGAGGTATTTTATGGATAAATTAGGGTGGTGAATATGGAAATTATACAAGCAAAAATGCAGGAAAATAGCTGTAAAGCTGTGTAGTGATAAAATTTCACTTAGTATTTATTGGAATGGCTAAGAGACTCATTTTGTTGGGTTAGAGCTCTGTGTAATGAAACCATGGACAGTGATTTTATGGAAGACTGGTGGCAGCAGTTTATAAACACAATAGCAACACTATATAATAGTAATAATAATATGGAGGAAAACACCTGCCATCATAATTATCACTACTACCACTCTGAAAGAAATAAAAATACTTGCCATAATTTTTATTTATAAGAAAAATAAGATGCACATATGTATGCATCTTTCTTATATTAGCTTTATGTTCATAACAAAATTGAGGAGCAAAAGGTAAACATTTAACCCATACACAAATTAAAATCCGAGAAAGCAAATGATGTATGCAAAGTATACAGCTAATTAACAGCACAGCCAAAAGTTAAGCCCAAATCTGCCTCAAATCCTATATTTTTCATTTCGGACATTATTGTTTGCCTCTGGAAATAAAGCAAAATTTAAATGATATAGATAAAAATGTGAACATATTATTGAAAATAACCAATACATTTGTTTGGGGATAAATTTAGGAGAATTAGACTCTAAGATTTGTTGTTAGTAAAATATAGACTACTTATGAACTGGTCAGTATAAAAAGCAGAATCAGTCTGTCTATCTGTGTAAATATCACATGAAAATCACAGAAGACAGCTCCCTGGGAAAGACGTTTGAATGAGGAGAAACTGTCTATTAAACATGAATCTAAAAAATTACTAACAGCGATGTATGATGCTTTTTTCCATTTCTAGGAAGATAGTGACAGAGTACATCTCGGCAAGCCAACTTGGGTTCTGTCTTCTATCAAAGAGCCAGTTAAGAGACACATCTACCATTTGAACTCAAATATCTTTGTTTTTGTGTTTTCTGCACCCACAGATCACAAGATTTCTCTCTCTCTCTCTCTCTCTCTCTCTCTCTCTCTCTCTCTCTCTCTCACACACACACACACACACACACACACACACACACACACACAAATTCCACCTCAACTAATCCACGATCCACTTATCCACAAGCCTGTGTAAAGAGAGAACAACAGGATTCCATCTCTGTTTAAGGAACAGTTTAATGGTAGAAAGTATAAAAGGTGATGCTTGGGAATTATGAGTTAACAGTGAAAACTCTGAGAACAGGTGGTTCAAGCTGTGTACTGAAATTGTTCATTCTGGGCCAAATCAAGAGCTCACATATTGTATATGCTCTTTTCTTTTCTAATCAGAGGACCTATTCAAACTGATATCTTTGCCTAGAGCATTTGCCAACACCACTACTATTTGTGGTGCCTTGCTTAACTTTGAAAGGCAGCCAGGGAAGTCTTCAGTGAGCCCTGAGTGTAAGTGCTCTGACTGCAACCCCACCTGCCAGATGACAAGCCAATGCCATGTTCTGATTGCAAGCCTGCTGCGTTGCAATCAAAGCGACAGAGTCAAGCATGTCTTTGAGGGCTCCATCAGGCTCCAGGGAATGGCCAAAACACCCAGAATCATATCAAGACTACCAAACATATGTCATCCTCAAAAACCTCCTCCTACCCACCCTCACAAAAGTCTCTTATAAAAGAAGAGCCATGGATCTCCAAATGTGTGTCTTTCTGGAATGTATATCTCTTGCTCTCTATATCTCACCCTGGAGATGACCCCAATTCTCCCCTGCATGTGTATTTCTTGGTTTCTTAAATCTCTGTTTGCCTTAATCCCTGTCTTGGAAATTCTTTTCCAACATGCATTCATGCCATAAAGGTACTAACCCTGCCCCAGTTCCCATGTTCAAATTTGACATCCTTTAGCCAGTGTTTGAAAAAGAAGGACCCAATGAGAACTGTCTGCTGAGAGGCAAAGCTGCTAGCTGCTTTGAGGAGAATGAGTAAAACACAGCTTGGTATACACATGCATCTTCAGCCTTGGATACAATGAGTAGGCAGGAAAGCTTAGTGAGAACAAATCTCCATTCTTAATGACTAATACATCAAAAAAAATCAAATTAGAGAAATAAAGCAGAACTTTAGTGTTAGAGTTGGGATAGTTTTGTATACCTTTATGACACTGAGGTGAAACTAGGAAGGGAGGAAGGTCAAGGGTGGACAATTATTAATCAGGAAGTATTTCCAGAATGAAAATTAAGAAACAGCAATAAGTACTCACATTTGTACATACTGTAATTTAAAATTGCATCAATATTTCTGTGCTGCTATGATTTGAATGTTTAGCTTCTAGAAATCATGTGTAAGAGCCTTAATCCCCAAAGTCATATGCGAATGGTGTTTGCAAATGTGACCTCTGATAAGTGATTGAGTCAGTGAGCAAAGCAGAGAGCTGCTCTGGCAAATGGATCAATCCGCTCATGCATTAATAGATTAGTGGGTTATGAGGGAGTGGCTTTGTTAACTCTCTCTCTCTCTCTGGCAAGCTTCTTCTGTCTCATCATATAATGATCTCTGAAATGCTATGGCCCAGCAAGGTCTTCAAGAATGTGCCCTGCTCTTGGACTTCTCAGACTCCAGAATGGTTAAAAAATTAAGCTCTATTTCCTACCCATTACTCAGTCTTGGGTATTTTATTATAACAACAGCAAACAGACTCAGAATGTGTTATTTTAATTGACTCTGTCTCTGAATTCTGTAGTATATTATTTATTTCTCTATTTAACTCTTATTTCATTTGGTCCAAGAATATCCTTAATTATTTCGGTGTCTATTTCTAATTGGATTGCAAACTCAATGGGAATAGAGGATAATAAAACTCATAACTGCATCTCTGTTTTATCTTATTGTATATAAAGGATATTATCAACTAACATACATTTATCAAATACATGTATACTTTCTATTGAGTTCCATGAAAAGAGTACAGCATCTTCTCAGGCATTATTTCTTAATATCTCTTCTTCCTTCTTCTTCTTCTTCTTCTTCTTCTTCTTCTTCTTCTTCTTCTTCTTCTTCTTCTTCTTCTTCTTCTTCCTCTCTCTCTCTCTCTCTCTCTCTCTCTCTCTCTCTCTCTCTCTCTCTCTCTCTCTCCCTTCTCTCTCCCTCCCATTCTTCATTCCTTTTCTTTTGTGAGTGTGGAGCACTGGGGAGTGAACCCAGGGGAATTCTAACTTTGAGTTACACCCCCAGACCTATTTTATTTCTTACTTTGAAACTTCTCCCTTGGTTGCTTAGGGCCTCATCAAATTAGTGAGGCTGGCCTTGAGTCTATGGCTCCCTTATCAGCCTCCCACATCCTGGTATCACTGGTGTGTGTGTGTGTGTGTGTGTGTAAAAATTATAGAAAGTGTTTACTTAGTTCCTGTAAACTAATCACAAAATTTTACTTCTTGTCTTAAACTGAATTTATATGTGTGTACTCCTCAAAATTCTATTTTTAAATTAGCATATCTATTTGCTTACCTTCATAAATATTTTTCTAACATAAATATGAAATAAATGCTATCAGCTTGAACAAGGTCCCCTTCATAAATGCCCAGCAATTTCTCACTTCTCATATCCATATGGTGAAGGTCTTAGAGATTAATCTATCGTTCCTATATTGACAATAAATATAGCTGCAATATAAATATTAAGTACAAAAACCAGAGTCACCCTGTTCATCTCTATGTTTTCACTACAGTGCTTATGAAAGTAATTTCTCACCTTTCTTTCTCTCAGTGCTGCAATCTCAGGACAAACAAACACCTTGATTCCTACCTTTCAATGGGTATTCATTTCTGAAGGAAAGAACTAGCATTAGAATTTATTTTACAATTTTTTTAAATGGTCATGCAGAGGAACACTTACTTACACTTCATACCCATTAAACTTTAGATAATTTTGGCTTTTATAAAGGTGTTGTTTTTTGAGTACCAATTTACCAATTTTTTAACATATTAATTTTGAGGCACAAAGTAATGTTCAGAAGAAAAATGCTTAATGTGCAAGGATAAGGGAGTGTCTTATTAAACCCAACTGATAAAAATTAGGAATGGTCTTAAAAATAAAATCACAACACTCTGTCTCTTACAGTGTGGAAAATAAAAATTTATTTATATATTTAAACAAAGCACAAGAAATAAATTTTCAGTAGTAGGCATATCACCAATGGGAAAAGATGGCATGATAAAGTAACTTTTTCCACATTCTCCATTCTACTTCTCTCTGTGTACACAATTCCCCATTCTGATTCCAAAATACTTTTCATAAAGTTGATCCTCCAGGCAAAAGTCAGAAACAAATATTTTCCCTCCTTCTTCGACATTTTTTCAGACTTTATCCTGAAAAACACAGTATTTTTGTAGCACAAATTAAAATATTATGATCTGAAAGAGCTTAGTATAAATCCTTATTCTATAGACAATTATTTGGTCTCATCTTTGAGAAAACCTCCAGGAAATTTTAAAAAATGTTTATTTTTCTTTAAAAACAAAGCTAACAATTATTTTGATGCATCCAGCCAGATATGACTATGAGATTGTTGATTTTATAAATGATGGAATTTTTATAAGAATTATGGAGTTTTATATAAGAAAAGAGAAATCTGCAAAATTATGGTTGCTCATTTAAAAAACAAAACTTAACATTGTCTTCATGAAAATTATCACTCTTTTATTTATTTTTGTAATAATTTGGGGAGATATTTAATATTCAAAGATTTTAGAAACGTATCTATTCCTATATTTATATGATAGTACTATGTAGGTGTAATATTTATGTGAATGTGGATGTGTTAGCTATCATTGTATATTGTTCTACGATGACTTGACATAAGATACCATTAAGCATATTGTTATCTCACATGTTTCCTGAGAGCTTGGAATTAGTAAGTGACTTGACTGGGTGAATCTGCTAGGGGTCTCTTATATAGTCAATCAGATGTTAGTACTGGAGTCGTGGGCTTCTGCAGGGTTAACTGGGCTGGCTGGCAAGTTTATTCCTGCTTTTGGCAGGAGATGTCAGTTTCTCATCACATAGATTTCTTTAGAGAGCTGCTTGTCTTTTCACTCAGTGAATAGCTTCAAAGAGGAAATCATGCAAGAGAGAAAAGGTGTAAATGGAATAATGTATTGGAGGTTACACTCCATTAACTTCTCAGTGGCTGTGCAGGCTAGCTACAGTTCAACAGAGGAGGTGTCATACCAGGCTGTGAAACCGGGGGGTCAAGGATCATTGGGCTTCATCTTGGAGGTATGGGAGAAAAATGGACTCTTTAAATTTCCTGACTTCTTCAATGAACTTCTTTTTCATCTCAACCACCCATTCCCAGGCCACACTCCAAGACTCCAATACAAACCTTAACAGTGAGATTACCAATTCAATCAGCTGTCTCATCCAACCTGCTCCGCTGAAGTTTTAAATGATCAACTACTCATGTATTTGAAAGATGCATTGATCAATTGCAAGCCTTATTTACTGTCGATTCTTTTTCTTATTCCAATTAAATTTTAGAATTTATAATTTCAATGCACTTTCGGACATACCGTAGCATTCAAAATTTAAATAAACAGATAGTACTATATTTTCCCTCATATCTATCTGAATCTCACAGTACTAGAAAATCTCATACAGCAAGACCAGTGATGGTCACTATTAATTAATAATTGTCAGCCTTAACCAGGACCTCAATTCTTTCAGGAAATAAAAATACATTCTCTAGACATCCTGTTCCACTAAAAACATTTTCTTCTCACTTCAGATTATGGCCACCCCATTTTCTGTTTTACCATGATTGGATAGTATCATTCTAACTCCAAGATTAAAAGCAAGAAAATGGGGACTCTGTGTGTGTGTGTGTGTGTGTGTGTGTGTGTGTGTGTGTGTGTGTATGGTACTTGAGATGGAACCCAGGGGCATTTTACATCTGAGATACACCCAGCTCTATTTTTTAGTCTTTTTTTATTTTTTTGAAACAAAGTCTTACTGATTAGCAAAGGGCCTCGCTAAGTAGCTGAGCCTTTCTGCAAACGGTGATCCTCCAGCCTCAGCCTCCCAAATGCTGGGATTAAAAACATCCATTAGGCTCACTGAGAAAGTTTTGATTGTCACTCACTAAACAGGTAAACCAACTGGACATACCCATCCTCTAATTTGTCTGTCATTTTACACAGATCCTTTCCAAACTTGAGCAATCATCAATATCACCTAGAAGACTATTTAAATCATTGATTGAGTGATTGCTGGCCCGCACCCTCAAAAGTTCAAACTTCTCCATAATTCTGATTTGCTCCTCTGAAAACCAGACTTTGAGAATCACTATTTTTGTTTGTTTTGTTTTGTTTTGTTTTTGGTGGTACTGGGGATGGAGCCCAGGGACCTTCTATCTCCTGGCTACACTCCCAGACCTATTTTATATTTTTATTTGGAAACAGGGTCTCTTAAGCCAGCTGAGGCTGGCTTCTAACCTGCACGATCCTCCTGTCTCAGCCTCCCAAGCGCGGGGGTTACAAGCATGCGCCACCACGCTCAGCTAAGAATCACTATTATAGAGAACATATTCTTCATTATCTGTAACACAAATCCCTCCATCTGTGTCCGGGATCCAGCCCTTTCCCATTATTAAGGTTTTCTGGACATGTATTAAATAGTCTATATACCTATAATATAATATCCATAGCTTTCCAAGCAACAAGAAATATATGAATTTTTCATAACGATTAAAATAGACTTCGATGAATCAGTATCTTCATCGCCCTTTACAAGTAATTTTGTTTTTTTTAATTCTTCTTTTCCTTCTTCTCCTTCTCCTGATTCTTCTTCTTTTTTCCTCCTCCTCTTCTCTCCTCCTCCTCCTTGCTCCTCCTCCTCCTCCTCCTCCTCCTCCTCCTCCTCCTGCTCCTCCTCCTCTCTCTTTTGTCTAATAACTGGGGATTGAACCCAGGGAATTTTAACTCCACACTATACCCCAGGTATGTATATATACATATACACATACATAATATATATATGTGTGTGTGTGTGTGTGTGTGTGTGTGTGTGTGTGTGTGTGTGTGGAGAGAGAGAGAGAGAGAGAGAGAGAGAGAGAGAGAGAGAGAGAGAGAAAGAGAGAGAGAAAAGAGAAAGAGAGATCTGAAAATTGAATTCAGGAGATTTTACCCCCTAGCTTCATCCTCTAGTCCTAAATGTTTTAACTCTTGAAACAAGGTGTTACAGAATTGCTGAGGGTCTTATTAACTTGCTGAAGCTGGTCTCAAAACTGCGATCTTCCTGTCTCAGCCTCCCAAGTAGGCTACAGGCTTGTACCATGTCACCATGTCCAGAAAATGTGCCTGAAAAAATTGTCGACAATTTTCTACTAAATCATAGTCCTTTGACTTAAGTATGTCATTTATTTGCATTCATTAAACTATTCAACACTTTCATGAAATTTGTGATATGTGCATGCTTTGGGGATTTATTTTGTATTTATTTATTTATTATCTCCTATAGGGAGGAAAATTACTACTATGATAGTCTACCTAGAATTTTCATATTATGAAATTATGGCTTTAAAGTTATTTAGCTTAATTTTAGACCTGATATTAAAATGCTGGCCTTGGGACAGAATTTGCCCTTGAGCATTCAATTATTATGACATTACTAGACTGCAATAACTTTTAGCTTAATTTTCAATTTTTGTGTGTATGTGGGAAGCACATTGGTAATATGAATTCAATTAGAAAACCCAATTTGGTTTTTTGATAAATAATTCTCAGGGGAGACTTTTTCCTTCATTTTAATAGACTATTGAGACATATACTATTTATGTCTAGTGTGTAAAGATTTTTACCATATTGTAGAACTATGTTTCATACTGAATAGTTACAACTGAAGTGGAGAAACTATGTCCTTAATGCCTGAGGGAGGAGCCACAAAGTCCTCAAAAACATCTCTGGCTCAGTCAGTTTTATAGGTACCAACTAACTTAGAGGCATTTTGCTTTCTAAAACATTAACAAATGACTTTTACCACAAAGAAGTAAAAAAAAATGAAAAAATTTGAAGCTTGATTAAATAACAATATTGAAGTTTCTATCTCAATTTGAGGTAAGAAAAGATCAATATTAGAATAACAACTAATAAAATATAATATCATGATATATAAGGAAAAGTCAAACATGAATATAATATCCTTTATGCTTAAAATGTCCTGGAATGATATTAAAAATATATGCACCTCTTACACTATATTCCACATTGCAAACTGGTGTCTGTTGGGGGCAAGGAGAAATTTTGCAGAATCACATTATATAAAATAAACTTTTACTACAAAGGATGAGGGCTTTAACAAAAAGACTCAAAAACAAATCTATCAATTTCCTATATATAAAATATAGCTAGTTAAATATATCAATAAGTATCATTTATAATAACTATATATACAAATAAAAGAAACAGTTTTATATGAAAATACTCAATATACACATTGAGAGATAAACTATTGTTAGACATGATAGAATTTTGAATGCTGTAAATTTTTTAGTTTATTTCTTTTTATCCTTTTATTGGTGCATTGTAATTATGCATCACAGATTGACTCAAAGTGATGCAAACACACACACAGGTCTTGGTATTTTTCTCTTCAAGTCTCACTTCACTACCCACCCTTCTCTACACATAGTAGACCGATACCTTCATAGAGGAGCAAAGCACAATCGGAAGTGTTTCATTCATCAGTTCCTCTAACATGCCTCTACTTTACTCCTTTTTCCCCTGCCATTATTCTACTCATCTCTATTCTCTATTTAACCCAAATCTCTTTTCATATTTTCTCCCTAGTCTCCACATATGAGAGAAAACATTTGGCTCTTGACTTTCTGAGACTGGCTTATTTTACTTGGAATGATATTCTCTAGTTCCAACCACTGTCCTGGAAATGATGTAATTTTGTCCTTCTTTCTGACTGAGTAGAATTCCGTAGTGTATATATACACCACATTTTCATTATCCATTCATTTATTGATAGACTCCAATGTTGGGTCCTTAATTTGGCTATTGTTAATTATGCTGTTATAAACATGGATACACACGCATTACTCTAGTATTCTGACTTTATTTCTTTTGGAAAGATGCCAAGAAGTTGAGTAGCGAGGTCACAGAGTTCATTCCTAGACTTCTGAGGAACCTCCATACTAATCTTCATTGCAGTTATATTAATTTTCAGTCTTACCAAGAGTTATAAAATTTCCTCTTTTCCCCCCAGCCTTGCCACCACCCATGCTTGTTTGTAGCCTTGATGATTGCAATTTTGATTGAAGTTATATGGAATCTCAGTCTAGTTTTGATTTGCATTTCTCTGATTTTAATGATGTTGAATACTTTTTCATATATTTATTGGCCATTTGTATTTATTCTTTTGACAAGTGTCTATTTAGCTGTTTTTTTAAGCAAGAATGTCACCACACATTAACAAATATTGCTCCTATTTCTGTGTAAGTCAGAGTAGGATCAGACAGAAAGTATTAGTCCTGAGTATAAAGAGGACATACAAAGTATAAACTGATTTGCAAAAGAGATGAAAATACTTAAAAGATAAGCAGTAGCAGAAGGCGTTGCTATTCTTGGGTTGGATAGACTAGAGGAGAGGGTTGGTTCAGCAGATACTGGTGTCTTAGCCAGAAGACAAGAAGGGCATCATTGGCTACTGAAGATACTATGAAAGACAGAAAAGGTAGCTAAAAAGTAACCCTGGTCTTATCTCTCTTTACTTATCAACACCCCACCAATATACTTCTTTTTATAAAATTCTTAGAAGACTTGACTATGTAGCCTGCTAAACTTTATTTGAAGGTAGTACAGAATTCTGAAGTTCAGTGGACTAAATTTCTAATACAATCAATTTATTATGTTAGTAAGATATATTTACCATAGTCAACCCATATTGAAAAATCATTTCTGTTATTTGCTGAAGTACACATTTGTTCAAACTCTCCTAGCTTTAACCTACTGGCTCTTTACTGTCATCCCAATACCTATGGTTACCATAGTATATTTAGTAGTCATCTTTGTTTAGGCTCTTCTTTCTTCTCTTCTTTGTTGTGACAGTTTCTCAGTTTCCTTTTCTTTTTTTAATGAACTTAACAGATTTGTTGAGAAGTACTGGTCAAATATTTTTCAAAACTCCTCATCAATTCATTTTTGTCTGCTGTTTTTCTTATGATTAGACTAGAGCAGGAAGATTAGACTTTGAGGAGGAAGATTACAAAAATATAGTATAATTCTTATTACAAGCTATAAAGAACACTCTATTGATATGGCTTATCACTATTGATCACGGTTTCTGATGTAGTTTCTAGGTAAAAGAAATGATCTGGAATTAGTTTATATAGGATATTTGTCTATTTTTACCCACTTATCTGTGTTCTCCATCACTTCTTTACCCATTATCTATTCCTGAAGATTTATTTTACACTTTTGAGTTATAAAATTTATGACAGTTTATATCTCATTACATTGAGTGGCTTTGAGGTGAAACTATGTATATATGCATATAATCATTTTTAACAAATGACTTGGATCTAAAAGTAAACCCTCTTTGAAGGTTTCTGATACAATTTGTCAAACTGTCTGTCTGAAATGTCAAAAATGTCCACTGTAGTTTTAAAAGTGTCGCCTTATAAATTTATAAGGGACAATGAAATTATGTTCTCTTTCTCTATCCCCAATAGACTTTTTCTTAGAACCTTACACATTTTAGGAAGACTCTTCCTAAAATACTGCTGATCTATGCACTGGACATTTTAAATTTATCATTGGCAATACCTCTATCTACCTACACCCATTTCTTTAATGGCATTTAGGCCTCATTACTTGGGATGTATTTGATGGAAACGATTCCCTCTAGGTTGACTTCCCCCCTTGATCTACTGATTCACTTTCTTGCTAAAGTTGTGTGAGTTGGAAGGAGACACCGATGGTCAGTTAAATCAGTTTTTTACTTCTAATTGTGTTCACCAAAAGTTTTAATCATATTATATCCCACCGTCACATCCATAATCTATGGAAGTTATTCTTCATATGTTGCCAGGTGAGAAATAAACTTTCAAAGGTTAAGTGGCCAGGATAATGTGATTATCCTAGTATTAATATTAATGTTATATGAATCTTTAATGCCAGCAATCATGTTTAATCTTTCCACAACTCTGTAAAGTGTTATCCTAATTTTGTACACACCAAACAGGGTTTTAAGATACTGAGAAACTTGCTTGAGGTAAGAAAAGTTAAAAAAGTAGTAAGCTGTTTCCCTAATTCTATCATTTTTCTTCAAATCCACGCGGCTTCATGTGGTGTGGATAACAGTCTCAGATAAAAATGGATGAATTTGCATATATATAATTTGTGATTATTTTGTATTTGGCTGTTCCACAGAGGAAGAGATATAGCAGGCAGCAAAAAAGAGAATCATAAAACCAGTGAATCACCGAGAGTTCAACATAAGGAGAAATCATAAATTCTGTGTCACCATGCTTCCAGAATTAAACTCTACGTGCATTCTTTCCTCTTAATCCTATTAAGAATGGGATTCATCACCCCATTAGAGCTGCTGGTCTACGCTGTGTTTTCTGTGACTTAGAACCTTGCCCATTTTCTAGGCTTTTTCTAAAAAGTTTAGTAAAGTCTGTAGTTTTGGAACATAATGGCATAGAATCTCTAGTCCCTAGGAAATGACAGGTGTTTTTCATTTTTCCTCTTCTGTGGTCCTGGGGATTTTTCTGTGTGCATTTGGCCAAAATATTTAATCTTACTCTGCCCTGTTTTCTTATTAAGAATTTCACATAATTAAGGACATTAGAAGTAATTCATTATTACTCTATTCAGCCTAATCAAAGCACACAGGAAACAAAAGATAAATGAAACTACAGATGCTTCTCAGCTAATGATGCGGTTTTATCCCAGTAATACCATCATAAGTTGAAAATATCATAAGTCAAAAATGCATTTAATATATCTAATTAACTCATCATTATAGCTTAACACCACAGCACTCCATGGCATTACTAGTTGTTTAGCCTTGTGATTACTTGTCTGACTGAGGCTGTGTCTTGCTGCCATTCTTGGCATCACCAGAGACTATCAAACCACATATTGCTAGCCTGGGTGAAGATCAAAATTTAAAATTCAGAGTATTTTTTTAACTGAATTCATAGCAATTTTCTACATTAAAATATTAACCTGGGCATGGTGGCACATGGCTGTAATTCCAGTAGTTGGGAGGCTGACACCGGAGGATTGCCCATCTGAAGCCAAGCCTCATCAAATTATCAAGACTCTAAGCAATTTAGGGAAACCCTGCTTCCAAATAAAATTATCAGGCTGGAGGTGCAGCTCAGAATAAAACACACTTGGGTCCAAGCCCTGTATCATCTCTCTCTCTCTCTCTCTCTCTCTCTCTCTCTCTCTCTCTCTGTCTCTCTCTCTCTCTCTCTCTCTCTCTCTCTCTCTCTCTCTCTCACACACACACACACACACACACACACACACACACACACACACATAAAATGAAATGAAATATAACCAAGGGCTAAATGAGTGTGTGCATGTATGCCTCTGCCATCTTGTACTCCATTAAGATGAGTGACTAAAAAAAATAATAAAATAAAAATTAAAATTAAAAAAGTTGTAAGTCGAATCATCATAAGAGTTACCTGTGGAATAATTTAAAAGAAAATGACCTAAATACATGCCACAGTTTACAGGTAACAGTTGCATGTTTCCATAATGATTCCTTCACATCATAAGGTTTACTGAGTAATATCAATCATATCTCAGACCTCCAGTAAAAATGAGTATGGAGACTAGTAAGTATTTTCATCTGAAAATATTACTTCAGTAATTCTGTCCCCAGAGAAGAATTTTCAAGAGAATGAGAAAAAGAAGCAGACTATTCTAAAGCAATTGATTGGCAGGGTTGGGAGAGAGTCACGTGATTCAATCAATGGCGCCCATATTTCCCAAGACCTCCTGACATTATGAAGCTGTCACAGAAGTTGTGTTGAGGACAGTTTATCGATCAGCTTCACTCAGTATAAGGTAATTTTCTCTTTTTGTTCCAGGGCTTCCTTAGCTTTGAAGAAGCAATATTGCTATTGGATCTAGGCTTCCTCCAAACTGCTTCTGTTAACTTTGAACCCAGAAAATCTGGTTATTTATATGCACACTATTTGATAATGATCCAAGTTTGTATTCCTAGTTCCCTTATCAAATACTTATTTTTCCAGTTTTTGGTATATGTATTTGGGGAATATTTTGCAATACTTTGCACGCATAATTCTCTTCTCAGACTTTCAGACATTGTGTTTATTCTCCGTGGTATCTCCTTGAGTTGAGTCTTACTACAGGTTTTGAAAAAAATAAATGTTTGGATTTGAGTAGTAAGAAGATTTGATTTTCCTGTGCAACTAATTTTGTAAAGATTATTACCAAGACCTTTGGTCTAGGAGAAACAATTCTTTTCAAATGGAAAAAGGGGGGCATTTTTTTCTCCATGTTTTTTTTTGGAATTTATAATTCCAATACCAATTTTTAGTTTCATGAGTTTCATTCATACCTGATCTTAACAAAAGAGACCCAAGAAAACTGTGGGTTCGATTTACTTTGTAATTCAGTTACTTTTTGAATCAAACTTAGATATAATATCCTGAAATATTTGCCCTACAGAAATGTAACAGAGGTATCATAGAACATGTCTAATATCTTAACCTAGAGCTGAGGTGTTCAAGATCTGAGTTTATAATTTTGTACTTTTTAGATCTGCATTTAGAAGCAGGGTTCTACCCCACAAACCTATGTACTTTCTATCATCAAAGTTACTTTCTATCATCAAACTAATGCCCAGTAACTCCAACTTCATGTCCTATAAGCATTTTACTCTAGGCAATTTCATTTAATATGTTACAAAGTATTTGCTGATGTTTACATCTGAGTGGAAAACTCTTAAATGGTTCTTAAATTTTTTTTTTAATTCTAGAATAAGAAAAAATCTTTACAATAAAATTTTCAATGTCTTAACAAAGTATAAATTTATTTATTTATTTATTTATTTATTTATTGCAGTACTAGGAATTAAACCCAGTGGGATTCAACCTCTTAGCTATACTCTCAGCTCTATTTTTTATTCTTTATTTTGAAAGAAGGTCTTGCTAAGTTGTGGAAGGCTTCACTAAGTAGCTGAGGCTGGCTCTGAACCTGCAATCCCCCTATCTCAGCTCCCCAAGACTGGATTACAATCATGTGCCATCACATCTGGCTTACAAAGTAAAAATTTAAACTAAGTCCTATTAAGCAAGAATAATCACAGACCTGCCTCACATAGCCCAATAAACGGCAGCTACACACCATAAAGGTAGCACAATTTATTCAAATGATTATGTTTTTATTTTCTGTATCATTGCATTGGAAATAATCTCAGGGAGAGGAGAGACTGGATTCATTTTATTCACTACCATCTTTTTATATATGTGGAATAAATGGACAAATCTATATAATTTATCCAAAAAAAGAGAGTTGCTATTTTATTGACTCTCCAACTGTTTCTTTGACACTAGGCCAAGTTACTTTATTTTCCTTAGTTGCACTTCTCATCTGTGAAATGGGAATTTTAATATGGAAAAATACAACAAACTAATGAGAAAGGTCCCCGTGAAAATAAAGCAGTGTGTATGTTGTGCATTTTATCTTCACTCACATAATTGGTTTGTTCAATTCAAGCATTGAGGCATGAAGTTTACTTTTTGGGTCATATTATATTTATCCCAATATGGTCCGATTTTCTATTGGCCCAGTTCTCTGCCATAATTGGTTGTGAGCTGTTATTCCCAGTTATGTTCCGGATGCTATCTGCTTTACTTTAACCTCTTTAAAAGTTTCAAGCATGTGTAACTCCGCAGCTGAAAACCATGGACACCTCTCATGTATATGACAAGATATTCATATGAGAAGGCTCCATGGATAAAGTAGTAAGTAAAATTGGAAGAGCTGAAATTTAAACTCACCGTTTTCTCTCTCTCTGTGTGTGTGTGTGTGTGTGTGTGTGTGTGTGTGTGTGTGTGTGTGTCATTCTATGTCAAGAGCATCCTATTTCTGATTCACACCCCCAGCCCTTTTAACTTGCTGTTTGAAGACAGGATCTTGATAATTTGTTGAGTGGCTCACTACATTTCCAAAGCTGTCTTCTAACCTGCGATCCTTCTGCCTTAGCTTTTCAAGTTTTTCATTACACGTGTGCATCACCATGCCTGGCTTTCTGCTTATTCTCTTAACCACTGTGTATTCTGTGCACTTTTTATATTCAATTCTATTACCCTTTTTCCAACATGGATCTCACAGCTTTTATAATATCTGTCTTTATACAGAGGCTATTCTCTTTCACTAGCCTCAAGTTTTGTAATTTTTTTTTACTCTTCTCCCTGATTCTGACCTTGAATTTCTGTAGCATGCTGTTTCTCCAAATCCCCATCTGCTCCACAAATTTAAATAACAGGCAAGAGGCACATTTTTCAGTGAATATCAGGCCCAGACTATCGTTTGTCCTTGCTGGTAAAGGAAGGAATCTCAAGTTCATTTTCTGGCCATCCCTGGTCATCTTCAAATTACACCTGCCTTGGTCTAATACCTTTTCTTTCTGAGATACCCAGCTATTAAAATATTTTAATAGACCTATTTTTCTATTTAATTGGACTCAAGGAGACAGATTCCTGCTGGACCAGACTCATAATTTACTTAACCAGGTGACAATTATTACTTCCCAATGAGAAACCAATTTCCATCCTCAAAAGAACCTCACAGTGTAGGAAATCTACACAGGTTTCCAAGCCAGGACCACTGGTTATTAAATTGTTCCTAAGGAGATCCAGAAAAATCAAACGAATGAGATGAATGGCTAGCGACCTGCCAGAAAAATAGCCTAATGCATCCGCATCTCCATCCTAAAACAAATACCACAGATACCAAATACAAAACGCAAGAGCTGTTTCATTATGATAGTGTTGTTTGACAAACATCATTGCTTTTTGTGTTCTATACTGAATGATCTTCCTTTTTCTATCTATGATTTTTGTAGTTTTCTCAGAACAGATTAAGATATACTTAATAATTTTTATTGTAGTTATTGTTTTCTCTGCTTTTACTCTTGTTTTGCAATTGAGAAGATCCCACCTACATGTGTAACTTGTAGACACGAAAATTCTCCCCAGGACTAACCACCTGAATAGGTGAATTTCAACACACATCTAGTGTCTTCTGCCTTGGTAAGGAGAATCTTGCTAGTTTCCCTTTGGCTACAAAGTAATGAGAGCATTTTAGCTTATCACAACTATTGCTTGAACAGTGGTTTCTTGATAGTGAAAAGGGAAATTCAACTAGATAACTGCTAATTTTATTTTCAAGCTTGTTTTTTATAATTCCACTAGATATCCTTGGGCTTCCATCAAAGTACTAGATTCAGCATATTAAATATACTCAATAATAATTAAAATAAAAGCAACTAATAAGCCCGTTAGCCAGGCAGGGTAAGTATAGAATTCCTATTAAAATAGATGGGAAAACCAATGTTAATGGAGAGTAAATGATTTTACAAAGTCGGTATTGTTTGCAAGAAAGACAGCCAGGATAAAAATTGTGACTCCAAAGCCTTATTATTAACACAATGTTCTAAATAGTTTCTTCTGATGATGATCAAAGGAACTACTTCAAATGAACTATATGATCAAATCTGGAATCTGATATTTAACTGTGGCTTTTTTTTTTTCTTTTTGTACTAGGGATTGACCCCAGGGGTGTTTTAACTACAAGCTATACTTCCAGTCCTTTTTTAATTTGATTTTTTTTTTGTATCAGAGTCTCACTAAGGTGCTGAAACTGACCTTAAACCTGCAACCTTCCCATCTCACCATTTCAAGAACTAGAGTTACAGGCTCATGCCACCATCCTTGACTTTTCAGTTGCTTTGAAAATTAACGCAATTCAAATGCTCTAAGAAAAACAAAGAAAAGACAAGTACATTTTAAAAAGCTGAATAAAACATATTTAAAACTCTACAAATGTTTGAAAGAATACAATATCCCACTAACCTTGTCTGTAGCTTCATTTGACATGGTCTCAATTAGCTATACATAGCTGAAATCTAAAAACAATAAATGAGAAATTTCAGAAATAAATAGTTTATGTGTTCTAAATTGTGTGTATTTCTTAGAGGCCTGATGAAATGTCTCTCTTTCATTGTCTTTCCTGCCTGGGACTTAAATCACGCCTTTGCCTAGTATGGCCACACTTCTACACGCAGCCCCACCCCCTTTAGTTACTTTGTATGTCTCAGTTATCAGATTGTTGTAGTATCATATATTGTTTTATAATTTTTCCATCTTATTAGTTCTTTTATAATTGTACAGTACCTAATTTATAAATCAAGCTTTGTCATAGGTCATATCGTTAAAGGAAAGAATAATATGTACCAGATTTGGCACTGCCTGTGGTTTCAGGCATGTGCTATGGATTTTTAAACATATCCCCCAGATAAGGAAAGATAGCCATGCAAGTTTCTGTTGAAAAGAAACTCAGTGTATCCCAAATTATGTTTTGCTTAGATAAAAGTGTTGTCCATCGAAAAGGTGAGATCAATTAGTGAGATTCAACGTACAACCAGAAGACAAATTAATTTCAATCTTATCATCATATAATTAAACAATTCATAGACATGTAGGAAAAGTGCCAACCCAATTTTGATATCAACTAATTCAGCTGTTGATATCAAATAACTCATTTATTTCTAATGAGAAAAGCTTGGAGATAATTAAAATTACACATACATATCTCTGATACTTGCAAATTTTATTTTACATTTGAATAAAAAAGGAAAGTAAGTCCCATATTGACTGTAGTCACTCTATTCCATACAAAAGCTTCCCCCAAAGTGCACAGTTTCACTTTACATGAAATAAAAAGGTCATATTTTGTGTTCTAAACTGTAAACATTTTGTCTATTAGCAAGTATATTTTTGCTGAAAAGTGGTAACATTACATAAAGTTCAAAAATGTTTTAATAGGCTTTGCTTATATTGAAATACTTCATCCTTAAAGAAAATACATTGGGAAGGTAAGGAAAAGAAACCTGTATAGAAAAAGAAAGGTCTCTGCGTAATCCTGTCCTGTGACTTTACACTTAACCACAGACACTGCCAACCTCTGGAGGGCTCACTTAATTCCTGTTACAATTCCAGATCCTAATTCCAAGCAGCCCTTTTGTCCTGCCATCTTTAGAGCTTCCAGCAGTAACTCCATTACATTTATATTTATCATCTATTTACTTCCTAATTTGAAGTATGCACAAATCTATCAACAGATCACAATGCAACTACTGTGTCAATGTTTTTATCTCTTCATTGATGCCAGGTGTCCCAGGAAATGATTAAAATTGCTGATGAAAGTATTTTAAATAAAGAAATCGCATACTTAGAAATCTTAAGCAGTAAATAAAAAGAAAGGAATAAGCAAAAGTAAGTAAAAACAAATAGATGTACTTTGGGCTTGGTAGGATGTTGTCTAGTCTAAGACTTGGACTCTCCATGGCGGTTGGAGTTGAGGACAGGATGATCTGCACAGCTCCTTTCTTCCACCCTGTTCAGTGCCTCTTTTCTTGTTAATATATGAAAACCAGGCACTGTGGTTTCTCGCTTGGCTTCCTGAGCTGTTGTGAAGGTAGATTGAGTGTGAATCGCTGTTGAAAGTGGTGTGTCTGTGAAGAAAGAACTTATTCAGCCACTGTCTTGCTCCGGCAATTTTTTTCGTCCATCATTTCCTTATAGGGGGCTCTTTAAATATCTCCCACTGTGCTTATGTAGTTGTGTACTTAACTTTATCAAGTGCCAGAACTCAGTCTCATGGCCAGCCCTCTTTGCAAGGGATCCTGGGAAATGTAGTTTAACTATGGATGGTAAAGTGCCCAGCAAAGCATGTGATTGTAGAAGAGGAAAGATAGGGTGTTGTGTGGTAAACCACATCTTCTGCCACGCAGGGCCAGTTTGATGAAGGAGTCCCCTTCTTCCATTAACCTCTGATTTTCATAATCCCCTCCCTCCAGGTTTTCTTCCCTCACATTGTGTGTGTGTGTGTGTGTGTGTGTGTGTGTGTGTGTGTGTGTGTGTGTGGTATTCTACCTCTGAGCTGTACCCCAGCCCCATTTTACTTTTCATTTTATAACAGTCTTGCTAAGTTTCTGAGGCGGGTCACAAACCTGTGATCTTCCTCTCCTATCTTTGTATCTACCTCATCACATACCCTGTGCTTCCAGAGCAGGAGAAAGGCATCTCCAATGCTATTTAAGTGTTCTTGGCTTCAACAAATTAGATGCTTTCACAGATCTAATCAGCTAACCTCGGGGATGTTTGATTCAGTTCCTGTTTCCTAGGAGACCTTTAACACTACTCATATGCTATTAAAAGAATGAAATATTTAGGGAGGACTAATATGTTTTGTTTTGTTCCTAAAATAAATGTAACCTAACCATGTTTCCATCCTGTAGCATCTGTGACTTAGCAACACAATGTTCTCTTTTTTATTTATTTGTTTAATATCATCAGCTAAATATGCCAGTAAATGAGTACCTGTCTATAATTTTCATGTATGTATTTAATTATGTTCTGCAATAAAATGGCATTGTGAATTTTTGATCCTACAAATTATAAGCATAATTTTAGATTCTTACACAAGTCTACCTGTTGGCTACAGTTTTCTTATTATATTTCTGTAAATACTGTTCTTGAAAAAGCTAGTCCTTTCCATGTATTGAGGAATATGCTGGTCAGGCACAGTGGTGCAAGCCTGATATTCCAGTTCTTGGGAAGCTCAGACAGGAAAATCACAGGTGGAAGACTAGCCTCTGCAACTTAGCAAAACCCTCAGCAGATTAGTGAAACTGAGTTTCAAAACAAAAAGTAAAAAATTAAAAGGGCTTAGGGTATATCTTAAAAGTAAAATGCATCTTTGCTCAATTTTCAGTAATTTAAAAAAAAATGAGTGTGTGCTATTCAACAAGAATGACTATACAATTCACCATGGATCAAGAAGAATGATTATGTAATTCACCAAGGAAGAAATAATATTTTTCAACAAATGGTTCTGAGACGACTGGATATCTACCTGCAAAGGAATGAGTTGGAAATACTTGTGTAATTCTGTAAAAAATTACATAATTGCTGAGGGTCTTTGATCTAAAACATATAAAAAAATTCTTTCAACCCAATAATAAAAAGATGATGACAAAAATACTTAAAAATGGGATGAAGAATAGTCAAATAGGCATTTTTCTCCAAAAAGAGATACAAATGACCATAAAGGACATTAACATATGCTCAGAATCATTAAACATCAGAAAAATGCAAAGAATACTACATGCAACAACCCACTCACACTGTGGCTGCTGTAATAAAAAGAACACAGATAATAAGTGTTGGGAAGGACAATGAGAAATGGAAAGCAGGGTGATGTAGCTGCATTTTGGAATACTCTGACTGTTCCTCAACAGTTGAACGGATTGATTTTTGCTAAATGGCTCTTTAAAAATTGTCAATAAATTTTCTCAACTGAATCTGAAAGTTCCACAGAAAGTTAACCATGGAACTAGGCAACAAGCACATGGTGTCCAGGACTCATATTGAATTGTACCAATACTGCTAATTAAAAATAAGTAGAACACCTATAATGCCAGAACTTGGCAGGCTGGCAGAGGAGGACTGCAGGCTCAAAGCCAGCATCGGTGACTCAGACAGGCTCTCAGCAACTCTGAGAGACACTATTTCAAAATAAAAATGAACAGAGCCAAGGGTGTAGTTCAGAGGTAGGCTACTCCACGGTTCAATTTTCACCTCTGACTCCCACAAACAAACACACACATGCAAAAAAAAAAAAAAAAAAAAATATATATATATATATATATATATATATATATATATATATATATATAACAAGTGAAATACTAGAGAATGTGTTGGAGAGGTTGAAATTAAATCTTGGTGAGGAGACAGAGAAGAGCATTAAGACTTTAATTTTAAATCAGTAGAACTGAATTCAGCTCCTTGATATTCTCCCAGCTAATTATTTAAAAATTAACAATACTTTTTAACTTTTTTTTATTTTGAGAGAGAGAGAGAGAGAGAGAGAGAGAGAGAGAGGATTAAACCCAAAGGCATTCTACCTCTGAGCTATACCCAAGCCCTATTTTATTTTTTTAGTATAAAACAGGGTCTCACTAAGTTGATAACTCCACTAAATTGCTGAGGCTGGCCATGAACCTGCAATACTCCTGTTTCAGCCTTGTTCAAATCTGAGTCTCATCTTTCCTTGCTTCTGTTCACACTCCAGATTTCTGCCAGATCATTATTTTTTGTTTTATTATTTTATTAAAACAATGCAATAAAATGTAAATTTGAATGTGACAGTATCCATGTGGTCATCTCTAGCTTTGTGATTTTAAATTGATACAGAATGTCTTATGAAATTGTCCTGTATAAACACTTCCAGGTTTCTCCAGTCCAAGGCAATAGAAGCACCTGCAATCAATAATACACTACCTTCACCTAGTAGTGTGGCCACATCAGTACAAACATGGAGTCTTGAGCTACTGTTTGCATTCAAACTCTGATTGACCACAAACTAATCTTTTAACTGTGAACAGTTTATTAAGCTTTGATAAGTTCTAACTACCCAAAATTTCTCATCTGTAAAATGGAGCTAAACTAGGTTCTGTCCCAAGAAATCACTGTCAATTTGAAATGAATTAAGTATAGGATTCACTAAGAATGAGCTTGGCACAAAATTAGGTTTCCATAAGTGTTTACTAATTTTATTTTTATTTGAAGTAAATGAAAAGTATTGATTATTCTTCCTATAACCTTTTCTCAACAGAGTCAAACTTTTACTCAGAAAAAGTAATTAAAAATATAACTACTACTTTTCTTGGTAAAGGCCTGAGCAAAAGAATGAAACACATTGAAAACCAAAATACTAGTAATAATAATAATACCCTTAAGTTTTAGCAGGATCTCCAAATGAAACTTGGAAAAACTAGTAAATATAATAAATATAAAATTCTAGAACCAAAACACATTCTAAAAGACAATTCCACAATTCTTGGGCCTCAAAGACATATCAGGGATAAAGAAAAAAGCAAAAGATGGAGAGGAAGAAAGTATTTGGAGTCATAGAAAAATATGGAGGCTAAACTGCCCGCCTCTTTTTAAATAGTCTGGGTCGGTGCAGTGACAGTTCCATAATTTCATAGCCCAAAAGGAAACAAAAACACAGGGTTCTTGTCAAAGAAAGATAAAAAGAAGTTTTGATTTTCTCTTTCTTTTCCAGTTCTCTTGATGGAAGCAACATAGGGTTTGTTTGCTTTCTTGCTTATTATTTAATGTTAGACAAGAGGCTGTTGCTGAGTGAAAGCAGGTGATCATTACTCATGGACGCACAGGTTGAGAATGATTCCCTTGCATCCACACACAGGCCACTTCTGGGGATAGAGAATCCATCCCATTGGAGGCAGAAAGCCAGAATCCATACAGGATTTAGGTAAATACAAACTCCTGCATCCCAGCAAATACTCTGCTGCCCATTGCATTGCACTTACGAAAGACAAAAAGACAAAAATCTCAATCATTTCAAGAAAAGATGGTGATTATAGAGCTTAAACTCTAGGACTGGATCCTCCTCTGAGCAGGATGCCCTGGACAAGTACATTGGCCACAGGCTCAGAAAGCAAACCCAGAAACTGAAGTGTGTGGGTTTGCAAGAATGGGGTACAAAGTCTATCTGCTTTAGATTAAAGGTAGTGTGTGTGTGTGTGTGTGTGTGTGTGTGTGTGTGTGTGTGTAAATTTCTTGGAATGACTCAACATTTAAATATGTCCCTTTCCTTTGGGAGAAAGAGAATCAGCTCTGATTCATGGCTAAAACTTGTTACTGCCTGTTGGGGGAGCAGGAACATTGATACAGCCACCACAGGTGGACCATGGAGAGAAAAGAAATGCAGGAACATCACGACTCAAAAAGGCAGAAGCACCCTGCGTTCATAAGCTGGGAGAGGAGGAGAACATCCTAGGGTATGAAAGAAGATAATTAAAAAACAGGTAATGAAATGTTTTGGGGATAGAGATTTCCATGTTCTCTGAAAGTATTTAAAAGAGAAATAGTCAACTTCCAATATCTTCCAGCATCAGTAAGCCCAAATCTGGTCTACATAGGTTGTTAAAATTATGGACTCTGGACTCTATTTTCTGGGATCAAAACTTGACTCTGTCATTTTGTTCAAAAAGAAGGAGGAAAAATCTGAATGATTTAAGCAAACTAATCTGTAGCTCATCATGCCTTAGGTATTTTTTTTCTGAAAATGAGTATAATAAAATTTCTGGTAATTAGCATATGGCAGCAAACAATAATAATAATAAGATTATTATTATATTTGTTTACTTTAAACCTTCTCTAATCCCCAAACTACTAACTACCCTATATCTCAAGGCTGTAAAATATGCCTACTAGTACTTATATCTCATTATTATTATTATAAAGATCATAGTTCATTTAAGATATATATATATATATAGTTACATATCTATCTCTATCCCTATCTTATTTCTTTGTCTCTTTCAATCTGAAGAATGAAAATCCCAATGTAATAGGTCTTCCTATTACGTAACATCATGATGTATACTTATTCTGTAGGTATGAATAAGTTATACTGAAAGAATGAAGAGATAATACATTTGTTTTATACCCTTGGAAAGATGCCCCAGTGTTGTATAGCTGGATCATATGGTGGATCCATTCGAAACCAAAAATTCTGTGAGTTGTGTTCATTCTGTGATTTTTTTTCTGATCACGTGACATGATCATCTTCTATGATTCTACCATTTTGTCTAGCATTGTTTCGCAATTTCCTACTTTTCACATCTGCTCCTCACTGGAGCTCATTGTAGTTACAAACTGCAAGAACAGCAAAGGTTGGTAACCATGGAAATGAAGATGAAGACTGAAAACTGAAGGAGGAAAAGACATTCAGGAAACTACAGTTAGTAATTATAATAACAATAGTAATATAACTTACATTTGTTGAAGGTCTACTGCATGGAACATTTTAGGTAAAGCATCTTCTCTTTTTATAACATTTGATTCTTATAAGAATATTTTTCTCCATAGTGGCTGAACTAGTTTGCACTCCCACCAACAATGTAAATGCCCATTTTTTGATTGTTTTTTTTGTTTTACTAGTATAGACCTTTCTGAGTTCTTTGTATATTCTGTATATTAGCCCTCTATCACAGTAGTGACTGGTAAAGATCTTTTCCCATTCTCTAGGCTTTCTTTTTTATACTGTTGGTGGGAGTGCAAACTAGTTCAGCCACTATAGAGATCAGTGTGGAGATTCCTTAGAACACTGGGAATGGATCCACCATATGATCCAGCAATACCACTCCTGGGTATCTTTCCAAAGGGGTTGAAATTAGAGAACTATAGTAACATATACATACCCATGTTTATAGCAGCAGTTCATAATAGCCCAAATATGGAACCAACCTAAGTCTCCATCAACAGATGAATGAATTGCAAAATTACGGGAAATACACACAAGGGAATTCTACTCAGCAATAAAGAACAAAATCATGGCATTAACAAGAAGATAGAAGGACCTGGTGAACGTTATGTTAAGAGAGATCAGCCAAGCACAGAAAGAGAAGGGAAATAGGCACATACATTTTCTCTAATATGTTCAAGCTAGGGTATATTAGAAGTACCAGAGGGACTCCAGACAATGGTGGGGAAACCTCAGCAAAGCTAGAAAGGAAGGGTAGGAGAGGAAGAAGGCTGAGGTTAGTTAATGAAGGAGCTACATTCGATTATTTGTATAAACGTGAATGTAGCATGGCCAACCTGGACACTCATTGTTGGGAGATGGGGAAGGGAAAGTGGGGAGGGGTAGGGTACCAAGCACTGTGTGAATGTATGCCATTTTCAATATCATCCACATAAAAATAAAAAAATATTTTTCTGAGAATTGTGTCACATGGCATTGTCTTACTGATAGAAAATCAGAGAGATAGAATTTATAGTCCCATAGTTTGAATGATCAGTATTTAAAAGAAAATTTGTCTCCCTAGGACATTAACCCTAAAATTCTTTTCCATTTTGCTCTTTGCCTGTTAAAAAGAAAGACTAAAACTGAATTTTCATGTCCCTAATCTATCCACAGTGAATTCCGGTTTACATGATAAGTAGTGAGACATTTGCTGCAGGAGAAAGAGAAGAGATGAGGCTGCAGGGAAAACACACACACACACACACACACACACACACACACACACACACACACAAATATATATATATATATATATACACACACAAATAAGTAGATGCATATGCACATATACTTGTAAATTTGTATATACACAAATATAAAAGTACCCATAAACATTCACCTTGCAAATATGTACATATGTGTCTATGATCATATGCATAATCATAATATCATATATATAATTTTAATCCATATCTTTTATTGTCTCAGGTTATTTCCATAAAACTATGTATAAATACTGACTATATTCATATTTGTATATATAGAAACATTTGAAAGATTCCTAAATAATTTTGGCAGGAACTTGCAAAGTATCTGCATTGTCCCATTTCATACCTTCTCTTCCTCTTACCTATTTCACAATTTTAACAATGAGAAGAAATTTGTTAAAAGACATTATAAGATGACAATCAGTGCTCATCCTCTTGTGATCTAAATGTTAACTGGAGAAATACCTTTATCATTGTGTCCTGTAAAATACTAAGAAAGCATACTTGTAGAAGAAATTTTGCATATGCCTAACTTACTGCCACAGTTGGTCCTGTGTGTGTGTGTGTGTGTGTGTGTGTGTGTGTGTGTGTGTGTGTGTAGAGATATATGTCATATATATAGGTAGATAAATAGATGTACATAAATATATTAGTTACTCTCTCTATATATATAGATGTACATAAATAAGTTACTTTAACACAGTACCTCTTTCCAAATGTTTTTATATATGTCTAGAAAACGTACAGATGGAAGTGAGCATATTCTTTTATTAAACACATTCTTTGTGTGTCCCTCTTCTACTATTATTTAGGGCTAAGTCATAAATATAAACAATGTGCTCCATGGAATTTATTTGTCATTACTATACTAGTTCATGTGATACCAGAAATCAGGAACATTTTAAACAAAATTTTATTTAAAAATCTACTAATAGCGTGGATCCTCATTTTTCTTCTACATAAGAGTTGTTAAAATAGTTTAAATTATACAGCAAATTTGCCTGTCTATTCCCAGGTGCCGGATACGCCCAGAGACTAAAAGTCCCTTGTTTTTTTTAAGTGTAAGTCTTTGAGCATTCATGTTTGTCATGTTAGAAGCTTTCTAAACTAGAGATGTGTAAAAAATGCATTTTGCTTTCAGTAAAGTCATTTATTATTTAAAATGTTAGGCAAGATTTTGCAAAAGCAGCTTCCAGAAAGACAGCACAAGGGAGTTAAAGAGACAGAAAAGTTGCATTTGAATATATTTTGTGTCTTTGAAGAGAATAAAACTTTACACATCTGGCTACATATAAGAAGACTGAGAACTGATTCCTGAGGGACAAAATAGTGTATCCAAAGAGTTTAAGTTCCTGCACCAGTATTTACTTGTATTTCAAGCTTGGGGAACATCTCTAAATACTAGAAGATAGCTTGTTTATCTACATGAAAATATAATAATTTTTCTCCTGTGTGGATTTTTGACAAATTGTAGACTTACCATTTTAAAAATTTGAGAAAGATCTGAAATTTAAAAATTTTCATAAGTGAATGCCAATATTATTGAGTGAGAGGATCCTATTCTTACTCTTTTACTGGCTTTACATAAAATTTAAATAAAATCAGGGTAGGGAGGTAGGAAGAAAAATGCACCAAGTAAGGAGTACATATATATTTGTTTCACTTTGAATCTCATAGAGATCATTATTATGTATAATTATTCTGCACCAATCAAAATGTAAAATGAGAAGCATAAGTATATATTCTTTCCGTTTAGATGGATTTTTAAAAGTCTGTCTAGGAAAAAGTAACACTGTTGACAGAAAACATATGGATATGTGGTCGCTATCTGTCCTGGTAACTTCACGCCAATGAGACTCTCACCACCTAAGAGTCCCTCATTTCTCTCCTTGCAAAGTGAAGGCTGTGTTATTTGGCCCACAAGGTCCTTCACATCTCCAATGAAGAGCCCTTCACCCATCTTCATGAACCATGACACCATCCTTTCAAATCCCTTGGCACGCAGCAATGGAAAATCTTGGTAAACATGTTCCTCACCAAATATAATTGGAGAAATAAAGAAGGATTAAAACAGCAGCTAATATTCATAGTTGAGTTCCTCAACCCAGATCCCATTATCTGATCCAACACTTTGGAGGTCAATATTATTATCATCTTAATTTAAAGAAGATAAAACTGAAATTCGATTTTTTAGGATCCTTTCTCAGATGGAAAAAGATTGGTAGAAAGTAGAATTTAAACTAAGGTCTCTGATTCATAATTGGTCAGTCTCTTTTATCTCTATCAGCTGCTTGATTCTTCTTTACTGTAGATCCTCATTCTTTTCTCAGCTCATAGTAACTTGCAGATAATCATTTAATTTTTAAACTTATAACTAAAGGTAAACATTGTTATAATGACCTTAACAATCATGGAAAATATCTATTATGCCCTCTTTTTCTAGGTTTAATGAAGTGTATTAGAAGTAACAATAATATATAAGGTATATAATGTGATACTTTGATATAGGTGAAAATTTAATAAGATCAGCCCTATCGAGTTAACTATCACCTCATATAATTTTAATGTTGTAAGGGTGCTTAAGATTTACTCTCTTATCAATTTTCATGTGTAAGATTTACAGTTTTAAATGTAGCCACCATGCTGCATATTAGGTGTATAGACTAACTCCTTTTATGTCTGAAGGTTTGTATGCTTTAATCAGCACTTTCTAGTTCCCTATTCCCCTCTGAGGTGGGGAAAAATCTTTCTTTCTCTAAGTTGTGTGGTCAGTTGTTTTAGATTATATCAATGAGAATGATTATGGGAACAAATTGACACCATAAAACTGGGGTCACTACTATATCTAAGTTTGACTATGTATTTTGTGAGTTTTTGTAACTGTTTTGTGAGAGGATATTAGAAGGGCCAGAGTGTGGCTAGAAAGGTGGAATGGATTTTGAAACACCTAAGATTATGTATATTTGGGTGTATTGATAAAATAATTGGCTTATTCAATGGCGCATTGAAGGGGAACTTCTGCCCTGAATTAGAAAACACTTTTTGATAATGTGGGACCTATATTAAAAGGAGAAAGCTGCATGAATGTATGTCGAGCTCTTTCTGAGCAAAACATGTCTGTTCTCAACTGGGATATTGGCCTTCATCCCTTTGAACTGAACATTCACCATAGTTTCTTAGAGATTCTGGGTTTAGTACATGTGAGTCCCAGGTCGATGGGTTTCTGGGGAAGCCAGAAGGAAGTCGAAACTGGGAGAAATTAAGGATCACATAATGGATACTAAAAGCAAGAGATCCAGCAAGAAAGAAAATTCAAAGACAAAAGCACAGTTTTAAGGCCACATCCCCAGGAACACATATTCTTTAACCACATTCCACCAGCAGCCTAGGTTACCACCCAGATAAATTACATTATAATAAATTTAACTACTGATAAGATTACAACTCTCATGACTTGACTATATCAACCCTGAGATCTTCAGGGCAGAATCTGTATATGATCATACGATTTATGTATAGAAACACTAGTGGGTTTTGTATGTTAATTTGGAATCCTGTAAATTCAATAAATGTGTTTTTATTTAATTTTTTTTTATTTTTAATTTTTTTTCGTGGTACTGGGGTTCCTGGAAGTCCTTCTACCTCTGGGCTAGACCTATTTTTTACATTTTTTAAAATTGGGAAACAGGGTCTCCTAAGCCAGCGCGCACGGCTGGCTTCAAACCTGCGCGATCCTCCTGTCTCTGCCTCCCAAGCGCGGGGATTACAAGCGTGCACCACCACACCCGGCCTGTTTTTAATTTTAACAGTTTTTGAAGAAATATTTAGACTCTTTGTTGTAGAAGAGCATGTCATTTGAAAGCAGAGGTAATTTTACATTATCAGATTTTGGTGCCTTTAATGTTTTTCTTTGACTAATTGACAAATTGGAATTCCAGTTCATAGATCAGCTGCCTGGTCAGTTCTGCTGTTCTTCCTACTGCACTTTTTATTTCATTCATATTATACTTCAGGTTCAGATTTGGGGTTTGAAACTTGTTTTAATGATTTCTATTTTCACATTAAACTTCTTCATTTGTTGGTATACTGTTAATTTAATTTTATTGAGTCATTTACTTTAAGATTGGTAAGTTTTCTTAGAATATTTATTTTGAACCTTTAATCATGCATTTGGTAGATATTCATTTCTTTGGGGTCAATTATTGCAATATTGCATTCTTTTGATGTTCTTGTGTTTGAGGAATTTTTTAAAATTTTAATTGTAGTTATGAATTTTGTTTTCACAATTGAAGAACAATCACCTCTGCCAGTTTTCACTGACTGTGTCATTGAGAAAGAAATGCCTTAACTATTTAGTAATTGCAATATTGCAATTACTTAGTTGTTGCAATTACTCAGTTATTGCAATATTGCATTCTTTTGATGTTCTTGTGTTTGAGGATTTTTTAAAATTTTAATTGTAGTTATGAATTTTGTTTTCACAATTGAAGAACAATCACCTCTGCCAGTTTTCACTGACTGTGTCATTGAGAAAGAAATGCCTTTACTACTTAGCCCAGCTTTGGCACGTGAGGTTCTCTTGTTACTTTTCTATGGATATAGGATATGCCCACCAAAACTTCTTGGTACTCCTTGGGAGAAATTCTTAAGATTGTATGGCAATGTCTCAGTGTGGCAAAACCAGGGCAATGGCTAGGAGCTTCCTACTTGTCTTCCCTTCTAGTGATACTTGAAATGTTCTAGTTTTTGTTCCTTCTCTCAAGGCTACAACATTGACTCAGCTGTTTGATTGAGACAACTTCTGCTGAAGGGGGTGGATTTCAGAAACTCACATATGGTTTGGGGGGTATTTAAGGTCCCTGTAGGCCAGTGAGTGTAGATCCGCAGGTCCCTGTAGAAAGTAGAGAGGAGATTTATAAATGACATGCTCCAAGGAATTTATAGTTTATGGACTAAAAAGTTGGACCTGTGACTTATCTTCTTCCTCCTAGTTTCTCCCAGTCTCTTGCTACTCAGATCATCACAATAATATGGATGGAACAGAAATAAGTAGAACTTTAGGAAATTTTCCCACGCACATAGGGGAGCTGATTCTCACGCTCTCTTTCTTCATGGGAGAAATAACAGGATGAGAGTTTCTTTCTTGGTACTTAGCTGTAACACCTTGATGGACAAGTGTTATGAGTAAAATAAAATTCTCTTTATTACCTTCAATATATCTATTCTCAGATTATTCTTCTCTCATGGTCAGCTAGGTTCTCTGCTGAAATCGCCAACTTAAACAAAGACACTCTTGCCCACGCAAAATTGTCAAAAATGACTCTTCTGTGGGAGGATGATAGTTAAAAGCTGCTATTCTGCCTTCTTTCAGATATCCTATCCCTTATTTTGATAGGAATAAGCTAAGATTCTGCTAGATTAAAAAAAATTACCTAAATTACGTAACAGATAAGTGTTGAGTCACAATTTTAACATGGTTTATCTCACTTGAAAGCCCGTATTTATTTGCTGGGCATACTGTCCTCAAACCTGCTGACTGCCAAGGAGTCAGTGTCCTGAATCCACCTTATGCCTTTTCAGCAATAGCATGATATTGTTATCTGCTTTTGAGTTTTACAATTTGGATGTACTATATCTTCTCATATTTATTATCAGGAAAATAAAAAACACCTGTCACATAGTGTTTCTGGGTAGATCAAAAGTGTTAAATATATGTACCTCCTTAGAACGATATATATGGAATTTGGGGAAATGATACTTTTCCTTAATTCTATAATTTCTTTAATTTTTAATTCTAAGTAAGAATGATAATATTTTCTATTACATGTTTAAATATTACTTTTATAAATTTTTGCATTTAAACCTATATTATGTTCCCAATGTGAATAGTTATAGTCACTGATACAATTAAATATCCAATATATTTTATAAGCAAGTATATACCTTTGCACAACATTATTAATCATAAAATATTTATTTTTCAAAAATAACATTAACTATTAATATCTTCTGTAGTCAATATTTAATATAATTTCATCTTACCTAAAGATGAGATTATTTTATTTAAAAATTATATATATATATATATATATATATATATATATATATATTTGTGTGTGTGTGTGTGTGATATTGGGGTTCCTGGAAGCCCTTCTACCTCCAGGCTACACTCCCACGGGCTACACTCACAGACCTATTTTTTATATATTTTTTTGGAAACAGTGTCTCTTAAGCCAGCGAGGCTGGCTCCGAACCAGCGCGATCCTCCTGTCTCTGCCTCCCAAGCGCGGGGATTACAAGCATGTGCCATAACGCCAGGCCTTAAAAATTATATTTTACCTGTTCTGCATGCAGTACATTATAATCTGAGAAGCCTGAGTTATCATTTCTACAAAACTTATGTCAATGTTACAGTATTATTCTATCACAATCATTCTGCACTCTAGTTTACTCAAATTCAAAAAAACTCCCAAGGTTACTATTTCTGCCCATATGAAAGGTTTCCTGAAATTGTCAAAGTAAAAATGTATTTTTGTCAGAGGCCAGGGGTGGTTGCAGGAGAATTTCAGCGGTGAGGTCCTCAGCCAGAAATATCATGCAGAGTCCTCTCAGAACAACTTTAGTTTTATTCTAAAGATTGTTTTTGGATTTTTATGGTAATGTCAATGGACAAAAAGGAATTTGCCATGTTCCAGTTCATGCTAGAGAAAATTTATCAATTCTGAAATGTTGGGTACCATTGCATGCATGGGTGGTGCTATGTTTTTAGTTCCCAATGGTCCATTGTCATAAGCCAGAAACACTCTGGTTTTTGCAGTGTTCATATAGAAGAGTAGAATAAGAAATGAGTCTGGAGAATCATGCCTGCCTCTTCTGACTTCAATATTATTTGTCCAATTTTCTCTTGGTCCCCTGGTAACTTGTACTGCTGTACGTTTACAATCTTCATGACTTAGCAAAGTTGTAAGAGAGAATTTTGGGAACATCCTCTAGTGATAGTCTACCAAACCCACCCAAAGCTGCTATTCTTTAATAGTTGTCTGTACAGTCAATCTCTGTAACACAACCACTCTCGGTAGTTTGTACTCAGCTCTTATGAGGCAAATGTCCAATTCTCCAAGTCACTGGGGAATGTTTAAGTGTAATGAGAAAGACTCTATAACCCTTTATGAAAAACCCATGTCCAGCTTTCCAAAGAAGAGGGTATTGTCTACTCTTATATCAACTACTACAAGGATGTTTTGCACACTGTGGGGGAGCCAGTAAATAAACAATTCAACATGAAGGTTCAGATCAGCCAGTTCCTGTATGAACTAGGTACTCCAACCAAATCCCTAGTTTTAGAGAAAGTTATCCACACATGCATGTCTCAAGCTATGCCCTCAACCATTTTTGGGGGGAGGCGAGGGAGAATGGACCTTTGGTTTGTAAAAAGATGCTGCCAGAGCTCCAAAATCATTTAGTTGAGCTGGCAGTCTGTCTGTCTTTCTTCACCTCCATCACTTCAGGATCCTGCAGCATTGCTTCCTCCAAGGCTTGAGTGGTCTGGCTGAGGTCCAACTTTTACTCCCGCTTTCCCACCCTGACTGAGGTGGCCTCCATATCCTTAGAATCTGTGCCTCTGTTGCTGCAGCCAGAACATTTTGTCTGGCTCATACAGCTGCCTATGAACACTGGACCATGAGGCGCCAGCACTTCCAAAGCCTTCTGAACTTTTTCCTGCTGGGGAACTACATCATTCTAATATTCATGCAGGGTCCACACTGTCAGATAGGCTGCTCTAGGGAGCAACAGGAAGGTCAGAGGCCACATGTCTACCACCCTGGGTTGTTCCCAGGGCTCCTCCCTTAGAGGGGTACTCACACCATCCTGCTGATTATACCAAGCATCAGGCAGCTGTGGTTATCAGAGAAGGTTTGGTAGTAAGATCCCTAGAGAGAATAAAACACACAGAATTTCCATCAGGATTCAAAGAGTGGCAGTTTTATTCTACAGAACTGTCCATTATAAAGGGTTTGGGTGCGTTCTAAACCAGGGATACACACTTGTATATTTGTTTGCCTAGTTATGCTCATATAACTAAGTGCTCATGTGTGGCTGTGAGAGATGAGAGGATCCATGTTTACACCACCAGCCTTTACTTCATCTGGGCCCCAGAACTTAAAAAATAATATTTTAACCTCTCTGACATTGAGGTATTTTTTTGTTGGTGCCTTGTAATCATACATCTTGATGGAGTTAAGAGTGATAGAGGCCTACATGCACACAGCAGCCATTGAATCCTCCCCCAGTTCTCACCCTATTCTTCCCTCCCCGCCTTCCCATGCTCAGCACAATGATTTCTAATTTAGTGTATATACATCTTGTCCATTGAGATGTGTCTCTCTTCCCTTGTCCCATCTCCACAGTTAGGTAGTCTTATTTACTCATCTAAGGTTTCTCCTCCTTTGTCTCCTCTTAATCCCATTTCATCTCTAGCTTCTGCATATTAGGAAGAACATACGACATTTCACTTTTGGTGACTGACTAATCTCACCTAGCATAATGTTCTCCAGTTCCATCTATTTCTCCGCATATGGCCTAATTTTGTTCTTCTTTTTGGCTGAAAAAATTTCCATTGTGTACATATCTCATAGCTTTGTAATCCATTCATCTGTTGATGGACATCTTGGCTGGATACTTAGTTTGATAATTGTGAATTGTGTAGCTATAGACATACATATGCTTGCATTGCTTTGGTAGTTTGTTTTCCATTTTGAGGGGTACATACCCATGACTGGTATAGCTGGGTCATATGGGAGGTTCATTATCATTCTTCTAAGGATCCTCTACATTGTTTTATAAGGCGGTTGCACTAATTTGCAATCCCATTAACAATGTATTAGAGCTCCTACTTCTCCATATCCTTACTGCATTCGAGATATGTCTTTTTAATAATGCCATATTTCAGGTGAATATATTGTACATCAGCAAAAATATGTGTCATGGTTCACCATGGAAAAATATCTATGCAAAATTAGCACTTGAAAAATATTCAATAAACAAAGTGAAAAAACATTTTGAGTCCCCAGTAACATATAACCTTGGAGGGAGACTGAGGGAGGTGATAAATTAGAAGTTTTGGGCAACATTCCAAAAGTGGGAGTAAACATTACAAATCTTCCTGATTGGTTTTTAGTCCTTTATAAATTATTTCAAGATATTCAGTAGCATCAATACTTCTGTTGAACACAGAGACTTATATGTCATATAGACAAAATACAGGATTCACATATTTCCCCCAAAAAGGAAAATTTTCAATGTGTTGAACTGTAAAAATAACCAATTTATATTATATCAGTTTTCAAAGACCTTTTTTATCAGAAATAGAGGAAGCATTACATTTAATGAGGGGAATGTGTCAAAGTTTCATTGGCAACAGTTAATATTTTTTAGCAGCACATAATATAATGTTGAATTTTATAACCAATGGTATCTTAAATTCACTGAAATGAGGTCTTTAAATATCTGCACTACCACAGAATTCTGGGCTCCTCCAAATCAAGTCCCATGTGCTACTTTCTTTCCATTCTTCTTGCCAAGAACAAGATTTGGCACAGGGAAAACGTTATTAAACAAATACATGGAAAAACAAATTAAATATTCATTTTTGTGTGCATAGCTTATTTCCCTCAACTGTGGTACAAACTTTTGACTTATTCTTTGATTTATGCATTGGAAATTTATTAGGTTCTTATGAAGTTGGGTATTTAAAATGTAAAAATAATATATTTTTTACTTTCAAAGTGTTCATGGTCTAATAAATAAACATATGCAGAAAGATGCAACATGATGTGCTAAATGCTATAATAGACATGGTTTCGATATTTAGTGAAAAAATTGGCACAATAAACTTACCATTATATGTTAGGTACAATTCCGTATGTAAAGAAAAACAGACCGGGTATGGTGGTGCACGCTTGTAATCCCAGCATTTGGGAGGCAGAGACCAGAGTACCACGGTTCATGGACAGCCACAGCTACTTAGTGAGGCCCTTTGCAACTCAGGGAGATCCTGTTTCAAAAACTAAAAAGACAAAAATAGAGCTGAAGGTGTAGCTTGGAGGTACAATGTCCCTGGGTTTCACTCATAGTAACACACACACACACACACACACACACACACACACACACACAGAAAGAAAGAACTTTATTAGAGACTTGAATGAGAAAAACTAGTTTTCTTCATATATATATATATATATATATATATATATGAAGAAACTATTTTTCTCATATATATATGCTATATATGCTATATGCTATATGCTATACACACACACACACACACACACACACACACACACACACACATCTCCATTGTTGGCTGACTTCATTTCTCTGGGCCTGAGGTGATGACACAAGGGTGGGGTGATGAGAGCTGCTGAGCTCATGACAGCCAGAAGGGAGAGAAAGAGAGAGAGAGAGTAAGTCATCCAGGAACACCTCCAGTAGCCCATTCCCTCAAGCTAGGTCCCACATCTTAGTAGTCCAGTCATTAAGCCGCCCATGGATTAAACCAATAATCAGAGTGCTCATGACCCAGTTATTGCCTAAATACCACAGCTCTGAACTTCACTGCTTTGGGGCCATGCTTTCAACACAGGAGCTTTGGGGAATATTCCAGATACAGACCATTATACCACCCAAAGATAAATGTAGAAGGTGGATCTTCTAGGTAGAGGAAAAGGCATCCATAAAATAATCAATGCAAAGACTGTCCAAGAATCCAGTAAGACAAAGAACCAAGTATATATACATAGAAGATTAGAAGCTACTGGACATGTTGCTGGAGAAAAATAGCTAGTTTAGGGAGGTCTTCTGACATAATAGTACGATTAATTTACAATTCATAAGAATACTTCAAAAATGATGCAAATCAAGTGTTTATACAAAGTTAACTTCCAAGTAATCATGGCGAGATGATACGGGCTGCCTCTTGATATGATTGAACAGCATATAAGAAACTTAAGAGGCATCCTCAAATGATGTGTGGCTTCTTAAGGAAATAGACTGAGGAGATGAGAGAGAGGAAAAACGAATGAGTGTGAATCTAACAGAGAACAACACATCGTGCATTTCCTCAGAGACCATTTCGATTGCTTTCCTTATCCATTTGTTATTTCCAGACACTTCATACCATTGTGCATCCCCACAGCATAAGTTTGACCCCAGAGAGAACTGGTAATTTGTTTCTGAGTTTGAATGGAAAATGAAGAAAATGGGTTCATGATGTTGACATTTATGTGTTGATAAATGTGTAAGTAACTGGGGGGGGGGGTTTATTACTAAAATCTGACCCTTCCATGTGTCATATTGACAATGCCAGAGACACTCACCCCTGCATGGACCAGGAGTCAGACAATCAAGCTACATTATATAGTTCCCAGAGGAGTCAGAGACCTCTCCACATCCATTTTAATTCATTCTGTCAAAGATTTTTTCTTCTGGTATTCAGAATAAAGCCCATTATTTACCTGTTCGTCTCTCCATTAAAAGACAAGCCCTTTTAAACATAGCCTCACTTGTTAATACTTTTTGTATTTCTCCTCACTTTTTCCACATAGATAATATTGCTGTGATAATAACTTTTGACCTTAAATAGATATGTTGGACTATTTCTATAGTTTTGCCATTTAAAAATTTCTAACTGCAAAAACTCAGCTACATTGAAAGATGGCTATTTCCCATGTGTTTGCTTTCACCCTAAACTAGTTTTCTTTTTAGCTACTGTAAGTGTTGTTATTAAAGTTTATATTAAATCTATGTTATTAGGTTAATGGTATTTGGTGTGACACACATGTTTTTATAGCGTCTTTATTTTTTTATGAGACAGGCAGAAGTTGCTGGCTCATCAACAATCTGTTTCTTTGGTTGTTATTATCTTATTTGTTTGTTTTGTTTTTCTGGCCACACAGGAAGTTTACATTTCCCATATTCTCCAGCAGGTAAGTGTTCTTTAGTCAATGTTAAATAGATATACACAAGTTCCAGGCTTATTTCATTAGAATTTCTCTCATACTTTAAAGTAGATGGGGAAAATGACCTGAGAATCCAGTTTATGAGCAAGATACGGTGCTTCATTGTGTTCATGGGGAACCGAGCTCTGGGCACACACCTACTAACTGGGAATATCTGCATTAAAATTTTGTGTCGAGAGTCAAACGTTCATTGTGTTAAGCCAACAAAATGATGGGTTTGACTTATTAGTACAAAGAAGTGTCCTCAACAACTCATCTAAAATGCATGTTAGGACATCATGCCAGGCATTAAGAGGACAAGGAGACCCTCCAAAATTGCCAGGAATCAAGTGATGATCTGGAGTTTAGAATGACATTTCATTCTATTAAAACCTGGAGTAAAGCAAGTAGTGAAAATGTAGGTCCTGTGGCTACATTGGCCGAAGCAAGGTAAGAAAAAGAGACTGATAATGCAAGTAGAGGTCTTTTGGGCTATAAGTTTCCTTTACACTGGCCTTGGGAAGGTGGCAGAAGACCATTTCTCATTGCCCCCAGGGCATCCTGATGACTGTTTATGAGAAGTGGGGGCTAGCAGATCCCAGGAATGTTAGTTTTTAAAACCTTTAGATGAACAAGTTAAGACAAATAGGGACCAACATTGTCAAAAACAAAGATGAAATTTTATCTATTAAATTATGAAATATCTACAGCTTTGATACTTATAGACTTTATGTTAATTGTGAAATATCATTAGGTCAATGCTATTGAGGTGAACTTGCATCATTAGATGCATTTGAAAATAATCAAAACATTCTAAATAATAAATTTACAGAGTGGGGTGTTCTACTGATAAAAAAAAGACGTTTTTTTAACATGAACAATTAGAACAACAATTAGAATATTAGGACAGAAACAAGTGACAAGATGAAAGTCAGAGCCAAATTAAATGTTCCAGAAATTCTATCGTATGGAAAGCTAAATTTAACAGATACAAAGTAGACCAGCAAGAAAACTAGTTTTCTGTTTGTCAGAAGTGAGAAAGTAGAATAAAATCAGTATAGTTAAATTAAAAGTTATCGATCCTCATGTGTAGGGAGAATGAACCTATAGGATAGTGTTAAGAATCATTTAAGTTATCTTTTTAATATTATTAAATTTACCACTATAAAATGACCTATACATATAAAAATTTTGTAACTATATATATTATGTATATATAAATGATATAAATATCAAACTATGTCTATACACAAATATATTTGTATACATATACATACATATCCATTTCTGAATACAATTGTTTTCTATGTGAAAAATAGGGTGATGGATGAACCACTCAAAATAAATATATCTTTTGAAAAGTACGCCATGATGCAATATAATATAATATAATATCAACACTAGCACAACTTAACACCTTTTTAAAAAAGTAGAACTTCCACAAAAGGAAGAAAGATGATATTATGTTGGACTTTACCATTAAAATAAAAGTTAATACTTTCAATGCCAGGAGAGGCCAAGCAAGGTTGGAATTATTAAATTACAGATACATCATATACTGTATAATCTACTACTCCATGACTGTGCCCAGCTGTCTTCTTGAATTTTTCAATTTCTATTACTTGAGTGACATAAAAGTATTAGTGTAATTAAATGAAACTCTCAATGAATCACGTTGACTTGGATACCACATTGTCACCAATCTCCTATAGCCAAATTAAAAACAAGTTCATATGAATCTCAGGAACATGTATTAGAGCCAAACAGACTTATTGAGATCATCAATAAATGCTTTACCACTGCAGGCACCTAAATTATTTTACAAGGCAGCTCAGGTACACATATGCACATACCTATGAATTATACTTTTCAATATTCTCAACACATTGAAATCCACTACAACATATAATTAAATGTAAGAATAGTCTATAGTGATGGGAATAGCACATGCAATCTCATGAAACCTAAAAAATAAGGTATAATTGACTCTGTGAATTCACAAAATATAATGAGGGATGTCTCAGGAAGGGAAAGGGACAGGTGTAGGTCCACGTGAAGCTGGGGTAGGTGCATTCCACTGAAATCACAGAGCTGCTCATTCTTATGGAAGAATAGGTAAAAATTATAGGCCTGCAGACAGTTAAGCAACTTGTGCTCTTATTCAGAGTTGAAGTTATAATGAGTGGAAAACAGAACAATCTCAGTAGAAATGGATACTTAGGAACAGACAGGGAAGATGATGTTGAAACTAGATATTACAATTAAAACTCTAGTCCCTTGGGGTTTCCTGATACATTTATTATGACGCAAATTTTTTATGATTTTTAAGCTGCTATATTGTTAAGAAAGAAATTAGAAAAAGATCAGCTATGTTGTGATATTAATCAACAACAATAACAAACTCCTAGGAAGTAGTCTGGATTCAAACACTGGCAATTTCTTCCATTATTAACTACAATTCTAGAATATAAAATAAAGATGTGCTTAAAGCTTTTAAATTCTCACACTCGAAATTAGCAAAAGTGTACATACTTTGCCTACATCTCTTATAATGCCCAATGTAATTTGCAAAATCTCAATTTGCTATCATTCCTTCTTTGTTTATCAGGTAAAATACTTTATGCAAGACACTTTCTGTATTAGGTTGTATGGTTATTCTGTTGTAACTTTCAAACATCAAAGATATTTTATATGTATTTTCCTGTTTCTTCATCTCTCCGTCTGTCTTTGGAGGTTTAACACGGGGGTATTCTACCTCTAAGCTCTAAGCTGCACCTTGAAGCCCTATTTTGTTTTTATTTTCAAATAGGATCTCACTAGGTTAATGATATCCTATTTCATTACTTGATGAGGCTGTCCTTGAACTTGTGACCCTCCTGTCTCAGCCTTCCAAGTACTGGGATTATAGGCATGCACCACTACATCTTTCTCCTTTACGTCTTTTTAAAATAATTACTTCTTTAGCATGTTCAAAAGATGACCAAATTCTTTTTAAAGATTATTACATACTTATTTTTAGTAATAGTCTATTCCATTTCATTTTTAATCATCGGGTCAACAAAAAGCAACTTAAATTGGCTTCTGGATCCTTTTGACATGATCTTATTACCCTAGGATGCTCCCAGGCCTCTGAAATGACAAGATGTTTTGGTCTTAGTTTATGGTCATCTTAGGTGAAGTAGGAGCTCTGGCATTTTTTTTTAGAGGGAATTGGTATATTTTTAGGTATTTTCTCCTTTATAATGGCTTATATATAGGAAAAATTGAGAGAATGAGAAGAGGTTTATAAATTATAGATCAATAAGGCTTCTCACCCTTTATAAATGAACTTCTTTCTTTTTAAAAATATAATTGTTGAATAAAAACATAAAAGTGGTACATGTGTGGAATACATTAATATTCTCGTACATATGCCCAATGTGTAGTCCTCACACCAAGTTGAACATATCTATATTATCAAAAGATGATGATTTCTTTATTCTCAAAACATTTAAGATCCTTCCTTCTATAACTTAGAAATCTGCAGTAAATTATGATTATTTATAGTCACCCTACTGTGCAGAAAAACAGAACTTTCTCCTCTTCTCTATCCATAGCTTAATGTCCAGTGATGTGCTTAATGCTCTCTCTGAGGTCTTTCCAGTCTTCTGTTTGCAACATCTCAGATAAAATTTAGTAGCTATATAAATGAGATCATGTGGTTACTTGTCTTTCTATTCTTCCCTTATTTAACATAATCATCTCTCTTAACTATATTGCTGCAAATGGTAGTATCTCATGTTTTCATGGCTAAATAATGTTCCATTATAAAACACAATTACATTTTCACTGGGAGTGGTGGCGCAGGCTTGTAATCCCCTTGCTTGGGAGTCAGAGACAGGAGGATCACACAGGTTTGAAGCCAGCCACGCTGGCTTAAGAGACCCTGTTTCCAAATGAAAAAAAAAAAAAAAATATATATATATATATATATATGTCTGGGAGTGTAGCCCAGAGGTAGAAGGGTTTCCAGAAACCCCAGGACCACCAAAAAAAAAATTACATTTTCTTTATCCCTTCATCAGTAGATGGACACTAAGGTTTTTTTCAGTGCTACAGCTATTATGAATACTGCTACAATAAACCTAAGGAAACTGACATCTCTCCAAAATACCAAGAAGTTTTAGAGTCTACAATTTAGGCACTAGTATATCAACTGCTATTAAAAAAAATCTCATTTTATTTGATTTTCTGGCTCTGTCATTTAAAATTTCTGAATATAAGTTTATTTTTTGGAATTTTTGTTTAATCAATATTCAAGAGCAACTGGTAGGACAGTACATGTTGGTTAAAAAAGTTAATCAGGTCATGAAATTATACTTAATATTTCATAATTATAAGAACAAAAGCTTATTAAAATTTATTCTAATGATAATCACCACACTCTTCCCTGGCTCTTAAGACCCAACATTTGTTTGATAGGAGACTCAATATAAGGAAAGGATTTTTTTGTGTGTGGTACTGAGGAAGGAACCCAGGGACATTCCACCTCTGAGCTACACCCCCACCCAATATTTTATTCTTTATTTTGAAACAGAGTCTCTCTGAGTTGCAAAAAGCTTCACTAAGTAGCCGAGGCTATCCACAAAACCCAATCCTCCCATCTCAGCCTCCCCAGTGCTGGGATTACAAGCATGTGCCACCACATCTGGCTAAGGAGTATTTTTTAAAAGGGAAAATATTGTTGGCACAGATAAAAATTTCATTTTTATCTGGCAAATCATCTGTATAAAGAAGCCTCCAAGGAAATATAATATACTTGGTGAGTAAAAAATGTCATGGAATGGGTCTACACAGTTATTCTGTCTGAACTTTTCATTAATGTTAAAATAAATGATAATAAAATACAAATATGCCCATACTTCAAAATTCACTGAACTAAGAAGTCATCAAATACTTTTAAGCCCCTGCTAATTGTACAAATATAATGTGGATAGATTTTCATGAAATTATATTTGTGTTTTGAAACCAAATTATAAATGTGGGCATGTGAGCAAGTAATTATGGTCCCTTGTTATAGAGAGGAATAATTTATCATGGAACTGATTACTCCTCCAGGCATTCTCAGAGTAATTTTCAGGTAATGAAAATAGTGTAAGAATATACCAAAGTAAAAATTAGCCTCAAAAAAAGGCCTCCCAAGAAAAGTAATTGGGGAGTCTTCCCTAACTCAAACACATTTTAAGTGGGTATTGCTACATAAATAATGGACAGTACTTGGTTTTATTTTCTTAAAGTTTCTATTTTTCTGGCTTGGCATGGTAGATAGGCATGTTTTTGGCTTAAGGCATCAATGGAGTAAGTTTACAATCAAACCTGTGACTTGTTACATCGAGACACTGCAGATGACTGCAGGATATTAATGTGAAACACCAAGATAAGGAAGGAAAAAATCAGAGAGTGTTTAAAATTCAATCATCACGAACTCAGATTCTCAAGTTTTGCCCCCTCTCTAAAATGTCATAGGATTTTTAATATCATTGAATTTGCATGTGATTCAGTACTAACAGAGAAAGCCCACACAAGAGTGCCAGACCATTAATAATTCAGAGTGTGCTTTCTATTGCATAATTTTTTTTCTGCAATCCCTAAACACATATTGAGAGAAGCGAGAAGCTTCTAGTTTAGCTACTTAGGAGCCTAGCAGTGTTCTCAGAATGACTTTTGAATAGAAAAAAAAATCTTTAGTTATACTAGTCAAAAGATGATATTCTTTCCCTTAACTAAATTTCCTGCAGTACTTTTAAAATAAAATTGAGATGGGTTCATTTCACCTGTTCCTCCATTACCAGTTGTAAAGAGCGCACAATCAGAACAAATCAAGGCCTTTTAGAAGAGTGGGCAGAGAAAAGCTTAACTTCTGCATTTGCAGGTCTACTGACTTAATAGTCCTAGAGAGCCATAGTTTATTGTTAGTCTGAAATAAGCAAAGGAGCAGGCAGCTCTAGAGTTACAGGTGCAAAATATGGAATGGAAACTCTTGCATTTGATCTTTATTTTGTCTTTTTACTACATTGAATTTCTGGGAAGGGTTCTTAACTCCTTTTAGCCTGTTCTCTCATCTGTGAAATGTGAATAAGAATATTTTCCAATTAAAATTGTGATGATTTTTTGGACTCTGGGCTGATCCCAGTACTTAACAATGTGTTCTCTAAAATATCCCCTTGGATTCCTTCCCTGCATCCTTCTTAGTCACTTGTTGCTTCCAAAAATAGAACTATGATCAATAAAAGTAATAATACTTGTAGATATAGCCTGGATATTTACACGGAGTAGTTTCTAAACAAATACTATGTGAAGAAACAAGTCAACTATTTTCTTACTATTTATCTGTCAAGTGTTACCCTAATCTTTGACCTACTTGAAGCCAGTAACTTACCATGTCATATGTCTTTGTATCTTCAGTAACCGTACCATAAATAAAATGCTTGAATAAATGGAAAAATCATTGACATGGACCCTTATGGTCTCTCAGGAGGTTTTTACAATAAGATTTAATTACAAAATAATCCATGTTTTGGTATATAATTGAAAGGAAGTTCAGAAAAATGGAGTTCAAAAGGGAAACATAAGCCAGGCTTGGTGGCACATGCCTCATGTTTACAAGTATGAGGCTTACTTACTTACTTACTTTCTTACATCCCAGTACTTGAGAGGCTGAGACAGGAAGATTACAAACTTGAGGCCAACTTCAGAAACTTAGCAAGGCCCTCAGCAACTTAGTGAGAACTTTTTTCAAAAAAAAAAAAAAAAACTGGATATGGTGGTGCTCGCTTGTAATCCCAGCATTTGGTAGGCTGAGAATAAAGGATTGCAGTTTTAGAACAGCCTCAGCTACTTAATGAGGCACTTTGAAGTTCAGTGAGATGCTGTTTCAAAAAAAAAAAAGAATAAAAATAGGGCTGAAGGTGTTGCCTGGAGTTAGAATGTTCCTGGGTTCCATCCCCAGTATTATAAAAATTCAATTCATTAATTAAAAAAATAAAAAAGGCTGGGGTTGTAGCTCAGAGGTAAAAAATTCTTGTGTTCAATACCTAATACCACAAAATAAATAGATAAGTAAATCAATAGATAAATAAATACACACAACTAAATGTAAATAAATGAATGAATTAATTAAAACGCAAGCAATACAAAGTATCATGACTCTATAATTCCACTAGAGAATGGGGAAAGTATTAGTAGGGAATGTATGCAAAGAAAGAATCAAGGTCCATGTGAGCATGGTAGAAGGAGGATAGTTCCCAAGTGTGAAAGATACAGATACAGGGGAGGGATCTTGTGTCAGGTGGATTGATGATGTGGATAGCTGAGCCATGGTGGAATGTATCTGGAAGGTGACTATAGGAATATTTTCTGTCTCACATACTCTTTTTACATTGTGATCTTAACATTGTTCCTATCAAAAAATGGAGTCTACGTCTCCTACCCTTGACACAGGGAAAACTCTTGTAACTGCCCCAACAAATGGAGAACAGCAGAAATCAATACTACAGAACTTCTGAGTTCCATGGTGTTTTATTAGAGCACTCACTGATCTTATCCTGCTCTCGTGCTGTGCAGAGGCACAAATGAATAAAATACAGACCCCATAGAGATGCTGTAGACAAATGCAGCCAAAGCCAGCATTAATCCCCAGATTCCTAAGAGGTGAAAACTTCAGATAACGCCAGCCTTCAGACATGCAGTCGCCCTGATCCTCAGGTGAGGCCAGATGTTAGATTTAAGTCATCCTGTCTGCCCTTTCTAGATTGCTGACCCACAGAACTTGTAAGCATAATAAAATGACGATTGTCTTATATTCCTGGTCATTTTTTAAGTTTATAAAATAGAGTCAGATGAGGTGGTGGGGACAGGGAGAGTACATCCGTATCTCTCACAGGAAACCATCCTGCATCAAGTAATCCAACCAACTACCGGTTCTCTGTGTTTCTTTTGCAGGGTCAGTATTCACTCTCTTAGCAAGTATATTTGTTATTGCCCCTCTTCTATGTTGTATTAAGTTTACTCTGTAGCACACGGCTAAATCCCAAGATGATGGATGAGGCAAACTGTTATGATCTTGGTAGGAGTCCTTTGAGCAGTGCTAACTAGTTCAAGATAAATGGGTAAAAGGCAGTGTCTAATTAAAATTGTTAGGAATATGTTTGTAAGAAAGAATTAGAGCCCACATGAGAGATTTACATTTGGCTAAACTAGCCACTCTGGAAAGTGGTGGATGTTTCCATAAAACAACACTGGAAGGCTATATGTAAATAAAAAGCTTTTTTAACACCAGCACACATCAGATGGAAATTTATGAAATGGGCAGTGACATGTTAAAATACTTTTTTGACATTTCTCTGCTTCTATCGTGTATTCCCATTTCTTACACAGAACAGTCAGGGAGATATTTCAAAATGAGTAAGATAATGTCACTTTCATGTCCAAACATTCCTAGAGTTTCCTTGTCATCCAGGATAAAATACAGGCTATAGTTGACAGTGTTCTCTACCCCCTGGCTGGGCTCTGTCTCCTAACACTCAACTCTGCTCATCACAGCCTGGTCACATGTGTGTTCTCAGTCTCTCAGCCTTTGCATTCGCCTTTCATCCATATTTCACCACTTCCCCTGAGCTCAGTCTGTCCTTCGACATGGGAATCTCCCAAGTGATCACTTTGTTACAGACATCTTCTTTGATGGCCCTCCATACATACCCCTCCCTCAAGTATGATGTTCTTCATACTGTTATTAACTATAGGATACTATATTGTATCATCTATTTTCATGTGCCTATTATTTTTTAATCCTATAAGAATTCAAGTTTTTTAAGTGCAGGTGTTTCATTGGGATCACGGTTGAACTACCAGATCCCTTAGAGTGAGTTATCAACAAAAATTTGTTGAATTATAAATGTTATGTAATAAATAAATGTATCTTGCATTTTAATGTCTAATGGTATGTAATTAATTGAGTACAATATTTATCTTTACCTGAGCATTCACATATTTGTGCATATCCAACCCTGTTTATTGCTTTAGTGGTACCTAGGATTTGGGGGATGTTGAGACACAATGTAGTCCAATATAACATTCAATATAGTAAGAAAATGTCAAGTAAATGACAATGATATCAACATTAACTTATCCTTAAGTGGCTGGGTATGACACTATATATTTAATGCTCATTAACTTTCTGTAACTGTCATGTCACAAATAAATTTTATGAGTTCATTTTATCATTTTTATATGTTTATGGCCATTTAGTGATATGAAGTCTTAGAATTGGGGAATTAGTTGAATAGAAGAGCTATAATTTAAGGCCAAATCTATTTGACTCCAGGGCCAGTGTTTATTCCATGGTTTCCACAGCTCCTTGAGTTTCCTCATCACAGTTTCACTCGGGAAGCTCTTTATGCTGCAATCCTGTTTCATGATTGGTCACTAGCAGTGCGTGTTCAATTAGTTTTTAAAATAAGAATGCACCCTATTTCCCTTTGCCATTCATTGGCTATTCTTGAGTCACAAGTTTTATTTCTACTGTAAAATGTTCATAAGGCTACCCATATCGACTGTCCTCAAAGGGTTTATGCATATATAAAAAGACTGCAAAATCTGATTAGTTTATTAATTTTTTTAAATTTTTAATTGGTGCACTGTATTCATACATCATAGTGGGATACATACTTTTGTAGACATACATGCACACATTGCCCAGTCAGCCCCCACCCGATCCCCACCCCATTCTCTCCCTATCCCTCCCTTCCATGCTTGGCTTAGTGATTGACATCTAGTATTATAGCAATTTATCAAAAATTAAAAATGATAATCTCACATAACAGTTTCATTTGTCTGATACCAAGCTTTTGATGACTTAAAGATAACATTTCAATATTTCTTTTTGCTTTCTTTCTTACCAGAGAATCTATTTTTTCTATTTTTTTAGGTGAAACTATCATATATTTATATATTTATTTTTCAGAAAAAAAATCTCTCCTAATATGGAATATGGACTCTAGGTACCCACAATGATCTTGAAAAAGAACAAAGCTAGAAGATGTATATTTTCTGATTTCAAACCATATAAAGCTACTATAATTGAAACAGTGTAGTACTATTCTAAAGGCAGATATATAAACCATTGGAGTTAAATAAAAGCCTAGAGCTAAATTCTTCCCTATATTGTCAAGTTGATTAGTTTATTAAAACATGAGGAACTATTATAGTTTTAATAACAAGTATTTGCCAATTTTAAAAAATGGGCAATTTTGATTACAGTGGCATTATATTTTTCAACTTTTCTTAATTTTTCCTACTTTTGTTGAACTCCCACATCACACTGCCACATGGATTTTTAGAGTTCAGACTCAATAGGAAAGTAAATTTGAGTGGATCTACAGAATATGCAATTTTTATCTCTACCAGATACCAAAGATTGTATTCAAAACTACTCTCTACGATTGAATAAAATTATTCTTATTTATTTATTTATTTATTTATTTATTTGCTGGTACTGGGGTTCCTGGAAACCCTTCTACCTACAGGTTACACTCCCAGAACTAACCAACTCTCTCTCTCTCTCTCTCTCTCTCTATATATATATATATATATATATATATATATATATATATATATATATAAATTTTTTTTTTTAATTTGGAAACAGGGTCTTCTAAGCCAGCGATTCTGGCTTCAAACCTGTGTGATAGTCCTGTCTCTGCCTCCCAAGTGCAGGGATTACAAGCGTGCACCACCACACCTGGCTTCAATAGAATTTAAAAAAAAATAAAGAAAAATATTTCTGTGAGCATTTAAAATGTTTTTGTAAAAACAAATAATTTCACAAGAATACAATTTTAAATGTTCTTTGAGGTATATTTGGAAGATATTTTACTTTTGTCCCTGTGTGGGTATGTGTGCCACTGGTTATGGAACCAGGGGTATTCTACCACTGAGCTGCACTACCAGATCTATTTAGCTTTTATTTGGAAACAGTGTCTTACTAACTTGTGGAGGGCCTCACTAAGTTGCCAAGGCTAGCTGAAAACCTGTGATCCTCCTGCCTCAGCCTTACAAGTACTTGGACTACCATCATGCACCACTACAACCAACTTAGATATTTTAGGATTTGGAATGTACTCATATCTAAATCTGTGTGTAAATCTTGTTTGATGATTTCATTTTGGTAAAATCATCCAGTTGGATAATATCAAGTTAACAAATAAGAAAGGAAAGAAATAACTTCTCATATGAGGTGGCTTTGGGAAAATTAAATTGATGAACTAATTCTACACGTTGAGGTGATTTCTAGAGTCAATATTAAATATTATTTATAAGACTCTCATGAAGCCAAACATGGCAGCACTCCTATAATCCCAGTACTTGGGAGGCCAAGACAAGAAGATCACAGGTTTGAAGCCAGCCTCAAGAAATTTAATGATGAGTTCAGCAATGTAGTAAGAAATTGTTTCCAAATTAAAAACATAAAATAAAATGTGACTGGGAGAGTAGTTCAAAGGTAGAGTGTCCCTGGGTTCAATCTTCAGTACTACAAAATTAAGAAAAAAACTAAAAATATAAAAGAATGCCTTAAGGCTTTATTCTCACATTACATCCAAGAATTTTCACATTTCAAGGTTTAAAATGTGAGTTTAAAAAGATAAGTTACTAGGTTCTCTGCCTGAGTTCTTCTTTTGAAAGGCTATCGACAGTTCTCATTGAGGATAGAACTGACTGTCCATCGCTTCAGCTTTACAAAGAGCACACTTGGGAATAATCAGTAACAGTTTTAGGTCAAGGGATTCTTTCTCCATCATGACTTTGTCACTAAGAAGAGCTGTCATTTGGGCCAAAAACTAACTTGGACCTTATATTAGGAGTTAAAGCTTTCAGGGAGATGTACACACATTTCAAAAACTTTATCTGTCTTGAGCTATCTTCTACTTTTCTTTGGTTTTGTGGATTACGTCACTGTGTTCTTCTCTTTAACTGGCCTTCTTGGAAACCAGTGAGTTTAAAGAGACTGGTACTACACTTAAAAAGGTAAGAGTCAAAGTAGAGTTTAAAGTAGCCAAAATTTGAAGGTTCTGGAAAAGTAATTTTAAAAATTAATTATTTAATTTAGGGTTTATTTCCCTGGATCACATGTTCTTGAGAGGGTAGCTAACTGATGATATAAATGTATAAATAGTGTTAACATCTAGTGTACAGTATCTGTATATTTTCTCAAACGCCTCCACATTGACTTTTTATCTCGTATAAGTAGAAGTTGTTCTCATTTTACCTTTGAAGAGAATGTGTTGAAAAAAATTAATAGAATTGCTCAAGGTCACTCATTTGAGCACAGATTACATTTCATCTCCTCTGTTCCCTTATTTTGTATGCTTTTCATGTCAGAGAAATAAAAGGCCAGTGTGGCAAATATGCAAGCCTGACAAATATAATAGTTTATATTTACAATATAGAAGTGATAAAATTACTTTCCCTGCCAAACTGAAAGCTAATGGATGGGTAAATAACCTGCACTTTAAACTCACCAACTATTAAATTTCTTCAATAGAAATAAGAGCCCTTACCAATGCTGTGTGCTCATAATGGCCCATTGTGTTCTATTAATGAGGTTTCATAGGTTAGGCTAATCATATTTATGTATTACAATATTCAAAGTTCTCAAATTGCCCACAAGTAATTTAATGCATCTGGCCTGAAAGGCTGCAAGCACTGCCAAAATTTGTGTTTGAATTTGCATTATCATCTAGAATATAATGTTACTAAGAGCTAATCCAAATGTTGAATTTTTCTTTCTAATCTGCCTTGAGAATGCCAAGCAGATGGTCTGATTTAGGTATCAATAAAGGTCCTTAAAGCGTAAGTTAATAATATCCTCAAGCATTGCTGCTTAAAAGCAGAGAACAGAGTAAGAAAGGAGACAGAAAACAGCCTCATGATCTCAGTTTCTCCAGAGGAGCCATATCATTCCAGTTTTGCAGAGTGTGCCACTTAGACATTAAAATTTCAGTTAAAAAAAAAATCTCCCTTCGAAAGCTTGATCATGATACTGATTTATACACCTGCCATTAGCTTTAATGCCATTTCCAAACTTCTAATCAAAGAAGGGATATCTAGTCAGCTATGATTTAGATATATATATAGTCCCCTGAAAAGGGGGACAAAGTAAATGAATTCCAAGGCAAAAAAATGTTCAAAGGTGAAATAATTGAATCATGAGGGTCCTGATCTCATCAGTGGCTAATTTTCTTGATAGAGTAATAGATATACTGGGCTGTAATGTAGGCGGGTAGGTAGGATGTAACTAGAGAAGGGAGTCCCTGGAATATAGTCTTGGGGATTATATATGTCCTTGGTCTATTCTCTCATTCCAATTCCTGCCACAGTGTCCTGAGCTCTGCACACATGATATGACCTGACACCAACTGGAACTTCCAGAGAGTGATAAAAATCTTTCTTCCTCTAAGTGATGGTTTTCAGGTGTTATGGCTCACAGAAGTGAGAATGCCAACTGAAACACAGAATCTCGTCGTAGTCTTGCAAAGTTAATTATTGAAATTAAATGGGTCAGAAGTTGTGGAGCACAGGACTAGAAAAAATAAAAGTATTCTAAAAAAAGAATAATAAAAATCTACAAAAGGATTTCTTTGAATCTTTGACTGAAATGACACGTAGTTGGTCAAAGCACAACAGTTAGAGAGAAAATGACTATAGGAGAAGTTGAACTGTGTCTAGAGTTCACACAAACCCAAGGTCCTAGTGGACAGAATGCAGATATATTGTTAAATAAGGGGGCTCCTTCAATGCTCAATGTCCATCTTAACTTAGGTGAAGTTAAACTACTGTTGAGTCAAACTTCTGGAAACTCTCCCTACGAAGTTTAGAAAACGAGTCTCAAAATTTGCGAGAGAGAAACCTTAGATGAGTAAGGAAGGCTACTTAACTGAGGGAAAAGTGAGGGATGAAGAGAAAAACTCCCTAGTGTACATGATGTACATTCACAAACGTATCAAAGTCAATCACTAAGCCAAACAAGAAGGAGGGGGGGATAGTATGGGAATTGGGGAAGGGCTAAATGAGTGATGTGTGCATGGATGTCTCTGCATCCTGGATCTCCTTAAGATGTATGATTAAATACACCAAAAATCTTTTTAAAAATTGATAAAATCTTCTAGAAAACAACAGTATGTGGATAAAACTTGGTTTAGAACAGCATCTCTGATAACCACCTTTCCAACTAAGACCATAGCACCAAATAACAAACAGTTTCTATTTCTGCAGAACATATAAAGAAATACTACCACTAAGGAGAGGAACAAGGGAATTAAAATCAAGAGGGAGCCTCTCCAGGACTCAGCCATGCAGGGTGAGCTGAAAGTTGAGAAGGAAAATAAAACACCATGAATATTTATTCAGTACAGCAAACTCGTCCTTAATACAACTACAGCACATGGTCACTATAGAAATTTTGAGCCTTTGATGGCAGTAAATAATAGACTAATAGACTCAACTTACTTTTGTCAATACTGAAAATAGTAGAGGTCAAAAGCCTAAAATGCAGGTTGCTTCTGAGTGGCAGGAAGAGCCTTCATTTGAGAGACCTACAGAAAACAGTGTCTTCAATCCTATACTTTTAGCTTTGAAGTTCTGACAACAATCCCAAGTAGCATTGAAAAGGATTCTTCCAAAAGCTTTGAGTGAGAAGAGAATACAGTATTACCAATGCTATGGTTTTAGCTGGGGAACACCAGTTATTGAACTTATCTACAGAAAACATTTTTCTAAATAAAACACAATATATTCTAATGACTTAAAAGTCACATATTTATGAGCTATGAAAAATTCTTGTTTAAAGTAACAGATTCTGTGGAAATTTATTCTGACAGCATCAGAAAAATAATATAGTACCTAACCGCAGCTTTTCAAACACCATGAAAGAAAACTACTAAAAGTAGAAGGATACAGAGGGAAATCCACTATTATAGTTAAAGACATCAGCATTTTCCTTCATCACCTTCAAGTCAGTAAGAATGTAGGTGGACAGTCTGTAGAGTGCCATCAACCAGCTGGACTTAGCTAACACTTATTGGAGACTCAGACAGCGGTGGGAGCTGTATCTTGTAAAATGAGCTTGTAACATTCACCAAAATAGGCTAGATTCAAGATTGTAATAGATTTAAAAGAGTCAAAACAAGACAAATTATACTCCATGACCACAGCGGAATGAAGTTAGTACCCAATAACATCAGACCACCCTGAAAATTCTCAAATATTTGGAAAACAAGCCATGCATTTTTAAATCACCTGTGTCAAAGAAGAGATCATTACTAACTTAATAAAAAATGCTGAATTAAATTAAGTTGAAAATAAAACATATTAAAATTTTTGGAGCATAGCTAATGCTATATGTGTGTGTAAAAATTAAATAAGTTTTAATATTGTTTTTCAGGCTGAAAAACAAAATAAAATAAATTTTAATATCGGTTTCAAAAAATGGACATTTTTTTTTCATCCATAAAGATTAAGCTAGAAAATATTTCAGGTTTTGTGAGACATATTGGTGCTTTAGCAGCCTTTCAGCTCTGTAATGTATTTCAACTTTACAGGCAAACATCATCATGGTCAATGAGTAAACAAATAAACATGGCTATATTCCAATAAAATATTTATTTTTATTATTTTACTAGTGCATTGCAGTTATAAATGACAGTTTAGTACATTATGACTCAACCATAGGCACACAGACCTTGATGTATTTCCCTCCACATCTTCCCCACCCCCCCCCACTTCCTGCCTCTCCATCTCTGCCAGCAACACCAGTAATAACTTTATGTATTGTCAAGGCATTCATTGAATTGTTTACTTCCTCAAGTTCCCTTTTTTATAATCACAGAAAATTGAATTTCATATCCTTTTCATGCCAAGAAATATTTTCTTTTTAAATTTTTAATTAACATATTTTTTGTAATTATTTATAAGGTGCACTATTATAATTCAATACGTATACGCAAATGTGTGTTGTCCAAATGAGAGTAACATTTCCTTCTCTTCAAATATTAACATTTCCATATGTTTGTATTCCTCACATGTTATTTTAATTTTCATTTTTCTCCCAAGCATTTAAAAGTATAAGAACCATTCTTCTTTTGCACAGACCAACAGCAGGCTAAATTTTTTTCCACCTTACTTTAAACATTTGCCTTAAGAAAGTAAAACAAGTGGAGATTAAGTCAAAGCATACATAAATAATATAAAGAAAAAGTGAACACAATTGATATAAGTAAAACAGTAGAGAAAAACCAACAGAAACTTAAGTTTGTTTCTGAAAAAAAATAATTTAAGTTAAAAAATATGTATTAGACTCACTAAAGAAAAATGGGAAAGAGGAATACAAATATCAGGAGTGAAAAAGAGAACATGATTACAGATCCTAGAAACATTAAGAGATAATCAGAGAAGGTGAAAATTTTTATGTAATAAATGTTATCATACAGATAAAATGGGCTAGTTTCTCGAGTTAGAGAAAACTCCATACTATGAGGGCTTCATTGATAAATTCTACCAAACATGCAAGATGGAAATTCCCAGTATACACAATGGGAGGACACTTCTCATCTGGCTAGTCTAGCAGTACAATCACTTTCAAATTCATTATTCTCCTTTCTAAACTTGTTTTGTGATTCATAATTCTGAATACGAAACTTGTGTAAGTAACTCATTAACCTGATACCCAAATCAGAAATTGCTATTACAGGAAATGTAAGCACTAAATCAATATATCTTATGAACTGACTACAAATATTATGAAATAAACGCTATTTAATCAAATCCAGCGATATATTATGAATAATAGATCAGGATCAAGAAAGATTTATTATAAGCATGAAAGATTTGTTCAGCACTTGAAAACCAATCCATGTAATTTACCATATCAAAAGATTAACAAGCAATCATCTCAATAAATGAAATAAAAGAATTGGACAGAAATCAATCTTAACATAAAATAAAAATTATCTCAGTAACTTAGGAGTAAATGAGATTTTTTTAACCTGAAAAACAAGATATACAGTAATCCAAACACAAGTGTTACTTATAATTATGAAAAACTAGATGGTATTTTCTTAAGATCATGAAAAAAGCAAAGATTTTGTTGTCACTTCTCTTTTTCAAAATTAAATTTCCAATTGGTACAAAGTCAAGAAAAAGAAAAAAAAGGCAATACAACCATGAAACTCTTGCTTTTTGCAGATAGACTGTACAGAAAAAAAATAGAATCTACAAAAAAGCTAAAAGAAGAATATAAATGGTCAACAATTACATAAAGAAGTTCACTCTCAATAGAAATTATGAAAATGCAAATAAAAAATATAATGAAATTCTACTAACTCCAGTTAGAAGGCAATCATTAAGAATACAAATAAAAAATTCTGGAGAAGATGTGAGAAACCTGGAACTCTTATTCTCTGGTGGTGGAACTGCAAATTATTATAAACATTATAGAGATCAGTATGAAGGTTCTTCAAAAGAATAGGAATGGAATTATCAGTATCTTTTCAAGGAATGGGAATACTATGTTAACACATGCATATGCATGCGTATAGTAGCACAATTCACAGCAGACAAGTCATGGAACAATCCTAGGTTACTGTCAACAGATGAATGGATAAAGATAATGTGGGATGTACACACATTGGAATTGTGTGTGCATGGGGTGTGTGTGACTGACTGCAGGTGATGCTGAACATTGAATGCAGGGACATTCTACCTCTGGGCTATATCCACAACCTCTTTAAAAAAAAAATTGAAACAGGGTCTCTCCAAGTTGTGGAGGGTCCCCCTACGTATCTGAGGCTGTCTGTAAACTTGGGATCATCTTATCTTAGCCTCTTAAGTAAAAGCATGAACTACCATACCCGGCCACACAATGAAATTTTGCTCAGCCATAAAGAAGAACATAATTATGTCATATACAGAAAAAGTGGGTTTAAGTAGAAAATATTATGGTGAGACCAGCCTGCTCAGAACATCAAGGATTATACTTTCTCCTCTTATATAGAAAAATTAGAGAGAAAAAATGGAAATAAGGAATCTGTAGATAAGTGAGTAGAGAGACCAGTAGAAAAATGTAAGGGGATTGGGAAGGGAAGGAGGAGGAGTGAGAAAAGAAAAACTGGTGAAGGAAACCATAGAGATAATGCTGTTTCACCTATGAAGGTATTACTACTAATCTCACAGGTACAGATGAGGAGGAGTACATAGCATGGGTATCCAGAGGGAGAAAAAGCAAGTGCTGAACACATGTGTATCTATATTACTTTGGAACTCACTGTCATTTATAAAGACAATTCATCATATACATATAATAAGAAAGTATTTGAAGTAGTAAATTTGTCATGTTTGAAAAACATAATCAATTGAAAAATTAATTGGATTTATTTGTGTCTACAAGGAAAAAATGAAAACAAAATTATTTATTTTGTTAACTAGAAAAACATTTTTATTTATTTTTTTAAATTTATTTTTATTGGTGCATTGTAATCATATATCACATTGGAATACAAGAATTAAGAGGATATACAAGCACACATCATCCAATTAGCCCTCATCCAGCCCCCATCCCATTCCCTCCCCCTCCTTCGATCCCATGTTTATTTGGTGATTAACTTTGATACAGTTGTTTATGTACCTCCTGCGTTTTAAAGAGGCTCCATCCTCCCCTATTCCATACCCTCTGATTGGTCACCTTAATTGCTTCACTATAGGGCCCTTTCTATAACTCGACCTCTTCCTGTTGCCCCTTTCCTCCTAGTTATTGATGATTAGGGGAAGCATCTGGTTTTTATTTTCTGCAATATTTCTCTGTGCATGCCGCACTGCAAGTACCGATCCCACTCTTGACGGCCCCAGTAGTGGCCTGGCTACCCGGTGGACTGATCCAGACCTCGCTGGATCAAGCAGCGGCCTTGCCTCATGGGAGGCCCCAATACTGGACTCTCTGGCCCCCACACCGGCCTAACCCCTTGGCTGGCTCCAATCCCGGCCTCTGTGGCCCCAGCACTTGCCTAGTTTCAAGGCCGGCTACGTCCCAGCCTCGCTGATCCTGGCACCGGCCTAACCCCTTGACAGACTCCTCTCCTGGCCTCAGAGGCCCCAGCACTGGCCTTGCCTCATGGCAGGCTCCAATCCCAGCTTTGCTGTGTCTGTCGCTGGCCTCACATCTCGGCAGGCTCCAATCCGATCACCCTCTTCGCCCAGCCATTTGTCCCACATTCTCGAATGTGCGTGGTGGTAGCATTCTGCCTCTGGGGTTATTACTTCAAAGGTTTCAGGTGTAATGCATCAGATCTCTGCCTCCCCTGAGTACTGGCCACTGCCATTGCCACTGCCTCCACCATTTCAAATCTTTCCCAAGCTCTTTTTCCACTCTGAATGTTGTTCAGTGTTCCTAAGCATGCGCAATGGTAGCATTTGACGTTTGGTGTAATTTCTCCAAAAAATAAGGTTGGTAGGATCCAATTTCTGCTTTTCCTGAATACAAGTCTCCACCACCATCGCGGAGACTGCTTCCAACACCGCCTTTCTCCTAGGTCTCCGCTAAACTCTCTCCTTACAGGTGATGTCCAAGATTCTTAACAATGTAGAAAAGAAACAGTCCTCCTTTGCGGGGAATTTTTCCAAAAGTTCCAGTTGATTTGGATAAGTTTTGTCTGCATCTCCAGTATGCTGGCATCTGTCACGGCCTTCTTGACCCCTCTCCAATATTTTTCTTTTTTCTTTTTCTTTTTCTTTTCCTTTTTTTTTTTTTTTTAATAATAAGAGAAAATAGTATGTGTGGTTTGAGGAGGTAGTGGGATCAGGCTCTCAGTAGCACTGTGACCTGGGCCAGGTTTCCCCAGGGGTCCAGCATGCTCCACAGGACTCCGCCTGGGGCCCAGAGTCCTGAGACCTGGGCCCTGGCTCTTCCAGGGGTCCAGCGTGCCCTGCCTGACCACTGCCCAGGGCCCAGAGCCCTGCGACTGGGCCCCGGTTTCTCCAGGGGTTTGGCGTGCTCCACGCAATCCCTCCAGTGGCCCAGGGTCCTGCAACCGGGCCCCGGTTTCTCAGGGGTTCCGGCGTGCCCCGCCTGACTCCCGCCTGGGGCCCAGGGCCTTGTAACCAGGCCCTGGTTTCCCCAGGGGTCTGACGTGCTCTGCGCGATCCTGCTGGGATCCAGGGTCCTGCTCTTCCGGGCTCCGGCTCTTGCAGGCTCCGGCGTGTCCCACCTGACCCCTGCCTGGGGCCCAGGGCCTTGTGACTGGGCCCAGGTTTCTCCAGGGGTCTGGCGTGCTCCGCGTAGTCCGGCCCAGGGCCCATAGTCTTGAAAACAAAATTTAAAGAAATTCAGTGGCATATACAAGTTTTGAAAATAGTATTTTTATAAATAAATCAAACAGATTATGCAAAATTATATATGATAACAATGCCTACTATTTTTTAGAGAAATCATAATACATCTAAACAAATGAAAAGGGGTACCTTGTTCTGGGATAAAAAGAAATCTCAAATTTGTTAAGATGCCAATTTATTTTAATTTGACCTATAAATTCAGTGTAATTCCCATCAGACTGTAACAGAATTTGTCTTTTAGAAATTGGCAAGTTGATACTAAAATTTATAAGGATCATAAAAGTCCCAGAATAACCTCACTATAATGTATAATAAAATGCACCAATCAAAAAATGACCCAGAATAACACAAGCCCTTTAGAAAGAAAAATATTTGGATGATGAACTTTACCTAACCTCAAGTCCAATTATTATACATCTATAGTCATCAAGACAATGAGTTGCTAGTGCCAGGATGGACTCCCAGATCTATTTAATCTAATATAAGACCCAATCATAAACCCAGAAGTCAATGTAGTCAATGACTTTTGATAATTCAAGGGAAAAAGAAAAGTCCTTTCAACAGATAATCTTGGATAAAACAAAACATCATAATATACCCAATTTATCTGGATATTTATCATATATCTACAGATTATAAATTTTTAACAAAATAAAGAGGAAAGTATTTGTTGCCTTGAGCTAGGCAAATATTTTTATATGATACACAGAAAGTATGAATGCTAAAAACAGAAACAAACTAAAAACAACCACCATTAAAATTAAATTCACTTACTTTTTGAAAGACACTAGTAGAGCAGGGTGGGCATGATAGCCTATGTCTATAATTTCTGTACTTAGGAAACAGAGACAGGAGGATTGCAGGTTTAAAACCAGCCTCAGCAACTTAGAGAGGTCTTTCATCAATTTAGAAAGATCCCGTTGAGACTAAAACCAAATACTGCTTCCAACATTGCCACCCTGTTTTCATGAGGGCTGAGGGATACTCCATTTTTGAACCATTACAATATGAAATGCTTAAGTTTCCATTTATCTAAATATGTTTAATTAGAGATTTTGGAGTGAGATTCTATTAATAGACACGTCATGAAAAAATTCATATGGCTAATAAATGCATGTAAAAATGCTCAACATCATTAGCACTCAGAGAGATGCAGATCAAAACTACCTTGAGATTTCACTTAACTCTAACTAGAATGGCAATCATTCAAAACACAAACAAAAATGCTGGGAAGGATGTGGAGAAATAAGAAGTCTACTACATTGTTGGTGGGACTGCAAATTAGTCCAACCACTTTGGAAAACAGTATGAAGGATCTTCAGAAGAATGGAAATGAACTTACCATTTGATCCAGCAATACCACTTCTGGGTATCTACCCAAAAGAATGGAAACAAAACTACCAAATGAATGCATGTGTATCTATATTCATAGCTGCACAATTCACCATAGCCAAACTATGGAACCAGCCAAGATGTCCATCAACAGTTGAATAGATTACAAAACTGTGGGATATGTACACAATTTTACTTAGACGTAAAGAAAAACACAATTATGTCATTTACAGAAAAAAATGGATGGATATGGAGGACATTGTGCTAAGTGAGATTAGTCAATCACAAACAGTAAAAAATCAGATGCTCTCCCTAATATGTGAAAGCTAAGGAGAAAATGGTCATGGTAGAAACTCTAGACAAAGAAGATGAGCAAATAAAGCAACCTGGGGGAATGAGAGTGGGGAAGAAGGAAATGCTCTAATGTTCATAAAGTACATTAACAAACCTCAAAATCAACTAAGCCAAACATGAGAAGGAGGGAGAGGGAGAAATAGGAAGGGAATTGGGTAAGGGCTAATTGTGTGATGTGTGCATGTATGCCTCCACCATCTTCTACTCCATTAAGATGTATGATGACAATGCACCAATAAAAAGTAAAAAAATGATAAAATAAATAAAATCTGCATCCCAGAGGTATACTAAAAGATGAGAGAGAGAGAGAGAGAGAGAGAGAGAGAGAGAGAGAGAGAGAGAGAGAGAGAAAGAGAAGAGGAGAAGAGAGGTATTTTGGATATGGTAAGCATATTTTGGATATGGTAAGCAATTGATACTACCAATTCTTTTATAGTTTATATAGTCTAGAAGGACATATAAGGATTCAGCAAGAAGTTTCATTAATAGCTCTCATAATAACTAATAAATGTCCTAGTAGGTGGCATAGAGGCACACAGCACGGGGAATTACTAGTGTAGTGAATTCTTTGTTCTTTCTTAGTATACATTTGAATGCAGATCTAAATTACTTGTATCTATGTGATCTTATGCAATTCAAATTTCTTCTCTGAAAACACTTTCTAAGGATAATGGCCTTGAATACTTATCAGGACAATTTGGTAGGATAACTGTGCTTTGTAAAGCCTAAAGTTCTAGGTAAGTGTAGCCTATTACTATCCTCGAGATAGCTTCACCCAGACAGTAATTTTGTAATGATAGCTAAGTGTAATTTTTCCTTCAGTAGTTTGCTCTTGAATCTATTTTATTCCTTTGCATTTTTTATTTTGCTATACAGGAGGATTCTGGCCCCTAAACTTTTTAGAATTTCCTTGCCATGTGCATCCAGAGGGGATTAGAGATCAACAGAAAATGAGAAGACACCACACCCCTCCCTTGTCCTCTGCTCAGCTTTTGTTACCTCTGTTGGCTGTATCTCATAGGTGAAGGCTGAGCCCTCACTGACAAGCAGGAGACATATTTAGCCATTAAGGAAACTAAGAAACCAAAGAGAAAATTTACTTGCCCCAAAATGAAGTAAGTCCCATCATGATTTTGATTATAAATTGTTCTTTTTGCATGGAGTTGTTTTTCTCAATGTGTTTATTTTTACATATTACTTTAAAATGAGATTTTAGTGCCACAGATCTATTTCTTTAAATTCTTTTTATATTGAAAGTAAATGGCACTCATTTAAACTGTACTTGGTGCCCTCCTCCCCCCACGTTTTCCCTTTCCCCCTCTCAACAATGAATGCCCAGGGTAACCATGCTATATTTATACTTTTACACATATTCGGAAGTAGACCCCATTATGTTCAGCTTTCTTCCTCTCTTAGCTTTCCATTCAAACTTTGCTGAGATTTCCCTTCCATTATCTGGAGTCCCTCTGGTATCCCCATTGCTCTCTAGTTTGGGCATATTAGAGGAAACATATGTCTCTTCTCTTTCTGTGTTTGGCTGATCTCACTTAACATAATCCTCTCCAGGACTTTCCATCTTCTTATGGAAGTGCCACAGATCTTATAAAATATAACCAAAGCTTTTATCTTATTTCACCATTCTCCATGTTAAAATCTTTGTCTCTTTTCAAGTATGTTTTTTAAGAATTATTTTCACACATAAAAATTGTTGCCACTCTATATGATCCCCAGATGGAAATGTAGAAAGTCTGGGTTAATAATTTTCTGTAATTTCATCACAATTTTTAATGTAATCGGCAGCATTGCTCTATGCCAATAAAAAATTTATCTAAAACAGGCATCCAGAAAGCAATCACCTTTACAATAGCTATTGCTATTATTTTTAATATATAAAGCATATTATGATGAAGCTTCATATTGCTAAAATGCCTAGTTGTAACTTTTTCTTCTGCAAGTCGTAATTCACAGTGTAAAAAAATATTCTTGCATCTAATCGAGTTTTGCTTTTCTCGAAAAAAAAATGACTGTGTGGCTTCTCTAAATATAGTAACTTAGATTTTAAAAAAAATCATACCGTGTTGTATATTTGAACTACTTTAAAATGCAAGGAAACGCTGACAACTTTAATGAAATATGAGATGCAATATGAAACTAAAAACTAATCAAACTCAGTTCTATATTAAATGGGACAGAATGTAAAATGTCAGCATTAAATCCCAGTCTCCCCAGTTAATAGCTGGGTGACTTTGAGAAATTCCAGAGTTGTTTCTCCCCTCATTTTTAATCAGTTCTTTACGATAGTCAATCATGTTGCCCTCTGCATGTGCACTGATTCTAATGAAGTCGGTGGCTCACAGAAAGGGTCAGGACCTCTCACTCTTATATTTCTCCCAACCTGAAACCTTAAAAATGATTTAACTGCTGAGTCTTTGGCTCACCTTTCTGACATAGGTATGGCCGATATGAAGCCGCCATGATTAGTCCATACTTAAGCAGATTTAGAAATTAATAGGCTCAAGAAGTTAAACATGTTTTGTTATTTTGAGTTACACTGAGTCTTTGCTTCACCTCTTGCACATCGGTGTGGGTGATACGAAAACACATCGACGAGTTCATACTTGAACAGATTTAGAAATTAGTGAGTTCAATGAAGTTTAACATGTTTTGGTTTTGTAAGTGTTATCTAGGCTTTTCTGTGCGAATGTATGTGAGGAAACATGGAGTCCCATCCTTATCAAAATTCCTTAGCCTTGGTAAGCACTTTTCCTACAGCAAAATTGGAGATGATGCATTATACCACATTGGCCATATTACCTCATTAATAATATAGTCACAAAGTCAAAACCTCAGAATTGAAAAAGGCCTGGGAGTCCATTCTGAACAATGAAAGACACTATTCCACAAAAAATGAAACAGAGGATAAATAAAAGTGCTTAATTAATACATTAGTTAATTACTTATTCTCTTTATTTTTTTCTTTTTCTTTCTTTTTTTTTTTTTTGGTGTGTGGATGGAACCCAAGAGCATTTGACATCTGAGCTACACCCCCTGTCCTATTTTTTATTCTTTATTTTGAAACAGGGTCTCACTGAGTTGCAGAGGGCCTCACTAAGTAGCTAAGGCTGTCCGCGCGGTGATCCTCCTGTCTCAGCCTCCCAAATGCTGGGATTACAAGCGTGCGCCACCACACCCATCTCACTTTCTTTATATTTATTGAGCACAGGTGATTTAGAAAACATAGTCCTAGCCGGGCGTGGTGGCGCAGGCTTGTAACCCCCCCCCCCCCCCCCCCCCCCCGCTTGGGAGGCAGAGGCAGGAGGATCGCGCAGGTTCTAAGCCAGCTGCGCGCGCTGGTTTAGGAGACCCTGTTTCCGAATAAAAATGTAAAAATAGGTCTGGTAGTGTAGCCCGGAGGTAGAAGGGTTTCCAGTAACCCCAGTACCACCAAAAATAAAAAAAAGAAAGAAAGAAAGAAAAAAAAAAGAAAACATAGTCCTGATTTGTTAGAAAAACATGATGGGTAATGATGGCACATACCAAGAGCTCCAGTACAGGGGGAAAAGGGTACAGTTTGCTCAAAGAAGTCTTTGGAAAGCAAGAGATTCTTGAATTTGACCGTGAATCAATGAAAAAGACTGCTAAATACAGAAACATCCCTTAGACACAGAAAGAAGACAGAGGTACATGAAAGATTGAACAGTTAGCAAATGGTAAGGTCTTTGGGTGATAAACCAGGTCATCAGAACTATTCTTTAACCACTAGGGCACCATAGAGAAGATTTAATCAAGGGAATGTTGCAGAAATAACTGTGAAAAGGACACGCTGGCAGCCAAATAGAAGACATATTTAAAGGGAGAACCATTTTAAGCAACTGTGATAATTTAAGGCAGATATTAAGCATATTGTAGCCATTAACAAATGTATAAAGATATGGATGTTTGCATAAAGTAGAGATGAGCTGGGCAGGAACACTCACTGGACTATAAACTATGATGGCGAAGTCCCATCTAAACACTTGAATCAGCATTTAATTGAATTATGTATCTTTTCACCATAATTTTACATCATGTTTTACTTTCTGGTCCAAAAATCAAAGAACAGCTGTGTGTGTGTGTGTGTGTGTGTGTGTGTGTGTGTGTGTGTGTGCATTATAGTCTAACATCATAGGGTAAATCGTGTTGGCAATATTTATTAATTACTGTTTCCTTGTAAAATTCTGGCTGTGTTTGGAAATATGGCATCACCTCAGGGGTTAATGTTAAGAAGTTATATCAGTGAACATTTTTACTTCTATAATCCAAAATAACTGATCACGCAACTTAAAAGAAGGAAGATTTATTTGCTCATAGTTCTTGGAGATTTTATTTTCAGTCCATGTGAGGCCAGGGTTGTAGAGCACAAGACATTACAGTTGGAAGGAGAGAGAGAGAGAGAGAGAGAGAGAGAGAGAGAGAGAGAGAGAGAGAGAGAGAGAGAGAAGAGAAAGAAACAGAGAAAGAGAGAAGAGAGAGAGATGGCTCTCTTCTCACATCATGGGGACCAGGAACAGGACAGAACAAGCAAGGAAGAGAATAGAAAGTCAAAAATACAATCCTTAAAGGCACACCCACAGCGACCCACTTTCCCCAGCCACACCCTAACTGCCTATGTTACCACCCAGTTAATCCACAACAATAGGTGTATCAACTGATAAAATTAAAACCCCCATGATTTGATTACATCAACTTTGAACATTAACATATGGGCTCTCCAGGGGATATTCTATATCTAACCATAACAGTAGTAATATTCGGATAAATACTAAATCACTTCTTCCCTTATTTGTTCATATGCTCCAGAAAATTGTGTGAGCTGGGGCTGTGGTGATAAATATCCCGGAAAGGAGAGATGGAACAGAAACTCAAGAACCAAGCAGAATCTAAGATTCAGGAGCAGAAAATTCTTCACCCAAAGCTACACCTTATGAACTTGTGATTCCTCCGTTATGGAGGATATAATACTTTCCTTGTCTTATTTATAGCATAGCATTGCTACATAGCTTAAAGTTAACTCTGGTAATTTATTTACAAAATGTCTTTAAGCCATCTGCTTGTGCAGATGTTATTTCTAGATGTTTCATATATGATAAGCAGAAAGAAAAGAAGGTATTTGGGGAAAAACAAATGATGATGGGAACGTTCAAGCTAAAGTATTGTCTTGCTAAGTTCCGTATTTCTCCTCCCTTTTTCTCACTTTTCTCTTTCCCTCTGTCCTTTCTCTCATTCTGCTTTCTCTTTATCTCTTCTTCCCTTGTGTACTCTTCTATGCCAGACCTGAAGTTAAGGGTTAGCTCAATTTAAGACCACAAGATGAGTACAATAGAAGAAAGCCAGCTGATGCTTGTGGGTGGTTTGAGTATACATGGGAGAGGGGCCCTTCTTCCTAGAGAAGCAAAGTGACACCACATAAGTACATCTATGGTTTCTGCGTCTGCAGTGGCAAATCTACACTGTCCAACAGGCTTTGGGATTCTGAGGCTCTGTTTGGCATATTGAGAATGGGAGAATTGTAGAATGGGAAAGAGAGAGAAAGAGAGAAAAAAGAGAGAGGGAGCTGAATTGATGAATGCTTTCAAATTTATAAGTATTTGCTATAGCATTACAAAGCTGTAGATCTTTGACTTTATATTTATTTAGCTCTGTTCCCTCTTTCTACATTGTCCCTGTGGAACAAACTTTCCATGTAAATAACACTGTTGCAGTACGCATCACAATGCAACTTTGGATCCAATCACACAAGACATTTTAAGTAGCTCCAGTTTAATACAATCTGGCCTACTCATTGCTGAGGGTTGTTTTACACAAGGTCATGGTGATAAAAGATCCCTCCTGCCATCCACTTTCCTCTTGGTCTACTTCCCTTGAAGCCACACTCTCTTGCAAGAACACAGTCTGGCACAGTACTGCTAATCTGAACATCCAATTTCATACAAATTTGCAGTAAAGATTTCAAAATACATTTTCTGTTTATGTCTCGTGTATAAACTTGGACTCTGGTGGTTAACTAAGTCTCACTAAGTATATTTTTAGTAAAAATTATTTTAAAATGTGTTATTGGTACATTCACATCACACTTCTGTCTGTGCCATCTGCTTCACACACTGGCAACCACAGAATCTTGAATGAAGGCAAGTTTTGAGTGTGGTAGCACTTCTAAAATTATCAGGGAGAAGAACACCATTTTCATGAGGAATCTTTCTTTCACATGACACTACAATTTTTTGGAGATGCACATTTACTTTTTGATGTAATTATACTGTATATATACACTATATTTTTTTTATCCAGCTATCTATTAATCAAAACCTAGCCTGGTTCCATAATTTTGTTATTGTGGATTGTGCTGCTATAAATGTGGGTATATATGAAGATACAGAATTTTTGGCATGCTTTGTTTAAGAGAATTCTTATTTATGTCATCCTATTCAGGTATACATGAGGATGAGTTATATTTCTAATAACAATGGTAAGAATACACGCAGCTTTAATATCCCAATGAACATTTTACCATCTCAATTTCTATTCATGTAAGTCTTTATTATTTTATAATCGTTTTTCTTTTTATATAAGAATAACCTGATTTCAATGATAGCCTTTGAAACAAGAACATGATCTTGCAAATTATGATACTGAGTCTCATAAAGCTTGAATAAATGTCCAAGCTTACACCATTAGTATCTAAAACCAGCGTGTCTCAGTGCACAGATGGTCCTTCAACACCACGCCAACAATTTTATAATGCCTCTTAGAAAATCTTGAATGTCACTCTTGAGAATCGCCAGGACCTATGGCTGCATCTGTATCATATCATGACATTCCAGTTAGAAGTAATCATCCGATTACTGGGGAAATCACTGGGTCCAAGTCTTAGCAGGTCACCTATACTCAGTTGATCTGTTTATTGATCTGATTAAGATTCTTTGTGCTTGTTAATTTAGGAATGGGACATTTGTAATTGTATAGCTAAGGAATCTAAGTCAAATCAGAACCAAACCAAACCAAAGCAATGATCTCCCAGTGCTGTTTTATTATCACTAATATTATTCACAGTTACTCTGTTTGACGATGGTCAGCATCAGCTGTCTGGAATAGGAGGATCTGTGATCAGTCCTGTTCAATCGTTTGTTGTTTTTATGTATCTACATCCAATTTTGTCATAAGCCAAATTTGATTCTGGTGATCTCGATCCCTGGCTCAAAGACTAATTCTTTACAATAGACTTGCAGTTCTTTGGAGAAAAGGTTACAGCCTCCACAAGTAAATAAATAATGCGCTTGGGACTTGAAGCTTGCAGTTAAGGGATTTTTCTCACCTAATCAAATTGTTTTCTGTTCTGTGATTTTTATACTGTGCCATCTAAAAAACTCACATGATGATCTTAAGGGAAAACATAGTTAATGGTGAGTACAAATTGACCCAGGTTCAAGTTCAGTTGGGAATGTGTTATTTTAAATAAATAAAAGCAACTATTCAAACTCTTACATAAATTCTTCAGTCACGTTCCCCATTTGCATTTATAGCTAATGTGTCTAAATCACAGACACAGCTACACACTGCGTAAATATTCAATAAATTGTTGGGAATTTTTCTTATTATTCATTTTATGTTTTTCTATTGGTTAATATAGAAAATATTGAGTATTTAAAGTGTGTTAGATCCTGTGTTAATCTGATAAGCTAAAGTATAAGGAAACCCATGCCTTGTTATTATCCAGTTACTTCAGCAGAAAATATAGTTAAGTTATCCATATGTCTTCAAAGACCAAATCTAAGGGATGAAAAATCTGGGATTCAAGAAAATCTTTCTTAAATAAAAGGAGGTCACCCATGGGCAAGTTTTTAATTGAGTGGTGAAGTAATGGTGGTCATAAAAATACATTTCAAGCAAAGGCTATTCAAAGTGTGGTTCTTAATTAGTGCAGAGGAAATTACTGAAAGGATGCTGAATAGGAAGTAAATAACAGACCATGAAAAGCCATCTATGAAAAGCCAACGTGTGTGTGTGTGTGTGTGTGTGTGTGTGTGTGTGTGCGTGTGTCTCTGCAAGGTAGTATATATGTGTGTATAAGTGGGTATCTTTAATTTGTATAGATGAGTACAAAACCACTTTTTGTTTAGAAAGGCAAATATGTACTATTGTGAAAAATATTTGGAAAATTACAATACTAGAAGGAAAAAGGCCAGTTGAAGATTCTACTTTACGAAACTAGGCAAGAAATGGCAAGAGTGTGGATCAGACACCTTGACCTTCAGTCTAATTAGTTATTTTATATTTTTCCTGTGTTAGTGAATTTTCTGTGAGAGAAATGGGTCACGGGGTCAGAGGATCTGAGGGAAAGGACATAATGGAAAAATGCTTAGGTTTGTGACCTTGAATTATCTACTCACCCTCAGAGTCTGGCAGTCATATGTAAAGATTTATAAGTAATTCGTGGGCTCCTGCGGACTTTCAGTGAGATAAAGTGATGACTTTTGGTATTCTCTGAGCACCTGCTGTGTGCCCAGTAACAAAGATTCTCTCTTTACCTGCTCTAGCCACTCTCCTCTTAGTCCTCTTGGCAAGTTGGCCTCAACCTTGACCTACAGAAACTACTGACATTCAGCACAAATGATTATGTCTGCCATCTTCTCACCATATTAAAAAATACCGGAAAAAAACATGCATAATTTGCAAAGGCTCTAGGCTATATCCCTTGGATTATCCTTGTTCCCATTAAAGACCCTACCTGATAAATCTAAGACTAATAAAAGCATGTGACATTTGTCTATTTGTTCTAGCCTACAAGTGACCATAGGTCCCTGGCTACTATGACTTAAGAGCATTTGCTAGAAATGAATTTTCACTAAAATGACTTTTTATTAAAAAGGAATTGTACTTATTTTGTGCCTTAAACACACACACACACACCATCTATTATCTATTTATGTGACCAAGGGACATAGTCTATCATCTCTATGTGTGTGTGTATGTGTGTGTGTGTGTGTGTGTGTCCTATAATGCAGAAGGTCTTTAGAACCTGAAAGCCATTTTGTTGAAATATATTCATCAGTAAGAACAATTCTCTGTCTCCCATCTTTGTGAATGATAGGATCCTGATTTCTGTAATTGCCAGCTAGTACATGGAGCAGGCCCAATCACAAGGGAAATAACAAAACTGTTGTCACTGTTCCACTTTCCCAAATCTATTGAGCACCTGTTTGTTCCCCTGTCTATTCTCTCATTCTCCGTTTAAAGGCCAGCCAAGTCAGGCATGGTTACGTAGACCTGTAATCTCAGAATTAGGGAGGCTGAGACAAGAATATCTCAGGATTGAGGACAACCTCAACAACTTACCAAAACTCTCAACAACCTAGCTAGATCCTGTTTCAAATGAAAAACAATGTATGAAGGTACAAATATCTAGTATTATAGAAAACTAAAAAAAAAAAAAAAACATAAATGAAATGCCCAGCCACCTATGTGCAAATCAAAGTTCAGTTGAATTAACGCAGGACCATTCTCCCTAATGTAATACTTTTTTCTATCAACTAAAATCCATTTTCACAGCGTTAGGTCAAGCTTTGTTTATCTTTGGTATAGGCACAATGGCAGGCTTGTATAAGTATTTACACTATTGTACCTAATAAACACACCCTCAAGATAGTTTTTTTGTGTATTTTATTTTCTGTTTTACTATCTTTTGTAGGTAGGTTCACCTCTCTTAGGTAGTTAAAGAAGGTGTAGAAATTTTAAAACACTCTAAAACCAAAGTGTTTCACGTGTCAATTTAGTTTATTTTGGCAGCTAAAAAAAGACACTTCTGCAAATTTCTAGTTCAAGGCAACAGTTGTCAAGTGGACAAAAAGTAAATCAATGGACATATGTGACTGACTACATGACTGATAACCTAGCTACAATGAGAGGAAGCATCAGTTATGTGGGACAAGCTCTTGGGATCAGGGGCTCAGTTTAACCCATGGTTACATAATTCAAAGATTTCCACTTATAACCTAATGTTTTATGTATAACAGGAATTATTCTCCAATACATCCTCAGCTTTCACACCAGAAAGGAGCTCATTAAAGTGGGGCTCTTCTTTTCTCTAATTACTATCAGCAACATCTAGAGATGACTTTTTATTATTATGAGTAGAATTGAGATTGGTACCCACCACCAGGCCATTAGGAGCTGGATGAAGGATGTTCAGGTTAGGATGGTGCCCTGTCCACCTGGTCAGAGCTCAATGTTCTCTGTAGCTCAATTCATTCCTTTCAGCATGAAATAGTAAGCATCTCAATTTCACCCATTTTTTAAATCTAATTTGCCAATGTTTGACATGACTATTCTTCTAAATTTTAATTTCATTTTTACTAATGTGAAAATGGAATATATGAAAGAAAACATTTTTGTCATTCACATCTCAAAAAGACCCAAAAAGCCATTGGGAGAGAACAGTCAAGTCATAAATGATTGCTTCAAAAACTTGCTGCTAGGTCTGTCCAAGCAAAATTGGCTTCTCCTGGCCAGGCATGGTGGTACACACTTGTGTTGTCTGTACTTGGGAGGCTGAGACAGGAGGATCAGAGGTTTAAGACCAGCTTCAGAAACTTAGGGAAGCCCACATCAGCTTAGTCAAACCCTGTTTTAAAATAATTAAATAGGGCTGGATACGTAGCTCAGAGTTAGAATGCTCCTGGGTTCAATCACTAATACTACACACATACACACACACACACACTCACACATACACACACAAAAGGCTACCTCATTGTAAACACTATATATATGTGTGTGTATGTGTGTGTGTATGTGTGTGTGTGTGTGTGTGTGTGTGTGTGTGTTCCTTTAGCAACTATCAAAGGAATTGCCTACTATGATCTTAAGACTAGCTTTCCAAAGTCACTGCTGCTACTAACCAGAATCTGTCAGTTCTCTGAAACAACTTGGGTAGGTTTATCTGTCCTACTAACCCACCACCACCACCTTGGCCTGAGCATGTGTCCTTCAAAATTCAATACTCTTCTTTCTTCTCAAGTAAAAGCTCCTTTATTAGAGATTATTTCTGACATTTTTATTACCTTAAAAATGACTATCCTTGATAATAAGCTTTCTTTCTTTGATATATCAGTATAATCTCTACCAGTAAATATAGCCTATTTTTCTAAGCACTAGAGTCAGTTTATAAAAAAAGAAAAAAATGATACATAACAAATATAACAAGATGAAATCAAATAAAGAAGAAAAGAAAGAAAAACAACAAAAAAGAACCAAGTGTTGTAGAGATTAGACAACTTTGTACCAAGTCACAAAGCTCGCACAGACTGGAGTTCTTGAATCTGGCTCCATATTGTGTCTTCTTAATAAATCTGCAACACAGTGGCTTATCAAAGAGACTGATGAGCACTTGTAAATTTTAGTTATTAATGACTTTCAGTTGCAAAGATTTTACACTCTGAATTAAACTTTAATTTGCACAGTCAGGGTATCTTTTCACCTTACGTTGCTTTTAGTAACATTAGAATCAAAGGTCATATACAGTGACAATGGCGGGCATGGCTAAACACTCAGATCACAAATTTCAAGTGTACACATCGCAGAAAACTCTGTTGCTTTTCCACCCCCTTTCCTAAGACATCTTCCCACCAAAAAGCCTTTGGATATATTTCATATACACCATTTAATATTGTAAAAACAATTTGACTTAAGTGGGAATTGTAATAAAGAACTACCGTAATGCAGTCTTGTTTTTCTGGCTTGAGGGTAGGTGAGTGCAGAGATAAGGGGTTCAGCATGACTCCATGATAGTAAGTGAAAAGCACAAAATTGTGTGTGAGAGCTCTGGGTTGCCAGCACATTAGTTACAAATTAAAATCTGTCTCTTCTGCATATTTAACAATTAAGCTACTTTATAATATTTATTTCAAGCTTGTATGCTTTTTCTAAAGAAAATTAGTTAACACATTAGCTTCAAATGCAAAGTTTAAAGAGTTAATTTCTTTTGCAATGAATTAGAATCTTGAACCACACAGAGTAAAGCTGAAAATAAAAAAAAAAAAATGAGTGAAGCACATTGATCAGAATTTTAAATCTTGGGAAATTGTAGCAATGTTTAAAAAATCATTTCATAGAGTAATGTGATCCTAGGAAACTCTTAAATGAACAACAATAGGAAGCATTAGAAAAATACATCTCTTAAAAATAAAATGCATATGGATATTTATTCAGTCTCTTAGTCCTCAGCACAGAATGAACCTATACTGGAAGCTGACAGAAAAATTATTATAGTCAGAACAAGGAAAAAACCTGCACTTTTAAATACATTGAACACATATGTTATCTAAATAGATGTAAACGATCAAATAGCTTGTTTATGCTCATTGCAAGAGTATATTTGCATGTGTACTACAGTTCATGTTCAGAGACAAAGGCACAAACAACATAGCTATGAACACCAGGCTCGTCTGAGCTTCTTGGAGCCACAGGGCTCCTTAGCAGTGACTGGCAGTCCTGTCAGGATGATGCCATTTTTGAGAAACACATACAAGCTAGATGAATGGAAGGGCAAGGTGAAGACAGCACAGGGCAAGATGGGAAAGAAACAGAAGACCAAGAGGGGGTGGAGAGGCTGGTAATAGCACATCTCAGAAGCCTTCAGTGATCAGCAGATTCCTCACCTGCATCTCCCTTTGGCAGGATAACTAAAAGGGAACATGGCATTTGACCAGCTAAGCCTCAGATATCCCATTCATACTGGGACCACTGGCTTTCCATTTTTAGCCTAGCATAGTGTGCAAAAAAAAAAAAAGTAAGCAAATGTGCCACCTTACGACCATTATGCTGTTTCAGGTGACAGTGCTCCTTTGATTTCTGCCCCAAATCATATTTGCAGTTGTTCATTTTATGCCCAGAAATCTCAAAGAATTAAAAACTGGTGGATCTCTGACTCCTGTCCAGACTATCTAATCTTTATTCTATGTGGATAAATATGGTGCAAAATCTAGAGGACTTCAATTGTTAAGGTGAAGCTACTTATTCAGAATTCCTTTCTACTCAAGAAAGAGTTCATTACTCAATTTATTGAAGAGACCTCCCTATTTACAACTCACCTATTCCCCTAGTTATAACACCATTACTGGTTCAATAGGTGTTTAAATCATTTTAGTAATAATTACATCAAAAAGAAAATTTCCATCTCAATATATGTGATGTTTTTCCATCATTCAGAGCAAGTAAAACCTGAAAATAATTAACTTAGATAAACACAGCTGCTACATAATTGAAGGTTTTTTATAAAATACCCTAACTGACCAATTGTCAGGTTTATAATTAATTTGAAAAAAAAGTATCAATTCATTTTCCCAATTCCTCCTGGATTTTGAACTATCCTAATGACATAGTTGGTTATAATATTTGCAGATACTTTCTTTCAGCCACGTGGTCTGAGTTTCAATGACCTTTCACACTTCTCCATTCTGTCTGTGCTGTCTCAAGGAGCCCTTCTACCTAGATGCTCACAGGAAAATACACTTTGACTAAGAGATGGAGCCATCATCTTCAGACAATTGGAGCTGGTTAATATGGAGGGAAACTCTGACTAGGAAAGCCTGTTATGTCCTTGTCCTCTTTACTTCTCCCCCACCTCTTGCCTTGACTTCATGGCTTATCCCCCCTTCTAATTGATGTGAGAATCTTCCATCCCAACTCATTCATGCTTGTTACCATTTTTCTCCTCCTCTCATTCACCTCCCTATTTGTGGAAAGTTTCCCTACTCTTAAATCCAGAGAATTGAATACAACATAAAGATCTCAAAGAGAATTATTTTTTTCAACTAGGTTATGAATTAAAATCACTGGGGAGATTACTTTTCCAAAAAGAAATTACCTAATGCCCTCTGCTTACACTCTTATGACTATTACCTTGATTTCCCTAGATACCTCACCATGGCACCTTTTCTTCTCCTAAAGTCTAAATTTTAAGACTTCATTTTATTGACTGAAACAATAAAATGCAATTCTCCAATCCCTTTTCACTTTTTTTTTCACCAGTAGAGAAAATGGGCCAGAAGAACTGATGACTTGCCAGATGTTCCACCATTTTTGTGGTGAGAATATACATTAAAGCATTTCTTTGATATTGCCAACTTTTACTCATAGAATATTGTTATATTTTTTCCTGAATTCTGCCTAGTGTCTGGCCTCTCAGATACCCATTCTTCAGTATCTTGTTGTCGTGGGTTGTTTTTTATTATTTAGTATATCCCTCTCTTTAGACTTCTTAAAGAATAGGCAGCCATAATAGGAGCAGGGCTTGGTTTCTAAGGATGGATTCTTAAGGGTGTGTCTTTGGGGATTATGCATAGTTTCTCTTTCCCCATTTCTCTCCTGCTTTTGACTTCTGTGATGTACAAACTTATTTCTTCTTCTTTCCCTCTTTCTGCCTCCTGAAGTCCTATCCTGAGCTCCATAGATGTAACCTGGCCTGACATGAACTGAACCCTTGAAACCTTCAGAACTGTGAGCAAATAAATCTTCTAAATTGTTGTAGTCAGTTGTCTTGGATTACAGCAGGTTAATACAAACTGAAACACTCATTAATGACTCCCCATGCCAATTTTATAAGCACTGGTATGGAATCTATAAGCATATTTTTATATTTTATATTTCAAAGAAAATATCTAAATTGTCTTTCTATGAGAAAATGTCTTTTGTTCCTTCTTAAATCTGTACTAAAAAAGGGTTTGCACAAATGACAGCTGACTGTTTCAGACAATTTACAATTTTTTCATTATCAAAACCTTTGGTCTGAGTATATTATTCCAAGTGAGAGTTTAAGTTTAATGTCATTAGAAGAGAATGAATATCTTATTTCAATATTACTCTCATTTTTTAAAAGGTCAGTGGCTTTTTTATGAATACTTTAGAAAAATTATACAGATTTTATGAGAAAGGCTAAAAAGAGATATACACTAATTCTTAATTTTTTAACAGTATTGAGTTTTCAAGGGGGTAATTTTGTGAGAGTTTATCCATTACTGCAAGTAGAAGAATCTACAAAATAGGTGCATATCTATAGAATCTAATATTAAAAATGAAACCAAATTATTTCTTTCAAATATAATACTATAGACAAAGTAATATTATACTTCAAATTGCACATGTATTTATTATTATAAAATAAGAAATGTTTAAAAATTTTAGGCATATTACAATAAACCTATGCTGGCTGTTATACAAGTTTTAGGTAACATTCCGCTTGTCTACATATTATTCAATTTATAGTCTTAGAAATCTTATCACATAGTATTATAGTTAAATTTTGAAATGTGAAATTTACAAAAGATGAGTCAAACTCAAATGTTATTTTCCATCCTTATATGTAAAAAATACATGAATTAGATTACTTGTAATATAGAACTTAAAGTTCTCAAGGACACTGGAGTAATTCAGTACTACATGGAATTGTTTTTTGGTTTTTTTTAAATGTATTGTATAGCTCCTAAAGGCCCCACAATTCACTAAATTCAAACTTCAGAGCCCTGGTTTCAATTTTTCCAGATATTATAATAGACCCTAGTTTTAAAATATGCTATTTACAGCAAAATATAAATATAAAAGCATGCCAATGTTCTATAAATTATGGGTGTATTGTATAGGCAGAAAAGATTTTAACCTTTAATATGGAAAATAACTTAAAGCAGTATTTATTTAAGGTAATCTAAAGAGAAAAAATAAGAAGTCATTTTATGAAAATAAGTAGAATATATTTCCTAAGTAAAGGTCAAATGTTCATCCATTTCTTTTGGGCTAAGCCTTTGGTATATACATGATTCTTTTGTCTGGAAAATGCTGTTCTGTGACTAGTTTAATTTGGGGGTTTTAAATCTGATTTACCATCTCAGTTGGCACGTGTTTTCCAAGAAATTAAGTCAAAACTTTGGGAAGGAGTTCCAACTTTTTATTACCAGCAAATTCCTTTATTATTATTTTCTTCTTCAACATATACCATTCATTGTAAGGTCTGCACATCCAGGAAGAAATAATAGTATGTTATAACAGAATTACTCTGTCCTTCGAAATTTGTTAGAGTTTAAATTAAAATTCAGTTTGGCCTTGTGATGCCTTAATAACATTATTATTATTATTATTATTATTAGTAGTAGTAGTAGTAGTAGTAGTAGTAGTAATAGTAGTAGTTGTGGTGGTGGTGATTTAACCAGGGGCCTCCTATCTCTGAGCTACAATCCCAACAACCCCAGTTCTTTTATTTTTGATTTTTTAGAATAAATTGCTGAGGGTCCTGCTAAGTTACGGCCTGCCTATCTCAGCCTCCCAAGTACCATGATTATAGCCATGTGTCACATTGTCCAGTTTCCTTAGAGGCACTAGGAAAGTCCATCAACCTAGTTGATCTTTAGCTTCATCCCCTGCTATTCTGCAAGGTCGCTAAGAAAATTATGTACAACAGAGATAAAGGTGGTCTCATAATTACATACCAGGTAGATGTGAGTTACAGTTGTTAATTGTTATTATTTGATCTTCTTTTAAACTCATATATTGATGCTAAACTAAAATTCTAATAAGTATATTTCTAGTGTTATCAATGATTCATTTTTATTTGAGAATCAGTAAAGAAAGTGTATATACATTGTACAATTTCACTTCTCTTTGTCTTACCACAAAACTTCTCTATTTTAGAAATAACGTAATAATTTTGTAAATGTTTCAGAATCAGTATTTTTTTTTCTTTTGAATGTAAACTTTGTTAGTAATAGTTCAAAATTTATTCTCAAGAAATATCTCAAGTAAGCATTTAGGAAATTCATTTTGCCCCTCATTGCTTCTTACTACCTTCCAATTACTTTGTAAAACCCAAAGTGTGGACTGATTAGGTCTTCCAGCTTCTACATAAGAGTCTGAAGAACATATAGATATCTTCCTCTGAAGCCCTTTGCCCTGGTTTCTGAGCTATGCATAGTATTCAGAATGTGTGAGAAGAATTCTGAGCACCTCTGATCTTACCCTTCTCTCTTGAGATAACACAGCAGAAGAAAAAAAAAAAGATGGAAAAGAACAAATGAGATTATTTTTCTGGAAAACATTTGGAAACTGAAAAATAACATAAAAACTCATATTAAGATGGAGAACATATGCTAAATATTGATTTTAATTTCCAAGACTCATTGCATTTGCTTTACGAACAAACCTGATTTACTCATAGGTATTAAAAACGCAAAGGATAATAGCTTCAAGTGACCTTCAAACTTGTAGAATTTTGTATATATTCCTACTAAATTATATTTCTGTCATAAAAAGTAGTATTGTCCCTTGTGATTTAATACTCTTGCTTACATAATACTAAACTATCCATGTAATTTCATACCACTATTATAATATAGTACAGAAATATGTAACTATTCATTACTTTTAGTTATTATTATGATCATTAGTCAGGAAAAATAGATTTAACTATGATGATATATCAGACCAACGTATTAAGTAGCTAGACTTGTGATAGTACCAAGTGTGGACAGGAATACAGAGCAATGGAACTCTCACTTTCTGGTATTTATTAATTTATTACTTTATTTATTTCTTGCGGGTTTGGGGATGGAACCCAGGGGCATTTGACCTCCAAGCTACATCCCGTTCCCCCTTTTTTAATTCTTTATTTTGAAATAGTCTCACTGAGTTGCAGAGGGCCTCACTAAGTAGCTGAGGCTGGCTGTGAACCATGATCCTCCGGTCTCAACCTCCCAAATGCTGGGATTAAAAGCATGCACTCTCTGATATTTAGAATGCAAAAAAAAGTAGAAAGCTGCTTGATAGTTTTTCATACATATAATTATATATATTTATCAAAAAAGAAAAAATATATTTATTAAAAATACCTCTACCTGAATATGAATCACACAATTAAACACACACACACACACACACACACACACACACACACACACCTAGAATCTTCTCCAATACTGATCATAGTTTCAATGGGGTAATGCATTGCCTCCATATTTACTCAATAAACATCATATATAACATATATAACATCAATTATCAAAACCTGTATATTATGGATCTAGAAAATATTATACTATAACATATATAACATATATAACATCAATTATCAAAACCTGTATATTATGGATCTAGAGAATATTATACTAAGCAAGAGTCGAGCAGTCTGAGAAAGTGAATGATCATACGTTTTCTCTCATATGTGGGGGTAGAGAGAATCTAGGAATCAAAAGACACTTCAGGCAAATGAGGGGAGATGTCAGTAGAATACTGGAAGAGGATTTGGGGAGAGAGGCGAGGAGGGAAAAGAAGAAACTTGATGGAAAAAAAAGACAGTTCAAACATTCCTATGTACATTGTGAAGCTAGCAACCTCAATATTATAAATGGGGAGGAGGTGAGCAGGAAGGGATCCAGAAGGAAGCACACTGGGTCCTATTTGCATGGATGTTTCTATCACAGTAAACCTCAATGTGATGCGTGCTTACAATGCTCCAATAAAAATATATTTTTAGGGGGAAAAAAACCCCAAATCCTATGTATTATGTGAAAGAAGCCATAAACAAAGGCATTAAGTCAATAAACTTTTAAACTTAAATTTACTATAGTAACATTCTGAAAATATGCAACTATTGGGGTAAAATTAGTTTAGTCATACTCTAGGATTGAGTATCAGAGCTAGAAAAGGGCACCGGGAAGTTTTGGGGTAGTGATGGAAATACTTCATTTTTTATTGTGTTAATATTTTCTTGACTAAGTATATTTGTCACATTTCATACAATTACACCAAAAAAAAGGCCACACTTTTCCATATGTAAATCTTTTAAGCCTGACAAAAACACCTTGGAGTTCAAACAGGTATTTCCATAATAGTGACAAGCATTTGTTTTAAAAGATGTGCATGTGTTTATATATGTGCGTGTTTAAAGTGTATCTGACTGACAGTAATTCATTCTCTATTTGCAAACACCAACAAGGTAGAGAAGTGCCTCATTTTAGGCAATATGCTAATCTGATACTTGGCAGCGGTTCTACACAACATTGGCATGTTCTTGTCTGGGCATTTCACACTGTGAATATTCAGTACCTTAACTGTTAAGAGACTGACAGCATGTAAATTATTTCATGGCAAAATCTTCATATATATATACCTTTTCAAAATCTAACCCTTTCCAAATTCTGTCCTGTCTCTGGTGGCAAAACCAGTAGAGTTTATTGAGATTTAATAACTTGGGCAAGGTCACAGAGCTTCATGTGGGTGGCAAAAAGAATCAGCTATAGAATTTGCCCCCATGTCTGGCCATTATTACCATGTCAGGACTTACACTCTTCTCTATTTTATTGTCTGGTGATGGAGTTCTATAGTAGGAGGTCAGATTCAGAATGATTAGACTTACATTTCTCAGGGTTGTGACGAAAAAGGTTTTAGTTCATGTAAACTTTGATTCTACTTTATAAGACATTCATTGTGGCCTTTCTCTTTATTGTAATGCTGTTCAGTGACGATAATTATAAATTATAGCAAAGATCAAAGGTGGATGCTACCAATATATCACTCTCTGAAGTTTTATTTTTAATATGTTAGAATATATTATTTCATGCTTTTATAAATGAATATGTGTATAATTTTTGGAAAATGGAGGATATTAACATTTTTGTTACTATTTTATTGAATAGTATTTAACATCTTATTTTTCATGTCAATAAATATAGATCCCTGATAGCATATACGCGCCAAATGTTGGGATGGTATCATTTTGCATGAACATTCATAAAGAAATACATATTAGTAAATATTTGAAAATGAGAAATAGATTTTTCCTTAAAAGCAGAAAAAGTCAGTCAACAATTAGAAATTAAAATATCAATGGAAATATTTATAATACAATCCAAATTAATGGAATGGTAAATATAGAATCTATCTGAACACAATATGTAGAATTTACCTGAGAGTAACTATGATAGAAGCCACCAAAGAGCTAAATAAATGTAGAGATACTTTTACCTATTGATTTGAAGGTTCGGTATTAGTTATTATTTTATGAATCATCCAGAAATCTTGTTTCTCAGTATTTACTCAAATATTTTGAAAACTTAGATCTACACAAAGACATACAATTAAAGTTTTCCATTACTGTAGAAACTGGATATGACAAATATGCCCTTCAAATATTATTGAGCAATAATAACAGTGGATTATCAAATTAGAAGATATAATTATGGAATGCATACTACTAAATTAAATAACCCAATCTGTAATGGTTATAAAATTGTATTACCAAAATGTATGTCACCCTAGAAAATGAAAACTGTAGCTACAGTTTTTGATCAAAGGCCTTAAAATAGGTAGAAAAGTTAATAGCAAAGCCAAGGATTTTCTAGGATGGTGACACTAATCTGTATGATATGTTCATGGGTGATACATGACATATGCATTTGTCAATCCATAAAATTTATAGTGTTAACTTTGCAAATTAAAAACAAAATTTAAGCCAGGTGTGGTGGTGCTTGCTTCGAATCCCTGCGCTTGGGAGGTGAAGACAGGAGGATTGTGCAGGTTCAAAGCCAGCCGTGCTGGCTTAAGAGACCCTGTTTCCAAATAAAAAAAATATATAACATAGGTCTGAGAGTGTAACCGGAGGTAGAAGGGCTTCCAGGAACCTCAGTACCACCAAAAAAAATTATATATATATATATATATATATATATATATATATATGATTTAGAATATCAAAATGGAATGTACAATGTAACAAAACAAAACAGAACTGTATTATAAATCTCTGAAATAGCTTCACTGAAAGTTTACAGTTATCATACCTGCTGAGCAACTGTTGGTACCTGAGTGTATGAAGAGTCTCTAAAACTGAAGATGAAAGTAACTTCACAAAATCTTGGTCCTAAGTTGATAACATCTTCCCATGGCATATAGGTAAGTAATTATGGTATTATTATATGTATAAACTAGAAATGAACAAGTAAGCAAGTGAAAGAAGATGGGAAAAGCTATTTTTCTCCCTTTTGGGTTAAGATTTTACCGAGAAGCAAAAGAGAATGTTAAAATGAATAATCTGCTAAGCATTAGAGTTGAACATCTTAGACAAATCCAAGTTGGGATAGAGTGTACATGAGAGAATCATAAAGACATTAATTCCTGTTAAACTTCATGGAAAGATGTTTACATAAATGTTCATAGATAAATGTATAGACCTGTGGTTGTATAGATATATGCATGTGTATAGGTTAGACTTCCCAAGTATAATTATAATTTCTTGATCTGTCAGTTGAAAGAAAGGTAAGCAAAAATGAGCACGGGTAGGATCTAGATCATGTAATTTTTTTTTTTTTCTCTACTGGGGATGGAACCCAGGGACATTCAACCTCCAAGCTACACCCACAGCTCTGGTTTTTATTCCTTATTTTTAAACAGGGTCTAACTAAGTTGTGGAAGGCCTAAGTAGTGAGCCTGTCCTCAAACCTGTGTTCCTCTAGTCTCAGCCTCACAAGTAATAGGGTTACAAGTGTGTGCCACCATAACCGGCTTTAGACCTTCTTTTCTAAAACACTTCTCTGAGAGGATGCTATGCCTAGAACAGGACAATACAAGAAATTCTTAAGCAGCTTGTAGTATTACAAAATTAAAACAAAAGCAAGGGGAGATTCAAAATGGCGACTGTGAGACATAGCACTTCTCAGTGGCTGAGATAAATAAATTTCAACTACCGAGAAGGCAGTGTCTTAAACCACAAAATAAATATATCTCAAGAACCAAAACAAATACAGGAACCTCGGTGGAAGGAATCCAGAAATCCTGAACTGCGAGATCCACTGCAAAGAAAAAAAAAAAAAAGAGTTTGAGCATCAGATCTGCTGCTAGCTGGGGTTGTCGGTCCACACTGCAATCCCTGGACCTGACTGACACCAACTGGCAAGAGGAAAAGTCTTTCGGGAACCCAGGGAGCCAGGGAGCTGGGCCGCCACCGCGCCAGGCTGCCTGCAGCCAATAAGCCGCCTGGGGCCTGAGGAGGCTGGAGCTTCACTCCATCCAGCCTTGCCCTGGCCGCTGCCACCTCCAGCCTGAGCCCGCACATTCCCACGTTGGCAGCCTGAATCCCAGCCACTAGAGAGCAGGGCCCAGCCCAGCTTATGACCCAAAACAGACTCAGGAATATGGCGGTAGAAATCCAGTAACTCTGACCTGCAATATTCACCGCAAACCACACACAAAGAAAGCACAATGGAAACAAATGAAAATAGAGACACAACTTACCAAAACCTATGGAACACTGTGAAAGCAGTATTAAGAGGAAAGTTTATTGCATTGAGTGCCCACATAAGAAGGACAGAGAGTCACCAAGTAAAGAACCTAATGACACAATTCAAGGACCTAGAAAGATTACAACAGTCTAATTAATCCCAAAGGCAGCAGAAGGCAGGAAATGATTAAAATCAAGGCAGAAATAAATGAAATAGAGAACAAAACACAATTCAAAGAATCAACAAAACAAAAAGCTGGTTCTTTGAAAAGATTAATAGAATTGAAAAACCCCTAGCCAACCTAACCAAAAGAAAGAGAGAATCAACTCAAATTATTAAAATTAGAAATGAACAGGAGACATCACCACAGATAGTGGTGAAATTCAAAGGATTATCAGAAACTACTTTAAAAATTTATACTCCAATAGAATAAAAAACATGGAAGAAGTTGATAGATATTTAAGCACAGTTAACCTACCTAAACTGAACCAAGAGGACATAGCAAGCCTAAAGCAACCAATTGCAAACAAAGAAATAGAAATGGCAATGAAAATTCTTCCATCATAGAAAAGCCCACGCCCAAATGGGTTTCCAGCTGAATTCTACAAAACCTTCAGTGAAGAACTAATACCAATACTTCATAACCTGCTCCAAGAAATTGAGAGAAATGGAACTTTTCCAAATTCCTTCTACAAGGCCAGTATCACATTAATCCCCAAACCAAATAAAGATACCTCAAGCCGGGTTTGGTGGCACATGCTTGTAATACCCGCTCTTGGGAGACTGAGACAGGAGGATCACATGAGTTCAAAGCCAGCCTCAGCTACTTAGTATCCTGCAACTTTATTCCAACAATGAATCTACAGTTAAAGAAATAAAGAAAACAATTCCATTCACTATAACCTCAAAATCAATAAACTACCTAGGAATAAACCTAACCAAAGATGTAAAAGATCTCTACAACACAAACTATAATCCATTAAAGAAAGAAATTAAAGAATACCTTGGAAGAAGGAAAGTTCTTCCATGCTCATGGATAGGCAGAATAAATATCATCAAAATGACCATTCTTCCAAAAGTGATCCATAGATTCAATGGAATTCCCATTAAAATACCAACAACATTCTTCAGAGACCTAGAAAAATCAATCATGAATTTTATATGGAGAAAGAAAAAACCCAGAATAGCCAAAGAAATTCTCAATGATAAGAAACATGCAGGAGGCATCACAATCCCAAATTTCAAATTATACTATAGAGCTATAGTAGTAAAAACAGTATGGTACTGGCACAATAACAGGTATACTGACCAGTGGATTAGAATAGATGATACAGAAACAAATCCACACATTTTTAGTCAATTTATCTTTGACAAAGGGGCCAAACTCATATGCTGGAGAAAAGACAGCCTTTTCAACAAATGGTGCTGGGAGAACTAGCTATCCATTTGTAGAAAGTTGGAACTAAATCCTTACCTCTCACCATGCACAGGAATCAACTTGAGATGGATCAAAGACTTAGAAATTAGACCAGAGACTGTTAAGGTATTAAAGGAGAGGATAGGCTCAACACTACAACATATTGACACAGGCAGTAACTTTCTCAACAAAACCTCCAAAGCTCAGGAAATTAAAGCAAGAATTAAAAAGTGGGAAACCATCAAACTAAAAAGTTTCTTCTCATCAAAGGAAACCATCAAAAACCTAAAGAGGAAGCCTGCAGAATGGGAGAAGATCTTTACCAGCCACCACTCTGATAGGGGGCTAATATCCAGAATATGCAAAGAGCTCAAAAGAATCTACATTAGGAAAACAAACAACCCAATCAAGAAATGGGCAAATGAACTAAATAGATACTTCACAAAAGAAGAGATACAAAGGGCCAATAGATACACGAAAAGATGCTCTACATCATTAGCCATCAGGGAGATGAAAATCAAAACTGCACTGAGATTCCACCTAACACCAGTCAGACTGGCAAGCATAGAGAAATCAAATAACAACAAATGCTGGCGTGGATGCGTGGAAAGAGGAACTCTTTTACACTGTTGGTGGGAATGCAAACTATTTTAGCCACTTTGAAGATCTGTGTGGAGATTCCTTAGAAAACTGGGAATAGATCCACCATATGATGCAGCTCTTCTACTCCTGGGTATTTTTCCAAAGGGCTTTAAATTGGAGGACTACAATAACATACGCACACTTATGTTCATAGCAGCACAATTCATAATAGCCAAAATATGGAACCAACCCAGGTCCCCATCAACAGATGAATGGATTGCAAAACTCGGGGAAATACACACAATGGAATTATATTCAGCTATAAAGAAGAACAAAATCATGTCATTTGCAAGAAGATGGAAAGTCCTGGAGAGCATTATGTTAAGTGAGATCAGCCAAGCATAGAAGGAGAAGGGACATATGTTCCCTCTAATATGCCCAAACTAGGGAGAATAGGGGATACCAGAGGGACTCCAGATAATGGAAAGGAAACCTCAGCAAAGGTTGAGGGAAAGATCGGAGAGGAAGAAAGCTAAACTTGATTAATGAGGGTCTATATCCGTATATGTGTAAAAGTATGAATATAGCATGGTTACCCTGGACAATCATTGGTGGGAGGTGGGGAAGGGAAAACCAGGGTGTGGGGGGAAGGGCACCAAGTAGAGTTTAAATGTATACCATTTATTTTCAATAAAAAAATGTATAAAATAAAAACAGGCCACAAATGTGCCTAGACCTGAGCCCTTGAGTCAAAGAGAAAAAGCTGAAAAAGTCCTCTTGCTTCAAAAAGCATTATTTGAAGCATCAAAAAGTCTGAGAAATATAATTTCACATATGTAATATTTCCATTTGATTTTTCTTTCCTTAAACATAATGCTTTGAGATTAGCTATGTTCATACTTCAGGTTAATCAAGTTCATGAGTTCTATTGCAGTAGAGATAGCATATAGTTGACTCTTTTCTCTAATAGAAGATTAGCTGTTTTAAACTATTAAGCAATGCTATGATATCATTGTGTATTTGTGCACAAATTTCATAAGGTAATGACCTAGAAAAGGAAGTGATGAATTTTTGTTTTTTCACACATTAATCTCTATTCAACATTGCCAAATTGCTCTCCAGAATACATTTAACAATTTGTACTCTCATCAGAAGTATTTATATTTTTTCTCCACTTTTATTCAATAGTCTTATTTGGCAAATCTTTTAATTTTGGCCAATCAGATGGATGTTAAATGGTATCCTATTTGGGTATTGATTTGTATATTTTATATTTTTGTGGTAGTGGAGATGGAACCAAGGGGCATTTTACCTCTGAGCTACACCCCAGCCCTAATTTTTAGTGTTTTTTATTTTATATTTGAAACAAGGTCTCCCTTAGTTATGAAGGGCCTTGCTAAGTAGCTGAGGCTGTCAGCAAACCGCAATTCTCCAGTCTCGACCTTCCCAAGTGCTGGGATTACAAGCATGCACCACCATGCCTGGCTGATTTGGATAATTTAAATGATATTAGATTCCTTCTATAACACATCCTGTTTTTATCTCATCCTTGTAATTATTTTGTGTTGTCTGTGGTTTTTATCATTGAATGATCATTCTTCTTTTATTCTGTACAATTCTTTTGCCAGTTACATGAATGTCAAAACTCACTTCTTTCACTTTTATTTGCCCTTTTTTACATCTATCATGTCTTTAGTTATATTGAAGCTTTACATTATTTAATTTGGTATTTATTTTATTTTTTTTACTTTCTGTATCTAAGAAATTATTCCTATCTTGATGTGATAAAGGCATTTTCTATATATTTTTTCTAGTTTAATATATTTGCTTTGTATTTTAGGGTCTTTATTTAAACTTTATTTTTATATATTAAAATAGATGTCCATTTTTTCCTACATATGAATACAGTATCTGACTCATCTATTTGTGTGTACATCTCTTCTCACTGATACTAATCCAACCTGTGTCACTTATCAAGTACCCAGATGTATATGTCTGTCTCTAGGAGTTTGGTTCATTTACATTTGTTTATAAGTTGACCCTTAATACTATACAAAATATTTTAGTTACTGGAACCTTAAAATAAATAAAATATCCTTGTACTTGTGTTAAAAAAATTGTCTGGCCTTTCCATGACTCTTTTTTCCTACAAATTTTAGGATCAATGATTTAATTTCATTATAAAAATCTGTCTGATGCTGATTTAAATTGCATTGGATTTATAGAATATTTTAATAATATGTTGTTTCCATACCTAAAATTGTATATTATCATTTTATTATATTTTACATATAATCATGTTTTTAGGTTCAATTCATTCTATGCATTAAATGACTTTTGAACACAGGTCTTTCACAATAAATAAATAAATAAATAAATAAATAAATAAATAAATAAATAAATAAAACAAAAGCAAATATAAGCAGGATGGAAATATGTAAAAGGACACAGGAGCCAACTTTCAGAGCTCCAAAGTGACCTTAATAGTTCAACCCTGAAAATTTCTATAGTAGGTATTCTATATAATGACCACCTGAATTATCAGAAAAACATCATAAAATTTCACATTGAGATACAGTCTACAAAATACCTAGTTAGTAGTCCTCAAAACTGTCCAGGTCACCAGTCCTCAAAACTGTCCAGGTCACCAAAACAAGAAAATCTAGAAAACTGTTACAGCCAAAAAGATCTGAAGATGCATGATATCTAGGTATAATCTAATATATTAGATGGGATGTTGTAAAAAAAATTAGGCAGAAAAGAATTTCATAATAAAGGATGTCAATAATGGTTCCTTATTTGAGACCAATATGCCATACTAGTACTGTGAGATGCTAATAAAAGTGAAAAACAGATGCCAGGTATCTGGGAACTCTCTGTAATATGATAACAATTTCCCAGTACATTTACTGTTATTCTAAATTAAAGATAATACAGAACAGGGCAAGAGAAAAACAATAAAGGGACTAAGTACTCATGATATAAACAGAAAACACAGAGTAAAATGTTGGATTGAAACCAACTCAATCATTAATTTCATTAGCTTTAAATTATATCTGGATTTTATTCAAGCCATTTGCCTACAACTGTTTTTTGGTTTCTTTTGCTTTTCTTAATGTCAACTAAAAATTTTTTTCTAAAAAGTCCAGATGATTATTCTGTGCAGTCTTGGGTTTGGTATAATAAGACTAAACTAATTTGATGATGATGTCCGTCTTGAGACACATCCTGTACTGGTTTTTGCTATATCTTTTTCGAACTTAGTGATGGTTTTGGTTTTTATTACTCCTTGTCCATCCTATAATTTCTAAATAGCCAGAGGTTAGCTTGAGCCTTGTTCTTTTTCTTGATAATATCCATCCCTATAACTTTCAATTTTATTCTAGATTTACTCAAACTTATGCAACCAATTCAGACTTCAACCCTGAATTTTAGAACATATCTCTTTAGTTGAATATTTTATCCCTATTTATCCTATTTAAATATTTATCCTATTTGAATATTTTATCCTTATTCATCCTGTTTGAATATTTTATCCTTATTTATCCTATTTGAATATTTTATTTTTATTTATCCTATTTGAATATTTATCCCATTTGAATATTTTATCCTTACTTATTCTATTTGAATGATTAGCATATTTGAATACTTATCCTTATTTCAAGCTTCATAGCGGGGGATAAATCACATTTTTATCCATTTTCCCAAATCTTCATATTATTATTCCCAAGATTCTGGCTTTTATTCTTCTTTGTGTTTTAACTTTCACATCCCATCTTTACAGAGATTCCTGAATTTTGCGACTGAATCTCATGTATATCCCCTTTCCATTTCTCTACTCCTACCAGGCGACCTCAAATCCTTCTTCCCCCAGGGGCCACTGCTCTCATCTCTGCAATGTCTTTTTTCTTCAACTCTTGTTCACATTTTTTTAAAAAATCTAAAGAGAAGCTAAAATCATATCTTCAAACATATCATATTATATTAATCTCCCATTCAAAGCCTTTAATTGACATCCTAATCATTTAAATAAAATTTAAATTTGGTAAAAAATTAACATTATATAATTTTGTATTAAGTTGATATCTTGTTTTTTTTGCTCTCCCTCGTTTGATTTATTTATTTTTTAAAAAACGTTACTACTTGTTATAATTACTACTGTGTTTGGAATCCACCAGGAAAACAAGTAAAAGTTAATTCACTCATTCATTCATTCATTCCTATATCTTCTTCATTTCTTCCTATACTTCCACAACAGAGAAATGGGGGTAGGAGCAAGAAAAATAAAAACACAAGTGTATTGTCTATCCTTGCTTTTCATGATAGTTTCAACCATCCCATCCTGAAGGGGAAAATTATACAATGCTAATAAGCAATGGAAAAAAATTACAGTGGTTCCATGCCCTTTATTTTTTATTTATTTTTTATTTTTTTAACAATTTTTTTATTGAACATAAATAGTATACATTTACACTATATTTGGTGCCCTCTCCCCCCCCTGCCCCCATTTTCCCTTCCCCCCTCCCACCAATGGTTGTCCAGGTTAACCATATCTTATTCATAATTTTACACATGTTCAAGTGTAGACCCTTATTAATCAAGACCGGCCTTCCTCCTCTCCTATCTTACCATCTAAACTTAGCTAGTATTTCCCTTTCAATATCTGGAGACCCACTGGTATTCTTTGTGTTTCCTAGTTTGGGCATATTAGAGGAAACATATGTATCTTCTTCTTCTGTGCTTGGCTGATCTCACTTAACATTATGTTCTCCAGGGCTTTCCATCTTCTATCAAATGATATAATTTTGTTCTTCTTTATGGCTGAATAGAATTCCATTGTGTGTATTTCCCACATTTTTGCTATCCATTCATCTGTTGATGGTGATCTGGGTTGGTTCCATATTTTGGCTATTACAAATTGTGCTGCTATGAACATAGGTATGCATATGTTGCTGTAGTTCTCTGAAATCAACCCCTTTGGAAAGATACCCAGGAGTGGTATAGCTGGGTCATATGGTGGATCTATTCCCACCTTTCTTAGAAATCTCCATACAGATCTCCATAGTGGCTGAACTAGTTTGCATTCCCACCAACAGTGTAAAAGAGTTCCTCTTTCCCCACATCCTCTCCAGCATTTGTTGTTGTTTGATTTTTTTATGCTTGCTACTCTGACTGGGGTTAGATGGAATCTCAGTGTAGTTTTGATTTGCATCTCCCTGATGGCCAGTGATGAAGAACATCTTTTCATGTATCTATTAGCCCTTTGTATCTCTTCTTTTGTGAAGTGTCTATTTAGTTCATTTGCCCATTTCTTGATTGGGTTGTTTGTTTTGCTAGTGTAGAGTCTTTTGAGCTCTTTGTATACTCTGGATATTAGCCCCCTATCAGAATGGTGGCTGCTAAAGATCCTTTCCCATTCTGTAGGCTTCCTCTTTAGGTTATTGATAGTTTCCTTTGATGAGAAGAAACTTTTTAGTTTGATGTTATCCCACTTGTTTATTCTTGCTTTAATTTCCTGAGCTTTGGAGGTTTTGTTGAGAAAGTTACTGCCTGTGCCAATATGTTGTAGTGTTGAACCTATGCTCTCCTCTACTAGCTTCACAGTCTCAGGTCTAATTTCTAAGTCTTTGATCCATCTTGAGTTGATTCCTGTGTTTGGTGAGATATAGGGGTTTAGATTCATCTTTTTACAAATGGTTAGCCAGTTCTCCCAACACCACTTGTTGAAAAGGCTGTCTTTTCTCCAGCGTATGTGTTTGGCCCCTTTGTCAAAAGCACCTAATAAATTATATTCCTGGGGTTTTGTTCCATATCTATTATTTTTATTGCTTATTTATTTCTTTAAGGCAGTGTTTGAACCTTCATTATTCCATTGCAGGTTTCATATTTTCATGAGTACATGGCTCTTTAATTTGCTTTAACCTCAAAATATAATTATAGTATGGATTTTATTACTATTCATTATATAGCCTTGGGCAAGTCACTTCCCCACACAATGATTAAATTTGACACATTTTAAACATATTAGGTCTAGATGACATGAAAAAGAAGTTTCTACTTAATTTTCATTAAATTATTTCAAAATAATATTTTACTTACATGTACATATGCTAAGATAAGTAACTATAATATTTACCACATTTCCATTGAAAAAGCCATATATATTATGTTTGTAACATTATGAGTTATTTTTATCTCATTCATTGCTTTAAAAATTATTAAGAATATACAGATAATTAAATTTCTATTCTAAAAACATTCATTATAGAGATATTAATCTGTGTTCTATGTTATAAAAATACAAATTTGCCGGGCGTGGTGGCGCACGCTTGTAATCCCCGTGCTTGGGAGGCGGAGACAGGAGGATCACGCAGGTTCGAAGCCAGCGGTGTGCGCTGGTTTAGGAGACCCTGTTTCCAAATAAAAATAAAAATAGGTCTGGGAGTGTAGCCCAGAGGTAGGAGGGCATCCAGGAACCCCAGTACCACCAAAACTAAAAAATAAAAAAATACAAATTTTTGCATATATATTTCTTTTTAAATACACATGTGTATCCATAAACACACATATAAACATATTCTACTTTCTCATCACATCTTATAAAAATTTCTTTTTATTTCTTGGAAGAAGAATGTTTGTGGGTAAAACTTTGTGCTCCAGTATCAGAAAATCAGCTGATAAATAATGCCTTTGAATGTCTTTCAAGTTATTTTTAAGGAAAAGATGTTTTTAAAATGTTGAAAGTAAAGAAGAGAGTCTCTTTTTAGATCAAATGTTTTTACACAGGTAGGTTATAATGTAAGTACAAACAAGGTATACTAAGGAGATAAAGATCACTATCATTAATTTAATTAAAAATCAAACTATGCAAAAGTTAGTAATATTAGGCAGTATAAAAATTACATTGAAGAATTTTGATTGTGTGTACGTGGTACTGGGGATTAAACTCAGAGGCATTCAGCCTCTCAGCTTCACTCCAGTTCTATTTTATTGTTTTTTTATAATTTCAAAACAGGATCTCACTAAGTGGCTAGTGGCTTTGCTAAGTTGCTGAGGCTGACTCCAAACCTGTGATCCTCTTGTCTCAGCTTCCCATATACTATGGTTTCCTTAGTAAGAGTTTTTATTTTTATAATACTGTCAAATTATAAATATTCAATAAATATTTAAAATCATTAATTTTGAACACTAACTGAAGAAGATTAAACATCCAGGAAGAAAAAAATACATTCAACCAGTCAACAAGTTTTCAGCCTCTACTAAATGATAGATCTTTATTATAAGCTGTAGATATAAAGGTTTAAAATACGTATGAGTATGACTTCTCCTTTATAATACAATATCATAAGAAGTAATTTTATTGCTTGAGACTTTTGTTAAGCATTCATCCACATGTTTTAGAAGACCTGGAACTTTTTGAGTGGACAAGGCAGGCAAGATCTTTGTCCTTATGTGAATTTTATTATAGTGGGAAAAATAGATATAAAAAACTAAACAAATACATGACATAATCTATAAATTCTAGTAAATTGGTAAGGGAAACACAGGGTGACAAAGAGTGTATAGCCATTATTAGGGCTCATGTTAGGTAGACCTCAATTGTAGTCTCTCTATGGAAACAGTATCTGATCCAAGAGTCACAGGTACAGACTACACTAAAGGAGAATTATTTTGGAGACAGTAAGAACAGAAGCTTGTCTACTTTAAAAGATTTGAAAGAGCCAAAGCGAGAAATGGGGAACAAGATGACTGGATCTAGTTAAAAATCTCTAACCCAGGATGACCATCTTCACTCAAAATGTCACCTCCTAAAATAGGAATTGCCTGATCCTTCAACAAAATCCCATCCCCCTTGACTCTGTTTTTTTTTTTTTTTTTTTTTTTTTCTATTGTCTTTCCAGCACTGGTAGCATTTCAATAAGGCAGTCCACATGGTACATGGAACTCATAGGCAGAAACTCTAGTGACCACAGATTAATTAAGTAGAACTAGGCACTTAAATATATGGTTCATGCCGGGCGTGGTGGGCACGCTTGTAATCCCCGCGCTTGGGAGGTGGAGACAGGAGGATCGCGCTGGTTCAGAACCAGCCTCGCTGGCTTAAGAGACCCTGTTTCCACATAAAAAAGTAAAAAATAGGTCTGGGAGTGTAGCCCATGGGAGTGTATCCCGGAGGTAGAAGAAACGTTTCCAGGAACCCCAGTACCACAAAAAAAAAAAAAAAAATATATATATATATATATATATATATATATATATATATATACACACACATACATGCATATATAATGTGTATATATATACACATACATATATATATGGTTCATATTTCAGTTATCACAGTATAGTTACTAAGGATCATCACACAAAGTAGAAACTCCACTGCTACCTCTGTGGTACATAAATCCTTATACAAATGAAAGATGTCCATCATGATCAGACATGGAAAGAGAAAAATAAAATAGTTATAAGAAGAAATAGCTGACCATTGAAAGAGTAACTCTGAACTGTTTTAGGGAGTGTAAATATGCAACCAGAGGATTTGGCAGAGACAACTCTGTTGACATACATGGGAACAGTGCTCATGACAGAAAGGATGGAGACATCACTGAAGAAATGATGATAACAAAAATAAACACAATTCCCCACTTACCAAAACAACAACAACAACAACAACAACAACAACAACAACAACAACATCTTCAACAACAAAAACAAAACTCTAGGCAGACCTTAGAGCGTAGGAGTCACAAAGTATAACACAAGGGAAACTGGCACGTTTGTTCTAATTTATAAAAAATGAATGAAAGATCCTTTTTCAAACTCATTTTGCTTTTTACATAAAAGATCTTTTAGGTATTTCTAATAAGGTTACTAGATAAATATGTTTTTTCAATTTTTTTCTATATATTTAGAATGGACAGTTTTTATTGTCTAGACAAATAAGCCTGCCTGTGCCTCAGGCAGGCTTAAGACTGAGTCTGATGTGAGCTGACTTCTGGGAAACTGGCCCATGCTTTATCATGTATTGGTGCACATCCTTGGACCGGGTGGTAACTGCTTTACAAGACTTAATTGTACCTGGCTGTGCATAAGGGACCTTGTCAAAAACTTGGAGAGTCAGAAAATAAATCTCCCTTGAGAAGGTACAAAGGAGCTTCTCACAGGGTGAAGAATTCTCCTTTTATATTCTTTCTTTCCAATTTTATTTTCCATGGATCAAGAGAAACCCAAAGCTCCCTCTCCTCTGACCCAGAGATGATTATTGACACTCGGTAACTTGATAACAATTGTTTTCCTAAGCTTGGGTAGTTTACCAATCTCTCTTCGTTTAGATATAATAATACCTTTAAATGAGGCAGTGAGCATGTCTAATTTACTTTTGGCATTATCACGGGGCTTTGCTTATAAGAACTCAATAAATATGAAATTTATTGGAATTGTGTGCCTTGAAATTAATTTACTTAACTTGCATTAAACCCAGGGGCTGTTTCATCTATTAATGAATCTGTGTGTGCATTTCCTAATAAGAAGAAATATACCAAGGCCATGCTTAATGAATGGGATGTCATAACCATAACATTTGTTTTATTCAATTTCTGTTCTTTGCCTGTGCTTTCTGAAAATAGCATTTATTGGTGAAATAATCACTCAAACGAGCAGTCCATAAATAAAAATATTTATAGACTTTTTTCTAAAATTATTTTTCTCCAATTATCTGCATGTTTAAAGATTCTTCTACATATCCCTTGGCATTTGTACTACAAATATAAGATTCCATAAAATATGAAATGATATAATATTAGAGTGGGACTTTGTGATCCTCAGTGGGGCATTTTAATTTATTTAGTTTTTAAAATTAAGCAGAACATTTAACTAAATACATAATAATCAAGAATAATCATTTAATATTAAAACTTTCAGACATTTTGGCCCTAATAAATTTTCATGGAAAACCATCTATACAAATTGTCTTAGACAACTTAGCAAATCCTCTGCTCACCTTATCTTAGGTATGAAGTAAGAAGGTATAAACAATGGGCCCTGTGGTTTTCACCGGGGTGAGTCTTAGCTAGGAACCTGTTTCAGATTCCCAGATCTTGAAATGACTGCTGGATGCAGTTCACTCTGCGGAGGCTCCCTTCTCTCCTTTGCGCCACAAAGTAGGTGAAGGCTCCAGGATATTTTGCTTTTATTTTGTACATTGGTGGATATAAGTGTATACTTTAATTTAGAAAAAATCAGCTGTCCTGCCAGGTATGGTGACATATGCCTTTAGTCCTAGTACTTGAGAGGCTGAGACAGGAGGATCATAGGTTGGAAGCCAGCCTCATCAACATAGGGAGATCTGCAGGAACTTAGTGAGATGCTGTTTCAAAATAAAAAATAGAAAGGGCTGGGAGTATAGTTCAGAGGTAGATGCCCCTAGGTTTAATCCCTAGTACAAAAAAAAAAATCAGCTGTCCTATTTTTATCATAGGATGTACACTCATTTGCTTTGTGTGGGTGAGTGAGCAGATCGATACCTGATCAGATCCTTTGACCTATTCCTGAACTTCACCAACCCTCAGATTTCTTCAGATTAGTACTGGGAATAGTAGAGATATGTGTCTTTAAATTAGCTTTTACTTATACATTATGTAAATAGATCCTAGAAGATTAATAAATTGTCTCCAGGCAACCAGTATAGGTATTTCAAAGCAATATGATCCAAGCCAGTATTTTTCCCACTTTCAAATCATGGACATATAATTTTTGAATCTACATACTTGGAGGTATTTTTTAAGTTTACGACACAGGATAGGTGCCAGTTCTGTTTCTAATAATTATGTTGGTTTTTTACTATCTTCAAGGATCCTGTAAGTTTGAAATGTCCGAAAGTTTTCATATTAAAAAGGTTGTTGTTCATTGTTTTTCCTTTAACTACGTTACCAAAATCATCACATAACTTCCTTAAGCAGAGTAGCACCATCTGATGATCATAAAGTACGACTTCCTTACATGACAAACTTCTTGGGATCTAAACACACAAATCTACTATATATTTAAGTGAAGAGCAAAGGAAAAGAAATGAAGAGACTAAGAGAAATCTAAAATTGAGAAAATATTTGCTAGGTGATTTGCAGGAATCATACATTTTCTCTAAGCTAAATTTAATTGTCTTCTTTCTAAAATCTGCATGTCAATAAGCAGAAAAGGTATGTAACTTACTCAAAATTGCATCAATAATGGAATCAGTGTGCACGTTAATACATACATATCTGTTCAGCTTAAATCCCACCACTTCCCTGTACTACACTTACCCTCTGTTTGTTATTGAGAGAAAACACAAAAATAAATATGTTATTAAGATCGGGGATAAACACAATCAAGACTAAACTAGATATGAAAGATAGAACTGATCAAAACAAGGATGATTTTTTGTGATTGCTTGTTTTGTTTTCCTTTTCAACAGTGCCATCTTATTTAGATCATGCATAAATTAAAGTACTTTTCTCAAGTGAAAATCGATTTTCCTCTGAAAATGAGTATTCTCTGGCATAGAATGTACAGGTCCATTTCAAAGAAATTCAGTATTCTAATTCTGTGTAAGTTTAAGAGTGAAATTGTAAGTCCTTGATAAACAATTCCATAAAAAAATAAGGTAAATGATTACTGCTTTCCTGCCTCACGGGTTTATTGTCAGGGACCACTGGAAAGAATCTAAAATGGTGAATGGATAAAAGGAATGGTGTTTAATGTTACTCCAGCACCATTAGACCATGCATCCCCTCCAAAAAAGGGGAAGGGTATTTTTGTTTTTTAATTTATTCAAGATGATGCTTAACCTACAGAAAACGACCAAGATAGTGCTTAATGGATCTTCAAGGCAGGGCTTATAAAAACAGTGTAAGTTAAAGCAGAGCACTACACCCAGAACCCTATTCATCTAAGCTCCTTGCCACTATCTTTGGAGGCGGTTCTTATTCCATGAAATATGCGTGGCGAGACTGCCTGAAAACACCCAGCTTTAACATTGATGTTTAAGCACCAGCCAAAAGCACAAACGTGTAGTAATTGGCTCACAAAACGGAGGGAAGAGCAAGGGCTCCCGAGTGCAATAAAACACGACCGCAAAGCCTATGAATCCCCTAGCCAGCAAACAGGAGACCCGCCAAGGTGTCTTTTTGCATCTGGCCTCCTGGCTGTGGTGCAAGATTCCAGGTGCAGAGCGAACATCGGTAGCATCACGGATTAAGTTCTGAGGTTTGCAGGAGCTGAAATGACGGGCAAGAGTTGAAGCAAAGATTAGGCCAATGCCACACTAAATTCTGTTGGGATGGCATTAAAACGTAGGAATTCCTGAAACCACAAAAGTGAAGAAATTTCGAGAGAAGTGTCCTCAAGCCAACTCCAGCCCAAATCTTTCTGCTTAGCTTGTTATGTAATATGGCCAATTTCTCTGTCCCTGATTTTGCTGAACTGCAAGAGCAAGAGAGGTGAAGCTCATGCAGGGGCTTTGATCTTTTTGTAATTTGTCTGATGGAAGACAAAACTCACAAATAGTTCGGTGTGGTTAGGTTACCCTGGAGCTAAGGAGAGATGGCTGTCATGAAGCTAAATGTCGGAAGTTGACAACTAACCCTACTCTTTGCAGACATGGGAAAAGATGGGATCATCCTAGGAAAGGCAGGTCACTTTTGGGAGTGAATACTCAGTTTTCACATATAACACAGTTTAAGGAAGTGTTAATATAAAATAAATGGTATTACTCAATGAGAGCTGAAGACAATAAAAACTAGCATTTTCAATCATTAGAGCCTTCAAATTTCTGAAAAACATTTTTTTTTTTTTTTTTTTTTTTTTTTTTTGCGGTACTGGGGATGGAACCCAGCATCATTCCACCTCTGAGCTGCAACCCCAGCCCTATTTTTTATTCTTTATTTTGAAACAGAGTCTCACTGAGTTGCAAAGGGCCTCACTAAGTAGCTGAGGCTTTCCCAAACCCAGATCCTCCTGTCTCAGCCTTCCAAGTACTGGGATTACAAGCATATGCTACCATGCTTGTTTTTGTTTATTACATAAAATGTTCCTAAATACCTACTGGATTGTCATGATTCCAAAAGCAAATGTCTGCTTCTTCAGAGAGAATATATTGAAAACATCTCAGAAATTAAGGAAAGAAACTTTTCTCTAAATTCTTCATTTAAAAAAAAATATTAATGTCTTTTCTTTAGGAATACCTGAATAGCAGGGCATGATGGCGCACACTTGTAATCCCCGCGCTTGGGAGGCGGAGACAGGAGGATCCCGCAGGTTCGAAGCCAGCAGTGCTGGCTTAAGAGACCCTGTTTCCAAATAAAAAAGTATAAAATTAGGTCTTGAAGTGTAGCCCGGAGGTAGAAGGGCTTCCAGAAACCCCAGTACCACCTAAATACAAAAAACAAAAAACAAAAAACCGGAATATCTGAATAAATGTGCAAAAAATTATGCTCAATGCTAACATGACATAAAATGACGTACAAACGTTCCAGAAAACACATTCCTGTATAGCAATATAATAACAATTAAGAATTAAGTGACCTAAAATTTAAGTGAATTAAGAAACTTTGGATCATTTTTTGTATAAGGATTTAAATGAAGGTCCAACTAAATCTATTTTATTTATTTAATTATTTATGTAATTTTTTTGCATGCAGCTATCTAGTTCTCCCAGAAACAGTTGGTGAAAAAAATATTCTGTTTCCCATTGAGTTGTCTTGGAACCCCTGTTGAAAATCAATTTACTGAAAATATAGCTTTTTCATATTTATTTATTTATTTATTTATTTATTTATTTATTTTTTGGTGGTGATACTGGGGTTCCTGGAAGCCCTTCTACCTCTGGGCTACACTCCCAGACCTATTTTATTCTTTTTTAAAAATTTTTGGAAACAGAGTCTCTTAAGCCAGCGCGGCTGGCTTTGAACCTGCGCGATCCTCCTGTCTCTGCCTCCCAAGCATGGGGATTACAAGAGTGCGCCACCACGCCCAGCTAGCTTTTTATTTGGGTTCTCAATTTTATTCCATAAATCTGCATTTTAATCAAATAGCGGTCCTTATTATCTTGATTGTTACAGCACTGTAGTAAATTTTTAAAGGGGAAGTGAATTCTCCAAACTGATTCCTTTTTTTCTAGGATCACTTTAGCTGTTCTTAATTGCTTCCATGTCCGTATGGATTTCAGAGATAGCATAAAAATGTCTGTAAAATTCTCAGCTGTGACTTAAATATTTATACAGATTATGTTAATTTTATAAATCAATTTGGTTTTTGCATCATAAATATGTCTTTCCAGTTACTAGATCCTGTGTGTGTCTGTATGTCTGTGTGTGTAATATTTAGGATTGAACCGAGGGGTGTTCTATCTCTGAGTTACACACCAGTTCTATTCTTTCCTTTTATTTTGAGACAGGGTTTTGCTAATTTGCTGACGATTACCTTGAACCTGAAATGCTCTTGTCTCAGCGTCCCAAGGTTTCATGATCCACCATGCTCACCTGTGGTCTTCTTTGGTTTACTTCTGCTGATGTTTACTTCTATGTACAAATTTGAACCTACTTTGTTAAGTTTATTCTCAAATATTTAATTATGTTTAACTTGATTTTAGTAAAATCAAATTGTTTTCTTAAGTTCCTGTTCAAGTTGTTCAATGCTAATGAGTAAGTTACACAACTAAGTTTTGTATATGGATCGTGTATACTGCAGCCTTGCAAAACTAATCTATTCAATTATGTCTAAGAGTATTACTTTTAACAGTAATTTTGTGTATTCACTAGGATTTTCTATATATAAAATAGTGTTATTGAGCCAGGCATGGTGGTGTACACTTGAAATCCAAGAACTTAGGAAGCAGAGACAGGAGGATCCCAGGTTTGTGGCCAGCTGCAGCAATTTAGTGAGGCCCTTTGAAACTTAGTAAGACCCAGTTTCAAAATAAAATATAAAATTGGGCTGGGAGTATAACTCAGAAGTGAAATGCCCCTGGGTTCAATCCCTAGTGCCAAAATAAATAAAGAATAAACAAACAAACAGATAACACCACGTCATATGCAAAATAATACCAAAAATAATTTTACTGCTCCTATTAAAACATGGACATCTTTTATCACTTTTGGCCTAATTGCTACCTCAGTTGACATAAAATGGGTGGTGATATCTTTTACTTTCTTGAGCCAATTAGCAACCCAACCCTTGATAATTGCCTTCTTTTGTGGGTTGGGACAGACCTCCAATGTTCCAGCAGTGTGCATCTCTGCCTGGACTTCACCTTCTTGGGTGCAGAGCCTCAAGTCAGCTGACATGTCTCAAGTTCAGAGAGATTTAGGTTTTTAGATTTAAGGTCTTCCAGAACCTGCATGCAACAATGGATTTGTGACTATTTTTCTCCAGTCTCAGAACTATGTTACAACTATGCAAAGCCCTTTGTGAATATCACATTTCTCTGGCTTTACCTTTAAGCTTTTTGGTCAGCCTTTTGGCCTTCCCAGCTGATTTTACCATCCACATAGTTGCAAAACTGTGCAATTTTATGCAATCATCACTGATTGTCTTTAACCAACTCTCTGAAGATAGAAATGGTTGCACTAGGCAAACACCAAGACACATATTAGCCCTACTGCCTCATTCAGTATTCTCACTGCTATAATTTAAAAGACCTGACCATAGCACTTGGAGCAAGAAAATTTATTTGATATATATATATTTTTTTTAATTCTAAGTTCAGTCCATGTGAAGCCAGCTTTTGAATCTCTGGGCATAGCAGTGGGAAGAAAAGGGAGGGAGAGTACAAGGGCTTCTACCATCACAAAAGGAAGGAGTATAGAGAGTAGACAGGGGAGAAGGAGTCACATATAATCCCCAGGGCTATCCTGCTGGGGACCCAACTATTTTATCCAAACTCTAAGAGTCCTGGCCACCAACCAGATAAATCCTTAACATGTCAATCGTGAGCTTAATACATGAGCTCTTCAGGGGGCTTTCTATATCTAAACATGACACCTACAAATAACATTAGCATAGGTAAATTCCATGTTGGCTTAATAGTGACAATTCTTTACAGATGTGGCTTAGAGAAATTTCTTTTTAAAATTTTTTTATTACTGCATTGTAGTCACACATCTTAGTGGAAATGGAATACACTATAGTATAGGCAGACATGCACACATCACCCAATACCAGTACTACCTACCCCTCCAATTTCTTTTAGTTTTCTGATTTTGCATCTACTACAATTAGAAGGTTGTTGGCTTTCAAAGTTACTTAAAGAGGTAAAGAGAAGGAACTGGCCTTGGGGAGAAAAAGAATACAAGAATAACACTTTGCTCTAAGGTCCAGCCACTTTCATTAAATAGAAACTCAACAGACTACAGTGAGTCTTTGTTAACTGACACAGTTCTGAAGGTTAATTTTGATGATGCTTGCTAGTATTTTCATTGCTTGTATGGGACAGTCGGCTGTGCTCACTACTTCATTCTGAAAGCATTACTTGTCTATATCATTTTCAAGATAAACGTGCATCACAACCTAATTAGCTTCATTTTTAAGATGTTAAAGTATAGAGAGGGCATGATGATAGGACTCTTCACAGAATGTTTAATGCTTGAAAGCAAAGAGAGAGAGAGAGAGAGAGAGAGAGAGAGAGAGAGAGAGAGAGAGAGAGAAGGGTAGATATGCAATATAGATGATGTTGAGCGGTTACTTGGAGAAGGTGACTATTAATAAATGATGTAAATTTTTCTAAAGGTTTTGATAGGCAGTACGCATAATTGCAATGTAAGAAATTATATGAGCAATCCAAATAGATGTGCTACGGTGTGATATAAATAAAAGTGACTTTACCTGAGGGTGGTGCTGCACACCTGCAATCTCAGTAACTTATCAAGACCCTCAGCAGTTGAGCAAGACCCTGTTTCAAAATAAATATGTATAAATATATACACATATTATATATATATATGTTTATAAATAAATATATATGTATGTTTATGTATACACATATATATAAATGTTTGTAAATAAAATTATACACATATATACATGTATATCCATACATATATTTGTATATATGGCTGGGACTATTGATCAGAGGCAGAATGCCTCTTGGTTCAATTCCAAGAACTACAGAAAAGAGAGAGAAATACAGGTGAAAACAACTATATAGTCAAATCGATTATTTTTATTTTGCTACATGCATTTTTTCATCCAGTGTAAAATTTTATTTCTCTATGTGTTGTGCTGGGAAATAATCTCAGCATTACTGGGTATCTTTGGATAATCATTCAGGTTGTCATAGAGCCTGAAGGAAAGTCCAAGATGTCTGGTTTCCGGTTTGAGGCTTATGTTATGATAACATCTTCCACTTAAAATTTACAGGATCCACGGGCATTGAACACACTGCTGTAAAGAAAGACTGAGAAGTAGGTTTTAATCTTTTTGTTTAGAATCTAAAATTCAAATCAATCTCTATACTAGGATTCCTAATTATCCTAGAAAAATAATAGCCTACCTCTTCATTCTAAAATAACTAAAAGCTAATTGGGGGTACAGAAGTTAAGTCATTAAATATATAAATTAAGACATAAAATGTAATAAACTAACATGCCTAAGTATTTGTAACAGAGTAGTATGGTACAATATAGGTGGAAACTCAAAAGGAAAGTAATCCAGAAGGGCCAGGGAAGTCAGGATGTCTTCTTTCTAAACTCAATAAAACACAGCCAGAACTATCAAGGTTAAAAGTGATTTTAACTGAAAGATACCCAGACCATTTAAAAAATAAATGCTAGTTAAACTCTAAGGTCATAAAAATACATTATTGTTAGTGCTTATATTATTGTTAGTGTGTGTGTGTGTGTGTGTGTGTGTGTGTGTGTGTGTTTCTTATTACAGGAAGAACACTGCATTCATTGGATAACTCTCCACTATGCTTTGTTAGAAACTGCAAAGTAGGAACACAGTCCCTTGAGCGGTGCTCCTGGAAGGAGAGTGTATTTAACTGCCTAATTTGTGCCTGGCTTTAATCACTTTTGTTAACAAAATTATTTATTTTAGGGTACTTGGAATTGAACCCAAGATCCTCATCCTCCTCCTTCTCCTCTTCCTTATACTTCTTTTTCTTCCTCTCCTCCTCGTCATTATTGATATTAGTATTAGTATTGTAATGAAACAGGGTACTACTACGTTGCTGAGTCTCCTTATGTTGCTGAGAATGTCCATGAACCTGTGGTCCTCCTGCCTCAGCCTCCCAAGTGAGGAATTATATGTAGAAGTGTTGCTCGGCTTTTTACCCACTGTTGTCTACATGCTAATCTATCCCACCCAGTGGCACAGAGGTCCCCACATGGGTGACTTCTCCAGCTCGCCAGTAACATCTGGAACTCCTTTACTCCACTTGAAGTCCCACGGCACAATAAAGAAAGATATGTTAGCGAGAAAACGAGTGTTAAGGCAAACACACAACAGCGTAAGTGCTCTCACGTGTCTCAGGCACACTCTGCTGTTGCTATAAAGCTAGTGAAATTCAATAGATAAACTTAAATTCTGCTAGAAATTGCTACTTAGTCTAAAACGCTTCTTTTTTAAACACACAAAATTGATCCTGCAATGACACATTTCATAGAATGGAAAATAAAATTGATTCCTACAGATCTTTCAAAACACAGTAAAAGTAAAGTGCTTCAGTGCTTTTAGGTTATGATGTCTGCATATATTGGTCTTTCTAACGAACTATAAGTGAATATCAAAATTAGAACTAGCCAAAATTTGTTGCTATTAATGATAAACTCCAACATCATATTTACTAACTCACAAGTTCCTATTTCGTCAGCGATCAGAACTTAGGTTAGGGATCTTTCGGAGCAGAAGAATGCTTTACCTGGCACACAGGAGGCTCTGGCTTCAAAGCCAGGCACTGAGGGAAAAGAAAAAAAAAACAAGCAAAAAAACTTTCTTAAATTTTTTTTCTGAAATTTTTTTTCAATTTAATGAATTAAAGGTAATATGAGCAAGATTTTTTGTAGTTTTGATTTTATTTTTTCTCGCTATCTTTCCTTGATTTGATTATATTGTTAGTGTTTTAGTTTAGCACAGACACTCACTACTCATGTTGTCACAGCTAACTGCTCAGGAAGAAAGAAAAATCTCTATTAGTCAATATATAGCTTAAGATATGATAGAGACAAAGCAAAGAAATGTCTTCAATATTTCTACAAATGATCCTCATGTACAGGGTTGTGATCTTGGAATCACAAATGTTTTATGCCTTCTCTATCTTGATCTGAGAAATTTTCAAATTCCCACATTCAGAGATATCCCTCACATCTCTGCATTTTTACAAAGCAGCCTTTACAGATGTTTAACTTGTAGAAAGAGATAGTGAATCTTTTAATTCTTATGTTCTATATCAAGCACCAACCTTTTTATGGAGTGATTGACCCTTGAAACCTGATTGCTAGGAAAAGGCGTGGCGTGTGTCGGAGGTGTGTCAGCCTCACAGGTGGAAAAGCAATTTCAATGTGGGACAGTTCATTTTTCACAAGGAAAGAACAAAGGAAGGAAGAAAGTAAGATAAAGGGAAGAGAGAGAAGGAAGGAAGGAAGGAAGGAAGGAAGGAAGGAAGGAAGGAAGGAAGGAAGGTGGGTGAAATGAGGAAGAGAGAAAGAAAGAAGGAAGGAAGAAAGGAAGGAAGGAAAGAGATAAAAGGAAGGGAGAGAAAGAAGAAAGGAATAGACAAGATGCAAAGAAAGAAGAGAGAAGGAAGAAAGACAGGAAGGAGGAAGGGAAGAAAAGAGGAAGGAAAGAAAAGGGAAGGAAGAAAGGAGAGAGAGAGGAAAGAAATAGGGAGGGAGAGGAAAGAAAAAAGAAATCCAAATTTTCAATTTATTTGGAACTTTTTTTTCCCAACATCCACAATCTCTTCCCATCTTGTGGCTTTGGCTCTTCTGGTCTACTTCAATGTATATCCTGACCTATAGCAGGTCAGGAGCAAAACTCAGTTCATACTACACTGCCTAAGGGATGGCTCATCTCCTTTTTGGAGACTGCCCTTTGCTATGTGTAAAGAAAAGTCCCCCTGTCCAATCTGAGAGACTGAGGCAGCTGCCTGAACAGCACATACATACCCATATACACACATACACACACACACACCATAGAAACACAACTCAAATACCAAGTCTTTCAGTGTAAACAGTTATCATTTTTATTTTAAAATGATTCTTTAGGCTATTAATCTTTTGTGTATCCATTTAATACAAATGTGGTAAAGAAAAAAATAGGTGCCACATTCCCTGATATCAAACCGCCACTCTGCTTTCCTCTTTGTTTGAACTTTATATTACATAAACTTTCTGTATCTCAATATATAACACCTAAGCTGTTGATGGAGACCAAATTAATAATTCATCGAAACAATGAAATATCAGTGTCTTATTACAACACTCATTAACTTTCCCATAAATTGCATAAAATAATGATCAAGTCATTTTTAAATTAAACATTATCTATGCAAAACACAGTATTCATGCACACCCACTACATTAATTTATGTATGTACATTCCATATTTAGTGTGAGCTGGAGGCAGAGATAATTTTACTATTTCCCATAAATTTTTTTAATCTGACTGTGAAAATGCACAGTCATGTTTTTCTCTTCTTTTTGTATTTTTCAAGATGAATTAGAGACAAAAATACTTATTTTAAATCTGACTTCTCTCTTCAGTAATTCAGTGATTTAGATTCTTGTTAGTCTTGTACCTTAATCATCTCTGATTACTTTCCCTACAAATATAGTCTTACTATTGTTGGCTGCAGAAACTGGGACAGCTGTGGCCAACTCACTTGTCAACACAATTTTAAGCTAAGTTTATATTTCAAATGTTTAATTGCTTATGATGCTAGAAGGTGCCAAAAGAACACTATTGGTTTCCAGATTGCAGAGTGGAGGTGACAAATTTGGTGTCTGAAAAATAATCATCTGACTCCAAATTATGTAAATGTAATAGGGAAACTGTAACAGAAAATAAGGGTTTTTAAATATCATTATATTTATAATCTTCACTGTAGCTTCAAAGCAAATTTAAAATAAGGCTTTATGAATGTACTACACTAATGTGCCCAGATCTTTATCAACTTCAAGATTTTAATGTTTATTGAGAGTTCTAGATTGTTATATTGTAATTAGTTTGACAATTATACACTAGATGTTACACATGGTTTCATGGAAATAGGTGTATCTATCTCAATGACTCCAGTCGCCATTTCACCTGATATAATAGTCACCGTTTAAAAGAACTGTTATTACAAATGTGAATTTTAAACATTATTTAAACATGAAATCATATGTAAGAAACGTCTAGGGTATATGTTAAATACATATTGTGACATGTAAATTTATTGGTACTTTATAGAAAGTAAAAGACCTGCCAGGAATTGATGATTTTTTTTTCTTGTAAGTTATATAACAGAACTCACATCTGGTGATGATTTACTAATGTCATAATATAAACATAGGGAATAAACCACCATTAAATGGACTAAACTTTTTTCATTCATCATTTTGTTAGTCTTTATAATAATTATTCGACTGTATTCTACTGCTGTCTCCATATTAAAGATGAAAAAAAATCAAAATGTAGTAACTTTCTGAAGACACCCACACATACACACGCCCGCGCGCGCGCGCGCACACACACACACACACACACACACACACACACACACAATTTCTATTTTGGACAAAATGCTTTTCAAAGTAATTTAAAGTTTGCTCTGAAAATATCTAAAAACACTATATAAATTGTGTTATCAACCTTTTAAAAACAAAGATACTCTCACAACAAAGGCTTTAAAAATCTTTGGGCCAAAACCAAAATGACATTTGTAATCAGTTTAATATATACACAGATATTGTAAGAGGAAAAACTGGGCTTGAAGTACCCAAATATGAGTAAACTAGGACCTTAAATTTTTGTGCAAAATTGGTACAGTGATCTAAACTTAACTCTCATGTATGGCTTAAATACTTCCTTGTAAATGTAAAACCTAAAAAGTGCTAACACATCCAAAAGTGGTGGCTTTAAAATAGTTTTAAAATTATTTTCCTTGTGCTGGGCGTGGTGGCGCACGCTCGTAATCCCCGCGCTTGGGAGGCGGAGACAGGAGGATCGCCCAGGTTCAAAGCCAGCCTCGCTGGCTTAAGAGACCCTGTTTCCAAATAAAAATATATAAAATAGGTCTGGGAGTGTAGCCCAGAGGTATATATATATATATATATTTTTTTTTTCCCTTGTAAAACAAAACTAGTCAAATAAAGTCAAAGCTTATTTGTCACAAACACATACATAGACACATCATATATATATATATATATATATATATATATATATATATATATATATATACACAAAGATGCACAGAGTCATTATATGTATTGTTCAAAAACTCTATACAATAACTACTATATTTATTTTTTAGACATTAGCACATACTAAGTTAAAATGGTGCGCTAATGAGCATTGCTTTTTTAGTATAATGCCACACCTGGAAAAAAAAAAGAAAAAAGAACAAAAGAAAGAAAAAAATTCAATTAATCCTATTCATTGGCAGTATCTTCTTTTCTCTCCATGGTCCTAACTTTTCCCATTTTGCTGACTTGAGATCTCGCTTCTTTCACTGAGATAAAAATGAAACTCAAGAAAGAGAAATGTCCACAGACTTCTGCTGCCCAATGTTTTCAGTGGGTATTTTACACCTCACCTTGTGTCTATGTATCCTAACGTCTTCCAACAACTACTGATAATTATGTAACCTCGTGTACAAGCTTACATAATAAAGGGAACTCATTTCTCCTAATCTCTTAACACGTTTTTACCCCCAACACTGTTTCTCTGACAATGTTGTTTGTCGCACCACTAATGTCTTGTTTCTTGTGCTGGTCCTCTAATACCAGAGGACATATTGTATCATTATGATTGCAAGTATAATATCATGTTCCATTTTGTTTTTTAGTCACCATCTCAGCTCTCCATTCATTTTTACAGTAATTAATTCAAGCATTTTCATTAAGGTCCAAATCATTTCTTGTAGTTATTTTCCTTCCAGCCAACTTTTACCTTTTCATGAAAAACCAATAAACACCAAATTGTTAAATCAAGCAGACAAGTTCAAAATCAACTTTTTGGATTGGAGAAGACACGTAAATACATCTTTCCTCTTTGAAATATTTTTATTAATATTGAAGTTATTTATTTCTATGAAGCAGACTGCCTAAAACTCAGGGGCTTAAAACACCAAATAAATATTTTTAAAGACATTTTGGATTCATTAGGTGGTAATTCTACTGGTTTAGTTGGGGCCACCCATGAGGATGAATTAAGCGAATACAGTCTCTGTGGGATGAATTTAGCTAGTACAATAGCTTAGCTCTGGTGGCTGAGCTCTGGTCTCTTCCCCATGGTCTTGTGCTATGTCTTGCTGGGGCAGCCCCACAAACAGGCACCTTAGGGGAACAGTATAACAGGAAGCATTTAAAGACCACAAGGATATGTTAACAAATATTTTAACCTCTAGGACTAAAAGTAAGACATCATAAATTCTCCCAATTTCTATTAGTCAATCCAAGTTACAAATCCAATTCAGATACAGGTAGGAAGAGGGATAAAATAATAAAATCTACATAGAGATGAGGAACATGAGTAGGCCTTTCAGTGAAGGAGCTTGCAGGTATTCCATCTTCTATAGGAAAGGGAAACCTGGGATTATTAAGCTGCTGGAAGAATAAAAAAAAAAACATACAAACGAATAAATAAGAAATTGAATAAGTAAATATATAAATAAATAAACAAATAAGCCAGCCACCTGGAGGAGCAAGACCATTCAAGGAGATGAGATATTTAATATGCAGTTTCCAAAAAGTAAAGACAGTTTGTTGTAAGTAAAGACTCTAAAGTAATAATAATAAGTATGAATTAAAAAAATATATATCAGACTAAAAAATTTCAAGATTTCTTTTTTTTATCTTTTATTGGTGCATTATAGTCATACGTACATACAAGATGTTGGAGGCACACATGCACACATCACTCATTTACCCCTTACCCAATTCCCATCCCATTCCCTCCCTTCTCCCTTCTAAGATCTATCTTAATTAAAGCCAATGGGAAGGATTTGTTGAAGAGATAAATATATAAGACACATGATGGGTTGGTTTCAATGAATAGGGAGGGGATATATCCAAATATGAGGGCGATTTTGAGTATATATGTAATAAACAGTAAAGATAATTAAAATACTATCAGAAAAAATTACCACATTTGAGAGTTGTCATTTAATAGTGGTTAAATGACCAAGTGGTCTGTAGAGCTGAATCCTTTGGTTCCAATCCAACTGTCTCCTTTTCAAGCTGTGCAACTTTGAATATTACAATTTTTATCTGTATGCTGGATATAACAATCAACCTCATAGAAATCTTGTGAAGATTAAAGGAGTGTGTGTGTGTGTGTGTGTGTGTGTGTGTGTGTGTGTGTGTGTGTCTGCCAAAGGTTCCTGGAAAAAGCTAACATTTTTTAGAAAGATAGTAAGCAAAATGTGAGTTTTTAATAATGGGATAAACTGGAATGTGTGTGTTTGCGTGTGTGTGTTTGTGTAAGAGAGAGAGAGAGAGAGAGAGAGAGAGAGAGAGAGAGAGAGAGAGAGAGAATAATGATGAAGGTCAGTAAGTTTGGTAATAAAACAAAGTTAAATTTAAATTCTCTACTAGAAAGTAAATAAAAGATAATACTTGAAAATCAACAAGTTATTATGTGTGTCATTTATCAAAAGTATTAGCTAAAAGAGATGAAAGTATTTGCTTCTGCAAAGAGTTAAATGGTGAGGACCTGAAATTATTTTAATAACCAGCTTTGCAGAACTAATAGTCTCTTTAAACTCACTCATGTATTACTTTGATAAAAGTTAAACTAAATTTAAAAATTAATAGTGTCCATGAATATACACATAAATTCGCAGGTTCACTAACAGTATTATGGCATTATATAGTGTTTTATTTTTTTTCCTGCCTGTAAGGTTTAATTTCTGCTGTATCTTTCTTGTTTTATTTTTTATTTTTTTTCCATCGGTAAGCCTGAGTCAACTCATATTCTTGTCTAGGAACCAATACTGAGCTACTGGTACAGGTTCAACCACTTCATCATTTGCCTCCACTGTGCTAAAAGCATCCCTCCCAGTTAAGCTACCCCAACCATCAGTTATGTGCCTTCCTTCATTTTGAGGATGGATGCTTATGGTAGGGACTCTTTCTTAATTACTTCTATATTTAAACATGTAGCATAGTGAGCAACAGAAAATTGGTGGTCGTCTGAACTTAAGTAAATGATTCTCTTGAATGGAGGAAAAGCTTAGAGTTGGAGAGTGTACCACCAAGAGTGTACCAAGCCTATTTCCTGCTTGTTCCTTACAGTGGAGGTGTCATCTGCTCAGGCTGTTGTATCAAAATAACACAGATAGAGTGGCTTAAACAATAAACATATCACTAGAATTCCATGGACCAAGTTCAAGATCAAGGTGCTGATTGACTGGTTCTCAAATGGGGCTTTCTGTCTTGGAGGCAGCGACCTCTTCCTAAGGGTTCACATGGCCTTTCTTTCCTGTAATGCATGAAGACAGTGATGTCTGTTTTTCTTTTCTTATAAGGATGCTAACTCAGCATGAGAACCCAATCCTCAAGACAACTTCAAACATCATTTTTTTCTCAAATGCCCTACCTCCAAACACCATCACGTGGAAAGCTGGGGAAGCTCCTACCTATTATTATTTTGTGGGGAGGGAGGACAAAATGAACCATTCTTTAACAATGGAAGAATTTAGCTACTGATTTAAGAGTTTAAATGTTATGGATTAGTTATAGGTATCATTTTGTCCAACCAGTATGACAGTTCCTACTGATAACCATAGAATTTCTGAAAAATATTCTACCTTTTTCTGATAAGTAGAGCTATTCTTCTCACTCCCACCTGTCTTTACAAGTATGTACACAAACTCTTACACACACACACACACACACACACACACATGTACTTGATTACCATTACAATAAATTTTAACATGTTAGTAAATCAAGACTGATGTTCATGGTCAGGGCACGAGATTACGCTAGTTGAATGGTTCTTAGATGCCAATATAACTAATTATCATCCAATCCTTTGGAATCTGAGAACTAAAACTGAAGAAGGAAATCAGGTTTCTCTATAACTGCCTGAAGTTATATAACGTAAAATTCAGGAGTTTCAATCATTCATGTCCTGTATTGTCTGAGCTAAAGAAGGGAGGGAAGTATATCATCAGAGAGGAAGTAAGAACAAAGTGGAGACCTAAAGCAGAGAAATTTGAGCACATCATGGTCCTGACTTTTTGTCTCCATTTATTCCTAGAACTGCATTATCATACTGAGATCCTTCACATATCCTGTGATTATTATTTTTGTGTGTGTGGTACTGGGGTTCCTGGAAACCCTTCTACCTGGCTACACTCTCAGAACTATTTTATATTTTTATTAGGAAACAGGGTCTCTTAAGCCAGCAGGGCTGCCTTCAAACCAGAGTGATCCTCCTGTCTCCGCCTCCCAAGCACTGGGATTACAAGAGTGCACCACCATACCCAGCCAATTTTTAATTTAAGCTATTTGAAGTTTGATCCATGCTTTTTGTACCTAAAGACTACTGAGGAACACAAGTGTGCTAAAGAAAATATTACATAGAGCAGCTGGAGAAAGCACCATCCGGTGAACTGGATCAGAGATAAGAGATTGGGGAACTAACTCTTTAATAAATTGCATGATGAGTCTGATCATTGCATACCATCCTCTGTTCTTTTAATCCTCTTCTCTGAAACTTCATTAGGATGTATTATAAATTTACTAACCTTCTCTAAGTTTTATTAGGAGCAAATATAGATGGAATTGCCCTAATATTTATATTGATTGGCAAAAGAAAGACTTGGATGAGACACTGAAAGGGACTAGAAGTGGTGTTGAATAGCAGAAGACGGTATCAGCCCCTGTGAAGCAATCATTCCTAATAACTCACTGACAGCAGGGGCTTCATAGGGTGGCCGCATGGGGAAGCTTATCCTGAGGGGTATGGTTATTCTGGGGACTGTTCAAAAAATCTGAGGGAAATTTCAAGATAAACACAGTTTTAACATTCTGATCTGTAGGTTTTATAGCTATAAGTGATATGAGTCTTTTAGTCATGATCTAGTTTACTTTATTCTAACAACTATCAGAAAATTATAAAAAATGTGTGCAACGTGTACATTCAGGGAACAGGAGCTGATTGTAATTGAGAAGCAGCAGTAGCAACAATATTGATGATATATACTAAGGCTGTTTTTAAAAACACTGAGAGGAATCAGATTGCTGGTATTAGTTTTCCATTGCTACGAGACAAATTATCACAAACTTGTTGGCATAAAGCAACACTAATGCATTATCTCGCAGTTCCCACGGGTCAGGAATCCAGGGGTGTTTGGAGGAGTCCTTGACTCAGGTTTCACCAGGCTAATAAAGAGGTATGCTAGGGCATCTTTACAGGTGGGAATACAAAATTAAAGATGCAGATGAAAGCCTTTTTAGGAGTGTGTGTGTGTGTGTGTGTGTGTGTGTGTGTGTGGTGTAGGTCTCCTAAAGTTTAATTGAAGGGGAATATAGCTAATGGAGAATTATTTTTCTTAGTCTTTTTCTCCAAGAGGAATTTTTTAAATACAGTAAACATTTTCTGCTTTATATCACCTATTAAATTAGTGAATATACACAAATATTCCTAATATACTCTGATCATATATATATATATATAATAGAAAAATATAGATACCTTCTTTTGTTGTGAGAATCAAAGGCATTAATGCATACAAATCACTTAGAAGTATGTGTAAGATATAAAAGGTCTAGTGTTAACTACTGTAATTTTTATTCATTATAATTATTTTTGTGTCCTCCCTTACCCATTTCAGTATTTTCAGGAATTAGGTCTTCAATAAATTATTGTGAATCAAAAACTGATTTTAAATCAGTAACTGATCAAATAAAAATTTTCTCTAGATCTACTTTATAGAAAGTCAAAGGAAATAACACAATACATATGCAAGCCTGAGGCGATTGTAAGACTCAGAAACTTATTAGGAATCATTGAGTCATAGATATAAAATAAATGAATTTTATTATATGTAAATTATACCTCAGCAGATTGTTAAAAATGACTTAAATGAACCTATTTCCCATGCAGATATAACTCTCAGTATGTACAAACTAAAATATGGGGGAAGAGGCACCCTCCCGTGCAGATTCCAGACAAGAATCAATTTGAGTAGAAGTAACATTAGCAATGCGTGTATTATGCTGACATATATGATTCAATATTTGTTTGAAATTTTAAAACATCTTGTTTTAGCTTTTTAAGTAGTAGAACTAATGGTTGGCAATTCTTACTGATTATTGATTTAAGATTCTTACATTTTAATAAGTAGGTTCTATAAATGTGTGATATTAAGATATACTGTGATCACTTTGCTAAGCTGAAATCATTCAGAGAGGTTTTAAAATAAATTATCATGGAAAGTGTTAAATTTATATGTATAAATTATACCTGTGGAGATGTAGGATTCTATGTGGCAGTAGAAACTACAACTTAGAAATTTACTTTTGAGATTGGAGAACTGTGTTAATGAGCTCAAGTCCACCATTAATTAGTCATATAAGGCTAGAAAAATTGTTAAACATTTTTAGTCCCTTGCATTATCCTACTCTCAGGGACTATAAGATCTAACTCATAGGATTACAATTAAGATTCAATGAGATAAATAATATAAGGCACTTCATAGAGTCATACACAAAATAAGTGCTCAATTAAGATTAGCTATGATAGTAATAGACATTAAAAATGAGTAGGAAAGCCAGGCGTGGTGGCGCACGCTTGTAATCCCCGCACTTGGGAGGTGGAGACAGGAGGATTGCGCTGGTTCGAAACCAGCCGTGCTGGCTTAAGAGACCCTGTTTCCAAAAATAAAAAAAAGTATAAAATAGGTCTGGGAGTGTAGCCCTGGAGGTAGAAGGCCTTCCAGGAACCGCAGTACCACACACACACACAAAAAGAGTAGGACAGATTCAATTTCCAACCCAGTAAAAGGAAAATATATTGTCTTTGAAGTATTATGTCTATATCAGTTCATTAATAATTGAAAACACAAAAGAAATAATCTGAGTATTTGAGAACGTTCCAAATATTGAAAAGATGTGAAAATAAATCCTAGACTTATTACAGAGTTACACTGAATATATCAATTTATATAAAGTTGTTATTCTTCATGAGAGATGAGAAGTCCATTATAGCTATAGCAGTGGTCTAAAAAATGGTATGCTAGAGGGACATGAACTGAATTCACACTCTAATGGAGCTAGAGATTGTTTTGGTTTGAATGTGGTTTGTCCCCAAACGGTTCATGTGTTAAAAGTCTGGTCCTCACTGTGTTGGTCTTGAGATGTGGGCTTTTAAAATGAGAAAGCGAGTGGGAGAGCCGTGGGCCACTGCAAGCTTCACACTCAGAAGGGGATTCTGTCTCCTGGAGTAAGTTCTCACAGAAGTGGGTTACTTTAAGGGTGAGTCCAACTTCCAAATAATTTTCTGGCTTTCTGTTCTACAAGATCTCTTTTGCCCAGTATGCAGGCATGCATTCTCATTGCTATAAATACCGTCTACCAGGAGACCTCTGGGTAGAGGACAATCAATGGGAACACTTGATCTTAGACATAGACATTCAGTCTCCAAAACTGTGAACCAAATGAATTGATTTTCTTCAGAAGCAGATGGTCTCATATATTTCATTAGAGTGTTAAAAACCAGAATAATACAAGAATGATATGAGACGGTGACACATGGTCTGTTTCGTCTTATTTCCATTCTAAACCATTCAGTTGTAATGTACTGCTTACATGTTAAAGGAGGAGCAATTTATATTTTGGTGCTGGTAAAGGAATTTGAAACAGATTAATATTTTGCTTTGATTTGAAAATTAATTTTAGCATGATTCCTTTGACTATTATATATAAGTCATTGTTAAGACAACAGTAATTTCCACAGGACAGCTGCAGGTGCATGTGCAAATGTATACCTATTTCATGGAGATTGAACAAGTTTAAGTCCATTGGGAAAAGTTTTAGATGTTTGCCTTTGTGTAAGAATTACCTACTCCAGATTTTCTATGTAGCGATAAGGTGAAAAAATAGAACTTAATTTATACTCTTTTTTAAAGTCTTTTAAATTCAATTCTTTATTTCTTGATTTTGTTCCTCTGGTGTGTTATTTTTGTTCCAAGAAATACTGTCTCCACTGAGAGAGGAGGAAAGAAAATTTGAGTCAAGTACAAATATATTCTATATTTTGTGGTCAGGGACTTTTCATTTGATGGCCTCTCTTTGGTACTGGTTTTATATCTCAGTATCATGAGACCCAAAAATCACAAATCTCAAGAAAAAAAATGATTTATGTTTTGTTTCCTCTACTCATTGATTCTGCATGCATTCACTGAGTGTTTTTGTTATATGGTCAGGTATCCAGCAAGTTGCTGGAAATAGAAGAATGTAAAATACTCAAAGCCTTTTAGAGGAAAATGAAATAAAAAAAATCATCACATAAATTCATATTTTAACAATTTAAAGTGGGGTCCATACAAGAATGATTTGAATAAGTGGAACTTCAGGCAGGTCATAAAAATTAGGTACAGTCATCAATCAGGAAAAGTAAAGAGAGTGCTCCAGCCAGAAATATCACATGTAGAGACTCTGAGATGTGAAAACTCCCAACACATTCATGCATGGAAAGATGACCTCCTGGGAGGATGGCAGAATCTAATCATTGGAGAAAGCTGAAGTCGGACCTTCATTGTTTCTAGACACTGCACAGGTATAAAAGCAAGTTTAAAGGCTTGTATTACCTACAAAGGGTAATGGAAAGCAATTTGGAGATTTATTTGTTTGATATAACAGCAAGTACTAGATGTGAGTAGCCTTTCAATAACAGCATTATGGATACAGTTCTTTTAAATATCCATTCAGCCATTGTAGGTATAACTATTTTATCTTCATAGCTCATCATTGAAAACTGGTATTTTACTCTCCTATTCATACTTTCTATCCTGGCAGGTCAAAAGAAGAGGGGCAGAGTGGCTAAAGTAGCTCTGAGACTCCCACTTTAACTTCTTAACAGACCGTTCCTTGATAATTCCACTGCCAATGCATTAACCAGGAATGGTGCCTATCTCCAGGGGAGGATGGATATGAGACTAGGTAGCAAATGACAGAATCTGTCAGTCTTTTTCCTGTGTTCACTATTCCTCTTACCAAGGTTGCCACTTTATGTGTAAGGCGATCAATACTTCATTAGTCTAGAATTTGATCTTGGGATCGCATCCCATCCCAACCCAGGATACTGGCAAGATGGAGACTCTGCACTATGTCAAGACCAGAGTCAAAAGAGCATCTTATTGTTTTGAGTCCAAAGCTCAGATCAGATAGTAGAACTCATACTGGTGGCATTATGAAAGAGCCACTGTGGAGGGATGGCAAAAAAACGATGTGGAAAACACCTGCCCTCCATGGTGGTATTCTCTCTGGACCAATGATACACCAGGACCCATACCCAACATTGCTCTATCAGTGTCTCTCTTCTGAAAGCGAAGTGATTTTAGCAACTAGTTTATATACCTTTCTTTTTATACCTCCTCCTGCCTGCATAGACAGCTCAAATGGCATTCAGTTACTCGCCCCCCACATGTCTGTGATTTAATTATAATTCACGCTGTCAGGGAGGGATGCTAAATCACAGGGGTCTGACAGAGAATGCTGGCACAGTAGGAGAATTTTCCATGTTCCTTTATTCCCTGGCTCCAAATGAATATTAATGGCCGTCATTTCTTAAGAATCTTTCTGTAGATGTACTGACCACCAAGAATGGAAGAGAAACAGACCATACACTGCTCCAAAAGGAAAATAATGGCTATAAACTTTCTAAATACCAATTTAAGATGCTCACGTAAAGTTTCATTTGACAAGAGTGTTGCCTTTCCATAAACTAAACACATATTGCCTCCTCTGACAGATCCTTTGGGGACCAGGGCAGTATTAACTCTCTTACCACAAATATAAAGAGGATAAGATTTGTGACACAAAGTAAAAACAGATTGATAAGAAAGTCACTGAAGTAGACACTTTAAAGACCAGTTAACTTCTTTGAAGTGAATTACATAGAATAGAAGATGAGGGAAATAAAAAACACTTCTTCAAAAAGAAAAGAAAACAAAACAAAACAAAACTGTACGGCATACATTGAAACAAATCTTGCTAAGAGAACACACTTTCAGAAGTTAAATGGAACCTTATGTCACATAAATGACATGATTTATCTCACTTTAAAATTAAGATTGTCAGGTGTGGTGGCGCACGCTTGTAATCCCAGTGATTGGGAGGCTGAGACAGGAGGATTGCACGGGTTCGAAGCCAGCCTCAGCTACTTAGTGAGGCTCTCAGCAACTTAGTGAGACCCTGTTTCCAAATAAAATATATAAATTAAAAAAAAAAGGTCTGGGAGTATAGCCCAGAGGTAGAAAGCCTCTGGGTTTCACCCCTAGTACAACCAAAAAAAAAAAAAAATTAAGATTGTTGACTCCAATAGGATACATCTAGTCTATATACCAAGGTTCAATGTATGAATGAGGATTTATTAATGAAGAGATTAATTAGAAACGCATTCATACTAGACAATGGGGGCCAATATGGTAACATCTATTCATTTAGTCACACCTCCCTATGCTAATTCATTGAATCATAGCAATGTACAAAACTTGAGTCACAGTAAGAACCATGAAACACTAATCTATGTGTCCATCAGAACTTTCTCAGTTATTTTCATGTCTGATTCTTTCTTCTTCAGTTTCTATTTATCCTACATTATACATACATTATACAGTGTTCCACATGGTTTCTGACCTGAAGAACCAGTCAATCCTGATTTTATTTTGTGTGGGCTAGACTTAAATGTCTTTTGAACTTAAGAATATTCTCAGATTTCACTTGACATAGCTCTGTTGACAGAGGTTTATTCAATAACTCTACTTTCAGTTATCAGAAGTACGAAGATTTCCCTCCCCCAACCCTCTACCGCCCCAACAGCTACTAAACAGGCTTGCTATTTCTGTGTGCTGAGTTTTCTACTGTGCTGTGACAATGGAAGGAAAATTAAATTTCTTTAGTGGGAGGAATAGTCATTTCTAATTGGGATCAAATTTGACAGCAGTTTTCCCATTAAGCCATCATGTGTATATTATGACTCTGTCTGTAAAAACCCATTAAACAAGCACATCCCGTAATTCAGAAACTTTTCAAGACTGCTTTATTTTTATTTTTTTAATCATCAAAAGTTTCTTAACAGTTTGTCCTGTGTGTCAAGACAAAGATGCATTAAACATTACTCATGTGCAGAAGTGCTGAAATATTTATCACATCTCACTCCTAGAGTCTGACGTAGGCCTTGTCACTAATGTTTATTAATTTGAATTAAGAAAATATATTAAATTTGATTGACACACATTAAAAAGGATGTGTATTCAGTTTTCCTTATCTCATGTGAATTGCATTTTGTGAAGAGAAGCATAAATAGCCTAAATAACTGATACAGGTCTTAGGTTAAATTAGCTTTTTCAAATTAGTAATAACAATAATAAAACAAAACAGATCATGGAATCTTAAAAATAAAAATGTTTATTCTTTAAGTTTAGTACTTATAATCAGAGCTCATTAATTACATATTTTTAAAACAAATATATATTAAATTTTTCAAATAGAAAATATTGAAATATTTGAATTAGTGAAAATTTATCACACTTAATTGATGTGATCCTGAAGTTTATTGAACTGTTTTCAGTAGAGAATAAAATTATTCCCTGCACCCTCTTTGTCATAGTCAATCAGAAGTATCACCTGTATTTTCTACTGAAATGTATATTGAAAATTTATCAGACATGATGTGCTTTTTAATATTATGTTTGTATCTGTTTAAGAATAAACTCATATTTAAATTACATAATATCAGACAAAGCAAATAAAATTTCTACTTGTCATGTTAATAAGCAATATTTTCATACACCCAGTTTATCAATTTCAGATTTTACACAAATGTTCTAGATATAAGATGCCTGACCTGACACATAAACAGGTCAGGTTCTCAGTACACTCTTCCAACTATCTATAGCATAATTCTGTGTACTCTTGACTGTATCCCCGCATGACACACTTGTATTAGAGAAAAGTGTTTCTTTTTGTTGACTTTCTGTGTGAAGTCTGAATAAGTGTTGGTCAGACATATCAAGGAGGGGAGGCCCTGAGGACAGTTAAATGCTGAGATGTGTGGCAGGAAGGCTAATGTTAGTTACTGAGTAGGAAGAGACAAGAAATTGAGTGCAACAAAGCAGGAATCTTGTGTACCTTACCGAGGACTTTGGAATTTACATTTCCAACAGTGCAGAGACACTGAAAACTTTCTAGGAGAGATTTTTATTATATCATTACATTTGGAAATCACCTCTCTGGTAGCAGAATAGAAGGTATATTTGAAGTAGTTGGACTTGGGAGGCACAACAACTGCTCTTCGGCTAACTGATCACTGAACTAGTGGCAGAGGATTGGAATCCTAGTATTTGGGAGCCTGGGACAGTAGGATCACAGCTTTGAGGCTAGCACCGGTAACTTAGCCAGACTCTCAGCAGCCTAGCGTGACCCCATTTCAAAAACACACCAAAAGAGGTTTGGTGGTCTACCTAGGAGATAGAATTTCTCTGAGCTCAATCCCTAATACAGAAAAAACGAAAAGAAGAAGAAAAGAAGAAAGAAAGAAAGAAAGAAAGAAAGAAAGAAAGAAAGAAAGAAAGAAAGAGGAAGGAAGGAAGGAAGGAGAGAAAGAAAAAATTACTATAATGGTTAATATTTTCTCTTATACTAATGAAATAAAATAGTAATAAAATAAAGAATGATCATGGCTTTATATCAGAAACTTCATATTTAAAAGTAGCATACAACTTCATAAAAATATAGTTTCCTTATTTAGAAAATGTAAAAAAAATAGTAGTAAACAGATTACACTGATACAAAGATCTAACAGGAGAACTTCAATAAAACTATCTACCCAAGTATTGCCTGCATTCATTATTTGTTACTTTTTCTAAAATAAAGTAACAGTATTGTTACTGGGGAATGAATGTATACTAAAAGATATTTGTTTTTGTCTTTCATGAGTTTTAATATTGGTGGAAATAACTTGTATACCTTTCATGTATTAGGTGACAAGAGTAGACTAACAATTCTAATTGATTATTTTAACATCAGATATATATGAATTCACCATGTGCTTATTGAGATAAATTCTATTTTTTCCACTTTACTAAATCTTCAAGTTATAGATATATTACATGTCACAGTCAGGTAAAGAAGTCAGGTCTATCTGGGATAAGACAAAATGTGGCATTGATGTCTTGTCTCAAAAATGATGCTATATCAGTAAATTCTGAATGTCAGTGCAGGGAAGAAAATACAGCAATACAGAGTATAACATCCAGAAAAATATATAAAGACTGAATACCACAGACACTCTGTTACTCATTTGATTGTGTTCTTTTAAATTACTGACTATAAATTGCATCTAACAATAAATAAAAACAGCCTAAAGAAGCTTATTTTCTCACTATTATTTATTTATTTATTTATTTATTTATTTATTTATTTATTTATTGTGTTGGGGATGAAACCCAAGGTTTTACAAATGCTAAGCATGTACTTGATCACTAAAGCCACATAAAATTTTAAGATTTCAATTTTATCAAGATATTTTCTAGTTTGTAAAATGTATAAAATGTTTTTTTCACCACTATTTCCCATCTTTCTTTCATCATTAGCAGAACCATTTTCATGATATTTTTGTTTTATATGCTCGCTATGTTCAATCCCCCTTCTCATTCTCTGATTCTGCTATGTAATCATTTTTAATGTCATTCAGAAAACATTAAAAAGATACAAGGAAAAGAATCCAAAGACCTCTAGGATTTTTGTGGGGAGGTGGTATTATGCAGATAAAAGTGCAAACATAATAGAATCCTCAGAAAACTCACAAGCATTGGAAAGTTAGAAAACATCTATTTGCAGTTTGAAATATTTTAAGGTAACAACTTTTTCAGTATCAGTAGCCTAGAATTGTTTATAGAATATGGACTCTGGCATTCCATGTATCCCATTTATGAGATGTGGTGTTTAAAATTATTTACCTGATCTGTTTATCCTCTTCATCAGTAAAATAAAACATCAAAAGAACCAACAGGTTTTAAATTTGATCTCAATATTATTGTGACTATTTTATGAGATAATGTATGTAAATCCTTTAGTCATTGAAGCTCCTTCAATTGAAAATTAAATTCTTTTCTTGAAGTTAAAATAATTGTTTATGATAAGTACTAATATAAGTGAATAAAACATTTTTATTTCCATAGGGTAATTAAAACACATAATCATGGTACCTTCATTTCAATTATACTATAGTCTTTCTCTTAAGCTTTATCTACATTAAAATTCAAATAATCGGTTAAAAAAAAAAAACAGATTGCGGGGCGTGGTGGTGCATTCTCGTAATCCCCAGCATGGGAGACGGAGACAGGAGGATCGCGCAGGTTCGAAGCCAGCCGCACTGGCTGAGGAAACCCTGTTTTCAAATAAAAAGTATAAAAATAGGTCTGGGAGTGTAGCCCGGAGGTAAAAGGGCTTCCAGTACCACCAAAAAAAAAAAAAAAAAAACATTTAATTGTCAGTCACTGTGTTACCAGAAAAGGGTTGATTTCTTGACTCCAGCAGGGTTATTTACTCACATAATGGAAAAGAATTTCATGACCTGCCAGTCAGAGACATAGAGGTTTATTTGGGGAAGGCAGAATACAGGTCATTTCCAGTGTTAGAGCCACCATTTGGAGGTTCATAGCTCTTCTTTTAGAGTACAGTAGATGAAGTGTAGGTATGGGAACTTACATAAAGATGATATCAGGCAGGTGATAACTAGGACATTGATCATGTGTAGTCATTCTCAGAGTCCTCAGCATGATCTAGTCTTCACCATTTAATCAATAGGCAAGCTGAAAATTCACATATATTATAGGTTTCTCAAGACATTGTATTTGTCTTTTTAACATTGCAAAAGGTAATGATAGTCTTTTTTATGTCCCAAGAATTTGGGAAAGAAAATAATGTGAGAGACAGCTGGTTTGGGCAGTAAAGGTATGAGGAACTTTTGCACTAGTATCTTACATTAAAGTTATATTTTACTTCTTCTTCCTCTCTGTCTCCTTTCTACCTATTTTATTTATTTCTTCTATCCAAACTTGTTTGGATTCCTAACAAGAAATGTTCGTATATTTTGTTAGATTCAGTTGGAATGGGTGTAGAGTTTATTTCTTAGACAGTTATAGAAAACTGTCAATCTATATCTCCACCTGAAAGCAAATCATCTAAGTCAAAGTATTCATTTAAATCATTAAATATTATCCAGCTAAAAATATTTCAATCTTCCAATAGTTCCACTAGAGCTAAATTCCTATTATCTTATAATGAGGATAAACCCCACTGCAGATTTATCTCTTCCCATCTCTACAGTGTCATAACCTCAGACTTACTTTTCCATTATGCTACAATAGGCACCTAGTGGTCTAGTCCCAAGAAGGAGGAGGAGGAAGAGGAGGAGGAGGAGGAGGAGGAGGAAGAGGAGGAGAAAGAGGAGGAGAAGGAGGAGGGGGGGAAGAGGGGGAGAAGGGGGAGGAGGAGAAGGGGAGGAGAAAGAGGAGGAGGAAAAAGAGGAGAAGGAGGAGAAGGAGGAGGAGGAGGAGGAGGAGGAGGAGGAGGAGGAGGAGGAAATTGTTAGCTAAAATTATTGAATGGTCTTGGTATAAGGAAGTCTAGATGTACTAAAATTTGAGATAGGGAAGGACATTTCCTAGGTGAATTGAGACAGTTGGCCATTTCATTCTTTGGGAACTCTTTCCATATCTAGTAGACCGAGAGGATCTGGGCCTCTGCCATTTGGTAGAAATGTTCTAAAAAATAGAAAATGGTTGGAGTTCATGGTATAGCCTGGAAGGCTCATAATCCCGAAAAACACAAAACTCACACTTCTTTTTCTTACTATTGCTTGGCAAATGTGAGAGTCATACATGACTGTAGGAGTCTTGAAAGGCAGAAATCATCGAGAGTGTTTTGAGGCTGAAGAAACAAAAATCTCGTAACCAATGACATATCTGCCGTTTCCAGCATTTGCCAAAGTTTTAGTTTGAATAAATAACAAATTAAATAGATGAACTCAAAATGTCTGGACAAGTAGCTTTCAGGCCTGGTGAGAGGGACATGATTTAGGAGAGAGCCATGTAGAAAATCATAAGCAAACACCATAAAGAGAAATATCCCAGGCTGATAGTACCAGAGACAAGATATTTTTGTTTTTTCAGGTTTCCATTAAATTTGAAAGTTTTCCAGACATTATTTATTTATAAAATATTTTTGGCCAAACTTTTTGTAAGGATTTCAAATACACACAGTATTTTTTCCCCTTTGGAATATAGCATTCTATTTTTCTACATATCAGTATATATCTACTTTATTTTTAGTCTTTTATGTTTCTGAGTTTGTTTGCAGTATTTTTTTTTAAGTTAAGGTACACTGTTTTGTTGCTTTCTGTACTGTTCAAACATTTCTTAAACCTGTTCAAAGACATTTTTATTTCAGGTACTGTATTTATCAACTTAAAATTTATATTCAATTATATTATGTATCTTTTATTGCTTAAATTTATATAATAATCTAAATTGAGAGTATATTTCTAAATATCTATAGTATATTTATTATGTTAAGATAATAAAATTTATGGTTGTTTTTAAATCCAAATTTGATCATTTCACCATATTCTTTAATTATGGGCCTGTACATTTTGTCTGATATTTCTTATCCCCTGATAGTGTATCATAGTATATTGTTTCTCCATATTTCTACTAAGTTCTTTTGTATAATTTTATTGGTTCATTGTAATTATGTATCATAAAGAGGTTCAAAGTGATAGAAACATAATACAAATAGCTCATAGTGTGTTTTGATTGAATACTTGACATTGGTTGTTGTTTTGGGGTGTGTTTGTGATGTTGAGGCCTAAACCCATGGGCACACTACCATTGTGCTATACCCTCAGCCCAAATTTATTTTATTTATTTATTTATTTTTTTTGAAACAGTGTCTTGCAGAGTTGCTAAAAGTCTTGTTAAGTTGCTGAGCCTGGTTTTGAACCTGTGATCCTCCTGTCTCAGCCACTCAAGTACTGAGATTACAGGCATGTACCACTATGCTTGGCAATAAGAACCATGCAGGAGGCATCACAATCCCAGACTTCAAATTATACTATAGAACAATAGTATAAAAACCACATGGTATTGGCACAGCAATAGGCAGACTGACCAGTGGAACAGAATAGAAGATACAGAAACAAACCTACACATCTATAGTCAACTGATCTTTGACAAAGGGACCAAACTCATACACTGGAGAAAAGACAGCCTTTTCAACAAATGGTGCTGGGAGAAATGGCTATCCATTTGTAGAAAGTTGGATCTGAATCCTTACCTCTCACCATGCACAGGAATCAACTCGAGATGGATCAAAGACCTAGATATTAGACCAGAGACTGTGAAGTTATTGGGGAAAGGCACAGGATCTACACTCCAACATATAGGTACAGGGAGTAACTTTCTCAATAAGACGTCCAAGGTGCAGGAAATTAGAACAAGAATTAATAAGTGGGATCTCTTCAAACTAAAAAGTTTCTTCTCATCAAAGGAAACCATCAGGAACCTAAAGAGGAAGCCTACAGAATGGGAGAAGGTCTTTACCAGCCACCACTCTGATAGAGGGCTAATATCCAGAATATACAAAGAGCTCAAAAGACTACACTAGCAAAACAAACAACCCAATCAAGAAATGAGCAACTGAAATGAATAGACATTTCACAAAAGAAGAGATACAAATGGCCAATAGATACATGAAAAGATGTTCAACATCACTAGCCATCAGGGAGATGCAAATCAAAACTACACTGAGATTCCATCTAACCCTAATCAGAGGGAAAACATGAAGAAATCAAACAACAATTGCTGGCAAGGATGTGGGGAAAGAGGAACTCTTTTACACTGTTGGTGGGAGTGCAAAGTAGTTCAGCCACTATGGGGATCAGTGTGGAGATTCCTTAGAAGTGGGAACAGATCCACCATTTGATCCGGCTATACCACACCTGGGTATCTTTCCAAAGGGGTTGAAATCAGAGAACTATATTAACATATGCATACCCATGTTCATAGCAGCACAGTTCGTAATAGCCAAAATAAGGAATCAACCTAGATCTCCATCAACTGATAAATGGATTGCAAAATTATGGGAAATACATACAATGGAATTCTATTTGGCTATAAAGAAAAATAAAATAATAGAATTTGCAAGAAGATGGGGGGAGCTGGAGAACATTATGTTAAGTGAGATTAGTCAAGAATACAAAGAATAGGGACATATTTTTTACTTTTATTTATTTTTATTTTTATTTTTTTTTACAAATTTTTTATTGAACATATTTGGTTTACATTTAAGGTATGCTTGGTGCCCTCTCCCCCCTGCCCCCATTTTCCCTTCACCCCTCCCACCAATGATTTTCTAGGGTAACCATGCCACGTTAATAATTTTACACATATTTGGATGTAGACCCTCATTACACAAGTTCAGCTTTCCTCCTCTCCTATCCTTCCATTCAAACTTTGCTGGTATTTCCCCTCCATTATCTGGAGTCCCACTGGTATCCTTTGTGTTTCCTAGTTTGGGCATATTAGAGGAAACATATGTATCTTCTCCTTCTGTGCTTGGCTGATCTCACTTAACATAATGCTCTCCAGGACTTTCCATCTTCTTGCAAATGATATGATTTTGTTCTTCTTTATGGCTGAATAGAATTCCATCGTGTGTATTTCCAAAAGTTTTGCTATCCATTCATCAGTTGATGGAGGCCTGGGTTGGTTCCATATTTTGGCTATTACGAATTGTGCTGCTATGAACATAGGTATGCATAAGTTGCTGTAGTTCTCTGTATTCAAACCCTTTGGAAAAATACCCAGGAGTGGTAGAGTTGGGTCATATGGTGGAACTATTCCCAGTTTTCTTATGAATCTCCACACAGATCTCCATAGTGGCTGAACTAGTTTGCACTCCCACCAACAGTGTAAAAGAGTTTCTCTTTCCCCACATCTTCGCCAGCATTTGTTGTTATTTGATTTCTTTATGCTTGCCACTCTGACTGGTGTTAGATGGAATCCCAGTGTAGTTTTGATTTGCATCTCCCTGATAGCCAGTGATGAAGAACATCTTTTCATGTATCTATTGGCCCTTTGTATCTCTTCTTTTGTGAAGTGTCTATTCAGCTCATTTGCCCATTTCTTGACTGGGTTGTTTGTTTTGCTAGTGTAGATTCTTTTGAGCTCTTTGCATATTCTGGATATTATTCCCCTATCAGATTGGTGGCTGGTAAAATCTCCCATTCTGTAAGCTTCCTCTTTAGATTTTTGATGGTTTCCTTTGATGGGAGGAAACTTTTTAGTTTGATGCTATCCCACTTGTTTATTCTTGCTTTAATTTCCTGAGCTTTGGAGGTTTTGTTGAGAAAGTTACTGCCTGTGCCAATATGTTGTAGTGTTGAGCCTATGCCCTCCTCTAATAACTTCACAGTCTCCGGTCTAATTTCTAAGTCTTTGATCCATCTCGAGTTGATTCCTGTGCGTGGTGAGATATAGGGGTTTGGTTCCATCTTTCTACAAATGGATATCCAGTTCTCCCAGCACCACTTGTTGAAAAGGCTGTCTTTTCTCCAGCGTATGAGTTTGGCCCCTTTGTCAAAGATTAATTGACTAAAGGTGTGTGGGTTTGTTTCTGTATCTTCTATTCTAATCTAAGGGTCAGTATGTCTGTTATTGTGCCAGTACCATGCTGTTTTTACCATTGTTGCACTATAGTATAATTTGAAGTCTGGGCTTGTGATGCCTCCTGCATGCTTCTTATTGCTGAGTATTTCTTTGGCTATTCTGGTTTTTTTCTTTCTCCATATAAAGTTCATGATTGATTTTTCTAGGTCTATGAAGAATGTTGCTGGTATTTTAATGGGAATTGCATTGAATCTATAGATCAGTTTTGGCAGGATGGCCATTTTGATGATATTTATTCTGCCTATCCATGAGCACGGGAGATCTTTCCATCTTCCAAGGTCTTCTTCAATTTCTTTCTTTAATGTTTTATAGTTTTTGTTGTAGAAGTCTTTTACATCTTTGGTTAGTTTTATTCCTAGGTATTTTATTGGTTTTGAGGTTATAGTGAATGGAATTGTTTTGTTTCTTTCATTGTGGATTCATTGTTGGTGAAAAGAAAAGCCACTGATTTCTTTAGGTTGATTTTGTATCCTGTGACTTTGCTGAATTTGTCAATCAGCTCCAGAAGTCTTTTGGTTGAGTTCTTTGGATCTTCCAGATAAAGGATCATGTCATCTGCAAATAAGAATAATTTTAATTCCTCTCTTCCTATGTGAATTCCTTTGATTTCCTTCTCTTGTCTTATTGCTGAGGCAAGAGTCTCAAGGACTATATTAAAAAGGAGTGGTGATAGTGGGCATCCTTGTCTTGTTTCTGATTTTAGAGGAAATTCTTGGAGTTTTTCCCCATTCAATATAATGTTGGCTTTGGGTTTACAGTATATTGCCTTAATGATGTTGAAGTATTTTTCTTCTATCCCAATTTTCTGCAGTATGTTTAACATAAATGGGTGTTGGATTTTGTCAAATGCTTTTTCAGTATCTACTGCTATGACGATGTGGTTTTTGTTCTTGGTTCTATTTATGTGGTGAATAACATGCATTGATTTGCATATGTTGAACCAGCCTTGTTTTTCTGGGATGAAACCAACTTGGTCACGATGTATTATTCTCTTGATATAATTTTGAATGCGTATGGCTAGTATTTTGTTTAGAATTTTTGCGTCTATGTTCATTAAGGATATAGGTCTGTAGTTTTTCTTTCTTGAGGTATCTTTATTTGGTTTGGGGATTAATGTGATACTGGCCTTATAAAAGGAATTCGGGAGAGTTCCATCTCTTTCAATTTCTTGGAACAGGTTATGAAGTATTGGTATTAGTTGTTTACTGAAGGTTTTGTAGAATTCACCTGGAAACCCATCTGGGCCTGGGCTTTTCTTTGGTGGAAGAATTTTTATTGCCATTTCTATTTCTTTGGTTGCTATTGGTTGGTTTAGGCTTGCTATGTCCTCTTTGTTGAGTTTTAGTAGGTTAACTGTGCTTAGAAATCTATCAATTTCTTCCATGTTTTCAAGTCTATTGGAGTATAAATTTTTAAAGTAGTTTCTGATAATCTTTTGAATTTCTTCACTATCTGTGGTGATATCTCCCTTTTCATTTCTAATTTTAATAATTTGAGTTGATTCTCTTTTTCTTTTGGTTAGGTTGGCCAGGGATTTATCAATTCTATTAATCTTTTCAAAGAACCAACTTTTTGTTTTATTAATTCTCTGAATTTTTTTTGTTGTTGTTGTTCTCTATTTCATTTATTTCTGTTCTAATTTTAATGATTTCTTGCCTTCTGCTGGCTTTGGGAATAGACTGTTGCATTTTTTTTAATATGTCCAAGCTAGGGAGTAGTGGTAATACCAGAGGGATTTCAGATGATGGAGGGAAATCTCAGCAAAACTTGAATGGAAGCATAGGAGAGGAAGAAAGCTGAGGTTGTTCAATGGAGGAGCTACCTGCGAATATGTGTAATAGCATAAATAGAACATGATTAACCTGGACACTCTCTATTCGGGGGGGAGGGAAATGGAGGGGAAAGGGCATGAAGCACAATGTAAATGTACACCACTCTCAATATGTTTCACTAATAAAAAGAAAATTTAAAAAATTCTTATAACCAGATGTAGAATTCTTATTACATTCAATGCTCAACATAAGCTCTCTTATTAAATATTTTTGATGAACAGTTGCTTTGTGTAAATAACATTTTTCCTAATTTTAAATAAATTAATTTTATTTACATAGTTGTAAAATTTTAGAGTTTTATTCACAGCACCATTAATTTTAAATTTGGTTTGGCTTTTCAGGTTTTTAAATGAGAGCAATGCTTCTAACTAAACATTGTGCTCCACCAAATTTTGATATTATCAATAAAAATAATATTTATATGTTTGCTTCTTAAACTGAATTTATCGTAGCAGTGACAAAAAGTTAACTAGTTTTTCTTTAGAAAACATTGTAAAAATATATAATGGATTCAATGAGACATTTGAATAAAAATGAAATAATTACTGAAGTAGCTATTTACATAACTTAAAGAATAAAAATACATTTGGATCATTTATCTACTTGAGAAGTTCATATTTTTTTCTTTTTCCCTTTTTATTATCTTTGTAAGATTTTTTTTATTGGTGCTCTTATAACATAATAATGTGGATCATGTTGACAATGGCATATATTCACACAGTACTTGGTGCCTCCCCCTTCCCCTTTTCCATCCCTCCCAACACTGAGTACCCATTTAACAATGTTATATTCACATATACACACATATTAGCATGTAGATTTTCCATTAATTAACCTCAGTCTTCTTTCTCCCCTACCCTTCCTTTCTGGCTTTGCTGAGATTTCCCCTTCATCATCATGTAGTCCCTCTAGTATCCCAAATATTCCCTTTTCCTCTTTGAATTCCTTTGATATATTTCTATTTTCTTATTGCTATGGCAAGAGTCTCAAGGACTGTATTGTAAAGAAGTGGTGATAGAGGGTGTCCTTGTTTTGTTCCTGATTTTAGAGAAAATTCTTGCAGTTTTTTCCCCTATTCAATGATTTTGGCTTTGGGTTTCTTGTATATTACCTTAATGATATTGAGGTACATTTCTTCTCTTCCAATTTTCTGCAGTGCTTTTAATATGAATGGGTGTAAAATGCTTTTTCAGCATCCATTGGTATGATCATGTGGTTTTTGTTCTCAGTTCTATCTATGTGGTGAATAATGTATTGTGTTAAATATGTTGAACCAGCTTTGCTTTCCTGGGATGAAAGCCACTTGGTCATGGTGTACAATTCTCTTGATATGGATCTGAATGTATATAGCTAGTATTTTGTTTAGAATGTTTGCATCTATATTCATCAAAGATATTGGTCTGTAATTGTTTTTCTAATGGTATCTCCATTTGATATTGGTATTAATGTGATACTGGCCTCATTAAAAGAGGCTGGAAGAATCCCATCTCTTTCAATTTCCCAGAAATGTTGTGAATTATTGGGATTAATTCTTCCCTGAAAGTTTTGTAGAATTCAACTGGAAACCATTCTGGGCCTGGTCTTTATTGGATGGCATAATTTTTATTGTTGTTTCTTTTTCTTTGCTTGCCATTGGTTGGTTTAGGCTTGCTATGTCCTCTTGTTTTAAATTAGGTAGGTTATATGTTCTTTAAAAAATCTATTAATTTAGTCCATGTTTTCCAGTCTAGTGGAGTATAAATTTTCAAAATAGTTTCAAATAATCCTTTAAATTTCCCCACTCTCTGATGATATCTCCTCTTTCATATCTGATTTTAATGATTTGAATTGATTCTCTCTTTCTTTTGGTTTGGTTGGCCATGAGTTTACCAATCTTATTAATCTTTTCAAATAACCAGATTTTTGTTCTCTTTATCCTTTGTATTATTGCTCTAATTTTAATTATTTCCTACCTTTCCTGGCTTTGTGATTAGACTGTTGCTGTTTTTCTAGGTCCTTAAAATATATCATTAGGTTGTTTACTTGATGACTCTCTGTTTTTTTTATGTGGGCACTCAATGCTATAAACTTTGTTCTTAACGAGGCCTTTAAAGTGTTCCTTGGATTTTGGTATGATGTGTCTTTATTTTCATTTAATTTCAGGATTTCCCCCTTATTTCTGATCTTATCCACTATTTATTTGTGCATCATTCAGTCTCTATCTATTTAAAAGTTTCCTTTGGTCTTCCTGTTGTCAGTTTGTAGACCCACTTTGGGAGTGTCTGTGCCTCTCTTGCCTCTCACCACTTTGTTCTCAGGTGTTAGGGTGGCAGGTGTCACTGTAAATGAGTTCTGTGTAAGTGCAGGGTTCTGCATTTTTCGGCCCTGGGCTCTGCACCTTTCTGCCGGTGGGCTCTATGCTTTCAGGCTCTCAGCTCTGCATTTTCTGGTCCTGTGCTCTGCACCTGCCAGCCCTGGGCCTGCATCTCCTTACCTACACTGGTAGAGGATGTCCAGTGTAATCTCAGAGCAACCCCTGGTGACCCTGTGCAGGTACTGTGCCCTGGGCTCGATGGGTCTTTTTCTGTGTCTCTGTCGGTTGTAACCTGACCACCTCAGTGGTAGGCCACCATGTCTTAGCCCACTGGGGTTCCTGTGGCTGCTCTGGACAGTTATCTGCTGAGAACTGTGATTACCTTGCTAACCTGCTGGCCCCGGTCTCTGGAGGGCATAGTGCACTGATGAAGGTGTCAGATTCTGATGAGCGCACAAGCTTTGAATCTTTTCTCCATCCCTAAAGCATGGTGCTGGTTGCTTATGATTTTTGGAGTTCTGCCACCACTTACTTCATTTCTTGGTTTTCTTGCAGGAATTTCTTGGGGCTGCAGAGACAGTAGTTACGGTTCCAGCTGGTGGCCCGAGATGGCACCAGCCGATGTCACTCCAGGTCACTGGTGCACTCAGGCTTTTTGTTATCAATCTCGCCTTCTGATTAGGATTTCATTCTGCTGTGGTTCCCCTCTTTGTGTTTTAGTTCATATGTATCTTCTCTGCTTTTTTTTGTCAAAAAGCTGCCTTCTCAGTAGTTGATTTTTTATTGTTACAGCTACTGAGATGTGCTGTGTCCCACAGTCGCCATTTTTCAAGTTCTTATTTTTCTAATAGAAACCTAAATTAACACTCTTCCTATAAAAAAAACTTAGAATTCAAATTAAAAAATAGAAACAAACTGGCTTGATTAAGATGAAGACTTGCTTAATATATTAAAATGTAAATTTGTCTCTGAAACTCTACATGTTGTCATCCTTTATGTCATCTTGATAAAATATCTATTAATTTAGAATTAGATGCTGCTGTTTTTCTCAGTAGGTTGGTGTTTGATAGTTTTAATCTTATCAGATATATCACTGTAAACCGATGGTGAAAAGTGAGCATTTTGTGCACAAGTTTATAATCTGCTTTTTGAAGAATAAAATTTCAAATGTTATCTTTATTAAAAATAGATTTTTTCATAATTGTTCCTGAAAAAATATTACAAAATATGTAGAAAATTCATAAGTAGATAAAAACCCTATAAAATAAAATCAAGATATTTAAATAAATGTATAATGTTAGCATTACATAAACTTTCAGACTACTCTCTGTAGTCTGTGGCTATTTATTAGGCTTTATTTGCTCACATGATTCATGCTTTATTGATGTCTAATTATTTCCATTTTCCATTGATTTTAAACATTAGTTTATCATGGGGGGATACTTGGCTATTGCAAAATTGGTGGATGAATTTAGTAATATGACACTTCTTTTTAGTACTGTCTAGAGTATAAGGAGCATTCCTCCAAAATATTAGTATTTGGACATATTTTGTACTTTTTCTACATGAGAGTCTAAATGGTATCTAAAATAGCAGTATAGTATAGGTTAGATTACAGTCTTCATATATGCAAAGTTTATTTACTATTGGTCATAATTTGAATTAAGCTATATGTTAAAAATACTAAATATTTTTCCCTGAACATAGATTTCACGAATAAGCATAAATTAAATGCTAAAAGGTAAATTGCCAAATTGAATTTGAATTAAAAAAAGTCTTTGAAGATGTTTTATGTATTAGAGAGAGATTGTATGCAAGATGGTAAACGGAGACTGCATATGGTTCATGTGGAGACACTGATACAAACGATCAAAACAAAGCAAAACTTTCCTAAAAATAAACAGTGAATAGACACCAGAGTCAGGTTGTGAGTGGTATTGGAAATGTTCCTGAAAGTTGAGTTTACAATTCAAAACTCCAGTATGATGAGAACCATGCAAATATCATGGTACGAAAATAAAAAATAAAGTACTTTCAAGTAAATCTGAAGGAAGAGTTATTAAATTTGAACTGGGTGAAGACCTTAGGATTTTTTTTTAATTGCATGTGTCAGAAAACCAGGCTCAAACTAACTTAAAAAGTGAGTAGATATATTAACTTCTTGTAAATGGAAAAATCGAGAGCCAGAGATTTTTTTTCAGACACGGTGTAATAAGAGAATTAACTTAAATTTTCTATCATTTTTTGTCCTGTGATGTTGTATTAATTTTTTAATGTTTATGGAGTCTTTTACAGTCACAGAACATGCATCATTGACCACTGGGAGAATGCACTTCTTTTTGTATAGTGAAATACAGAACTTGGTGGTAGCTGGTGTGAATTAATCGTATAACTGTGGCAGGAAAATTCTATGTCCTGATTAGCTTAGGATCAGGCTTTTTGTCTATTCCTAAACATTTTATTAAAAGAAAATATTTCAATTACAGATTATACTCCTAATCCGATAATCTGAAATGCTCCAAAGTCTGAATTGATTTTTTGTTGTGTGTGTGTGGTACTGAATTGCAAAGGCCTCACTAAGTAACTGAGGCTGTCCAAGAACCATGAGCCTCCTGTCTCAGCCTCCCAAATGCTGGGATTACAAGCATGTGCCTCCACACCTGGCAGTAAAATCTGGAATATTTTGTTCACTGATAGGATAATAAAAGTGAAAAATTTCATACCTAACCTCTTGTGATAGGCTGCAGTCAAAACAGAAGTATACTAAAAAAGTTATATAAAGTTTCCATCAAGAAATGTTTGTAATGTTTATATGAAATACATATGAATTTTATGATTGGACTTTTGTCTCATATCTAAGATATTTTATTATTCCAAAATCTGAAAATATCTGAAATGTAAATCACTTCTGGCCCCAAGTATTTTGGATAATATTTTCTCATTGTGTATTAGCTTATCAAAAGCAGTGTCTATTCCAATATACATAGCTATAAGTTTAAAACAAACCCAGATATAACTATGATGAGTATAATAGAAAAATGTGGGGTAACTATTAATTTCTATCTTTTGGGCAACCAAAAGAAAACAGAATAAATTTTGATCTTTAAAAAATATATGCTCTTTTGCTAATGATTGTATGTAGCAGTTATAGATTGTAATTCAGTTGTTAGGATTTATAAGAAAAATATACTCATAAAAATCATTCGGTTTTATAACTACATGACTTTATGATAAAGATGAATAAACAGAAAACAAAATTAATCTGTTATTTATGAGTTTTTATGCTCATGGAAATATTAGCTATTTTCTTATTCCTGGCCACAAAATTCTTAATTACACTACAGTAAAATAAAAATGGAAATGAAATTTTTAGCATGTGGACTAAAACACTAAAATATGATTTTTACCCATAATCATTAAGAATACACTAATAGGGCATTGCTTTTTAATACCAGAAGTGTATGTCAGTAAATACTTGTACCTCATATGCTTTATTAGTTTAAATATAAGTGTAATTACAAGAAAATGAGCAGAAAATGTGTGAATTGGTGAACAGTATGCGACAGGCATGCAGGATCTGGTTTAATTCCACCATCAGTTTTTGGAATTACTGCAAGGGACATAACCATAGCTCAGAAATAAAATGGCTGATTTGTACAAGTCCACTCACATTAATAAGTGGTCAGAGCCCAAGTATTGGGACACACAGGGTATGTGAGAAGGTGATCTTTATCCCATACGGTCGCTCTAATTATTAAATCTAGGATTTTCAGTAGGTATATTCCATTTAGTCTGTTTCCATTGTGAAAGATGTCCACATGATTGCCTTTCAGACTCATTTCTTTACTTCTTGGTATATTTCTTCTAGCAATTAGAGCTGACATTTATTGCTTGTGTTCCCTTTAAAGCAGCATGGACAAATGCTATCTTTTGTGAAAAAAATAAATTTAGATCTATTATTCCTCTGAACAGATTTGTCTTTTGTGTAACAAGCACAATTGTGTTTGAGATGTTCTATCTAGGATTGATGTTACCTTACCCTATTCTTCTAAGGGAGTTCAACTGACTTCTTAATCTCACAGGAAACATTAAAATGCCAATATTTGCCAAGAGTAATAAGACCCTGGTTTATCACAATAACTCATAATAAATGGCTGATATTTTTTCTAAAAGTCTATCTATAAAGTATAAGGTTTGCGAGTTCCACAGACACGCGAGATCATCCATTGCAGGTGCCATAAGTCTTTATTAGTTCAGCCCATTTGTCCGGGCAGCTCCTTCCCCCACTCCCGTGTCGCGGGTGCGGGGTGGGGGTGGGGGAGATGTGTGGAAGAGAGCCTTCCACGAGTGTAGGAATCCCTCTGTCCCACAAGCTTCTCCTGTTCCTGGATCGCGCCGTCCCCCTTTTTATCAAAGGGGAGTGGCTTTCCGTGGGAAAATCCTGGGCCTTGCAGGGTAAGGAGGGGTGGGTCAGCCCCGCCCCTGCCCCGTATGGGGGGGTCCAGAACCTAACATAAAGCTGTGTGGAAAAGAAAAGGGATATTAAGTAAAAAGAAAAAGGATAAAGGTTGATACAGTAATAGAAAATTCTCAAAGGAAAGACTGAAGGTCTTTAACTCTTTTAAAAAGTACCTTTTCATAAACAGCCACTCAATCGTTTCTGCATTGAAATTGTGGCATTTTTAAAAGAAATTATAATGCTAAACAAATTGCTTTTCCTTTACTTAAACAGACCTTCTGATGAATGCAGTTTTGCCTCTGTATGTATTTCTCCATAGATAATTTAGTCCCTCTGGCTGTTTTGCTTCCCTTTGCTGAGAGGAAACACTTAAGGTTTCTCTGGCTAACAAGGTCACCTAATCGTCCCTAGCAATCAAAGGATTTGTAAATGTCACTGCACTTGTTCACAGATTTCCAGCTGCTATGACAACTATGATGACTTTGCTTCCGGGCTAAGACTCTTTTCTCTGACCTCTAACTATTTGAGAACCACAGGAGAATTCAGAGTTGGAATTTCCTTCAAGGAATTTGCTTAATCAAACCCAATTAATCTGTTTAAGTCTGTGTTACTTGAATGACATCCTGTGCTACCTTTAAAATACATTTCTTTCAAGGTATTTTCTTTTCTTTTAAAAGTGGCTGAGTTCTTGCCATCTTGAGTAAGAAATCACAACATCTACTTTTTACTTAAGTAATGGCACTGAGTTTTGTTTTCCTCAGCAAATACAGACTAAATTCACCATTTTCCATATACTACACTGACATAAATTGTGTGGGCAGTTTGGTATACAGAGGCATTCTTTCTTAGGTTAATTTGGTAGGTTGCTATTGTCTTAGAATCAAATGAGGCTCAGGGTAGGGCAAAACTTATCTGCTGAGCATGAGTTCCTGTGTCCAATCTCAAAATGACATCATTTGTATATAATCAATAATCCTTTTATTTTTTAGGTTGATATCGTTGAAAAAATATCTCGGGGATTTTTTTGTTTTTTCAATTTTAATTTTCGTTTGGTTTGTGTAGTAAGCATTTGTAGGCTATCTATCTAAAGAAGAGTTTTCTTTTAGAGTAGCAAAAAAATGTTGTAGTATTTAATTTGGAATTTCTAGAGTGGGTTAAACCCAGTTAATATCTCTTAATAATTTTTGCATGTCATTTAAAGTATAATTGGCTGGGATGTTTATTTGGTCAATGTTTGGTTTTATTGTCTGTCTTCGTACTACATAACCTAAATAATTAAAAGGAGACATAGTTTGAATTTTTCAGGGGCACTTCTCAAGCCCTGAGCCTGCAGGGCTTGAACTGTTTCCTTAAGAAGATTAAGTAATTTTTTTCTTTTTTTTTTAAAATCTCTGTATTTATTGAAACATGTATCATGACAGAAATTATCCCTGTATAATACTCAACAATCACATGGGTATGCACAAGGAGGTTCTTTAAGGTATTGTTGCTGCGACCATGAATTAACCCTTTAGTATTCTTTGGAATCAGGCCCACGTATTTAAAGTCTATTTTATGAGGATTATTAGTAACTAACAATTGTTGAGAACAAGGAGCTGGTAAGTGTAGAGCAGCACTTCCTTGCAGTGTTATTATATTTGACAAAGTTACAGGGGTTGTCTTATTTTTTATTGTCATATCTTTTCAAAGATTTTCTAATTTTTTAAGTTTCTGTTCAGAAAATTGTCCCTCATTTTGATTGGGGCTGTGCCAACACCCCCCTATTATTTTTTCTGATTTTTAGGAATTTGTTTCCATCCTCATCAAATTTCTATTTACATTTATTTTTTCAGTGTTTCCTCCTTTTACACCTAGGACATATTCTGGGGGAGAGACTGTTTCCCTTTCTTCTATTTTTATTTGTTTTTAAGGGAATTTTACATTTTTTATTTACATGCCCTGGTTTTCTACAGTTAAAACAGTTTTGCTTGCTTATATCCTGCATTCTTTTAGTTTCAACTGCCGCTCTTTGTGTCTTATGTCTTACTGTCCCTATGTTTTAATATGCCTTCATATAATCTAAAACAGTCCAGGCCTTCTAATGGGCTGGATAGCGGCATGACAGTCTTCATTAGCATTATCAAAAGCTAGTTGCTTAATCAACATTTTTGACAATTTTGCATTTTTTGGAGTTTTTTTTTTTAATAGAATCTTACAGACTCCCAATGAAAGAACTATATTTCTTGGTGGGTCTTTGTAAATTTTTGTAAACGGCTCTCCAGTTCCTATCTCAAGTTGTTTTCCAAACCATGACGACAGCTTTTCAAATACAATATAGATGCTGTGATTGTACATTTTGAACCTGAGTTGTGATGTCACACCAAGCCCCAGCTCCAGTAACTCATAAGAAAACTGAGCTGGGTTTTTCCTAGACATTTGATCATGTAATTTGTTTTGCCTCCTCACTTAAGCCACATCTGTTATTGTAAATATTGTTGTCCTGTAAGGACCATCTTTGTTACTGTATAGAAATTGTAATGGATTCAGTTTTTAGCTCAAGAGCACAAGAATTTAGCATGCATACCTTTTTTGAAAGAAGACATATTATCAGATTCAGACCCTCTCCAATCAGTTTGCTGCAGCGAACCGGCATTAAAAGCGACAGGAAAGGTGAAGGTTGATGCGCAGGATAGTAAAAGACATAGGTGTAGGCAGAACTGGACCTGTCCTATGTTCTAAAGAATATATACCCACAGGGACCGAAGGGGGAGTGAACACTGGTGCCAAGGCAATGGCTCCAACTTCTTTTCCTGGGCTCTCTGAGGCAAACTTCATGTCCTTTTGTTTTTGGCACAATCTAAATCTTCCGCTGACAACTTATCTATTTGAAGTGATTTTTCAGTTTCACTCTCTGTGTCTAAACCTTGCCGTCAATTTGTTGGACAATCATTTTAATTAAAGACCAAGTGACCCACCACTGTGACCCACCACTGAGTGGGAATTTTTTTCCCCTTGCTGATATGCCTTCATCATATTTTTTTTAACTCTATCCCATATTTATTCATTTAAAGTTCCTTCATCAGGAAGCCAAGGATTATATTCTGTGGCTAGGTCAGAACAATTTTGCAAATCTTCTTGTGATATCTTTATCTTATATTGCTTTAAAAAATAACGTACTATTTTTATGAGAGGGTTTTTTACTTACTTTGTTTCTCAGTACTACTAACCTCTTTCTGCAGTGATCTCCCTCTTCTCAAACTCCTTCAAGCCCCTGTTTTGCGGGTGCTATTTATGGAGATGCGTCTCCGGGACTTGGGAGGGAGAGACCTGAAATGAAGGCACGGACAGTTGCCTGATGGCAACTGACATCTTTATTCTCTAGGACTAAGTTTTTACTCTCTTTTACAATTATGCTAAAATCATGACTTCATGAAAAAGAAAACATCAAAGTACAATGGGGAGTGATTGATATAGAACATACATCATGTGCGTACAAAACACAATCATTAAAGGAAAATTACAGGGACAAGGAGGAGCAAAGAGGCCTGATTAAAGATTATTAAAAGTGCGATTGCGGCCAGTTCCCACTCTCACCAGTGGGCCAGGGGCATGAAATTCCGGAAAGACCAGGAGTCACCCAGAGTCTTGGAAAGCCTGGCCTTTCACCAAACTGCCTTAACTCTCTCAGAACCTTTTGTAACTCAGGCTTCATCCATGTCCTCCATCAGATATGGATGAATTTACCCCTCAATAGGAAAAAGTCAAGTGGAGAGCTACAGATTGCCAGAAGCACTCACCAGAGGAAAATGATGCTATGCGGCAGGTGGAGAGGACACAATATTCCTCTGGTATTTATTTTTTATAAATAAATGTCTTTTCCAATTACTTTTATGGCACATTTTATTTCTTACTTATGTTTGCTTTAGTGAAGTCCTAAGTCATGTTGGATAGCTGTTAGGGAAAGGTGGTAAAGAGCACTGGGTGAAATGAGGGAAGATGGGCAGATATCTCCATTGGTTATGGAGGCCCATGGAGTAAGAACAAACTCTCAGTCTGTTGGTTCACTTCTCTCTATTATGTTAACCGCTCCTTTGACCTCATCTCTTGGGTGGCAAAACTGGAAGTTGTAATGGTGCTTCTTGTTCCATTGTGGACTCATATCCAGCATGGACACCAACAACTGAGAATGGACACTGTGCCTCACCCTTGCACTGACTTCTCCATTTCTCATGTTTTTTTAGCATCATTTTATTGTTTCTGCTTAGAACAATGGAAATATTCTTCAGGATGATAAAATGATGTTTAGTGTTATTTTTTATTCATCCTACTCTTATGGTTCTAGGAGCTAATAGCATGAGGTCTTCCATTTTCCATCCTAATATGTAATACCCTGCTTTTTCAACTAGAAGTAATATTTTAGTTATGCAAGATGAATAGATTCTAGAGATCTACACTACAACATCATGTATATATATATAAAACAAGGTTGCATTGTGCACTGTAAAATCCATGAGGTAAATATAGCATATATTAAGTGGTCATACAACAATAACATCTCTGTACTATATACCTAAAAGTCTATAAGGAGGGTAGATTCTCATCTTGTGCTCTAGTTAAAGTACATTTTAATGCACCAAATAAAAATACCTTATCTACACATTCTACCAAGGGTTTAAAATAAATATGCATTAACACCTACATCTGGGAAATAATTATCTTATTGGATATTCTATTTCCAATTGAAGTCTAAGAGACCATGAAAAGGAAGAAAAAAATGAACAAGTTAAACTGCATTAGAACATCTCCAGGGTACATCTTGCAAAAACTAATAATAGCAACAAGGCTAGTCTGGACCTCGATAAAGCATTTGATCATCAAATTAACATACTACTTATGGCATTGCTAATTGGGAAATCATAGTGATCACAAAAGCTCTTTCCACTTCTCTTTCTTTCTAATACACAATGGATCTATAATTTCAGCTCTGCACATTTCCGCTACAGGGAATACATTTTCTGACAATTCATGGACTTGCTGATTTATATTTCACTTTACGTCTCTGAAAGAAAAAGGAAATGTAGTCACAAAATTCAGTGTTTTTATTTTTCCATTTTTTTAAATGACTGCTGATACATTGTTTGGCTATAACTGACAATATATCTCACATTTGCTTTTTTCTCTATATCTGTGCTTACATCATTTCTGCTAAATTATTATTTACATTTTAAACATGGTTAAAGTTATGTGGCTCAAGTCTTAGACTTAGCAAATTACACTCAGCAAATTATGTATGGAGCACCTTGCTTTTGTAGCCTTGAATATGGAGACAGTATCATAGATGCTGATATAGACTATACAGTGCACAGATCCCACAGTAAACAAAAAGAGCTCAAAATATGTGCCAGAAGAATTTTATAATCAACTCATAAAATTTTGAAAATATATTGCATACCAAAAGAAAGCTAAAACCAAGCAAACTCATTGTTTTCTTCTCCCTTTCAGAACAATGTGCATGCATTTTAAACCATATCAAAAGACTAAACAATTTGTGATTATTCTTTGCCAACTTGTAATCCTCATCTTATGGGTATACAAATTTCTCGATTTTCTTTAGCCAGGCTTCATGGGCAAATGCTGTATTTCCAGATAGACACAATTGCCACTGACAACAGCTGGGTATGTTAATCCAAAACTTGTTTCTCTGGGCATCTCTATTACAAGCTTACAGTTTTTAATGATAATTCAGCCAAATATTTCTCCCTAATTGGAAACACAATGACCAAAGGGCTTTGACAATATAATGTTCGCTATAATAACAATTCACATAGTTGTTAAATTATAAGAAAAAACAAGCAGAATGATAATGTTTTTTGTTGGTTCATAGAAACAATTTTGTGCGCTTATATGCACATTAAAATAATAGCCCAGTTGTTATTTGTATGAATTTCAAAAATGGTCTCAGAAAGCATTAAAAATATGCAATTACCTGAGAGTTGTAAACAGTCCTAGACATTGTCAATAATTATCAAAAAGCCTTTGACTGTCCAACTATGGTTTAGAATATGAATTTAACCAAAATCAGAAATGTGGAGTATTCTGGCAATAAATGTAAGTTGTTTCATAGAGCTGGTATACTTTTTGCTAGTAAACTGGTCATTGTTTTAAGGGAACAGTGATCTAGCTGTTTCTTTTGAGAAAAACATTCCAACAAAGAGGCATTCCCTGTTTACAAATTATCTCCTTTCATTAGCTCCTACCAAGAATTTTCACCTGCTTCTCAAGAGTCGTGAAGATCAATAGAATCCTTGGCTTTGGGAAAATATTCTGATGTCTTTTTATATGAACAAAGAAGCTACCTGTATATAGGATTGGAAGCTTTTATTTAGAGAACACTGTAAAACTCGGTATATCATAAACACAGAATGAATTCTTCCTAAATCCTCTTCTATGCATTCAGGTCTCACAATTCCAACTTTGGGCAAAAGAAGCTGAGTGGATAGCTCTGGGTTATGGGTTGTGTTCTACTAAAAGGAATGGTGGAAAGACAAGAGCAAGCGTTCTTCTATTGAATGATGAATGATCTGCTTCTGTTAAAGTTCATAACGCAGGACATTTATACCCCATACACCAAGGGTTCACATACAAATTAGATCTGCTATGTTTTGAGTATGTGTCCCAAAGGTCTGTGTGCTGGAAACTAGTTTCCAAGTGAGGTGGTACTGAGAGGTGGTGAAACCATCCAGAGGTGGGACCTACTGAGATAGATAGCTCACCTGGGATGGTATCCATAGAAGATTTCAGTGTTGTTCTCAGAGAATGAATTAGTTTTTACAAGAAGGAATTGTAATGCAGGAGCAAGTCTAGACCCTGAATCTCTATGGCTTCCTCTCTTGCGTGGGGCATGTATTCCCATCACTGTTATGGTAACCACCAGGAGGCTCTCACCAGGGTTCAGGAGATGCTAGCAGCATGTTCTAAAACTTCCAGATCTGTAGGCTAAATAAAACTCTTTTTTATTATAAAAAATTTGGTGCTAAGTGTTTTGTTACAGAAACAGAAAAACAGACTACTACAATATATATGCTCATGAAAACAAATTATTCTACATAAACAAAAAAACATAAGATTTCTGTTACTGAAACAGAAAACAGACAACTACAAGACCCCTTCTTCCAATGGCAAATATCAAGCACATAGGTTAAGAAAATGAGTCCTAAATTTACTCACTTCTAAAATTTGCTGTTAAGAATATATACATAGTATTTAGCATAGTCTCTATTATGTAGTACATATGCAGGGAACAACCAGTAAATATTAGTGTGATTTTGATACAGGAGGATCAATTTTTTCCCCCAGATATGATCGTAGATGTGATAAAAAGCAACAGAATGTTTAATGGCATAATTGTTAAAATACATACTAGTCATTTGAGAAAATTCTGTCTTAGCATAACTACCTTCTACAAGAAGCATATTCAAATGAAACCAAAAGGATAATATATGTTCAAGATGTAGTAAAGTACCTTAAAGCTAAGAATGACTATAGCACAGCCAAAGCATAAGTTGTCGCCTTTGAACTGAGAAGGAAACCAACCTTATACCATCTGCTAATCATCTTATTTGTCAAGTAAATTCAAGCCAAAGGAATTATGAAAATGTAATGAATTCCCACTGTGGAAATAGGAGTACATGTTTCCAATCTCCTACTTCAATCTGATATTTTCCTAACAATTTGCCATTTTCATATTCATTGGAATATCATTATAGATTATTAGGATGTAAGTCATCCATACTTGATATTTAGGAAATAATTTTTACTGAAAATAAACATTTTCTTAAAGTGTCCCAATTTTGAAGAATTGTGTCAGTTTCATCCTAATGTAAACTATAAAATTTTGATACAGTAAGTCCATTCATCCTGCCTCTGCTATGGCCTTTCAACAAGGACTGCAAACTAACCTGAGTACAAATGCCAAAAGACTTGCCTGCACCTTGCTACTGTTCAAAAATGTTGGAAATGAATATTTCTGAACAAAATGTATATTAATTATCTCATTAATGTTAGTCCGCATATTTCTATTATTGTTTTCACATCAAACATTTACATAGAATATATATGTTGTCTCCACATAACATATATGCTCTTAGTACTTTGTTAAACTTGTATTTCTTTAATTATCAGTATTTTAATGCATAAAATAGTATGTCAGTTTTATTGAGCATTAATTAGAAAAATTTGCTTTAAACTAATGAAAGAAAACTTGTTTCAGTACATTCAAATACTTTATGAACTTTGCAATTTTCAAATGCCTACCGTTTGTGGTATTTCAGCCAATTCATTTTTAGCAGGAGGATAAAAATATCACTCAGCTCCTTAACACTAGTCCAAAATAGTACCTTTCTCATTATTTTGATTATTTATTGACACTTTCCATATTTGTGTTTTGTCTTTCCAGCCATGCACATTATAAGTATACCTGTAACCATATCTGTGTAACTATGCTGTACCTATTTTTATGCCCAAACACATACATGACAAACATACACATACACTAGCATTCATCCTTATCACCATCGTCATCATCATTATCAGAATAAATTTGCATATTTTGCAACTTATGTAGGTTAGTTATTTAAAACAACACATTCTTTTGGACATTTCTTCTTAAACTAAGCCTCTAAGTCAACACAATACACATCAGCTTTCCCTCAGTTCGATTTTCTTTACCTCTCATTGCTTTAGTTTGGTCATCTGTGCAATGACAGCAATTAAAATTTGTGCCATATATGCTCATGAACATTAATTATTCTACATAAACTATTTAGTTTTTTAATTGCCCCCTGTTTGGCAAAGAAGACTTAATAAATGCTGCTAGTAATTTTTGAACTTTGAATGTCACTAATTTGATGATAGCACTCAAATGAGTCTCTCTCTCTCTCTCTCTCTCTCTCTCTCTATCTCTCTCTATCTCTCTCTCTCCCATCATTTTCAATTGTATTTTTCAAATGAATAGTACTCTTATGTTCTTATAAGAAATAAGATCTAATCACTGCCACTGAATTTTTGAGTTGATGGCTATCATATTTACAAATTCTATAAATGGCAAGTTAAAAATAAGAGCTGTCTCACATTTTCTGTGTTTATACTTTTTCAACCAAAGTATTTTCTACATGCTAAGATAAATGCCCATAATTCAACTTCCAGCTATATAACTGACATTTGAAAAGAGAATCAAGGAATAAAGAACAGCATATTTAATTTCTGTCAATGTAAGTACCATAGGTATCAGGTAAAGATAAGATTTTCCATGTTCACATGTGTATGAAACAAAACTTTCACTTGTATGAATAAAATGATGAATTCAAGGCAAATGAGATGATGGATGTTCTGTCATAAACTAATGCGCTTTCAATGCATTAAAATAACAAATTAGTAAGGACATTTTCACCAAAGATGAAGTTCTGTGGTCAAGATCAGCCAACTTTCATCCAGAAAAATGTGTATTTTAACACATATGGCCACAGTCTTGACCATGGAAAAAGGTATACTAATATAGCAAATTGACCTTTTATTTTTTATTTCTTTTTACAACATTAATTCAAAGTTATAATCAGCAAACCTCATAATGGAAGCATAAATAAATTAGTAGAAGAAGAAAAATAATAGCACCTAAAATCAAAGTAAATGAATTAGATTGATTTTTCATTGTGCATATACTGGGCACCAAAAAAAAATCAATAGCTTTTTCAGTGAAATAACTGAATATTATCTGAAAGCAGCCTGGGAATCAATTAAGAGCTTTTATTATTTAAAAGAGGACTCCAAAATGATGTTAAAATAATATAAAATGCTCCTCTAAATAATTGAATTCTGACTTGACATCAGGACCTCAGCAGATTCGCCCTCCAGTGGAACTGGTAAAAAATTTTAAAAGAATAAAAATAAAAACACAAAACCATTAGAACTTCTGGCAGTGGTCCTTGTAACACAGCAAAGGAAGTGTGCCTATGTAAGAAAATCTGCAAAGATACAGTAGGGAAAGTAGGAGTCTGTGATATTTGAATTAAGATAGTATCCTCCTTCCTCCCTCCCAGTTGATAATGCTGCTTGTCTCTTTATACTTATTTGAATTTTCCAGAACGATGTACTAGCAGAATCAAATAGTATATGCTTTCCTGTAGCTACCTTCCTTTACTTCCTCTGTTCATTTTGAGATAAGTTCACAAATGTATCAGTGATTCATTCCTTTTCATTTGTACATGATATTCCAATATAAAATATGCCACATTTTATTTTTCCTTTCATGGGGACATTCCCTTATTTCTAGTTTCTGTTCATTGAGAATAAAGCTTGCATTAACATTTGTGTACATATCTCTTTTATTAAGATTTTAAAAAGTTTATTAAAAAGAGAGAAATATAGAAGACAGTTACCCTGGGGTAACATGGGGGGTGCTTCAATTACCCTTGTGTACATATCTTTATGTTTATATATATTTAATCTTCTTAAGTAAATCCCTAATAGTGAAAGTAATGGCATAGCCTGATATAACTATATTTTCAACTTTCAAATAAATTTTCAAAGTTTTTCAAATGATTGTATCATTTTACATGTAGAAAATTAAGAACATTTAGAAATTTTCATAGCAATATGGTTTTCTCATGATAACTAATGCTGTTATTTTTATATTTTAGCATAGAATAGGTCTCCAAATAGTTTAAATTAAAAATTAATATGTTGCTTTAGCAAAATAATTTGAAAAGCTTTATATCTAGCCCGTGTTTTACAAATATAATTGTATATTTTACTTATACACTATGAGGAGTTCTCCTTATTGTCAACCACTCAACCTTTATGACTTCTTAATTGTTAATAAAATGCTATTGCATTTGTATTTTTCATAACTGATTCAAAATATTCCATTCAATAAACACTATAGTATAAATGATACTATTCTATTGAATAAATATTTAGACTTTTTTCAATTTCTTTTTTATTTTGGAACAATGCAATAAAATATTTTCATATATATCTTTATACACATATGTGAGTCACATTTAGGATAGATTTGTAGAAATATATTTACCAGCTCAATATATGCAAATTAACTAAAAGCCAGTCAGGCAATGGCCAATTTCCTTCCAGAAATACATTTTCTCCCATTTCTGCCTATAAAAAACTAGTTTGCAGTAGGGAAAAATACCCATTAGGGAGAACTAGAAAGCTACATGCAATTAAAAGAACCTCTTGGAAGTGGAACATGGTATCACATGCATGTAATCCCAGTAATTAGAAGGAAGAGACAGGAAGATCACAGGCTGGAGGCCAGCCTCAGCAACTTAGTGAGAAATACTTGCAGCAAGTTAGCTAGACCCTGTGTCAAAATAAAATACAAAGTAGGTCTGAAGTTGTACTTTTGAGGTAGAATGCTCCTCAGTTCAATCATCAGTATTAAATTTAGACAGAAGATAGATGATAGATAGGTGATACGTGAATGATAAGTAGATAAATTATAGATATAGATACAGCTGTAGATATAGGTGTATTTGAAGGCATTGCAACTGAGTCAAGGTAACCAAATGATTGGGGTCATAGTTTCTTCTTTCTGGGTATACACAAATGGTTAAAAAAAATAAACTAACTGGGGTTACTCCTGTACTTTACAATGGTTTTTCTTCTGAAGCATTATTTTTTCATGAATAAAAACAAGTGTATGTATTTTATGCTTAGTCATTTCTTTTTCTTTCTTTCTTTCCTTTTTTTTTTTTTTTTTTTTTTTTGGTGGTACTGGGGTTCCTGGAAGCCCATCTACCTTCGGGCTACACTCCCAGACCTATTTTATTATTTTATGCTTTTTTTTTTTTTTTTTGAAACAGGATCTCTTAAGCCAGCATGGCTGGCTTCGAACCTGCGCGATGCTCCTAGTCTCTGCCTCCCAAGCGCGGGGATTACAAGCGTGCGCCACCACCCCCGGCTTATGCTTAGTCACTTCTATCGATTATGCCTCTGAATCAAAATAAGGAGCACTATCTCAGCAAGGACTCCACAGTCTCCCACTCCAGGGTTCTTAAAGAATTGGTGGGTTTCCTTCAAATCTTGGAGCTTTGTCATTCTTACTGGGAAAGTGAAGATGATACCTAACTCACAAAATTGTTAGAAGAAAATAAAAGATATAAAGTTTAAAAAGTTCCTAATGCAAGTACGGGGTTACTCGGATAACATTACTTCTTCACCGATTTTCTCAATTCCCTTTGCCTTTGTGATCACTGGGCTTCAGTCTTTTCTCTCCGCCGGACAGGGAACTGGACATCACTGTTTGATCATCTGAGCTGCTTAGCAAGGAGGTGCGTTGCAAGGCTCCAGGCTCTGTTGCTTTCTCCACCAGGAGCCTGCTCACTCATTCTTAGCAGGAAGTCTGCTTTGTGGGTCAATAACATTCTGTTCCCCTGGAGTTCAGTCAATCACTGTGGACTGAGGCAGTTTGCGCCTCCATGCCAGTGATTCAATTCGATTCTTTCCTACGTTCAGAGCCCTGCTCCTTAGATGGCCTGTTTCTTACTTTGTAACTGGAAACAGAGGAGTCAGGGAATGAATGCATGCAGATCTAGAAGGCTAATGGACACTTGCATGCTCAATTGTGAGCAGTGGGTGATGCAAGGCAGAGATTTCTCCAGCCCCCATGGCTCTAAGGACCCCAGTGAGGTTCAGGGGTCTTTGCAAATCCTCCTATCTCACTCCCATCAGGAAACACGTTGCTCACTTGTCTTGAAAATCTCTATGATGGGCCACAAGCTCGGGAGAGTGGGTGGTGTCCTGCCATAGCTCTGAAGGAATCTGAGGACCCACAGTCAGTGCTGCTCATCCCCACCCTCAGGAAAGCTATTGCCTTTTGATTTCCTAGATCTAACTCAGAACAGCACACATGGCTTCCCTTTGTATAGGGCTCTTTGGGGGCACTGGAATCATAATTTCCATAAGAATACTGTTTAGTTCCTTGACATTAACCATTAAATATTATTTTCATTGTTAAGCATTTTGAGGTTTATTCAAACTGGAATAGTGCATGAGAAATTAAAATAAATGTTAAAAAAAAGCCGAAGCCGGGCGTGGTGGTGCACGGTTGTAATCCCTGAGCTTGGGAGGCGGAGATAGGAGGATCACGCAGGTTCGAAGCCAGCCTCGCTGGCTTAAGATACCCTGTTTCCAAAAATAAAAAAGTATAAATAGGTCTGGGAGTGTAGCCTGGAGGTAGAAGGGCTTTCAGGAACCTCAGTACCGAGAGAGAGAGAGAGAGAGAGAGAGAGAGAGAGAGAGAGAGAGAGAGAGAGAGAGAGCGCATGGAGACAATATACTGAATTATTATTTTGCATGTCTCAATGCCACAGAATTGTTTGTTTATTAGTAATGTTACAGCTGCTGCTTTTATCTACTGTACTTCTCTACCATTCTATAACCTTGAAAATTTTGTTATTTGAAAATCTGCAGATATGTACCATAATATGCACGGATCTAAACCTAAAATTGTCTCAGCAAAATGCTTATTTCTGTGGCCACTTTTCCTTCAAGAACAACTATGGAGTTTTACTATGTAGAAACATATTGAGCAGGGTTCCAGTTCTTAGGCAACTCCCGTCCAACTTCTCTACAATATCTGTAGTTTTGAAACTTCTTTCAAAATTCATGTCTTATTTAGCAATGCCAAAGAAACCTTCCTCACTGCTGACAAGCTTATTGTTACATGTTTTATTTTATCATAATTCTGTACTTCTTATTCATAAGAGGATATCTTACTGAATAATATATTTTAATATATGGATATACCTGTGACTTTCAGCTGTGGTTGGCAGTGACTTTTTAAAATTTGACACTTTTATTAACATCTTGTCAATTTGTATTAAGCTAAGATATATAGTAAATGTTCTTTATTTCTTAGACTCTAAACATCTTGAATATTACATACTAGTTTAGTAATTTGAAACATTAAGATGAAACTTTTATATCTGAATGAGTTGCAATAGAAACACATGTATGCCTATGCATATATTATATATTATGCACACAAATGTGTGTCTGTAAGCATTAATATATCTATATTTATATATGGCCATATCTCTGGATGCATAATTTGTAGATGTTGTCTGACTTACACCTATTTTTACTTAATGATGCTGTAAAAGCAATATGCATTGAATAACAACTGTATTTTGAATTTCTTCTAAGCTGATGGTACGCAGTAAGATAATTTCTCATGATGTTGGACAGGACTGGAGAGCCAGAGTTCCTAGTCAGTCACAGAGTTGTGGGGGAATACAATTGATCTATAATCCACTGTGCATTGTGATGACACCTGTTTTTAGATACAGATATTCCATAAATCACATAAGATATTCAGCACTTTATTACCAAAGAGATCCTGTGTTCAATGGTCTTGTCCAATCGTAGGCAGATGTGGATGTTCTGAGAACTTACAAGGTAGGCTATGCTTTGCTATGAGTTCTGGTAGGTTAGGTGTATTATATGCATTTTCAATGTATGATATTTTCAACTTAGGATAGGGTTATTGAGATATGAGATCACTGTAAATCAATTGGTATATTGATACACACTTCAGCATGTTGGGCAAACAATAAGAATGTGCTCCATAAATTTTCACAAAGTAAATATGTTTTGTTAACAAGTGTTCATGCCAAGACACAGGATTGTTTCAGTAGCATGCAAACCCCTCAGCCTCTCTTCCAGGCACTAACCTCCAGCAGTTCCACCAACCTAGCCTCTAACCTCGTAGATTTATTAGTTATTTCCTCCGTAGGTTCTTTGGCTTTACTTTGTGGACCTTGAGAATTTACAAGCAGCATCCCGGGGTGGGAGGTGATGTCCAGGAGACCCTTCAGTCATTCACTGGGGTATCTCTCATCCTTTGGTACCACATCAGGTCTGTCTGCTCTTTAGTGAACCAGCAGTTGGACTGTGCTGGGCAGATTACTTAATGCATTTCTAGCCTCTCACCCACAATTAGCAAATGCCTTCAAAGAGAGGTCCCCAAGAACAGCTGGGGGCCTTTCCCCTCCTCCCATTGTAAGCCTCTTTCCTCGCTCCAACCCTTCTTTCCTTAGCAGTGCTGTGAGGCCATCAGTAATTGACATTTTGTGTTTTATTCCTGTATCTAGTTGTTCCTTTGTCAGGATTGTTTTCTTACAAGCTACTCTATCTTATCAAGAAAAAGAAAACATAAATGTAACATAGGTAATATAATATTCAGAACTATTCTCTACTTCACAGTATAAAACATTTATTTATGATTCTCATCAGAATCTGCGGTATCAGTTCACTGATACAACAAGTTGAGGAGAAAATGATTAATTTAGGGGGTGAGTGATTAGTTCAGCCTTGTCTAAATGATTGAAAGACTAAGATAGACAACATGATTACATACTGATGTGAGACTATAATGCACCAATAAAAGCACATTATAGAAAGAAGAAATACCGTTTTGCTTGGCTCTTGATTAGAAATATGAAATAAAATACCCATTTTTATTATTCCATGGCAAGGAATGTAAGGATTGATCACATGGTGTTTATATGTGTTTCTGAATGGATGTTATTGTCTGTAGTTAAAGCAGCCTTATGAAGTTTAGGTACCACTATCAGCCACAAATTAGGTCTAATTTGGATATTAGAACTTTAGAAGAATCGTATTTATTTTCAGTGTTCAATTTACAAATGCTAAGGAGAGTATCACATTCCAGAAGATTATCAGAAATTGTAATTATCGCCGGGCATGGTGGCGCACGCTTGAAATCCCAGCATTCGGGAGGCTGAGACCGGAGGATCACGGTTCACGGACAGCCTCAGCTACCATTTAGTGAGGCCCTCTGCAACTCATTGACCCTGTTTCAAAATAAAGAATAAAAAAAAAATAGGGCAGGGGGTGTAGTTCGGAGGCCAAATGCCCCTGGGTTCCATCCCCAGACCCGAAAAATAAATAAATAAATAAAAGATAAGAAACTGTAATTATCCGAGACAGAGCCTACCCCATGTGTTCCAGACAAGAAGGGAACATGCATGATGTACTAGTTAGATATATTTCCTCTCAGCTCCAATTATGATGCCTTGGTTTGCTATGTGATAATTGCTCCGGACCTTCATATGTTGTCCTTGCAGACTAGCAGCATCTTAAGTTTTGCCTACACACAGCCCTGGAGAGACACTGCAGGAGGAAAGAGTTTTGCATATTGGTTCAGGTATGTTCATTAGGTAGCTTCCTGAAGAGCACACACATCCTACAAGCTTTGGCTCCTACGGCTCACGTAACTTCTCCGAAGCCTGTCTCCTCAGCATTCACCACCTGCAGCATCCAGGACTTCCGTGGTGCCCAGAGGCTGCATCCTGGGCTGATTATCAGCACCAGGCTCCTGTTTTTCCTCCAGGGCTCAGCCCCTGCACTGCCCAGCAGTCAACAGTAAGCCTTGGTCCAAAGCTGTTATTCAGAAACTCAGGAGTCCAAATATCCTGTTTTACTTAGGTCCAAGTGTGGCCATGGGGTGTACCAATGATCTCTGGAATCTTGGAAGGAAACTTCACAACTTCTTTGCCATACCATTTAGACATACTATCTTAATTCAAGGAACCAGGTTGTTCTTTATATTCCACACTATTTAGAATTATTTCTTCTCCTTTCCTTCTCCTCCTCCTCCTCCTTCTCCTCCTCCTCCTCCTCCTCATTTTAATTCCCTTTTTTATTTGTATGCTCTTTGGAGTACTGGAGACATTCTACCTCTGAGCCACACCCCTAGCCTAATATATATATATATATATATATATATATATATATATATATATATATATATATATATTCCCCCCCCCGTTTGGTCTTTATTTTTCAAGTTTTGTATAGACATAGAAGTTTATGCTACTTGTGCTGACCTATTTGTGATAAGAGTAAAGAGTTAGAAAACAGATGTCTTGAGTGGCATAAACGAATTATCAAAATTTTTGCTTTATTATTCTGGTTTTGAGTTGTTATCATTGATATCAACCAAGGAGAATAATTGGAGCAAATGATCCATGTTCTGGAGAATAAATTTGTCAGCAATCTCCTTAAGTTTACTTCCCTCCCAGCACCAAAGGAGACTTTTTAAACATTTTTTTCCTGCAAAAAGAATAATATGTATCATAAGTCTTAACAAACTAGTTCCTAAAAAAAAAGCACAGGACAAATTCTTCTGCTAAAGTGTTTAGCATTTTTTTTCCTCTTAGTAACAATCTGTGTCTTAGAAATGTCACAAATGGTGTGGGCTACACAATTGCAAGTGATTATTTTTCTGTAGACATTGAACTTCTCCCAGCTTCACAGTGTGGAATACTACTTGATTTACAAGTTTCTTTTTTAAATTTTTTATTGGTGCATTGTAGTCATAATTCTTAATGAATTGCAAGATGGTAGAGGCATACATGCACATATCACTCATTTAGCTCTCCCCCAATCCCTGCCCCTTTCCCTCTCCCCATCCTCTCTCTCATGTTGGGCTCTGTGATTGGCTTTGATATGTTTGTGAATGTACATTCTGTCCATTAGGGAATTTACAAGTTTCTCAAACATACTCTCCCAACTTCAGCAAAAGTTACAAGTGGCAAGCGAGTGAAAACACAACCATTTCTTTTTTGAGAATTCAGAGTTGTATTTATTTTATTCATTATCAAAACAACAAATTTATATTAATAGCACACTAGCCAAACTACAGAACCAACTGAGGTGTCTATCCAGAGATAAATAGATAATGAAACTGTGGTATAGACACCCAATGAACTTTTACTCAGTTACAAAGAACAAACTTATGTCATTTGCAGAAAAACTGATGAAACTAGAGAATAATATACTGAAATCAACCATTTGTCAAAAGTTAAGGTTTTTAAGCTTTTTCTCATATGAGGAAGCAACTGAGTAAATAGAAGATAAAAGGATCTTTAGATAAATGAGGAGAAATACCAGTAGAATAGTGGAAGGAGATTGGATGAGGTAGTTGAGAAGGGAAAAAAAGAAGAACTGCGGAGTGGAAGAGTTCCAGTGATGGTATATCCGTGTGTGATGGTATCATACCAAGCTCACTAATATGTATGGGGAAAGGCATGTAACAAGTTAAGATCTGGTGACAAAGAGACAAGTGTTATGTATGTGTGTGTTTTATCACTTTGATTCTCATTCTGATGTGTAATTACTTTGCACATTAAAATATTAAAAAGTCAATGAGTAAAGATAAATATTAGGGTGTGTTTACTAAGAAACATATTATTAAGCCTGAGTTAATTCAGCTTAAAAGTTATATTTTCTAAGAGACATAATATTTTAAAGAGTCAATTATTATGTATATAAATAGTGTTGAACTCAGCACAAGATCATATGGCTGTATTTTCAGTTGATAGAATATATGGCTAAATGCTCGGTCAGCTTGGTATATGGATGTGTTTGCTGCACTGGAGAATGTTTTGTATTTGTTTCATTATAAATTACTATATGCAGAATTTGACCTTGGAAGACTTACCATGCATATGAAAAACATGTCATCACTAGTCCCATAAGGAAGTAAGGAATTGAAAGAAAAGCTACAGTAAAATATGATTCTCTGATTCATAATACTCATAATTTTCTTTGAGGTGGAAAAATCTTATTCTCTTGATTTTAATTATTGGAATCGTATTAAAAATAAAGTAGACTTAGAAGACTCAGCATTAGATAATTTAAAATTGGATTTTCACTCAACTATGGCCAGTCATTTAATCAAATTTTATGGGATTACTTTTCTGCAAATAAAAATAATAACCCTCAACCATAGCTGCTCTACAGAGTAAATCAGAAAATAAGGTCATAATCCCTGATCGTAATGCCATCCTTAGACTAAATTTTAAAATACACTAGTCAAATCAAGTACAATTTGAGTATTAGATTTGATTAACTCAAGAAATTTAATTTTACTAGTTGATACTCTTTTATTTTGATGGCAATATTTTTGCATTTCTGGAATTTTTACTCTACAGTAACAACAAGAGAGAACAAAAGTAATAAAGACTTGAGGAGCCTGGCGTGGTGGCACACACTTGTAATCCCAGTGCTTGGGGGGCGGAGACAGGAGGATCGCACTGGTTCAGAGTCAGCCTCGCTGGCTTAAGAGACCCTGTTTCAAAATAAAAAAAATATATGAAATAGGTCTGGGAGTGTATCCCAGATGTAGAAGGGCTTCCAGGAACCCCAGTACCACCAAAAAAAAAAAAAAAAAGATTTGAGGAAACCCGTTTCTTTCACATACAGGGAAACTACATATCATGTACACTACATCATTCTAGGCACACTTCAAAGTCTGCACAATAATAAATAAATAAAATACTACAATTATAATATAATAAATATGAATAATCTAACAATTCAGGGAGAAAATACATGAATGCTAAGATTTTCAATGCTAGTTTTCTTAAGGAAAATTACAGGTTACTTCTTTGGCAAATCCTACTACCCATTATTAATGATATTAATGCTCACATTCTTGTAGCTCCCTGTGTCTCAAGAGTTTCATGCACTATGCCAAAGATCAGGGGATGACCTCTGAGATCGTTGAAGGGAGAATGAATTTTCATTTAAAAACGATAAAATCTGCCAAAAGTCAGACAATGAAATAACACAAAGGTAGACATAGAACTGTCAAAACTAATGACATTGTGGAAAAATCATGATCCACTTTTATAGTTCTATATTCAACCAAAAATATTCCTGAAATCTTCTTTAAACTATACACCATGGAAAACAGAATAAAATCAGACAATGCCATAGCCAAAGTGTGGTTAGGAAATAGAATAAAAATGTTTACACTTCCAAATAAGTTGAAGTGTATATGTATTCACACATCTAAAAATAATTTTTGTTATTGTTTGTTCCTCCAGAAATTGTAAATATTTGTAAAAATTGTTCTGTTGATAAATAATGTGACCACAGATTTTTCTTATAACTAAGACATATTTTTTAAATCAGTTTTCAATTTTGAAGCAATATGAACATAAAATAGCTGCACTTTCATATGTCATGTTTTCATTATTATGAAGACATTTTCTAATTTACATTTTGATTTATTATTCAGTCATTTAGGAAGTTGATTGCTTTATTTTCAAGAAGTTAGATATTGTGTAGCTACATTTATATTGTCACTATCTAGCTTATTTTTCCTGGAGTCTGAAAATACATTTGTATGATGTCCATTCTATAAAATAGGGTGAGCCTGTATATGATAGAGCATAGTCGATATGAAAAAAATTAATGAGTATTTTTAATAATGTGCAATTTAAAATTATTGGGTACTTTGTTCTAAATGTAACAATTAAGGTGAGTGTGTTAATTCAGGGAGATGATTTAAGTGATGTAGAAAACTACATTAACTAAATCCAATATTCTGGAAACATAGGCAATTAAACCTGAGAGTTTTGTTGGAGTTTCTTTTTTTAACTATACTTTTTCTTGGAATTTTTTTTTATTTCTCAAATAATTGACTACTAAAATGGAAATCGCAACAAATCCTATTAGCTAATATTTATGACTAATTTTACATGCCAAACACTATTCTTAGGTACATCACAGGTATAAAGGCATTTAACATTCACAGCACTGTCTTGAGAAAAGTTGTACTTACGTACATCTTACAGATGGCAGTGATGAGGATCCCAGAGTTGAGGCTATTACTTGGAGGACATTTTCATGATGAGAACATTGTCAGATTAACATTGCCTGTGACACTACTATAGATAGATTACACTATTACACCAATATCCACATCCTGGACAATGAAAAAAAATTGTGAATATTCCTATGTCTAGATAAGATAAAAATTTTAGCTTTACTACACTCCATGTAATTTTATGATTAATAACTAAAGTATATACGTATGATACATTTAAAGGAATTACAATCTTTATTACAACCAATTACACTTTGTAAAACTTTATATAATAATTTTTCCAAAAATACTCTTTAGTTGAAGTCCAGTTGCCAATGCTTCATTTAATATTAGAGCAGTAACCATCACAGAAACATTTTCATTAACTACAGGAGATTAAGGAGGTTATAAAGGACTTCATTCTGAAGGATAGATAATTGGCATTAGGATTTTACTCTAGAGTTCTTGTAGAAGCCATCTCCAGTAAAATTTGTTTCAATTAGCCATTTAGTAAAAATTGTGTCATCTACTTTTTATTTAGTTTCAATTTTCCACAACTGATATTTTATTACTTTAAAAGCCTTGTTCAAAAAATCCATCAATCAGAGGCTAAACATTCATGATTTGAATGCAGTCTGATCAGTTGACCATTAATGTTGGCCTGCCTTGTTTTTATTCTGGGTTGTGTTTTGTTATCAATTTAAGATAGATGCTCCATCAAATATTAAAATCTATTTTTATGAGGAAAACTCAATATAAAACTATTGTAATGGTGCATCAGAACTTTAAACAAGAGCTCAATAGAACAGAAACAAACCAAGACACATTGTGCACATACATAAATAAGTTATATGTGAAGGTATCATTTTTAATCTCATTAGGGTGTAGAAATAAATTTCAGCAATAAAATTAAAAAATAAACATAACCTCTCCGGTTCTCTTTAGTTCGCATAACACCTTTTATTTTCCAAAGTATAAATGAGGTATATTCTTATTTAGAAATGTTAATCCATAGTCACTTAAAAACATTTGATTAAGCCAGGTGTGGTGGCACATGCTTACAATCCCAGTAATTGTGGGGGCTGAGACAGGAGAATTCAGATTAGTGGCCAGCCTCAGCTACTTAGTGAGGCCCTCCGCAACTTGGTGAGACTCTGTTTTAAAATAATGAATTAAAAAATTTGGGCTGGGGGTGTAGCTTGGAGGGAGCTTTTCCCTGGGTTCAATCCCAGCACCACACACACACACACACACACACACACACACACACACACACACACACACACAAGAATTGATTAAAGGAGGGCACACATAAAGAAGCATGGGCAGAGGAGGAATGCAAGTTCAGTGATTCTTCACAAGGGGAACTTTGAGGAAAACACAGCTCTGAGACTGAGAGACAGGACATCACCCAGGCCCAGAAGACAGTCCTGCCTCCTGTCACCACCTCCCCTGCTCCACATCTTGACCTATCTTGATCTTTACACCATTGATTAGCTGATTGTGTTTTGAACTTTATGTTTTAACAAGATATCTTTCAGACAGTTGGATCTGAGATAAATACTTGCTGCAAGGTGAAGTAATTGATCTTTCATTTATGGATCTCTTTTAGTGTTGGCGGAAATTTTCAGGGTTCCTAATTTAGAGTTATAGATAGTACTACTATAGACATTATTGCACTCGTCTTTTGTTGGGACCATCTGTATGTATCTATGTTAAGTTTATGGTTGGTAAATTTTACAGTTATTAAATGAGGGCATAGGACCAATTTTCCAGCATATAGGCACTGGTAAAAACTTCCTCAATATGACCTCAAAGGCACAAGAGATTAAAATAAGGGTTAATAATTGACATTGCATTAAACTGAAGATCTTCTGTGAAGCAAATAAAACTACCAAAAACCTTAACAGAAAGCCAACAGGATGGGAGAAGATCTTTGCTAGATACTCCTCTGACAGAAGACTAATATCTAGAATATACAAAGAACTCCATAAACTCATCATCAAAAACTCATCACAATTAAAAATGGGAAAGCTAACTGACCAAGATACTTCACAAGAGAAGAAACACAAATGGTTAATAAAAATATTAAAATGTTCAACATTACTAGCAATGAGAGAGATGCAAATCAAAAACAGTAGTGAGATTCCACCAAACTCCAATTAAAATTGGCAGTCATTAAAGCCACAAATAAAAATAAAAATAAAGGCTAACAAATATTTGGAGAAGTTAGGACTCCAGTAGAATTTAGGTGGTGTTGCAAATTAGGGCGGCCACATTGCAGATCAGTGTGGAGGGTCCTCAGAAGACAGGGAATGAACTTACCTTGTGACCCAGCTATACCACTCTTGCTTATCTACTCTACCTACCCAAAGTAATTCAAATCAGAACACAATAATAATCCATTAATATCTATATTTATAGCAGCATGATTCCCAATAGCCAATTTATGGAACCAATCTACATGTTCATCAATGGATGAACAACGAATTATAAAATTTTGGGATTTACACAAAATAGAATTCTACTCAGCTATGAAGAAGAACAAAATCATGTCTTTTGCTGAGAAGTTTATGGAACTGGAGAATATTATGCTAAGTGAGAATACTCAGTCGCATAATGTGAAAGGTAAAATGTTCTCTTCATATATGGGAGCTAGGAAGAAATTGGGATACAGGAGGGAACCCAGACAAAGGAGGATAAATCCTAGTAGAATGATGGAGGAGACCTAGGGAAGAGAGGCAGGTGGTGAAAAGAAAATTTGATGAAAGAAACACTTCAATGGACATGATGTACGTACACAGAACTACCAATGCCAATTTAAATTGTGAGCTGGGGAGGGTGAGGGAGAGGGCGTGAGACAGGGGGAGCTCAGGGTGTGCTGTGTGTTTGTGTGTCTCTGTCACTCTGAACTTCATCATGATATATGATTACACTGCACCAATAAAAATGTAAAAGTGCAAGGTATCAAAGTCAAATAAAGTATTTTAAAAGTAGAGACAAAGAAGAACAATCAATTCTGCTGGATGTGGTAACACATGACTTTAATCCCAGTACTTGGGAGGCTATGTGACATGATGACACCAAGCTTGAGGCCGCACGCTGTAATTTATTGAGACCCTGTTTCAAAAATAGTAAAGGTTGTCTGGGGCGTAGCTCAGAGACAGATTGCCTCTAGATTCATACCTCCATAACCCCTCCAAAAGAGCAATTACTTAACAATGAAAAAGCAATAATTAGACTGACATTATAGGTCACATTAGCAAAAGTATAAACCAAATAATTCTAAAGTGCTATATTCAAATGGCTGGTAAAAAAATGTAATCCTAAAATTACATACCACATAAAAGTAAAATCAAATCATGTATTTTAAGAAGGCATTTTATCAAGATACTCATTAAATTAAATCCCAAAGGATATAATTCAAGAAAAGAGGTGAAATATTCTAGAAATAAATAATGATAATATTTAAATTGTAAGATGCCAGTTAAGAAATGGGTAATTGAAATGAAAGATTCTTAAATTCTCCAAATTAAAATGCAAGGATTAATAATATTGTTTAAATAGTCATATTTATTATTTGTTATATGAACACATGCCTATGTTAGAATTTCTAAATTTACCAATAAAATATAACTTGTAGTGATAAAATATATAAAATACACCAAAATGTCAAATGTATAAGAATAAAAATAAATAAAAGGCAAGAGTGAACCAATCCTAAAACAAATCTCAAAATTATTGAGGACATGCTTATGTGGTGGGAAGAATGAGTAATATGAACTATATTAAATCAGTTTTCTAAATTCACTACATCTTGAAATTATTGAACATATTCTTAGTAGTACAGAAAATTATTTGTCATTGAAATTTCACACTTTAATTATTTCTCTTTAGCTTAGTAATTATGCATGTACACAATTATTGTTCTACATACTCTCAAGGCAATCTGTCTCTTCTTATATCTCCTAAGCATTTATTACATAGCAGAAAATAGATATGCTCTCATATTTCCTCTTCCCTAAAATTTTAACTGAAATTCACATTTCTTTTATAGGATTATTCACTTCTAAATTTTATCTTAAAAAATTTGTGGGGACCATGTGTATTCTGTAATCTGTAACTCCACTACTTGGGAAACTGAGACAGGAGGTTCCCACATTCAAAACCATCCTCAGCAACTTAGACCCTTTCTCGGAATAAAAATAAAAAATGACTGAGAGTGTAGCTCAGTGATAGAGAGGTCTCTGAGTTCAATTCCAAGTACCATGTACACAAACAAACAAATGTGTTGCTGGAGTTGGAACCCAGGGACTTGTGCATGCTAAGCTAATACTTTACCATTGACCAATATCCAAACTCTCAATTCTAATCTTTGTTTCAATTTATTATTGTTATTATTATTATTATTACTATTATTATTATTATTAATTTCCTATTGACTCTTTTATAGAGCTAAGAGGTGTTTTGATATTGCTTGCCTTTTATCTGTACTATTAAGACCAAATTACATGTATAAAATGGCATTTAATGCCTTGATTCCATAGTAAAATCCAACAGGAATCTATCACCTATACTCTAAGAGAGTGACAGAATTTATGATCACTCTTTCTCAAACTCCAAATATATTTATTTTTGTGCGTAGTCTAAAGAAAATAGCACAGTGAATGGGCAATTCAGTGAAGAATCACTTTTCAATTATGTAGGAAACAATTTGTTAGTGTCAGAATGGGGAAGTAGACTAAGTGAAGCCTGTTATAAACAATCATTTTTTAAAATTAGATGACATGAAGAATTGTTATGGCTGTGGGTTTAAAAAAAATTCTGCTTACCAGCCAGGTGTGATGTGGACACTTGTAATCCCAACATATTGTAGGATGAGACAGGAAGATCAAGGTTCACAGCCAGCCTCAGCTACTTTGAGAAGTTTTTGCAGCTCAGTGAGACCCTGCTGCAAAATAAAGAATAAAAAATACCGCTCGGAGGTAAAATGTCCCTCGGTTTTATCCCCAGTACCACACACACACAAAAGAAAATCTGCTTACCATATACCCAGAGAGGCTGTGCTAGATTCACAGCCAAAGACTCTGTTCTTTGTCACACAGGATAATCGTTGAGAATGTGGTGCACAGGATGCTGCAATCCTTGTACTGCAAAACCTTTGTGCAATTGTATCACTGGATCTGCACTTTAAATAAGATATTCACAATCATACCTAGTTCCATATACGCAGAAAGTAGGAATCAAAACTGAATGACTTTCATAGTTTTGCAAAACACAAGTCAGATGGGATGGGATCTCATAAAAGCATTACCTGCTGGATAGCACACACCACCATAGTAAATCAGCCTGGGAATCCATCTTCAAGGAAATTGCAATTTAACTGAAAAGAGGGGATTGAAAACAGGCAACATTGCCTAATAGAGAGATTATGAACAAATTCAGAAAATATTAAAAAGTAACCAGAATTAAGGTGTGAATTATTGTACAGATGAACTCTCATGACTGGTGTAGATTAATTTTCTATTGCTGCCATGACAAATCCCCACATATTTAGAGGTTTAAAAGAGCATTGCTTATTATGTCACAATTATATGGTTTAAAATGCAGATATAGGGCTCACTGGGTAAAGTCAAGGTGTTAGCTAAACTTTTCTTATTGGAAGCTCTGGGGAGGAATCTGCTTCTCTGGACACTAAGGCAGTTGGTATGACTAGATCTGAGTCTCAGCTTTCTGGTTTACTGTCATCCTGGATTCTGTATTTACTCTTTTTTTTTTGTTTGTTTCTATCTTTTTCTAAGTCTAACTAAGGGTTTATTTTGTTTGTTTTTTAAAGAACCATTTCTTTTGGTTTTTCTTTACATTTTAAGTTTGTTTTATTTTATCTTTGATCTTTATTATTTTTTCTACTAAGTTTTTTCTTATTGTTATAGCTTCATTTTTAAATTTTTTTTTATTGGTGCACTGTATTCATACATCATAGTGGGATACAAACTTTTGTAGACATACATGCACGCATCGCCCAGTCAGCCCCAACCCGATCCCCACCCCATTCCCTCCCCATCCCTCCCTCCCATGCTTGGCTTAGTGGTTGACATCTAGTATTATAGCAATTTATCCAAAATTAAAGATGATAATCTCATATAACAGTTTCATTTGTCTGATACCAACCTTTTGATGACTTAAAGAAAACATTTCAATATTTCTTTTAACTTCCTTACCAGAGAATATTTTTTTCCAATTTTTCTAGGTGAAACTATCATATATTTATATATTTATTTTTCAGAAAAAAAATCTATCCTAATATGGAAAATGGACTCTAGATACCCAAAACGATCTTGAAAAAGAACAAAGCTAGAAGATATATATTTTCTGATTTCAAACTATATAAAGCTACAATAATTGAAACAGTGTAGTTCTATTATAAAGGCAGATATATAAACCATTGGAGTTAAATAAAAGCCTAGAGCTAAATTCTTCCCTATATTGTCAAGTTATTTTTGACAAGGTTTCCACGAACATTTTGTGGTGGAAATAATAATCTTTTAACTAAATATTGTTGAAACATAATAATTACATGGAAAGAATAAAATTGGACCCTTACCTAATCCCATATACAAATATTAACTCAAAATAGATAAAAGACCTAAATATAAATCTTAAGATTATAAACTTTTAGGAGAAAATCTGGGTCATTAAACCTCACAACATTGAAATTGGCAGTGATTTCTTAGATATGATTTCAATGGCACAGGCAACAGAAGAGTATACAGACTATTCCAACTAGAAATCCTAAAAATTAACAACAATAAAGGCAAACAATACCATTTAGAGATAGGTAAAAGACTAACATAAATAATGAATCTCCACAGATAACCAATCTTAGTTGTCTGTTGGATAGAAAATCTTGTTTCTCTGGTTCTGGTGTGTGTTACCTATTTCTTCTTTGTAGTTAATCTCTTTGAGTATTTTCTCTAGTGCTGGTTTTGAAGACATAAATTCCTTCAGTTTCTGTTTGTCATGGAAGCTTCTTATTTCTCCATCTAATTTGATAGAAAGTTTTGCTGGGAAGGAAATTTTTTGGCTGGAAGTTGTTTTCTTTCAGAGTTTGGAATATGTTACTCCAAGCCCTTCTGGCTCTCATGACTTGGTTTGGGAAGTCTGGAGTGATTCTAATTGGTTTGCCTCTGAATGTCACTTGGCCCTTTGTTTTTTGTTGCCTTTAAGATTCTCTGCTTGGCTTCCACATTGGTCATTTTGACAATTATGTGGCGTGGGGATCCTCTTCTCCGATCCTGTCTAAAGGGAGTTCTATAAGTTTCCTGGACCTGTGTATCAACCTCTTGCTCTATGTTTGGAAAATTTTCTGCTATTACTTCCTTGAAGAGATTGTTGATCCCTTTGGTTTCACTTTCTTTTCCCTCCTCTATTCCAATTATTCTTAGGTTAACTCTCTTAAAATGGGCCCATATTTCTTCAATATCATATTCCTGCTGTCAGATATTTTTTCCTAGATTAGAACCTATGCGTTCATTTTTGGAATGATCATCTTCTAAGATCCAGATTCTGTTCTCCATGTGTTCTAATCGGTTGTTTGTGCTTTGAATTGAGGCCTTTACTTCATTAATTGCATCCTTTATCTCTTTTTGGCTCTCTCTGAGTTCTTTTCGAAGCACCTCTATTATTTCTACAGTTATTTTCCTGATTTGATCTTCTAGAAATCTCTGCATTTCTGTTTTATCAGGTTCTGATGTTGTGGGGTTGTGGGCATTCATTGCTCCAGTATTATTCCTCTTTCCCCTGATTTCAGAAGTTTGTGCCGTCTCTGGGTTCTTCCCTTGGGTCACTATGACTTCACTTAAGGTGTTCTGGATCTCGAGTCTGTAGTATCTCAGACCCCACTACTCCTTTACTGGGTTGTATCACAGAGTCTCCGACCCAGAGAGTCGATAGAGGCTGCTTTAGACTGTGGGGGGTGCCAGGTTGCAAGTTCTCCTATGGTGTGATATCTCTGCCACTGCCCCTGCCCCACTGGGTCAAGTCCCAGGGAGTACAGTACTGGGATTTCTCCTCTGTGGCCCACAATTTGACTCACTGTTCTTGAGTACGCAGATGTAGCTGTACTGGATTCGGTGAATTCTCTGCTGCTGCCGTCGGTGGCAATATGGCGCCGCTGCTACGCCCTCGGCCATGAGGCTGGCGTATTTCTTCTTGGTTTTGATTTCCACTCTGAATCCCTGCAGCGTGTGCTGAGCTCAGCCACTGGGAGCTTTAGATTTTACCTGCGGCGAGAAATCCTGCCTGGCTGTTCCGCAGCGGCTCACCTCGGCTTGCTGTAGCTGTCTGTGAAGTCGCTACTGCCACCGGCAGTATGGCACTGCTGCCGCGGCCTCAGGCGTGAGGCTGGTGTATCTCCTCTGTGGCTCTGAGCTCTGTTCTCAGTCCACTTTCTCTCTGGAGCCTGGTGATATTTTGTTTCTCTGGTGATGGTGTTTTCTGGCTATGAAAGTCACTGATTTTGTGGTAACGGAGATTAGTTGTTAGCGGGGCTCTTAAGCCCCGCTTTTCTCGGTTGCCATCTTCCCAGAAGTCTGTATTTACTCTTAAAGGCTTCAGGTTGTCTTCTTATGTTTCCAGTGGCCTTCAATTGGCCAGTCTCTGATTTTTGCACATTAATCCTATCTTCAGTGTCAGTCCCAGAAAGTCAAGCCCATAGTAACCTGGTTGGAATCACCCTGACGTCTCCTCTCTCTTGCTTCTGTTCTCTATAGTATCTTTTTCTTCCTAATTTTAAGGGCTGTTCTGGTGAGATTGGATTCACCCAGATAATGCAGGATTATTTTGAGTGCAAAACTTGAATACATTTGTCATGAAATATACTATATTCACATTCTAAAGACTAGGGCATGGTAAGGATAAGATCATTAAGGAAGATAATAGTATTGCTATTTTTCTTTCACAGGAATTGTGAAGTACATATAGTGAAAGGAAGAACAATTAAACTTTCTTAATAGACTGAGCATTGGAAAACATTTATTTGTTACCTCAGTAAGAGGGGTTCTTCCTAATGGACTCCTAGTCTCTGGTTCTTGAGTGCCCTAAAAAAGATTAGGACAAAACACCAAGATGGTGCATTCTGTAAGCATGCAAGAGGATTTCTTGCAAGCAACAGCATGCATTCAAAGGAAAACAGGTAATGGTCTCAACATTAAAATCAGAGACTCTAGATAAGAGGTGCCAATACCTAGTTTTGTCTAATTTTAGTTCCTGATTCTTTGAGGTGATCTGGAGTCATTACAGGGCTGAATGGTAGATGTGCTTACATGCCTATGTTGGCCATTACATATGCACTTACTTAAAACCGTCCAAGTGAAACATGGAGAGGGTGACAAAATGCTAATGATGTATTAAAACATTCTAATTAGGCGGGGGTCATTTTAGGTTGATTTGTATCCTTTTCTGCTCAAGTGGATCCAGGAGTATCCTCCTAAACTCTCCAAAGAAGAAATTTAGCTTTTTAAGAATTTCTAGCCACATTTGGGTGGGTTTAGAGAAAGGTCTTTCTGTTTAGGAGCCATTTGGGGGTAAATCTAGAGTGTGGGATGTTTTGTGAAAAACTAAGTTATAAGGATCTTCCTGTTTATGAGAAAGCTTGAAGAAATCTCAGAAAGTGGGAAGATCTCCGAGGAGAATATTTATCAATATGCTTCTCAGCAATCAGGCCCGCGTAGTAGTTTTTGGGGAGTTCCATCAGCATGCCTTCAGGTGCTCAGGTCAATCTAACTACCTAACAGTTATCTAACGAGAACTTTTGGAGAAGGTGCCCATTCGAGGACTGATAATTTTTGGATCTAGGCAATGGATACAGCATTCTCTTTTGTTTGTCAATCGTGCTTTTGTTGAAGAGATATTTTGTGAGATATTAGCCAGAAGTATCTTGGAATTCATCTGGTTTAACCCCCCCTTGTTTTATTAAAAAAAAACATTTTAAGGGAGAATAATAAATTCTTCAATTTATGTAAACTCTGGTTTGCAGAGCAGCCACTTAGGTGGATAAGAATATATAAATATAGATGATAGGTAGATAGATGGATAGATAAATTATATAATAAAATGTATATATCAAATGAGCATAAATTTAAGCAAACTATCACTGAATTTTATTAATCCGAAGTGTTCTCCAAAGGGTGGAAATAGAAGCCCTTATACACTGTTGATGGGATTGTAAATTAATATGGCCACTAAAGACATCAGTGTGGAAATTCCTCAGAAGACTGGAAATGGAGCCACAACATGATCCAGCTATATCACTCCTGGGTATCTTTCTATTGAAACTGAAGTCAGAATATTACAGCAATGCAAGTATATCCATGTTTATAGCCGCACAATTCACAATAGGCAAATGATGGAACCAGCCTAATTGCCCATCAACGAAAGAATGGAATAAGAAGCTGTGGCATATAAGTACAGTGGGATTTTAATCAGCCATAAAGAATAAAAAAATATCATTTGCAGGAAAATGAATGTAACTAGAGTATATTTTGCTATGTGATATTTTTAATCTAGTTAGAAGTTTGTATTCTAATATTGAATGTGATTTTCTAACATCATTCATTAAGTCCCAGTAAGAGCTAGATATAGAATGTCCCTTAAAGAGATCATTTATTAATGTTCAGGATTGATATAGTTAAGTCAGGAGAGTTATAATCTCAGCAATGGATAATCCACCGTAATGCATTTATCTGGGGGATGTAGTGAGCTGGCACAGTATTGATGGAGAAGGTGAGTCCCTGGGTCCGCAGATTACATGTGGTTCTTCCTCCCCTGGCTCCTTCTCTTGTTTCTGTTCACCATGTTGTAAGAGGAAAGCCTTGTCCCCTCCCTCTCTCTGATTCCCACCACATGTCCTGAGATCTACAGTCCCTGGCTTCATACGATGTGAACGCAAAATCTTCATTCTGTGAGCATTAAACTTTCCCTCCTCTAAGCTCTGTGGTCACTTTTGAGATTATAGGTATGAAAAAGTTGACTAATACAGTCCCCTTCTGAGCCTACTACTTACTGATCATAATACACATGTGAGGTTAGAGACCACACAGTAGGGGCAGAGATTTCCTTCTTGTTTGTTTAATTTCCTACATCAGTGAACTTTGTGTGGTTATTTAACACCACTGAGTTTCAGTGCCCTCATCTGTGAAGTGAGAAAAAGAGACTCACCCACCTGTATTGTCATGTCAATTAAGTTAAATCTGAACTTGGAATCACCACTGCCAGCTCCATTTACTCATGGTTTGAGTTCTTTCCCCTGATGCTTCCATTTTCACTCCAGTGCATGTTTTCTAAGGAAACTCTGTGGCAAAGTTAAAAAGACACAACGAAGGAAGGACCTAGATTCCATTTCTGAGTCTGTGCTAATAACCATTCATTAATGAAGCTTTGAAACAATGGTGTAAAAAGTATTAGGGTAGATTTCAGAACCCTGCAATTTCCCATGTTGTCTCTGTAATTAGATGTGTTCTCAGAATGCAGTTATACATTTTGTAAATGACTTGTGAATGTCAGCTAATCTTGTTTTAATTAGACCAAATAAGATGGATGTGAGTGCAAGTCTCAAACTCTAATGTTGAATTCCTTTCAAGTGTAAAATGCAGCAAAAATTACTTTTTTTAAGTGAGGAAGAGGACAACTATAATGAATCATCTATCTCATGAGATGAGATGGATTTTTTGAAGCAGAAGAAATATAAGTATTTTTAAACTGGAAGTCATTTCCCTTTAAGAAAGTATGTAAAGCCTAATTCCAAATTTAGAAGCACAGATAACAAATGATTCTCATTTTTCTAATTATATAAACAAAAATATATTTGTATTTCCTTTTCTAGACCTTGTCCAAGACAGTCTTAATGTTCCCTTCGGATTGGCCAAATTTCAGACAAAATCCAAGTTCTGACTTGCCTTGTCTTAGATCATTTGCTTTGAAATTGAAAATTATTAGTATACTCCTTTGAGTTATAAATATTTTCTACAATTCTCTTGCCAGCATTCCAACACAGGATTATCTTTCTCCAAAATTTTGGATTTATACCTTTTAAATGTAATCATGAGGGAAGACAGGTCCTTATGTCCTAGTCTCTGTGGGAATTTAGCTCAACTTTAGTATACTTGGGCCAAGTTGAAAAGCTAGTTCTAGTAATAAGGATATGAGAAAACTGCCTGTTCCTTTAAGCAATGACAAAAATAAAACCCAGAGGTCTCTAAGCCCAGCTTTTAAAACTCCCCCAACATTTATTTCAGAAGAAATGAGTTCAGCGGATTCCTAGAGTTTCTTCTGTATTCCAGTAGACTTGAATAATAGCTTTCTTACATGTGTACCTTTGTCTATCACAGTTTTATATACTCATCAATTTGCTTAGGAGGTATAAGACACATTCTTCCCTTAAAATTTTAATAGTAATAATAATAATAATAATAATAATAATAGTAAAAGTAATATCTGGTGGATATCCGATGGAGGCAGCATATGGGAAACCTTATGGAATTCTAATCAACAGAATCATACTCATATAATTAAGTCATGTAATTATATGATGTAATTTAATCCATCAACTCACCTTTCACAGTCTCAGGAATCCTAAACTTAATACTTTCTGGTGAAGAGAAATGGATTGAGAATTTCTGAAACCTCATCTTGGAAGAATAATGCAATTAAATATGACATATGTCAAATCAACTGGAAAGATTTGTCATGAGTAACAAGAAGACTTCCTAGACCTTCCTTTTAACAGCTCTCTGGTTCCAATTTAGGCGAAGAATTTGTTAAAAGTGTCCTGTTATCCATCTTGTTGTAGGTCCATCACTGTTAAAGGATGGTCTTAGTGAATTAGGCAGCTCCTCAAAGTATTGTCTTGAAAAACAAAGGCCTATCCAATTATTTATAGGATTTACTTGTCAATGTCCAAATCTACTTTCAGTGTTTGGGCCAGGATGTCAAGACTGTGCCCCTCGGTGTCTCCTTTTCTGGATGTGTGATGTATATTTTCTTGCTAAGGGTGCATTTACTCCCTCTATTAGTACTCTTTGCCCCTGAGATTGTATGAGGAATATTGTAAACTCCTTTAATAGAAAAACTCACCTCTCCGTCATCTTCTACCCCTTGCACAGAGCTGTCACTACTTTCTGGGCAGCAAGGTGAAGCATCCCTTTTAGGACTAAGTTAACTCAAGAACAATAGTGTTATTATCCCAAGCTCAAGCCATGTCTGCAGAAACACACACCACCGTCAAAACAATAACATCATCATAAAAGCAAAACATCAATAAGAAAAGCAGGACAAATGCTATCCGATTTGTTTATAGATAAGCAGAAACAAGGTAAAAATATTTACTAGTGACAAGACATGTAAATTAACATTCCTGCAGTCACCTTTTATGACTGTAAGTCAAAATCATGCTTTTTGTCACCTAGGTTTGTTTATTTTTATAGCAGTAGATGAGATCAAGTAACCAAGAGCACATAAAAAGAGATCTGGAAAATGAAGCCCAAAGAGGCTCAAGGACCTGGGCTCAGCTTCTCTAGCTACTAGGTTCTTTATACAAGAAACTAGATCTTCCTGAGTATGGTGGTACCTCCTCTGGTCTCAGCTACTTTGGAGCCTGAGCAAAGAGTGTGTTAATAAAACTTGTCTTGCTGTAACCAAAATACCTTAAAAAAAACTTAGAAAAGGAAATGTTTATTTTTGGCTCAGAATTTCAGAGGTTAAGTCCATGACTAGCTAATTTTAGGGCAGAAACATCATGACAGCAGGCTGTGATGGAGGAAAACTGTTTACCTCAGGTCACCTGAGGTAAAGAAAGGAAGAGAGAGAGAGAGGAGAGAGAAGAGGGAGAGCGAGAGAGAGGGAGAGAGAGAGAGAGAGAGAGAGAGAGAGAGAGAGAGAGAGAGAGAGAGAGAGAGGAGAGAGACAGAGACGACAGAGACAGAGACAGAGACACAGAGAGAGAGTAAGAGAAAGAGAGAGAGAAGATATCAAGAGAAGAGACAGAGTCTACAAGTCTACAAAGCCACACCTCCAGTGTCCACTGGCTCCTGGCCATGCTCCAACTCTTCAATGAGAACCATGCTTATAACACATGAACCTTTTAGAGGTACATTTTATATCTGAATTGTAACAAGGGATATTCCTTATGCCTAGGGGTTCAAGGCCATCGTGGACAACATAATAATACTCTACAAGCATGTGCATGTGTGCATACATACACACACACACTCAGATTTGATCCTACATCAGTGATCATATTATAAATACTATTTTAATTTAAATGTATGAAAATTTAGGTTGTCCTAGTGAGGGAAGATTAAGTGTATTTGAGAGTTAATTGCTCCTTTTGCCAAACTTAATTACTAGTGAAACATTACCCTACATCATCTTCAGAGCTTATTTTGGAATTTTTTCTGACTGAGGTATAGATATTGTTCCTTATATATGGACAAAAATAAGACAGTTAATGTAACAATCTATCATGTTTTGATATATAAATATCTATTCAGCATTATGTCAGGGTTTCTTAGAAAAATAAATGGAAGAAAGAAGAGAGAGACTTTAAGTAATTGATTCACCCAGTTATGAAAACTGAAAAGTCCAAAATGTGCATTGTAACTCATGGAAGCTTAATGTTGCAGTGTTAGTCTGAAGGCGGTCTTCTGACAGAGTCATGTCTTCCTTGTAGCAGGTCAATTTTTTTTCTTTACTTTTCTATTAGGACCTTCAACTGAGTGAATGAGGCTCAACAAAGTTATGGCAGGTAATCTGTTTTACTCATAGTCCCCTGATGCAATGTTAATTTAAGCTAAATTATACCTTCTCAGAAATATCTAAAAGAACGTTTGGCCAACTATCTGGGTACTGTAACCAGTAATGTTTTTCCTTTTTTTTTTTTTTGGTACTAAATATTGAATCCAGGGCACTCTATATCCTGCACCACACTCAGCCCCATTTTACTTTATTTTTTATTTTATTTTATTTTATTTTAAAACAAGATCTCCGTAAGTTTTTGGAGCTCTTGTTAATTTGCTGAAACTAGGTTTGAACCTGAGATTCTTCTGTTTCCGCCTCCCAAATACTAGGATTACAGGTAGGTTCCAGATTGGCCTAGTGAACTGAACAAACAAACTTCATCACCATAACCATGTGCCATCACTCATTAACTATGATAAAACTGATAATAGATAAGTAACTATTTAAAGAAAACAAAACATTACCCTTGGTCTACCTAGAAGTAAACAAGCAAACTGTTTCAAACCATGTGTAGCTTGTGCTAATGTAGATTTTTGTGAGGCAGAGACCAGAAATTCCTTTAATTATTGTCAAGTGGAAAAGTAGAGAAGCTTTCTTAGTAGAGGAAGGGATTATTTTGTAACTTGAAGGACAGGTGGTTATTTTTTAAGCCCAAAAGTAAACATACATGACTAAAATAGAGGAACTGCCATTCAAAGAAAACTTGTGTGAAAGAACGGAGATTTGATAGTGGAGATTTCCCAGAGGCTAGATCATTAGATATTTGAATCATGAAGTGTACTGGGCAATAGAACATGAAAGTCCAAGAACAGGGAACTGGATCGGGGAGTGTTTCAGGAGACAGGTAAAGGCTCCTGTAGCACATTCTGGAGCCTTTAGGAGAAATAGGAGAATTTTATGGGTAGATTTTCATTTTAGAAACCATAGTGTGGAAAGACTAAGGGCAAGATGGAAAATCTAGATTCACAAAGCCAAAGCCACTGGAATCAGAATGGCAAGAGGGGATTATCATAAGCAAAGCAATGTGTTCTCATATAACCAATCCACACACAGTTGGCAGTTGGCTAATTATATATATATATATATATATATATATATATATATATATATGGCTGCTGCCTATTTTTTTCCCAAGTTCTTAAGGGATTGAATAAAGTAACCAAAATTAACAGCTTTGAGAAATTCAAATGGCCAGGTGGGACTGACTGGAGGGGCATGACTAAGCTTTCTGTCCATCATTAGCACGAGACCCTTCAAAGTAGAAACCGTTTAGAAATGTAACCATATTGGGTTGCACAGGTCTAAATAATACCGTATTTTGATACCTCTGAAACTGGAGTATTTCCCTTTTTGTCTCTGGACTTTCAGGTTCCTAGCCTTTATATTAAATCATGTAAAGGTAAATGCTTTCTTAAGAAAAAAACAAACAAAAACATTGTCTGGCATTTTAAGAGAGTTGGAAAGCAACTGTGCCCTTACTGCAATCCTCATTCTGTCTAGATCACAGCCACATGGGGTTGTGCTTCTGGTTGGAAGAATTTGACAGAGTAAATCTCTCTTCAAAGTCTCCAGCTGCTTTCTCCCTCTCCTGTGCCCCATTGGGAATCAGGACCCATGCCTCAGTCACCTGTCCTCACCAGGAGGCAAGGATTCTCCTCTTTCCCCTCTCTTTTTCTTGACTAGAAGAAGGACTTTATATTCTTTGAGGTCAACAAAGAACTCTACATTCTCAAAGAAAAAGAGCTATTAAAAGTCATCATGGCTTTTACTTTCAAAGTAGGATAAACATTTGACTTTTAAGAAGTCCCTTTAAGTGCAGTTTAAACACTTAGACCATATATAAATGCTTTCTTTATATATTTTATATCAGGGAGCAATATCAAACTATTTAATATTTTTATTCATTTTTTTGGTGGCACTTAGTTTCCTGCAAACCCTTCTACCTCCAGGCTATACGCCCAAACCTATTTTTTTTAATATTTTTATTTGGAAACAGGGTCTCTTGAGCCAGCGAGGCTCGCTTTGAACCTGCACGATCCTCCTGTCTCCACCTCCCAAGCGCGGGGATTACAAGCGTGCACCACCATGCCCGGCAATATTTTTATTTATTTTATTGAATTATTTAATATTTTATAATAACCTCACTTCAAGTCCCCACAAGTCAAAAATCATGATTTTTATATTCATGAACCATTTGAGTCTCATGAATTCCAGACACACTTCATTTCCACATAGGCACTGATTCTTTTTATTGTAATTTTCAATAATTTTGCATATTTCATCATATTTTGTTTTTTCAATTTTAAAAGAATTCCATTTTCCCCATGGCTTTTCACAAATCATTCATACTTTAACCAATTGCATTAACATATTTTTTTAAACACTGTTGTAATTTGAGATAAAAAGCAAGGTCTTGAAATCGCACAGATGGAAATTAACATTCAAGTTCTGACACCAGCATATTGGGTTTCCTTGGACACATTCTTAACAACACTAAACCATGATTTACTTAGTGAGAAAATGGAGAAATAATTCTTAAGTCCTAGGGTGTTTATGAAAATAAATGTGCTGACATATGTGACAGTCTAGCATGTTTCCTAACATGTACTGAGAACTGGAGAAATAAATTATCTTTTATACTTCTCTTAAAATTTTGAGATCATTTCCTTTTTGTTGGTAGAGATAACACTAAAATGCTATAAATATAGGATTTCACCCTATTTATTCTCATCCACATAAATGTATTTATATGAACCCTTCCTAAATACATATATTTCTATATGAATGGTTATGTGCATTTAGGTCAAGGATTCTGAATAATTGCTGTATACTTATGTCAACAGTTCGAACCTTGGGGAAATTGTATCCAGCAGAGGATATGTGACTCTGTCTGCAGATATTAGGGGTTGTCACAAGTAGAGTGTTGGTGAAGTGACACAGAGAGAGTAGGAACAAGGAATGATGACAGATACTCTGCAATGTGCAGAACACCTGCCTATAACCCTGAATTACCTGGCGCAAAATGCCAATAGTGCTGAGGTTGAGAAAGTCTGCCCTAACTCTATCACCACACCTGGCATATCATCCATGGTCAATAAATATTTGCTGACTATTCAGGAAAGTCTCACACTCCACAGAAAGCCAAAACCCGAGTGCAAGAATGCAAAATGATGAGTATGTTCATTTTTGTATTAAAAGGAAAAGAGCAAAGATTGATGGAAATTATTAGTATGTTAAGGGGATTTATTCTAAAAATATGCTTCTTTATTTGAAAATAGTTTTTCCAAATAGTATTTTGTCTTCGGGAAAATACTTTATTTGAAAGTAGTTTCTCCAAATGATGCTTTGTCCCCAGGAAAATACTGTTTTTAAAAGATACACAACAGATTAGTATCCACTTTACCCACTTTAGCAAAAGCCATAAAGCAGTTAAAATTAATAGAAGAGAATGACCACTATTGTAAAGAGTACCCAATACCTGTCAGATCAATGAGCATTTAGATGGCTTGAACAAAATAGCAGTCTTGATCAAAAAGGCTGAAGTACCCTTTGGATTAAGTTAATTGCAACCCAGGAGGAATGACGTGAGCCAATATTGTTCTGCACAATCTAATTAAAGAAAGCCAGGAAAAATCAAACGCCTTTGGGGAGCTCTATCAGGTTTTACCTATTCAGGAGCTGAACATATTTGATGAAGCAGAATGTGTTCTCAAAGAACAGCTGCACTATCGAAGAACCCAGGAAGAATGAAATGAAGAAAGCAGCCATCTCGGTGGAGCCCCAGATTTCCCCAACATTTTCTTCAAATAAGCTATTAATTTCTCTGGGCATTATTTCTAAAGCATATGCCATAAAGGATGTGGAAAGGCTGTTGTCACTGGAGATCAAGTGGAAAAAATTGAGTATCACTTTCTTTTCATAATTACAATAAATATTTGCTATTTCACTACTGTGTTCCAAGGAAGGATTTGTCAGTGGGTTGAGACAAAATTTAAACCTTCAGAAAAAAATCCTTCTTTTCATGAAATTTCCATTCAAGGTAGAGATAAGGAAACTAGACAAGCAATAAATAAGTAATAAAACTTGAGATTGTGGTGAGTGAAAATGAGGAAAAAATGCATTAATGAATGCATTAACTGGAAGAAACAAAACAACAACAACTTCAGTGGAGTTATGGATTAGATTAAATTATGTACATAGATGGTTCCACACCTACAATGGTTTGACTTCTGAGTTTTTTACCTTACCCTGGTGTGAAAACATATCTGTATAACCATGCTTTTTCACTTATAGTACGGTATTCAGTAAATTCCATGAGATAGACAACAACTTTATTATAAAATAGACCAGTTTGTGTTAGATTATTTTGTCCAACTATAGGCTAATGTAAGTTCTCTAAGCACATTGAAGGTAGTTAAGCTAAGCTATGATGTTTCATAGGTTAAGTGTGTAGAATGTATGTTTTACTTACTGTTTTCAACTTGCAGTGGGTTTATTGGGACCTGACCCCATCACAAGTAACAGTCTCTATTTATCTATGGTTTGAATATTCATGCCTTCCAAAACTCATATAATTATTATTTTAATGGTATATGTAGGTGGGACCTTTAAGAGATATTTAGGTCTAATAGGCCACTGCTGTTATCTCAGGAGCAGGTTACTTCTTATAAGAATTGGCTTATACCAACCCCTTTTTCTCTTTCACTAGCTCTTATGACTCTCCATCCCTTTTGTAGCTTCTACTATTTTATGATTCAGTAGAAAGAACTTTCCCAGAGGCCAGCCTCCAGGGCTGAAAAGCCAACATATTTTTATTTACTATAAGTTACCCAATCTTTGGTAGTCTGTTATAACAACACAAAAGAGAGAAACATGTGTATCTTTCATGATACCTAGCACATAAGAGAATCTTCATACTGATGATAAATTATCAACATTTGCTTCTATTCGTAAATCATGAGAAAATATAAACTTTGGACAATAAGACTAATTATCTATAAAACACAAACGCACAAAATTCAGAGGTGGCAATGATCTATGCAGTCTCCTGACTTTAATACCTAATGTAATAAGATGGAGAGTAATATAGGAAGATTAAAATTAGAGAACACTGCTGAATTCGAATATAGAAGATTATTTGTTGGAAATAACATCATGGGTAATTTACATAAAATTGAAGTTTTCGCTTCTCTCTTTTTTGCGATGATTGGCAATTTATGAATAATCATACAATCCCTGGCCTTTCTACCCTTTCCACATATGAATAAATTGACTCTAGGAAAAGGGAAAAAGACTTACCTGGCATGACATGTCTAGTTATTTAAGTCACTTGTTTGCACCCCATTTTATAATCTTTTGCCCCTTCTGTTATGTGATGAACTTAATTGGAAACATATAAAAGACATCACAAGAAGAAAAGGAAGATTCTTAATGGGAAGAAAATGAGTAGAAGAATATATGTGGGAAATAAAATAAATTTGAGTCTTGGTGGACATTTGGTGTTTCTCAAAATATGGTTTAGGGACTAGCAGCATGATAATCTTTTCTGATAATTGTTAGGATGTTAGAAATAAAAATTTCTGGCTTCCACCCCCCAACCTACAGACTCATACTACTTTGGAAGAGTTACCATAAATCTGCCATAACAAACTTTCTAGGTGACTCTGATCCTAATATTTGAATGTCACTGTTCAGAAAAATTGCCAAGAAGATTATTCACTAAAAAAAGGCAAAAAATCAGTTTGAAACATGATATCACATGAATGAACTCCTTACTTAAAGGATGTTTTGTTGATGGGAGATAGAAATTAGTAGATAGGTACATAATGAACACAATAATAATACATAGATTGATGCATACATGTTGGACAGATAGACAAATAGATTTTATTCAGATACCTATATCACAAACCATTCCCATATTCTTAATTGCCTGAACTAATTTTACTCTCATTATTTTTCTTGCTTTTCATTACTCTAAAAAGCAGTCTGACAATATTCCCTCTAGTCAGTAATAGGCAATAGTAACCATACCAATTTTATTCACTTTCAATTGCTTAATTCAGGAAAAAAACAAAATAAGTACACAGTTTACATGTACAAAATAGTTCATAGTTGTTGATGTAATTCATGCCCTCGGACTGCTAAAAGTGGTAAGATAATAATGTATGATGTCCTCTAAAATCTGAAGCTTCCCCACTGAACTGGTGCCACTTTATCTTGTCTCAGTGATTTTATTAGTTTCTACTCCTCTATTTCTATAAAAACTGTTAAGATAGTACTCAAAGATTAATTATTGATTTTCCTGGAAGATAATCTTGCATATTCTTAGATAATTTTAGATGGATTGCCTGGTCCAAATTGTTGTATGATTCTATGCTATATTTGCACATGAATATATGCTATTTGGACAGAATTGGTGGACTAGTACCTTATAGATTCAAACTCACAGGCCATTGAGGAAAAGAAAGACACCTTTCTCAAGTGGTGGTCATGTGAAAAAATACATTCTTTTCTGAACCCAATTGTTGCTGGGGATTTGTAGACTTTCTATTAACTCCTATCATCTTGACTTTAGGTTCGTATCATACCATATTAAGTTAAAAAATAATTGAGGCTTGAAGTTAGCTCAAATGAAGCTTCATAAAACTAAAAAGACTCTCTTGCAATGTAATCCTGGTTGACTAAAGTGTCTTCCTTTTCTATTCTCTGGAGTCACATCTTCAGTGTCATTTCATTAGAGGCTAATCAAATACTTACTCTGCACTTACTGTGCCATACAGTTCTCCGTTGAGGCACCGCTCTCTCTTACCACCCGATTTCAGCTCCTGTCCTACCCGAGGAAAGCTTGGGTTGAACCCCTGTACGTGCCACTTTTCCCACCTAAGCAGCAAGAGGCACAACATCACATAATGTAGAGTCAGGGGAGAGAGAAAAATGTCTTGAAATATGGACTTAGTTAAAACAGTGACTTTCATAAAGTTGTTGTTTTTTATATTTAATGGATATATACTAGTTGAATATTGTTGAATAAATTTATTTTCTAGAGGGAGCTCTTTTTACTAGGGTTCTGGATAAGAAACTCAATATTATACTCTTCTTGAAAGTTCCAATGTTGCCTGTCCCCTCAAGTTCTATATTGATGCTCTATGTGAGATTAGACAAAAGTTAAGAATGCAACAGTGGAAAATAAGTAAAAGTGCCATTTTTGAAGTCTTATAATAATTAAGATGATAAATAAAGAAAACAAGTACATGGGGATAAACAGCCTTCTCTTTCGAATTTGGAACCTGAGTCCATTGTCAGTTTTCTATGGCAGGCTTTTATAGAACTCTGACTTAGGATTTTGTATACAGCAGCGTTGTCAATTTTTGTAGAAATGTGCTCAAGCTACCAACATCTATTCATATGCAAATTCCACCCTTCCTTCATAACTACTGCATAAAAGCCATTAAGCCTCCCCTGGTTTTCTCAAGCTAGAAATTGTATATAACTTCTCTGAACTCTGTGAGTTCTTTATCTGTGCATCTCCTGGGAACGAATGCCTAAGAAAATGTTGGCAAGGAGGAGAGTTATTATTACACTGTTACACAGAAGTGAAGAGAAGCAAAGGAAAATTATCTATATTCTTCTCCTAAGACATTAGCTGTTAGTATTTCAATGTTATTCTTTTCACTGTCTTTTTTAAGTATTTAATCTGTGTGTGGTTTTTTACATTAATTCAAATCAATTAGTGGACATAAAATTGACAGAAAAAAAACATTAAGTTTTCCACGTGAAAAGTGACATAACACTGTTGGTATTCACCGGGTCACTAAAACCTCTTTACACATCTCCTCTGCTTTCTAATGTGAAACTGAGATTTTCACTGATCATTGTGTGCAATACAAACTGCATCCTGGATGAAGCCATAGATTGTACCTGAATTGTGCATTTCCCCTACGGTCTCTTATGGTAGATAGTCAACAAATCTATGTGTACTGAATAGCTTTTGCTTTATTGCTTTTTGGAACTCACAGAATACGTTGCATCATTGAACAAAGTCAGCCCCCTAGGAAAGCATAGACCTTTTTACTTATTTCATGGGTAATTTAACTTTGGGGAGAGAGAGGTCACCAGACAGGACCATTCATCGTGAGCCTTTTGTCTCTGGGCTAAGGTTTTCTCCACCATGTCCAGATATCTTAAATTGAGAGAATAAATGGATTCCAAGGGTATCTTTTAACTTGGATTTATATTTTGTGTAGAATGGCCAAGCATTTCTTCCCAGTAACATTCACGCTACGAATACTCTGAGAGATATGAGGTATTTCTAATGAATTGGTCTTCAAATCTTCAGACCAAGCAGGCTGCCAGAAGCATTATTTTGATGAATAGACCCTAAATTTTTGAAAAATGAAACTGTAATGGCAAATATCAAATCCTTTAAACAAAATCAAACTCAGAAGTTCAATTTAAATCTTGGCAAAGTTCCAGGCACATTAAAAGAAAATTAAGTCAGCTTTAGGAAGAAGTCTTCATATATTACCTTTAGTTTTAACATAATGATTAAAATCTCTACCTTTTTACTTCTCTGACCCAGAGAAAAAATAATCTCAGAAGTAGTAGCTTCCTATCTGAGCCCAAACACTACAATTCAAATAAATAAGTGGAACTTTTTTTTTTAATGTTCCTTCAATGGTAAGGAAGTATATAACCAGGAAGAAGCAATTAGAGCAATTTGTGAATACATATTTTAGTTAAAAAAATGTTTTTACATTTTTACATACCTAAACTCTACATTTAGGTATATATAACTCAACTCCAAAATGAATTTAAAAATAATGATGTCTACTATTTTTAAAAACCTACTGTGTGAAAGGTGCTGTTCTAAATATTTTAATAGATTACATCACAATCTTAAATATTAGTGTGTCCTTAGTATATATGAGAACTTAATTCTTAAAATGATAGGAAGTCTTGGAATATATCCATTCCTGTTATCTGATGAAATGAGTTTGTTCATTTCCTTGCCTCAGTTTTCTCTACCGTACCCAGCTATCGGGAAAAATCCATAGGCCACTTTGCTGAAGGATGAATAAAATGTTTTTTATTTTTGTGGTACTGGGGATGGAAACCAGGGGCATTCCACCTCCAAGCTACACTCCCAACCTTATTTCTTATTCTTTATTTTGAAACAGGGTCTTTCTAAGTGGAAGAGGGCCTCACTAAGTAGCTGAGGCTGGCTCGAACCTGTAATCTTCTTGTCTTAACCTCCCAAGTACCAGGATTACAAGCGAGTGCCACCACACCGGGCTCAGATTAAAACATTTTTCGATCATGCCTAATGAATTTGTGTTATGTTCTTTATCTTCTTAGTAAGATACTATGAACTTTTCAATATTACACGATTTATACCATCACTAAAAATTCTGTGGAGGAAGGATTTGTTAACGCAATTTTAGTATGAACAAGTAACATTAAAAAAAAAAGGTTTGGCAAAAAATAATTTGAAATGACAGAAGTCGGGGGATAATAGCCTCTAAACTTAAGAGTTCCTAGAAATGGTTAGGCTAAGGAATGAGGGCATTTTGGGTAGCCTGAAGAGATAAAAGCAAAATATGTCCTTAAAATCTACTAATATGTCCTAACTAATTATTGGTATATAGATATTCTGCTACAGTACACTATGTGTCTATGTTAATATAAAGTTGTTATATATTACCTACCATGTAGAAAAATTGGAAGTAGAAATAAAACCACCACATGACTCAACAATATTACTCCTGAGTATCTCTTCAAAGGGACTGAAATCAGAATACTCTAGTGATACATGCATAACCATGTTTATAAGCAGTACAATTTACAACAGCCAAATTATAGAAGCAGGCTAATTGTCCATCAACGTATGAATAGATTGAAAACTGTGGTATATATACACAGTGGAATTTTACTCAGACATGAAGAGGAACAAGATTATGTCATTTGCAGAAAATTGGGTGGAACTAGGGAATATTAACATGAGATTAGCCAATCGGCAGGCCTCAGAACGTCAAGGATTCTATGTTTTCTCTCATATGTATTATCTAGAGAAAAATTTGGAAACAAGAATTTAGGTTAAAAAAGAGAGAGAGCAATATATTAAAGGGGGGATATTTGAGAAAGAGGTGGAAAAAGAAAATGGGAGACTTGATGGAGGAAATGGTTCCAGTAATCCTATGTACATATATGAAATTATCGGTCCTAATCTGAATAATATGTGCATGGAGGGGGAGGAAGCAGGGTGAAATATGGAAGGAATCTCACCAAGTGCTGTGAACATGCATGTATCTATCAGTCTGAGCCTTATAATGATGTATAATTACAGTGTACCAATTAAACACATAAAAAGAGAAAAGATCATATTCTATAGAGAAATGTCATGGTACCCTTGTGCTTTCTATGTCTCTAGAAAATAATTATGTACCCTAATTTATGTTCTAACTTTATAAGCAAAATTAAATGATCTATTATATTTGGTGTTTATTTCTGTGGAAATATCATGCTAAGGGCTTTCTAGACATGTTTTTATTTAGTCCGCCTTCTAAATCATTGAGACATAATCCTATGATATCTGTTAAATAAAAATATCATTTTATTTATCATCTTATAACATCATTAGTTTTCCTAAGATTGAATAATTTGATGAAGCCCAGCATGTTTGAAATGCTCAAGGTCAGACATTGGATGTTATTGATTTTTTTTTTGTTTGCTTGTTTACTCAAAGTTTAGAAGTAGTGGCATAGGAAATAATTAGGGGGGAATAGCTACAGGCTGTAGGTGGGAGCCCAGTAATTTCTGAGGATGAATATGGCTGAAAATGAATCTGTCTGTAAATCTTATATTTAAGATTGAGCGATTTTCGTGGAAGTGGAAAACTTTCTCTTATGTTAAAAGTTCATCGAGTTCATGCTATGGTTTAATAGTTAAAAACAGTAAGCTGAATTTTATATAAGGGAGTATCTGCAATTTTTTCAGAACATAAAATTCATGGGGTTATTGTGTTTGCAACTGCCACATTAGAAAAACAAGTTTTTCTACTTACTCCACAATCTTTTCACTGCTCACACATTAGGATTTCTTTGCAAATATTAAATATATAGATTCCATTCAACTTATTTAGAAATAAAACCTGGAATCTTTCTGATCCCCAAAGATGCTCATGACAGTCCTGGGAGAGCTCAGGCTTCACCATCTCCATTTTACCAACAAACTCTGTAGCCTTGAGGGCATAAAGACAATTTTTAAGGTAAAAATTAATTAATAATTAAGAGTGTGCTCAAATGACTTCACATTCAAGGATTTCAGTTCCATGAAGCACTCAGAGCTGTTGGTTTGAAAAATAACGTAGCAGATGTCTCAGTTCTGCAGGAGGCCACAGGTTAAGGCCATCTGGTATACACATCCAATTACACCAGGGGAAAGGACACAGATGTGGTCACCAATAATATTCCAGGATTTTATTAGATGTTATTCTGAGGCTAAATGTGGTGTGCACTTAGTGAACTTCTGGTTCTCTATCTGTGCTTCCTTTCAGGGACACTTGGTTACAAATAAAGACCACTTACAGGAGATTGAGATCATTTTTATTAAAAGTTATTCAACATAACATTGCCTGCTACAGCCAGCTCCTAGTAACATTTTAAAATCAAGTTTAAAATCCCCTAATTAATTTTCTTCTATTTCTCAATTGAGCAAATAACAATTTTCCAGGTACTTTGTGAAATATTCTTCCTACAGTCTAAAGGCATATAGTTTTCTTCCTCATCAAAGAACTATGTTAAGAAAGATGTTCAAATTATAAACAAATTAAGTAAAAAGCGAGCTTCTCTATCAAAACACTTGTCAGCATAGTCCATGCCTTTCTGCACAGGTGACATTTAAGTTGGCATTGGATGAGTCCAGGACTTAGTGCAGAGGATATGGGATGAAGGCATCCCAGACAAATACTTTGAGATGTCAGAGGGCTTTCAATAACGGGTCTGGCACTAAAGCAGAGGAAGAGAAGAAAATAATACAAAATGTGGCATGAAAGAGAAGGAGGGAACTATCAATTATAAAAAAAAAAACCTAAGCCATTGTATTAGTACCTGGGTCTTCCATACCTAGGAACTGCACACTGGGTAAGTTCAGTGACAGTAATGATCTCACAATTCCTGAAGCCTTAAGTCCAAATGAAGAGGCTGGCGGTGTTGGCTGCTTCTGAGGGCTCTGAGGTCAAGCTCATCCATGACTCTCCTTCTGGTAGCAGCTGGCAATGCTTGTCCTCCTTGGCTCACATGCCAGTCTCCCCACTCTGGCTCTTCTGAGCATGACATTCTATTCTGTGCAATCCTGTCTCTCCCCATGGCCATATTTTCCCAAAAGGAACTAGTCATATTGGGTGAAGGGCTGCACCCTGCTCCCTGTGACCTCAACTTAACTATTTGCATTTGCAATGAACCTATGGGATTTCAATGTGCTTCTCTCTGGGGGACAGAATTCAACCCATAACAGTCACAGGGATTATTTTTTTTTATTTATCATAGAATCAAAAAGAGTTCACTGAAAAAAGTGCATGCATTCTTAGGGCAATTTTTCAAAGAGAGCAAAAAGGCAGAAGAAGAAAAAGCAAGCAAATTGGAAGTGCTAGCAAATATATTAGGAGAGATAATAGTGGCTTAAACACAACACAACACTACTAATGACAGAGAGAAATAGATACATCTGACAAAAACATTACAAGAAGAGAAATAGATTTGAGGATAGCATCAGATCAATAAATCATTACAGCCTTGTTAAGCTTGGCATGTCACTGAGACACCAAGAAAAATGAAAGTAAAAACTTAGCCATGTAGTCATCTCACCAGAAGGGAGGCTAGAGATATAACTTTGGGGCTCATCAATACACAGAATTAGGAGGCAGGAGTGTGGATATTTTGTAAGGAAAACACAGAAAAAGTAGAACACAAAAGGTAATGACCTGACCTGAGACCAATCCAGGTAGAAAGAATGGAATATTATGGCTTCTGTTTATGATCTCCTAAGAGTATGACACCTTTGTTATTATAATATTAAATATTGAAGGTAATATAAAGAGATTCATGTAAGGAAAGTTTTACAATGCAGACAAACAGCCTTATAATCTTGGCACAAACAAATGTCAAAATCATAATTTGAGAATGTAAAAATAGTATAGGTGGGAAAAGTGCCTGATCCTTTTTATAAAGACTTCTTTGAATATTATCAAATAATTCTTTACAAAATTCCAAACACATTTTCCAGGAATAATTCAGGGCAGTTACTGTGTGTGTTTTTTAATTGAAATTGCCTCTAATTATTATTTTCCATTATTCAGAAATGATCAATTAAGACTTAAAATTTCCTCTTTTAAATTTGATAAGGCACCATCTCTTTATATACTGTGAGACTCAGATGGCATCAGGTATTATTTTTGCTTCTTACAATTAATCCTCCTTTCCTGTTCATAAAGGGCTTACAAATCTGTCAAAAAAGTCTAGATATAAAGGAATATTCAATGGTATGATTATAGCCCAAAACAGAGAAAATATCATGCCTTAAATCATCATATTCATTTTCTAAAGCAGGTCAGAGGTCCCCAAAACAGAACAAACAAACAATAAATTATTCCCCAGAGTACTGAACTTTTATGAAATATCTCTCTAATCTGAAGGTATATTTTCATAATATCGAGAACATAAAAGTCTGGAGAAGACAAGAAATGTGCATTAGCTTTTGCATATACCCCCGGCGTCCTAATTCTTTCCACACTTCAATTTATTGGATTCACCCGGCAGTACAATATTTTTCTCTCCTTCCAAAGACTTGTCTACCTGCTGTTAAGAACTGAACAAGATTTACTGATCTGGCTGCCTACCAGTGTGGTATCTTTAAGTGGTGAATATAAATCTTTAAATCACACTACTCAGAATGACTTCACTTTTCCTTAGTATTTCATCCACGAATAAGAAGAAAAGGCAACTGGGATAACATTATTGACATTTGCAACACTCCTTTTTCTCTTTAAATTAATTTTCAACACTTCTGGAAAATACCTGTATTTTTCTTTTTCTTCATATTAGACTTTAATAGTACTTTCTAGAAAAAATAGAAGGAAGGATATATCTACTCTACAATGGAAGCAGAAATACTAAAGGTGGTGTTAGAGAAGAATGAGGAAATGAAAAGTTTGAGCCAGGGCATCTCCTCAGCAGAGCCTCTCATTTGATGTCTGGTAAGCAGACATCATTTAAATTACTGCTACTTCATCTGGCTTCCCTTCTTGAGTGTGTTAATAAGGCATTAAGAGTTTGATATAGCTTAGGCTTCTGAGGAATTGCTGGAGTAAATGGACACTGTCAACACTATGTGTGTGTGTGTGTGTGTGTGTGTGTGTGTGTGTGTGCGTGTGTTACTAAGGATTGAACCCAAGGACATTCTACCCCTGTGTTATACCCTCTAGCCCACTATTTAAAATTTTAAAATAGAATCCCACTAAGTTTCCAAGGCTGGCTTCAAACCTCTGATCCTCTAGTCTCCGCCTTCCAAGTATTGAGATTACTGGTAGGTGCCACCACATCCAGCTTCAACACTAACTTTTGTACTATATTAATTGTTTCAACTTTAAGCAGGCTAGTCCATATGTTCTGCCCCTCTTTTTCACCCTGCACCTACTCTTTTTCTCTGTTATTTCAATTTTTTTGTTATGATTAAAGAATTATGATAACAATGTTACTCTTGTGGCTTATTGTAAAATATGCATCACTATCACTGTTAGTTTTACAGACTATAAGATTTTATTTTATTTATTTATTTATTTATTTTGGTGGTACTGGGGGTGGAACTCAGAGGCTTTCTACCTCTGGGCTATATACTCCCAGACCTATTTTTATATTTTATTTGGAAACAGGGTCTCACTAAGTTGCTGAGAGCCTCACTAAGTAGCTGAAGCTGGCTTTGAACCTGAGCGATCCTCCTGTCTCAGCCTCCCAAGTGCGGGGATTACAAGCGTGCGCCACCACACCTGGCCTATAAGATTTTAAATATACAAATAAACATAGACATTAAGAGCTTTAAGAACTCTGTCAAAGGTGTTTGTAACATTTAAAAAAAATAGGTGAAAATACCTAGAAATTCAATGACAGTTAATTGACCCGAGTTCTTCCTGTTCTTTATAAAGAAAGTTTTCAGAAAGACCTAAGACTACCATATTATTCTTATTTATTTATTTATTTATTTATTTATTTATTTTTGTGATATTGAATCCATGGGCATTTTACCTCTGAGTTATACCCCCAGCCCTATTTTTAAATTTTATTTGAAACAAGGTCTCACTATATTTTTGAGATTCTCGATACTTGCTGAGGCTCTTCTTGAACCTGTGATCCTCCTGTCTCAGTCTCCCAAATACTGACAGCATATTATTTTTATGCAACAGAAATTTTTTTGAAGAAGAAAAAAATTTATTTTTATTTCTTATTTCTTATTTTTTATTTTTTATTTTTTATTTTTTATTTTTTATTTTTTATTTTATTTTTATTTATATTATTTTTATTTCTTATTTCTTATTTTTTTATTTATGGTATTTACTATGAATGTGTTTCTTTTCCCAGTGATAATTTACTATGAATGTGTTTCTTTTCCCAGTGATCATTGGTTGTAGAGACATCTAATTGTAGGCACATTTTGCTTCTAGAAAGATTGTCTATAAAGTGCCCATAATATGGCCTAGAAGAAAGGTACACTTCTCTGATCATGATAGAACTGGTTTGTGCTATGATAAAGGGATGACTTGGTGATAAAAGTATAAAAAATGACAAAATATCCCTTTACAAAAGTAGATTTTACAGAAAGATGGCCTTTGAGCTAGGACCAAATCATGAGAAAAGAAAACAAGGTCATATATAACAGTTTTGTAAATATACTGGAAATTTAAAAGCATGGGAAATTGAAAATTTGTATTTGGCTGTGTGGCTGCCATGGGAGGTCAACTGAAAATAAGAATTAATGATGAGGTCCAGAAATAAGCAGGCACAAGGTCCTAATGGGAAATAGTTTCCCAAGTAGTCAGAAGGGAGGCTTTCTCCATCCTATGAAGGTAGCTCCTGAAGTGTTTCCTGGAGTGACAAGAATGAAGTTGAACATGATTCTCTTGAGCACAGTGAGAAGACTCTCAAATTCTTAACTACTCTGAAACATAATAAAGGTCATGCTTTAGAAATTCAAGAGTTGATGATGATGATGATGATGATGATGATGATGATAATAATGATAATGGTAAATACTTTGGAGCCAGCTGCTTTTAGATTGCCTCATTATCAACGAAGACTAAATACAGATAAACTTAAGAAGACCATGGAGAGGTTAATAAAGTGTCCTCTGAAACTGAGAGGGAGAAGGTGGATAATTTGACCCAGTCATGCTTAAGGAATACAAAGTGAAAAGCCAACCCCAAATTGCCTGTGAGCAGAGTAGGAGATGTGGTTGGGAAACTAATTTAAGTTTCAGGATTGACTGGGAGAGATTTGAATCTGAGGATCAAACGTTAATCATTCGAGGAAATATGCCAACTTTGAGTTATCTTAAATCCTCTGTGAGACAATTATCGACAAAGGTTAAAGATCCCAGAAGAAAAAATAATAGGAGTATGCTTTCAGAGCACCAGAACAAAGCAAATGTGTGCAGAGTAATCTGCCAAACCAGACAATACATCACAGTTTCTATTTATTTATTTTTTTGATAATAGGGATTAAACCCAGGGACATCCTCCTACCAACTTATACACTAATTCTTATTTTTTTTTTTTTTTTGGTTTTGAAACAGAGTCTCACTAGGTTGCTGAGAATCTTGTGAAGCTACTAAGGCTGTCCTCAAAACTGTAATTCTCTTGTCTCAGTCTTCCAAGTACTAAGATTACTGATGTACAACACCATGCCTGGCTAAGTCGTAGTATTAAAAGAACTGCCAGTTAGTGATCCAAAATAATAGACATTCTTTAAAAAATTATTGAGAGTAAGAGTGGTAATAAAAAATCTTCTAAAACAATGAAATTGCTACTATAGCAGCTACTTGTCTTTTACTTTTCCCTTGACTTTTTTTAAGACTTACAGATAAATATAAATCTATAGAAAAATAAAGAGAAAAAATAGTGGCATTAAATGAAAATTTTAAGCATCTGTACTGCTTCCTTCTTGAAACACACCTAAACTTAAGACAGAATAAAGAAAAAAAATCACAAATCACAATTTCAAATAAGTTAGATGTTTTGATTATTATATGAAATTGGAAATTGGTATGAGTTAAAATCTCTGTGTGTATTTCAAAGTGTCAATAGAATTTTATATAAGTTATTATGTCTCAAAATTGTGTAAACTCCCTGAATTGATAAAAAAAGCAAGATTCTATTTGTCCATATTTTATTCATATCTAAAATTATGGTATTGTTTGACTTGAATCCTTGCTTTTACACTTAAAATAGACTCTATATGTGAAGTGAAAGGTGTTAAAAGTATCTTTTAGCCGGGCGTGGGGGCACATGCTTGTAATCCCTGCACTTGGGAGGCAGAGACAGGAGGATCTTGCAGGTTCGAAGCCAGCCGCGCGTGCTGGCTTAGGAGACCCTGTTTCTAAATAAAAACATAAAAATAGTTCTGGGAGTGTAGCCCGGAAGTAGAAGAGCTTCCAGGAACCCCAGTACCACACAAAAAAGTATCTTTTAAGGACAAAATTTTCAAAGAAATATTGACAAATATAATGCAGCAATGTATAAAATAATTATACTTAACTATGTGATATTTATTTCAGATTTACAAGGCTTGGTTCATCGTTCAAAAGACAATATAATTAACAACATTAATAGGCTAGAGAAGAAAATCCAATTTACACAGAAATTAAAGACTTATTTATTACAAAAAACTCTTAGAAAACTATAAATATAAGAGAACTTAGGAAAATTGATAAAAGGCATCAGATCTTGAAGCTAATATACTTATTAGTGAAAAACCGAACATTTTCTCCTAAGATGGCGACTAAGACAGTGATTTCCACTCTCACCACTTTTACTCACCATAGTGCTAAAAGAAGAAAGAAAGATATTTGAAAGGCATTTGGATTAGAAATCATGACATAAAGCTAGTTCTATATGGAGAGAATATGACTGTTGACATAGAAAATCCCAAGGAATCTATAAGAAAATCTACCTCCAAGGGTTTAGTTTCACTTAAAATCAATTCTATATAATGACAAACATGTGAGAATAAAAATAAAACCACTGTTTTCAAGAAAATAAAATACTAACGCATGTACCACATGATCTGTCTACAAGATATAAATGATAAAAATTGGGAAATACTGGTGAAAGAAATCACAGATTACCTGTGTTGAGAGCCACTGCATTTATGAACTGAAGAACTAAGCATAATATGTTTATGCTTCCCAAATTATAATTAGCGCAATACTTATCAAAATCTTATTAATGATTTTTTAGACATGTTTAAACTCAAATATGAGTGGAAAGAAAATAATGACATATATAAGCAAGGACATCAAAGAGCTAAAATATTTTTAAGATGTTAAAACCATTTTTCTTAATATTTTGGTTTACTGAAAAGTCACATTAAAGAAACAGTGAGTATTGGCTCATGTATAGACATAGATATTATTAAGGTTTTAATATAAAATGTCTTTTGGGAAAACTCATGTATTGGTAATAAAAATATGTTTAGAGCTAAAATAATTGAATAAGTATTCTAATTTCATCTGTAGATAAATCCATGGAGGTATTAATATTTTGAATGAATTTACTGGGTGATAATATGCACCTGTAGGATATGGCTGGAGGAGTTAGGTCACTGGAGGTGTGAATTTGGGGATTATGTATGCTCTTAATCTCCAGCCCTCCACCTTCCTCTGCTTTCCACCACTGATATTTGATCTGCCCTAACATAAACTCAAACTTCTGAAACTTTCAGAATTGGGAAGAAATAAATCTTTCTTCCTCTAAATTGTGCAGTCAGGTGCTTTGTTCACAGTCGTGAGAATGCTGACGTAAAGCATTATAACTTGGAAGGGTCTCCATGTGTTGAAGGTTTGGTCCCCAGCTGATGGTGCTAGGAGGAGGTAGAGAAAATTTAGGAGATGGGTCCTCGTGGGAGGAAGTTATTTCACTGGGGATATACCCAGGGATGTCTTCTTGGGACTTCTTCCTGCCTTTCTTCTTTCCAGCTGCCATAAGATAGGAAGCTTTTTCTGCCATACCATCCTTGCCAAGATGTTCTGAATCACCATAGGCCAAAGAGCAGAAAACTAACCAATAACAGGCAAAACCTCTGAAAATAAGCCAAAATATAGTTTTGTATTTTTTATAAATTGATTTTTCTAGATATTTAGTCAGAGAAAAAAAAAGCTAGCTAACACAAACATATACACATGGAATAAAAAATTTTAAAAATCTGAAATAAATTCACAAGTATGTGCGATTCATTTTTTCATAAAAGAATAAAAGCATTTCAGTGGAAAAAGAAAAATTTTTATTGATATCATAGACAAAAAGAAAAGGAAATGATCCTAGATATAAACCTTAAAATTTATGCACAAATTAATTTAAAACAAATCACAGATTATAATGTAAACCATAATGTGTATAACATTTAGAAAATAAAGCATAGGAAAAAAAACGTTTGTGAACTTAGATTGATGAATCATTCTTAGAATTGACACCAAAATATAAACCATAAAGAAACTAAATCTATGTGTACCACATATGTTTTGTCACATTGAACCTCGCTGTGATGTGCAATTTCAATGCACTAATAAAAAATAAATAAAGCTACAAAAGTAACAATAAAGTGAAGTGTTCAAGAATTAAATGTGCTGCCAATGTGAAAAATGTGTAAGAGTGAGAGAAAGTAAAATTCAGAGGAGAGGGAATATTTACAAACTGCACATCTGGCAAAAAAAAAAAAAAATCCCATATTGAGATTACATAAAGAGCTGCCAAACTCAAGTCAAAGAAATCCTAAGCAATCCAGTTAGTAAACAATGTTTAAAAGACTTATGTCAATGGCTCACACAAGAAGGTATTTAAATGGCAAGTAAGTATATAGAAAAATGTGTAATATCATCAACTGTTAAGAAAATACAAATCAAAACCATGATGACATCACCACACAATTAATGGAAGAAATAAAATAAAAGATAATTATTTCACTGTATACTGGCAAAAAAGTGCAGACATTGAATCACTTATTCATTCCTGTTGGAAATTTAATACTGTAGAACCGATCTGGAAAACAATTTATTCTTTTCTTTCAGAACTAAATGTGTTTATATGTGATACAATAATTATATTATTTGACATTGATTCTAGTAAAAAAAAAACATATTAGCACAAAAAGTTTCAAGTGCATGCTCATATCTTCCCAACTAGTACTTAAAAAAAATTGAATCAGCAGAAATTATCTGTAACAGGTGAGTAGTTAAGCAAATTGTGGTAATCCACATTATAGAATACAAGAGAACCATATAAAGACAAACAGTATTTATTATTTTGCAAGTTTTATTACTATAATCATTAACACTTTTTTTGAAGATTTAAAGAAGTTTATTAAAAAGATAGAAATACAGAGGATAGGTACAGCTCCACACCAGACTGGCATGGAGGGGTGACTGGAATGAATACACCCCATTAACACAGGTTAATGGTGCTTGTTGACTAGGTTCACTGTGGTATTTGCATAATGTCCATATCATGCTTCAATCCTCTCCAACTACTTGTCTTCTACTCTCAACTCCCTTTCCCCTTACCCAAGAATTTTTCCCAGTCCCTAAAACTCTTAATTCTTCTTGTCCACCAGTTTAATTCTCCTTCCTCATTTGTAGTGACCAATACTCTGTTCCATACTTCTATAAGGCTATTTATAGTTTTCCTTAAAAGAAAAATTGGTGACACTTAAGTTTCAGTGTTTGGCTTATTTGTATTGACATCATTCTCTCCATTTGTGAACATGTTACTGCAAGTGGCAGCATATCCTTAGTTTTTATGGCTAAACTGTATTCTGTGATGTAAAGACATCATATTCTTATCCATTTATTCACTGATGTACATCTGGGTTGATTTCATATTTTGACTCTTGTGAACAGTGCTGTAATAAACATGGACATGCAAGTGTCCTTTTAATATAAATATTTCAGTTCCTTTGGCTATATACTCAGTAATAGAATTTCTGGGTCATATCATGGTTCTATTTTTAGTTTTTTGAATAATTTCCATACTGTATTTCATAATGGCTGTAGTAATTTACATTCATACCAGTATGGATATGGTATTTAAATATATGGATATAATAATTACATAGAAATTTACATTCCCAGCAATATGAATTTCTTTTCCACAACATCCTTTCCAGCATTTATTTTTTATACTGTTGAAGATACTTTTTCTAAATGGAGTGAAATGGTCTCACTGTGGTTTTGATTTGCATTTCGCTGGTGATTGGTGAAAGAGAGAATATGTCTATTGTTGGCTCTAAATGTGTCTTCTTTTTGGTTCCTTAGCCCATTTTAAATTGGGTTGTTTCTTTTTGATGTTCATCTTTTTGAATTCCTTATGTATCCTGAATGTTAAACCAAGATGTATCATTTGCAAATATTTTCTCCCATTCTGTATGTCTCTGAAACTTTTTGTTTTCTTTGCTGTGCAGCAGCTTCTAAATTTCATACAATCCCTTTATTGTCTTTGTGTGTGTGTGTGTGTGTGTGTGTGTGTGTGTGTGTGTGTGTGTAGGATCTAATTTTGTGGTTCCAGCTAAAAAAATTGTTGTCAACACCAATTTCTCAAAGAGGGCATAAACTATGGATGCAAAAATAATGGTTAGAGCCGGGCGTGGTGGCGCACGCTTGTAATCCCCGCGCTTGGGAGGCAGAGACAGGGGGATGCGCAGGTTCGAAGCCAGCCACGCTGGCGTAAGAGACCCTGTTTCAAAAATATAAAAAAAAATAGGTCTGGGAGTGTAGCCCAGAGGTAGAAGGGCTTCCAGGAACCCCAGTACCACCAAAAATAAATAAATAAATAAATAAATAAATAATGGTTAGATATCAAGGGAATTATACTGAGTGAGACAACCTTATCTCATGCTGTACATGCATTTTCCTCATAGAGCATTCTTCATATAGACATAATAAAAGAAAAGGAGAACATGTTGATTGTGGTGAGCTGTTGAAGCTGCTAGAGGAATAGAAAGCAGCACAATCCCATTAGCTGTTTAAAAAATGTAAATTATCTATATATTTTTAAAACTTTTTGAAATCTTAATATCCAAAACTAAGCTTCCAGCTGGGCCTGGTGGCTCATGCTTGTAATCTCCGCGCTTGGGAGGCGGAGACAGGAAGATCACGCAGGTTCAAAGCCAGCCGTGCTGGTTTAAAAAGACCCTGTTTCCAAATAAAAATATAAAAATAGGTCAGGGAGTATAGCCCGGAGAGGTAGAAGGGTTTCCAGGAACCCCAGTACCACCAAAAAAATAAAAATTAAAAATAAATAAATAAAATAAGCTTCCAAATTTAATTAATGCCATCACATTTTACAATAAGAAAACTAATTTACATACACATAAAATGATTATCAGTAGTTTTCCTTGTATAGTAACCTAAATTATCTGTCTCGTTTATTTTTTATTATTCCATGGCATAAGGTCAGCTCTCATCCCCATGTGTCTAACTGCTTCCTAAAACTCACAAAGCGTGTTAGTGAAACCCGAGTAGAACATAAAATTATGTGTTTATTTACCAAAGAGATGAAAGGCATCTACAATGAAAAATATAAAATATTGATGAATGAAATTGAACAAGACACAAATGAGCGGAGAGATATCTCATCTTCACTAGTTGGGAAATATATATTGGAATGTCTTTACTATACAAGTCAGCAGTAGAGTCAATATAATCATCAACATACCAATGGTATTCTTCATAGAAATAATTTATTTTATTTATTTTATTATTTTTATTTTTATTTATTTATTTATTTTTTTTTTTCGTGGTACTGGGGGTGGAACCCAGAGGCTCTCTCCCTCCGGGCTATAATCCCGGGCCTTTTTTTATATTTTATTTGGAAACAGGGTCTCACTAGGTTGCTGAGAGCCTCACTAAGTAGCTGAGGCTGGCTTCGAACCCGTGCAATCCTCCTGTCTCAGCCTCCCAATCGCGGGGATTACAAGCATGCGCCACCACGCCCGGCCATAGAAATAATTTAAAAAGCACGGGCTGGGCCTGCATCTCAGTGGTAGAACATTTGCCTAGCACCTTCAAGGACCTGAGCTTAACCACCTGTACTGTTTTTATATACATTGTTTACTTATAAATAAAAGAATAAGGAAAAGAAAGAAGAGATAATGCTTTTCAAAGCATTCTGGGGCAAAATGAACAAAGCAAGAGGCACCATACTATCTGACTTCAAAATACAGTACAGAATTATACTAACCCAGACATCATGGGACTGGGATAGAAATGGACACATAGGTCAGTCAAATGTAAAGGAGAACACAGAAGAAATCTCTTGATTCTACTTAACTTTTGGAAAAAGAGAATTATGGGCTCATCATTTAACTTATCCACTCATTTTTTTTCCACCTGAAAGCATAACTGTCACTTGACATGAGCTTCCTAAAAGAAGATTTTTCTTATCAAGTTGTCAAGTAATTTCACCTTGAGGTTCATCTCGTATTACTTTCTGTGAATTTTAAAGAATTTCTCTTTTAGCTTCAGGAAAGTTGGGGGAGGGTGATAAAGTGTCTTAGCTTTATTTGTAAATAAATTTTTATCCCTCTACTCAAAATCTTATAATATGCATAAAAAGTTTCTATCTTGCAAGAGTATTATAGTTGGTGAAAGTAACCATGTTGTAATATAATGCATTCACTATGCTTTACTGAACTTGAAAATATTATATTGTTAAATGACAAAAATGATGAAAGAACATGTAGGGTGCCCATGCAGAAAATCATCTTTCCTGATCAAATAAACATGAAGCAAATCTCACATTCTAAATAAACACCTACCCATGGCTGAGTACGCCCGGCTCTGCAAGGAAACGTGCCCTAGCAAATTAATTTTATTGACTAGGTGGACGAATGTGCAGAACACAAGAGCCACTCTGGGTAGAGCGGTGATTGTTTTCCAGGCAGAACCTACCAAGGATTTTTAGTTTTCTTCTACTCCAGGAAAACAGAAAAAACAAAAGCACTTTCCAGAAACTAAAGTGGAGGCAAAAACTAAATTGATAGCTAACGCAGACAATACAGAAATATAAGTGTAGTACGAAGAACGAGGGAAAGAGTTAAGTTTAAAATTTTGCTTTTTTTTTTTGGGGGGTACTGGGGATGGAACCCAGGGGCTTTCTACTGCTGGGCTATACTCCCAGACCTTTTTTATACTTTATTTGGAAACAGGGTCTCACTAAGTTGCTGAGAGCCTCACTAAGTAGCTCAGGCTGGCTTTGAACCCGTGTGATCCTCCTGTCTCAGCTTCCCAAGCGCTGGGATTACAAGTGTGCGCCACCACACCTGGCAAATTTTTGCATTTTTTAAAAAGTGGGAGTCAAATATAAAGGATCTTATATGCAACTTGAAAATCACTAACAGTATGTGATTTGGGGTAAATGTAGGTCATTGTTATCTCAATGAACACCCTTTGATTCATACAGATGTGGTATATTTATTCTCTTAATTTTTTTCTGTATAATCTTTACTTTGGAGTATTCAGATGTGAATATATGTCTAATAGTTAGATGGCATGAAAATAAATAATTGTCCTGTGCTTTCCAATATACACAATAAAAATTATATCTGCTTTGTTATTTTGTCTTAATCTGAGGCTGGATGTTCATGCCCCTCTCATGACCATTTCAGGAATGTTTGGACCCAGACACAGCAAAAGAGATGTGTCTTACATCACTCAGCTAATGTGGTATAGAGCTGATTCTCCTGGTTGCTATCACATGGAAATCACAGCCCATGCTGTTGATTTTATTTTCTGCTGTCTCAGTGAGCATGGTTTACCCTGCCATTGGAAATTATAGGCACACAGGCAGGAAAATGTTCTCTCTATCCAGAGTCCTAAAAAATTCTTGGATGGGAAGTTCCCCTTTTCTAATTACTTAACATTATCTAGGGAGACGTTTAAATATAAAAAGAAGAAATGGAATTTGAACAAAGATTTCAAAATCTAGGAGTGAGTTTAATTTTATTCCTCCACTGTTGGTACTTTCATTACCAGTGGTATTATGCCAGGGGAAGTCAGTGTAGAGAAATGAGGGGTCTTGTTAAGGAGTGAGCCTAAAAATACTGACATTGATTTTTATTACAACATGTGAAGGAAGAATGAAAGTTTAAGATTCATCTTTTTAAAATTTCTTCTCAGTAAACAATTCCCCTTAACAAAAATATTGAATTCCTTGTGTATGCATGCATTGTTTATTTTATTTTAAAAATAAAAGGCACTTTTATTGTATGCAGTTATCCACACTTAAAAAGAGACTGGAACCCTGAAAGTTTAAGCAACTTAACCAATGGCCTCAGCTGGCAGTTTGCAAAACTAAGACTTTTTTTCAGGTTTCTCTGATTCTAAGTCAAGGACCTGAAAACTTGAAATTTGCCAGTTGGGCAAATGCTCAACTTTTGAACTCAAAAGGCTAAGGCTCAAAAGACATGTACTGAGTAGATGGGGTTTCATTTTTTTTTTCCAATGAAGTAGATCCAGGGCCAAAGTGTCAGACTATCCTACCACCCCTGGAATACGTGAAAGAACAGGATATCCAGCCAGAAGGTATTATTTCAAATTTTAAAACACCAAACTTGCCCTACTGGGTTCTTGGGAGCTATGGTCATTTATTCATTTACTTATATTTCTTTAGACTTCTCTCTTTTTTAATGGAAATGTCTATATTTTACACCTATTCCTATGATCATATTTTGGAAGCAAAAAACTTGTTTGGCTTTGTAGATTCACAACTGAAGGAGAATTTTGTCTCAGTATGAATTGTACCTCCAGTCTCATTCATACATGATTTAGATGTTACTTGGGTGAGATTTGGATTTAAACTTTGATGCAGGAATGGGTTAAGATACCTAGGGAAGCTGGGCGTGGTGGTGCTTGCTTGTAATCCCCACGGTTGGAAGGCAAAGACAGGAGGATCCCGCTGGTTTGAAGCCCTTCACTGGCTTAAGAGACCCTGTTTACAAATAAAAATATAAAATAGTTCTGGAAGTGTTGCCCAGAAAAAGAAGGGTTCCATCCCCAGTACCACCAAAAATAAATAAATAAATAAATAAATAAATAAATAAATAAATAGAAAGATATCTAGGAAGATTGGAATGAGGTTAATATGTTTCTTAAGTGTGAAAGACATGGATTTTAGAGGGCTAGAGGGAAGAATGTTTGGGCTGATTAGATTGTTAGGTTTTGGTGCAGGAAAAGGCGAGAGAGACCAGGTATGGGAAAAAAAGAATTTTAACGTGGTCTTCTCTCAGAGATAGAGGATGGACCACTCCTGGAGACCTCCGAGCCCCTCTGCCACTGGAGAGGAAATGCCCTTCCTTTTAAGATTTACTTCTTTGGGTGGGGATATGCATAGGAATGCCGCCCCTCTCGCGATATCGCCTGCCTCATGATATTGCCCAGCAGAGTCTTCTCCTTTTCTAAGGTCCTGCCCCTGTGGGGAGGGACCCAACCTGTCATCCTGGCCTTTTGGTGATAATGGGAGGAAATTCAAATCTTAAACTACTCCCTGCTGTTAGGGGGCATCGTAAGGGGGCCCCTCAGCCAGGAGAGGTTGGGTCATCCAGAAGTGGACAGGTGGGAGTATGGCTACAGCGTGAGTTGGAGATTACCCTGGACAGCTTGGCGATGGTGCTCAAGGAGACTTTAGCAGAAGAGGAGTTATGACAGTATGGCATCTGAAGAGGGAGAGCACCCGTAGTACGTAAACAAGCGGATCTGCTAAAATAAAACATCAAAGAGAATTATGCCGAGAAAAAAAATGTTTAGTAGGCCCCAACACTGTGCAAGAGAATTTGTCATGGGACTATTGTAACGGAGCCCTTTTTAGCTGGATAAGATGATGCCAGATGGGGTCTTCCAGCAGTTTGGCTGCGGTAGGTGTGGTGGGAGTCACTATGAAGGGCCCAGTCCACCATGGTTGGAGATGTTTTGGTTGAAGAACACTTGATCCCCTGGCTTAAGGGCCTTGACTGCAGGGTGTGGAGCTGCTTTTTCAGTCTCAGGTTGGGGAAGATACCAGTCAGCATGTTCCTTAAAAAGGTGCCTGAGAAAAGACAAATGAGGAAGATAAGAAGACAAAGGAGGGGGATCCGAAGGGAGCGTGTGATTAAGCAGGAAAGGGCGACTGTATAGCAATTCAAAGGGGCTCAAAAAGGTGAGGCTTTAAGGGGTGGCTCTCACATGGGCCAGAGTTAGTGGCAGGACTTCAGCCCATGATACTCGCAGCTCTATAGAGAGTTTTGTTAGGTGGTTTTTAAGGATCCCATTCATTTTTTCTACCTTCCCAGATGACTGCGGTCAATATGGGATGTGGAGCTTCCATGAAATGCCAAGAGCTTGTGCCACCTGTTGAGTAACCTTAGAAATAAAAGCTGGTCCATTTTCAGACTATAAAGAATTAGGGAGTCCAACCTGAGGGATGATGTTCGAGTATAGAACATTGTCCACCGTGCTGGCTGCCTCGTCCTTTTAGGGAAAAGCCTCTACCCAACCTGTTAGGATATCGACCATGGTAAGAAGATATTAAATTTTTTTGTGAGGTGGCATATGGGTGACGTTGACTTGTCAGTCCTGTCCTGGCAAGTGTCCTCTCATTTGGTGGGTAGAAAAGGAGGGGAAAAGGCCTCCTTGGGGAGACACAGAAGTTCAAGTAGAACAGGAGGCACTGACTTTACTAATCAGCTGCTGCAGGAGAGGAGAATAAAACAAGGGGCTCAGGAAATGCTTCAGCGCCATAGGTCCCACATAAAGGGAATTGTGTATTAGGCTAATGACCTTTTTGGCCTGAGCCTCAGGCAGAGCAATCTTATCCTGTATCATGAGCCAACCATTTCCTGTGCTGGACGCCCCGAGTTTGATCAGATGTTTTTGTTCAGCTAGACTGTAATTAGGCGCCATTGAGGGGAGGGTTAAAAACAGTGCAGAGGCTGGTGGGCTTGGTTGAGCTTGTTGTGTCAGCTATCTTGCTGTATAATCAGCTTTACTATTTCCTTTGGCCACTAAGGAAGATTCTGTCTGGTTGCCCTGACAATTGATGATGGCCAGCTCAGATGATAAAGAAAGGGAGTCTAGGAGTTTCTTAATCAAGGTGGCATTAACAATGGGTGAACCCTTGTGGGAGAGAAATCCCCTCTCTCTCCAAATTGAGGCATGGCAATATGCTATTAAAAAGGAATATTTAGAATCAGTTTATATCTTCACCCACTTGTTTTTTGCCAGGTATAGAGTTTGAGTTGGGGCAAACAGTTCAGCCTTCTGAGAGGTAGTACCATCCGGCAACCTGGCAGCCTCAATGACTTGAGTTAGGGTGACCACTGCATAAGCTGCCCTTTTCTTACCTCTGGGGTCAGAAACAGAGCTGCCATCAACAAAATAAGTAACATCTGGATTAAGAAGGGGGGTGTCCTGAAGGTCCACCCAAGGTTTAGCTAAAGCTTCAATTATATCAACACAAGAGTGAACATCACATTAGGTGAACACAAATCAGGGCCTGAACCCTGGCTCTCTGGTAAAAGAGTGTCAAGGTTAAGGGCCAGGAAATGAGACAGTTTAATATCTGGATTTTCCATGAACAACAAATAAAGTTCATGAATGCGAGAAGGTGACAGAAGAGGGAGTGCTCAAGGAGAGAGCAAATCCTGGAGTCTATGTGGGGGAAAAACCCTGCAGGGGCTTCCAGAGAAAAATTTTAAGAGCCTCTTTTGTGAGTGTGGCTGTTGCCACCAGAGCCTTGAGGCAGGGTGACCACCCACGAGTGTTAGGGTCAAGCTGTTTATATAAATAGGCCACTGGTGACTGGGTTGGTCCCAGGGGTTGAGTGAGTACTCCTGTAGCTATCCCTTGCCTCTCATCAGTATATAACAAGAAGACCTTAGTGGGTTTGGGGAGTGTCAAGTGGAGGGATTTAGGATGGGCTTCCTGGAGAGCCAGGAAGGGTCGGATAATGACTAAGGGCGAAGTAAAGGGGCCAACCGGAGTTTCCTTAATTGCCTCATGTAATAGCTTACCTGGAATGGCAAAGTTGCAGATCCAATGTAGGAAAAATCCTATAAAACCTAAGAAACATTGGATCTGGTCTGCTGAGGTCTGGTGGCTGCAGGTCTCGTAAGGCCTTGACCCGGTCAACAGTTAGTCCTCGGGTGTTTGGGGGGAGATGTAGGCCTAAATACCGCAACTCAGGCACTGATAACTGGGCTTTATGTGGGGCCACCCTGTAACCCCTGCTTCCAAGGAAATTAAGGAGAAGGGCTGTGTGCCATTTGGACAATTCTAGGGAGGGACTACAAAGTAAAAGGTCATCCACATATTGTAACAGAGAACTAGGCTCTAAGGAGCACTGGAGGAGGTCCTGTGCTAAAGCCTGTCCAAAGAGATGTGGGCTATCTAGAAAACCCTGGAGGAGGACAGTCCAGGTTAGTTTTTGAGTAACCTGGGTATTGGGGTCCTCCAAAGGAAAGGCAAAAAAAGTGAAGGGGTTATAATTCAGGATGCATATAAATTGTATAAAACACATTCTTTAAGTCGAGAACTGAAAAGTGGGTGGTATTGGGGGGAATCTAAAATAAGAGGGTATATGGAGAGCACAGGGTCAGGGAAGATGGCCACTGGCTTTCCTGGAGAACACAGGCCCGGGGAAGATGGCTGCCAGCTCTCTGGGAGAACGCGTGGCCCAGGAAGATGGCCACCGGGGTTCTCCTGGAGAACACAGGGCTGGGGAAGATGGCTGCTGGTTCTCCCAGAGAACACGGGGCTGGGATGATGGCCTCCAGCTCTCAGGAAGATAGTGTGGGGCTGAGGAACATGGCCACCAGCTCTCAGGAAAAGAAAATGGGGCTGGGGAAGATGGCCGCTGGTCCTCCCGGAGAATAAGGGGCTGGAGAAGATTGCCTCCAGCTCTCAGGAAAAGAGTGTGGGTCTGGGAAGATGGCAGGAGAGCACAGGGCCAGGGAAGGTGGCTTATGGTCTCAGGTCTGGGCAGGTAGGGGCAGCGGCGGCAGCAGTCCTGGAGCAGCAGGTGGGGGTGGGAGCGGTCCCAGGGGATCAAGCACCCTGGAGGATCCAGGCGGAGGTTTCTGGCAAGGCCTCCCAGAGCAGGCCATGGTAGCAGTGGCAGGAAATTTTTAAAAAATTAAATTCAATTAAAATAAAATAAAGTAACTGTCCTGGGTTTTGCACCAGATGTTAGGTTTTGGTGCAGAAAAAGGCAAGAGAGACCAGGTATGGGAATAAAGAATTTTAATGTAGTCTTTTCTTGAAGATAAATGATGGACCACTTCTGGAGACCTCCAAGCCTCTCCACTACTGGAGAGGAAATGCCCTTCCTTTTATGGTTTTCATCTTGTGGGTGGGGCTACATATAGAAATACCGCCCCTCTTGTGACATCACCTGCCTCCTGATGTCTCCCACCAGAGTCTCCTCCTTTTATAAGGTCCCGCCCCTGCGGGTAGGGACCCAACCTGTCATAGATACTTCTCTAAAATTTGTACTTTGGAGATATAAACCTTAGTGTTTCAAAACTGACTTTATTTGTAGACGGCATATTTAACAAGACAATTAAAATTAATTTGTGTAATATGGTTCAGTCCTAATCTACTTGTATCCTTTTTTTTTTTTTTTTTTTTTTTTTTTTTTTTTTTTTTTTGGTGGTAATGGGGTTCCTGGAAGCCGTTCTACCTCCGGGCTATGCTCCCAGACCTATTTTATATTTTTATTTGGAAACAGGGTCTTTTAAGCCAGCGGGGCTGGCTTTGAACCTGTACGATACTCCAGTCTCCGCCTCCCAAGCACCGGGATTACAAGCGTGCCGCCCTGCACTTGTATCCTTTTTTGAGAAAGGGAAACTTGTACATACATATGAGCAGAGGGAAGATCATATGAAGACACGTGGAGAAGAGGGGCCATTCCTCTAAGCCAAGGAAAGAGGTTTACAAAATCTTCTTCACAGTCCTCAGAAAGAAGTGACTATACCCCTTACTTGATCTTGAACTCACAGCCTCCAGAAATGGGAGGCAATACATTTGCATCGTCTATGTCACCCAGTCAGGCATATTTGTTACCACAGGACTGGCAGACTAATACCTTACTGTAAAGTATAATCTTTCTCTGCACTTGTTTTCAAACAAGACTCATGAGAGTAAATGTACTCTCAAAACAGACAACTATCTGTCCATTTCTAAGAGCAGGCAGTTAGGTTCGTGTTCCTTCTTGGAGCCAATAAGATGTCAAAGTGACTTTAGTTGTATAGTTTCTCTACCCCCCCCTTTTAACAGTGCCTCTGCGTATTTAGCAGAAGCAATTATAAATGCATGCACAATAAGGATGCTGAGAAAAAGCTCTGCTATTCAAAGTGATGAATTAGAATAATAGGATTATAGGGCTAACAAAATGTTTGAGGATTTTATTTTAACCTGATGTTACACAATGCTTTTGGATCAAGCCTCTACTTCAGTATCAAGAGAATGTTAATTTTTGCTATTCTCAAAATAAAATAAAACTTATGATGTACCTTTTTTATCATTCAAGACCTTCTTCTTAATTTTTTTTTATCAAACACTGCTTGTTCATCAGAAAAATAGAAATAAATTCAAATCCCAATTCATAGATGTCAATATAATGAAGTTCTTTTTTAGGTCAAATTGTAATAACCAGAAAAGGGTTCTCAATCTCAAAACTTTATGAATACACCAAACATGTTTTTAAGGACTGAACCACAATATTTGGAAAAAAAACAAAAGTTGAAAATTGTTTTACTTAGTCATTTTAAGAAAAATCATTTATGATTAACTAGTTGACATTAGTGGATTTAGTTTACAAAATACAAGTTCACAGCAGGGCATGGTGGAGTGTGCATGTAATCCCAACACTTGGGTGGCTGAAACAGGAGGATCACAGGTTCCAGGCCAGTCTCAGCAAATTAGTAAGATGCCATTTCAAAATTCAAAGGTTTGGGGGTGTAGCTCAAAGTTAGAATGTCCGTGGTTTAAATCCCTAGTAGCAAATAAAGCAAAAGCAAACAAAAACAAACAAACAAAAAACAAAAAAGGAAAACCAAACAAAAATTATTCACCACCAAGAAAGCAATGATCTTCAGGATGAATAAGCTAAAAAAATAGTTTCTGTAGAGAACAGTATACACTTGAATTAGAAACGGTCTCATCTTAGTGCAGGATGTCTTATGGGGACACTGAGACAAACCATCTGGTATTGGGGCGTGGGGACTGGCTCTGTTTCTGTATTGTTGAATTTTAGATGGCACTGCATTTTGAGATTTATAGGATGTATCATCCCTTAGTTGTACATCTTGTGTTTTCTTTCCCCATACTGTCCACATTTAAATTTAGAGTGGCTATTGCTGATGTACCCTAAGACTGTGCTTTTAGTTCTCTCCTTCATTTTTCATACTCATGTATTTTGAAATTCAATGAATAATTCCATTTGTATTTTTTAATATATAGGTCACATCAATTCAATATGTCCCAAATTTAACTTCAGTAACACTCTATGCCTCTCACTTTCCTGCTTAAAAAAAATTCTTCTTCTCCACTGATTTGTGTATTGAAAATATCACCAAAATTGATGAAGTTTTCCACAACCGTTATCCAACTTCTTTTTGATATTAGTCCTAAAATGTTAAAAAGATTTATTTTTCATTTCAAATCACACCTTCATAGTTTAGTTCATTAACATTGATTCCTTGAATTACTATAATATAATTGAAAGTCTGTTTGTAGCTTTCCATCTGGTTTCCTTTCATTTATTTTTCATAATGAATGCAGATAGGTCTTTGCGAATAGGAAATCTACTCAGAAATTTATTTTGCTCAAAATTCTTGAATCTGTTGATCGAGAATATGTCATAGCCCTTGATGTTTAGTAGACACTAAAAACGCCTTAAAAGGTTAGAAAATAAATGTCTTCTATCTCATCCGAAATGCTTTTAGTTCAGTTGAACTTAATTTAGTCTCCAATTTGAAATATCTCATGCTTATGGGCCCAATATTTATGGAAATTTTTTACAACTTCTGAAATTATTTTTAGTAAATTATAACAAGCCAGAATACCTAAAAAATTATGACACAGAAATTCACATATCTTAATGCACATAGTACTTGTGCCTTAACTCATTCAATTATCAAACATAACTAACCATTTACTAATACAGAACTAAAATTAGTAGTGGACATTCATTTAATTACAAGTAAAATATACTCAGTTATTAAGTAATATATTGGTTTTAATGTAGAAGATAATGTAGGTAACTTCCTTTATAAATATTGAAAAAAAATGTCTGAATTATATAAAATTTCTAAGAGATGATCAATTTTGATCAAAATAACAATTTCAAACTTTTAGTCATATATTGCCTATAAATTTGGGATAATATTTGCTCATCCACATATATTCTTCTATAAAAATTCTATCTATACCTATTAATTTTCCTATAAGTCATCAGAGTTAATGTACCCATATTTTAATTATAATGGAAAACATAGAGTCAAGTACTATATGTACCTCAACTTGTACTTTTTTTAACTACACACTAACTATACTATCTTAGACAGTAACTTGAAAAGCTTGTTTCAAATGCTTAGTTCATACACATAGATATTATTGATATTGTTTTTGTATACTCTTTAGATTACATACTCACCCTGTCATTGGCCCTAGTAGAAGCCAAATCTAGTAACTTAGATTAAAAAATGTTTCTCAATTCAAAAGAACATTGGGAGGATAACCCAGAAAGTGGTTTTAAAATGAATTGTTCTGGCCAGGCATGATGGCACACACTTGTAATGCCAGTGCTTGGGAGGCTGAGACAGGAGGATCATACAGGTTCGAAGCCAGCCTCAGCTATTTAGTGAGGCTCTCAGAAACTTAGTGAGACCTTGTTTCCAATTAAAATATAAAAATAGTTATAATTTTTTAACAATATTTAGTGAAAAGATTATTATTTCCTTCACCAAAAGTTCTTGGAAACCTTGTCAAAAATAACTTGACCATATATGGAAGAAAAATAAAACAAACATATCAAATTTAATCAGGAAACCAAGCAAGGGAAGGAGGGAGGAGGAGGGAAGGGTTAGGGTTTGGGTAGGGCTGATTGGGTGATGTGTGCATGTATATCTCCACAAGTTTTTTATCCCATTAAGATGTATGACTACAATGCACCAATAAAAATTTATTTAACAACAAAAATAAATAAGTAAAAAAAATATTAACTCCATAAAAATTTTCAGAGGTAGAGCACCCCTAGTTTCACCCCTTGGCACACCCCACCAAAAAATGACAAAGATACCCTATGCTGTCAGAATTAGATATAATGTACAAAAATTGTTCAGAATAATGTCCAGATTAATGTTAGAATGATTCATATGGCTAGTGAATAAAAATTTTAATTTAAGAATTAAAAGCTAAAAAATACATCGCATGAACAAAATAGTATCCAGCCCCATCCATATTACAAAGCCCATTTTAAATGCTATTACTTAGAAATCTCCCTATATTATCTGAAGATTCTAAGTACCATATCCAGTAGTCTTCGTATTTGCTTTTTACCTACTGGATCAAGACTGTATTTGAATGCAGATTTGCATTTAAAAAGTTCTAAAGAAACTGAGTGGGTGCTACAAAATGTTCATAAAATATGCTGTTATCAAAGGGTGTGGACTTCACTGAGAGTGAAGAACTAAGAGAAACTGGCAAGGTTTGTGATGGAAACCTAAGAGGAGAGGGGAGGCCGGACCACGCTATTGGAAGTGGAGGCATCTTGTTGCTGGGCCCTAATCAGGAGGCTGAAATGATTTTCAGTGTTCCATTGGAGTTCTCTCCCTTCATTTCTATGAAAATTCATCCAATATGTCAAGAGTACAGTTTGAAATTGGATAAAAAAAATGGTGAGGGTAGGAATTTAGAATTGCCACTTTTTTTCTGGTACTAGAATAGAACCCAGAGAATTCTATCTCTGAGCTCCAACTCCAGTCCTAATTTTTATTCTTTATTTTTAAACAGGGCCTCACTGAGTTGCAAAGGGCCTCACTATGTAGCAGCTGAGGCTGTCCACGAATCGCAATCCTCCTGTCTCAGCCTCCCAAATGCTGGGATTACAAGCATGTCCCACCATACCCGGCTGCCACTCTTCTTTGATAGGATAAATTGACAGAGGCACTTCTTGATAAGATATGGAATATATAAAATGAATAATATGAAGGACACTGAAAACTTCAGGTTTCAGAAAGTCAAGAAAAAATAAATAAAAACGATTATTATATCCTAGTCATCAATCTCTTACATTATTTGTTATAGTTCCAAGGTCCTTATAGTTTCTGAGATAACATACGATTTCATCAAAGGAACATATTTTACCCTATTCCACAGGATGTGTAAATATTAAGGTATTTTTAAAGCATGAGATGAAAAAGAAATTGTCTAAAACCTAGTATTATCATAGTTTTTAAGTGATTTAAGGCACTTTTGTCATTTAAATGTAAATTTCCTTTAACTTTTCCCAGCTTATGAGTAACTTCTAACCCCATATTTAACAATAGCAGTAAGAGAGTCCACTTAAAAAGTGTGAGGACATTGTAGTCTCAAAACACACACAAAAGCTACAATATTATTGTCTATTATGTACTGGGAAATTGAAAGCTGTTAAAACCTTTCAAGTACTTCTATTAATAGAGGAAAACATCCAACTTTTCCCACATCAGGAAATAAAGGTGTTTATGGTAAGGGCTTTAAAACATGAATTACAATAATGACCTACTCAACCTTGGAGTTCAGGGTGCAGTTTGGACTCTAACTCACTCCCCTGGAATCCATCTACTCATTTATTATTTATTTATTATTTAAATTCAATTTTTATTTTTTTTATGATGGGAAACTCCCACTGCTAAAATTTGGATTAATGTAGCTTTGCTTACCTAAGTAAGTGTAATCAGCCTTAAAGAGTCTACTTTTAGCACAAAGAGTATGGGGACAAATCCTTTACCCAAAAAGCACAAGTTCAGAACACTATCAAAAATCTCATTTCACTGCTCAGGAAATATCTACAAATTAAAGGAATTTTTAAGAGAATAATTTGCTCATGGGGTATTACTGAACCTTGGGCAATTAAAACAGGAATCTCTGAAGTTCTTACCTGGGAATGAACCCATTTCTCTTAAACCAGTCCTGGAGGTTGTGACATTGAAAGCAAGCATCTCCACTGATCACAGTGGCCGAATTCATTTGGAGAAGGTAAAAAACATTTTTGAAATCCCATGTATATTTTACAGTTATAGGTAGGGGTGTGTGTGTGTTTGTGTGTGTGTGTGTGTGTGTGTGTGTGTGTGTAGTACTGGGAATTGGACCCAGGAGTGTTCTATTGCTGAGCTACTCCTCCAACTATTTTTATTTTGAAACGGGGTCTTTCTCAATCACTAAAGTTGTCGTTGCTAGGTTGCTGAGACTGTCCTTGAACCGGCGATCCTCCTGTCTGGAGTTATAGGTATGAGTCACCATACCTGGCAGCCACATCAATTTGAAATGGCTGCTTAAGTGATCAGTATACACATACAACTAGTGTATTCCATGGATGTATATTACTTAGGACATTATATTACATGAACATATATTCCATGGACATATATTACATAAATATTACTTTACCTCAACATCTCCTTTCTGTCTCTGTTTCATATTTCTGTTTGAACCCACGATGCTACCTGAGGAACGAGGACCACAGACTTCAAAACCATTTTCTTCTCTCTTGCTGGCTGCCACGCTGGGCTTTTGTTGCTTCCAATCCATTCTGCCTAGGGCCTCTGGAGCATCATTTGCAAGTGTGGGAATCACCCATGCTTGTGAATTTACTACGTGAAAATCCACTGAGCTTTGAGCATTCCTCTATGCATATGTTAAACTGTGATTAAAACTTTGCAGAAAAAGACCAGTTCCTTACATATTTGAGACTCTCCTATGGCATCTTAGGGTGACATATTTTTCCTTCAGCATTTTTATGAAGTTTTGATTCCCAACATAACTAGCAATATAGTGATTAAAATTTGGTCATCGATACAACCATACCATTGAGTTATACTGTTTTTCTCATATTCAGCATGTAATGTTATTGTGCCACTGATCATCTATCTAATCTTTAAACTCATCTAACTTAAGAGAACAGTTTTCAGGAATCTTTGCAAAAATTAACTACTCACCCTAAAGTCATAATTTCTTTTCACTCAGTTTTTGTAAAAATAGATATATGCATTCATTCAAACAAACATTACATTGCATATTTTTAATATATGGTATCTCATCAGGGTTCTGATATAATGTGGATTGCTTCCCGTGTGCCTCCATTTTTAACCTGTCTGATCCTCACTGTGGGCTGTCAAGTTCTTAAAGGAAATAAGTTTTCATATGTCTCATTTTTTAACTTCTAAACATTGCTTAAGGGTTAGTATGTTATCTCACTACATTTTGTCTAGTGACTGAATTCAAGATTTTAAGACTGTAACTAAATTTCCTGGATAGATAAATGCTCAAAATACTGCTGGTAAAATTCTTTTAATCAGATAGAGAAATCAATATAAAAACAGAAAACTAGATACTGTGACATTGTGAGTTAAACTATTTTTCAGCATTTTTCTTCTGTTTTCCAGTAGTCATGTTTATGCATAGGCAGATCAAGTTAAGTAAACCATAAGAGTGTCTTTACACACTAAATAAAAAGTAAACTACAATTTCCATCAGACAGATGGATTTTTGTTTTAACCTCAAGCTTGTTGACTTCATAAAGTGAGAGTTTAAGATTTTTTAATTGAAAGGAGACTCATAGAATTATTTTAAAGCATATACTTCAGTGACCGTTCATTCATAATGTTTTACAATACCACTTGTTCTAGTGTTTTTTATCAACTACAGAAAAACATGCCATAATGTTAAATAATCACTTCTCACTTCCTTCCATTTTTTTCTGGTAACTACTCATCAGTTCCCTGTCCTTTTACATTTATCTATTGTGAATATAACATATAAAAAGAATCATAGATAATGTGATGTTTTGTCTTATGATTTCACTTTGTGTAATCTCTTTAAGCTTCATCCCGAAAGAAGTATGTATCAATAGTTGGCTTTAATCTTACTGTTACATGTAGTTTATTCATCACATTCTAAAATTGTTACAGTATTTTGCAGTCTTTTATTTTGCATGAAACTATTCATTTCTTTTTTAAATGAATAACTATTCACTTCCTTTAATTTGTATTAATATGGCTCAGATAAATAGAATAATAATATGGCTCAGATAAATAGGAGCCTGCCAAGGGGTTAGGCCAGGGTCAGGGCCAGCAAGGCCAGGATCGGAGCCTACTGTGAGGCAAGGCCGGTGCTGGGCCTACGAGGCCGGAATCTGAGCCTGCCGAAGGGATAGGCTGTTGCCGGGGCCAGCGAGGCCAGGACTGGAGCCTGCTGTGAGGCAAGGCCGCTAACTGAGGCCTCTGAGGCAGGGATCGGCACCAGCTGAGGGGTTAGGACGGTGCCGGGACCAGCAAAATTGGGATCGGAGCCTGCTGTGAGGCAAGACTGGTGCTGAGATCTACTAGGCCAGGATCGGACTCTGCAGAGGGGTAAGGCTGGTGCCGGGGCCAGCGAGGCCGGGATTGGAAACTGCTGTGAGACAAGGATGGAGCTGGGACTTGCAAGACCAGGATAGGAGACTGTCGAAGGGTTAGGCCGATGCCAGGGTCAGTGAGGCTGGGGGAGGAGCCAGCCGAGGTGTTAGTTCGGTGTGGGGGCTAGCGAGGCCAGGATTGTGGCCTCCCATGAGGCAAGGCCGGTGCTGGAGCCAGCAAGGTTGGGATCAGAGTCCTCCAGGTGGCCAGGCCACTACTGGGGCTGTCAAGAGTGGGATCGGAACTTGCAATACGGCATGCACAGAGAAATAGAAAAGAAAGGAAAATCCAGATGCTTCCCCTAATTAGCCAGAACTAGGAGGAAAGGGGTAACAGGAGGAGTTTTGAGTAGTAGAAAGGACCCTATTGAAAAGCAATTAAGGTGACCAATCAGAGGGTATGGGATGGGGGAGGATGGAATCTCTTTAAAACTCATGAGGTACGTAAATAATTATATCAAGGATAATCACAAATTAAGCATGGGATCGAGGGAGGGGGAGGGAATGGGATGGGGATTGGATGAGGGCTTATTGAATGATATGTGCTTGTATATTCTGTCAAGTCTTGTATTCCAAAGTGATGTATGATTACAAAAAAAATAATAAATAATTGCCACAAAAAATAAAAAAATAAAGTTCCACAGTTTAAAACTTAAAAAAATAAAATAAAATAATGTAAGAAAATGTCAAATAAAAAAGATAATCTCTTCTCAAGTATACACATCAATTTTATTTCTATATTCTTTAATTATCTAAATTATTTTTCTATACACATAGATCTTTGTTTTCTCTTTAGATACTATGTATTTGTTCTCCAAAAATATATAACTTTGTTTCTTGCACTTTGTCTCATTACTTTATGAGAATTTACATATATAATTGCATGGGATTTAATAATATACACTATCCTTAAATGATCCCATTCATAATCATGGCTTTAAGAAAGAGTGCCAAGGATATATCTCAGAGATTCAACTCTCCATTAGAGATAATTCCTTAAATTTCCACACCAATCAATCAAAATCCCTACTCATAATATTTTTCATTTATCCAAGGCTTTCTAAACTCAATATATAAAAGTTCTAACTTACAATATTTTATTCAAAATGTAGTTATAACCAAATTTTCTGTGTGATGACATAAATGGTTGATATGATTGTATATTCAGTTATGTGATTCATACATTTTGAATTAATCTTTAAGAAAGCAAACATTTAAACATTATAATACCCTGTTTGGACTTAAAATAACAACAAACATATAACTAACAAAGAAAAATGTCATGCCTGACTACTTATATTAGCATGTAATTTTTCAAATACTATCAATATCAAAATTGATCCAGAATATCTTTACACAGCTGCATCATCCCAAGTTTATAAGTTTGTTGAACTTAAGACAATAATCGCAAGTGTCTGATTTATATGTGGAACTTGCCCACTTTTATTCTAATTGATATGACCTTTTCTTTACTGTCTAAAATATGTTGACAAATAGCTGCCTATCCTAAGATTATACTTTACTTTTTGAAAACAGATCGAATCAATACCATGCTGTTGCATAAATCCTAACAGGCTTTAATGAGAAACCGATATGATATGTAGTAATTGGTACATAAATATGATTAATAACTGTAAAAATGGAAGCTACATGAAGATCTAATAATAGGGAAAATTATTAAGTAAAGCAGCGTAAAATTATAGTTTAGGTTACTTACTGCAACCTTTGCATGGGTAGGAAATAATTAAGAACTGAAATCAAAGTATAGTAATTAGAGAATAGAGGATAAGAGATTATTAAGGTAAACAGTCTCTAGGTCTCATTAATAATCTACAAGTATTTGAATGACTAAGAGATATTTGAAGGAAGAATCAAGGTGACCTTCAAAATTCTGAATTGAATAATGATAAAAAAGGTCGTATCAATATGTAGAGAGTACAAACACATGAAGAGAGAGAAAATCAAGAGACAGAGAGAGAGAAGAGTTTTTTAAAGTAGTATGAATAAAGTAGTAATTTAAAATGTCAAAGATTAAAGAGTTGTCATCTATCCCAGAGAACCTTTGTAAAGAAGGCAATGGTAAATACAATCAGTCCCCAAATAAGGGATCATAATACAAACTCTCTTTATAAAGGATCTTATAAGCATAATGATTAAGGGAATGTCATTCATGCCTCAGAAATCTAAAAGTTCCATTTGAAAGCTCTGGGGATGTTAGCCCTTGAATGATAAAGTGACATTTTTGCCTAAAATGTTTGGTTTCTTGATTTCTATTCCAGACAATATCTTGGAGGGTTTCCATACCAGACAAAGACTGGGAGATAGGGATATATTTCAACATGTAAAAGAAATAAAGTCTCTACATGAGTGTGTGTGTGTGTGTGTGTGTGTGTGTGTGTTTTAATATGCATTTATTGATGCTTTTTTTTGGTGGTACTGGGGTTCCTGGAAACCCTTCTACCTCTGGGCTACACTCCCAGACCTATTTTATATTTTTATTTGGAAACAGGGTCTCTTAAGCCGGCGCGGCTGGCTTCGAACCTGCGCGGTCCTCCAGTCTCCGCCTCCCAAGCACGGGGATTACAAGTGTGTGCCACCACGCTGGCTTATTGATGCATTTTAACTCTATACCATAGCGCTGTTCTCAGTTCCCTCCAGTCCTGCCCTGCTCTCCCCTCCATATGCATGTTAGTGAGATTGGCAGTGACACATTCATATCTTTATAGCATTGTTTGAACTGTTTCCTTCATCAATTCTCCTTTTATTGGTCAATGTTAGATCTGAACTGACTGGTACAATGGATTTCTCAATTGAGCCTCTTAGAAAGTCAAAGACCACCAAATGGACAAAACAGAACAAAGCCCTGAAATTTAAGTGACTTTCTTTCATACCACCAGAGGAGTTTTTTCCTACTTCATTTGCCTATTGGAACATTGTACTTTTTTTTTCTTTTTTTCTATAAGTATTAGGAATTGAACTACTAAAATACATTAAGTGTTCCCCACTTCTTCATTTTTTTTTCTCAAATGAAAATTGGAGTGTGAATAGACAAAAAAGTGAGTTGTTTAGACTCATATTATGAATCAAAAGTAAAAAAATAAATTAACATTTTATAGTTCACAAAACTAGTGCCCTTTATTTTTAATTTGTAGATAGTTTTTCTTGTATCTTCACATTTAATAAATCAAATAATTTATTATTATTCTCATAACCATTTTACCTATCAAAATAAAACATTTGATAATGATAGTGTAAACAGACTATCACAAATTGAAAGTAAAAATTACCTTGGAATACTATGAAACAATTCATTGAGCTTCTTGTTATCCATCAGTTCCCATTAAAAACCAATAAAAAGCTGGTCTAGCCATCTGGTAAGGGTAAGTTTGCACTGTTTTACCTCAGCGAGTAATTAGTAGAGGTTCACTTGACTTCTTCAACTGATTCTAAAACTTGCGCCTCTCCATCATTTCTGGCTTGTTTACCATTAATGTTACTTATTACCATGATGCTTATGTTTGACATTTTTTGAAAAGCTGGTATTTCTTGAATTCACTTTTAAATCTATCTGGCCCTCACCTGTGGTACAAGCAAAAATAACCCCCAAAATTTGTAGACATAGTCTTAGTGGAAATATAAAAACCGTTGAATTCTCTAAATGGTAGAATGATACTATTATATGCCTCAGGGTCTGATGGTTGGGTTCTATCCCCATCACTTAGAATCATTAGTTTAGCAATCTCCACTGAATAAGAAGACCTATTTGTCAAATTCCCAATGTGCAATGAGATGATCATGCCCCAGAACTGCAGTTTGCTGAAAACTATTCAGTCTGTGCCTAGACTCTTTATATTTTTAAATTTTCTCCTGTACTTAATTTTCACATTGATCATGGACCTTTAACTTCAAGTTTCAGAAACATTCCATGAGTAACATAACTCTTCAAGCTCTCTTTTTGACAATAGATTATTTTGCAAAAACACATCACACTAACACAGAACCTGTCACTCCGTGATTCAAGAATTGCACTGCCAGGATATGACACAGGTCTCTATAGACCAACCTCCTCACTCAATTTATTTTTTTAAATCAACTTGAATATTAATATTTATTCCACAGCAGGAAAATGCATTATTGTATTGAAAATATTAGATTTCCAAATGAAAGATTGTTTGACAAAGAATGAGATATCCTAACACACAAATAGAATGTTAATGACCATGTATCTTACATGCTAAGTACTTTTAGTTGTGTTTGATTGTGTCATATTCAGTGTTAGAGGACAGAGATTTAAAAAATTCACCTACCAAAATCTCAGGATGTTTATCTGCCTAAGTATCTGATAATTTCAAGTTAAAGTATTGTTTAAACAGTGTTTAAAATATTTTCAGTTCAGGAATTATTTCACAGAATTTATCATTTCCTGGGCTAACACTGAAACATGATCTTTTTTTTTTTTTTGGTAATTTAACTTCTAGAAAGAAGGGGAGCATAAGAAATTAGTTATTCAGTGACAGTACATAGAATATAAAGAAATCATTCTGTTGAGAAATTATATTGCTCCGTTGATTAAGAAGTTACTACATGCATTTACCAGCTTAACTTACTCTCTAGTTCAATGCATTATATAATTTATGCAATAAAATAAAAACAAGAGCAATAGCATAAGCAATAGCTATTCACTGCACTAAAATCATTTGGAAGCAGATTGTAAGACTACTAAGACTACTCAGGGAACTCCCACAGAGTAAATATGACTAATAACTCACTACTTTCAAGAGCATGGCTCATACTAGGGTTATTTAGATAAGATTAAAATATTAAAAGGAGGCTGCCACACTTTAATCATCAACTTTTCCAGATAAATAAGCACCCATGGACTCCTATTTACCAGCCCTGATGGGCTCCATTAGAAACAATTTTAGTAGAAGATTTAGAACCAGGTTTAAATGATGAATTAAAATAGGCTAGGGAATGAAAATAGATTGTGTAGCCAAACATAAAGATAAATTTTCTCATTTTATGCTACCCGATGTACATGTGCATGCATTCCTTTAAGAGTCTTCATGGCTTATAATTTAACATCTATGAGCATTTATAAATGCTGTTAGACTATAATGACACATTCCACTCTGAATTATAGCCAATTTATGTATCTGAAATTAAAGAAGCTCCGCTTAAAAAGAAACAGTCTCGCGAGTATTGCAGAGCACATAATAGCTTTTTCAAGGAAATAAAGCAGCACAGTCTCTATAGCAAACTACACTTATACAATATCTGGAATTTTTATTCTGTACCTGTCAATAACTGGAAAGCCTACAATATACCTTTTCTACAAATAAATAAACCACTTAATTTTCCAGAAAAAAATCATACTTCTACATCTCACATCAATGATTTAATGATGCATTGGTTTGTTTGTTTTTGTCTCACGAATGATAACCCTCAGGTCACCAGATGCTATTCAATCACAGTGATCATTTTTTATTTGCTTTTTTCCAATTCATTTCAGTAAACTATAGAGAGGGCATTTCTGAATATTTAACAGGACCAGGAAACCCAAAGATGAATTCCACTTGGACTTTTTCTTTATTAGAGGAAGAAAAGTTTATTTATTTATTTATTTTTTTATTTTTATTTTTATTTTTTTTGCGGGTCTGGGGGTGGAACCCAGGGGCATTTAACCTCCGATCTACACCCCCTGCCCTAATTTTTATTCTTTTATTTTGAAACCGGGTCTCACTGAGTTGCAGAGGGCCTCACCAAGTAGCTGAGGCTGTCTGCGAACCGCGATTCTCCGGTCTCAGCCTCCCAAATGCTGGGATTACAAGCGTGTGCCACCCAGCCCAGGTGTGGAAGAAAATTTTAATAAAAATTTAGAAAATTTGTTCAGTGCCATAATAAATATATGTGCAAAGAGGAAACACCAAGCAAGGAAAGATCGCTATATCAAGTCAAGGACCTCAGGGAACAATTTCTGGAAAGGAAACGCAGTATCTTGACGTCACATTTTGACTAGGCTTATACATGTTTAAGATTGAGAAAGACTTTCAGACAAATGAAACTGATAAAATGGAGGGACAGATGTATACACATTCCTTCAGAGGGACCGGGACATGTTTTAATTTATTGGAGAAAATAAGTTTAAGATTCAAACTCTTGAAGGATAAAACTGATAGAAAAGTTGCAAGCTAGTCTGTAAAGCCATGCATGATATATTTAAAGCTTGGACTTTATTTTCTAGAAAATAGGAAGAAATTGAAGATACCAAAGGCAAGAGATAATAGGAACATCCTGCAATAAGGTAGAGAAAGTAGAGAGGAAATATATTGGGCTCAAAGATTAAAAGAAGAATGAGTCTCTGTCAAGCAATGTAGCTATGACAATATATTAATCTTATAGATCTAGAGATGCTAAACATATATACTGGTACTAGGGACTGACTTTAGGGGCATTCTACCTCTGAGCTACAGTACTTGCCCTTCTAATTTTATTTTGGAAACAGGGTATGGCTAAGTTGTTGAGGCTGGTCTGGAACTTGGGCTCCTCCTATCTCAGCCTCCCAAGTATTAGCATTACAGTTATGCACCATCACACCCAGTGATTAAAAAAATATTAAAGATAATTTCAGCAGTCATAAGATGTGCTTCTTTGTGTAACAGAACGACAAAATTCCCCTCTGTGCTTCCCATTTCTACAGCATGTCATTTTGATTCTACCAAACACTCTTGAAGAGTTCATCACTGACAGCTAAAATTTATCATGGATAGGTAGGTCCTAAATTAAGAGTCCTGTGATCTTCATACTCTGCAGGCAAGAATAATACACCCTTACTCTAAAATTATGGTTTATGCACATATTTTAAGGAGTTAGTCTTTATCACTCTCATGAAGTGTAGCATGCATCTGAGCTTCAGAAGGCCTGAGCACATGTACTATCTTCCAAAAAGTTCATATTACTCATTAGCCAGTCCTATCTTCTTTCACTGAGAGACATCTAGAGGAGCAGCTCCCAAGATGTCAAAGTGTGCATGTGCTTGAGTGTTTCTGTGGTTATTTTGGAATATAGAGATTTAAAATGACCATATTAATTGAGTCATTGCTTCATCCAATTACTCAGATATTTCTCAACTGAGTTTGCTTTTGTTAAACAAATTTAGAAGGTCCTTCCTCTTAGAAACTTTTTCAGGTACATAAAATACAGAGATTAAAATAAGAACCTCAAAACTAGTTACCACAATTAGATAATCCATTAATAAAATACTTTCTTTGTCATCATTGATACTCAAGGCAAAAAACAGCCTTGAATATTTTCCAAGCATACTCTATGCTTGGTGCTGAGTAAGCAAATCATGAATTCTGCAATCTCTCATTATTTCAGTGATCCTTCATTTCTATGAATTATGCTTTCACTTAGATATAGCATTTTTGAGTGTATATCATTATAGTTTGTGAAGGGTGTTCAAAGTATGGTATTAAAAATAGCTTATGGTTGTCTAGTGGTGCCAGTGTTTTATGAGGGTGAATTGTAGAAGCCTTGCTACTCTTGAAATCCATTAATCTTCCCTCATTAATAATGTAATTGTTTAAAAATAAATTTCTGCCTAAATTCAGAACCACACCAAATAGTTTTATAATTTTAACAAAATACAACATTTTGAAATTTCAGAAGGAATTTTTTTTTCTTTTACCCACAAAATTGTATAATGTGTTTCTTCCTTTCTCCTTAATGTTCTAAGTTTCTGTTTTTACTTTGTTCTCTTTTTTTCTTAGGTACCTGACTTAGTCATTTTTTAGGACATTACTGGTGACAAATTGTCTTAGTTTTCTTTTATCTGAGACTATTTTGATTTCCTTTTTATTTTGAAGTCTATACATTTTGTAAACAAAAGACTCAAAAATGACAGTTCTTTTCTTAAATCACTTGAAAAATGTGTCATTTCTTTTTGGCTTCTAAGGTTTTTTATGATAAATTCACCATCATTCCATAAACTTGCCTCTAAAGGTAAGTTGTAGTTTAAACTATACCTAAAGACAAGGTGTAATTTATTTCCACCTATGTTCAAATTATTTTGGGGTTTATTTTTGTGTTTTTTCTTATCTCTTTCTTTTTATTCACTATCAGATGTTTGTCTAGTGTTTTAGCTTAGTTTTCTCTGAGTTTATTCTATTCAATATTTTTCAGCTTTATGAAATTGTAGGCTCCCATATTTTTCATGTTTAAGACTTTTTAAATTTTTTTATTGGTGCATTGTAGTCATACATCTTAATGGGGTAAAAGACTTGTGAAGATGTATGTGCACACATCACCCAATTAGCCCTTATCTGATCCCTACCCCATTCCCTTCCCATTCCTCCTTCTCATGCTTGGCTGAGTGATTGTCTTTGATATGTTTGTTTAAGCACATCATGTGCTTTAGAGAGTTTCCCTCTTCCTCTTTCCCATCCCCTCAGTTAGGTCTCTTTATTTTATTTTTACTTACTTACTTACTTACTTACTTAATTTTTTTATTTTGTGGGCCTGGGATGGAAGCCAGCGGCATTCAAACTTGGAGCTACACCCCCTGCCCTATTTTTTATTCTTTATTTTGAAACAGGGTCTCACTAAGTTGCAGAAGACCTTACTAAGTACCTGAGGCTGTCCTGGAACCATGATCCTTCGGTCTCAGCCTCCTGAATGCTGAGATTACAAGCGTGTGCCACAACACCCGGTTAGTTAGGCCACCTTATTTTCTCCTCTATAGGATCTCCTTCTTTATCTAGAGTTCCTTCTGTTACCCATTTCTCCCTAGCTTTCGCATATTAGGGAAGGCATTCAATTTCTTTTTTTTTAATTAATTAATTTTTTTTATTGGTGCATTATATTCATACAACTTATTGGGGTAAAAAACTTGTGTGTACAAACATGTACTCATCGCTGATTTAACCCCTACCCAAATCCCACCCCATTCCCTCCCCGTCCCTCCCTCCCTTGCTTGGCTTAGTGATTGACTTCGATATGTTTAAGTACATTGTGAGCTTTAGAGATTTTCCTCTTCCCCCCTCATTTCTCCTCCTTTAGGTTGACTTGTTTGCTCCTCTTTTCTCCCTAACTCTCACATATTAGGGAAAGCATCTGATTTCTTATTTTTTGTGCCTGACTAATCTCACTTAGCATAATGTCCTCCAGTTCCATCCATTTCCCAGTAAATGATATAATTATGTTTTTCTTTATGGCTGAGTAAAATTCCATTGTGTACATATCCCATAGTTTTGTAATCCATTCATCTGTTTATGAAAGTCTCACCTAAAACCAGACCTCCACAACATTATAAATATACTCTTCTTGACCTCGTTTCCAAGTTAGTATTTAGATTTGGTGCAATAGTGGCCTCTATCATTGCTGTAAGCAAAACGTTCCACGTCCTTGGTCAGAAGGTATATTGTTTTTCTTTTGAGGTATCAGCAATCATGTTATTTTAATCTTTACTGAATTCTGTGAGGAGCACATCATAGGAAATTTTGATAGGATGAAGAAACTAAAACCAGTCGTGCGGCATGACTTCAAGTCTTTCGAATTTAATCAGTGGGAGCTTCTACTATATGAATTTGCTCCCTAAATGACATTACATTTCATATTCAGAGTGACAAATTCTAGTTACTGGAATACCCAGAATTAACTCTGACATAGCCTAATACATCAAGTATATGTACTTTATAACTTAATCTTATTTAACCTTTTTATAACCTTTCTAAATTTACTTGAATGATGTCACATTTTTGCTCAAGAGTGTTATTTTTCTATCTTCCCCATAGAATAAGTTGCATGCTCTTATCTTAATATTAAGAACTCATTTTACTGTGACCGAAATCTACCCTTTTAGCTTAACCCTTTGTTTCTCTAGTCTATGAACCTTTCCCTAATCTTAATAATGTTTGTGTTTTACCAGTCTCTCAGCCAGGTCCTTTCTACTTTCTATGCTTTTGCTTACTTTTCTTTCTTTTTACACATGGCTATGAAAATAATTTGTGTTTATGTCCCGTCACTAGCATAATTTTATTTTATCTCTATTAATCAAAACATGACCCTTTCACAGATTTTATAATCAGTCACCATTGTTCATTGAGCACATTTTCAACTAAGTATTATTTTAGACAAAAATGGTTCCCTAATTAAAACTGAAGAGTGAGGAGAGAGTCAGCAGAGGCAGAATGCTGTAACTATTTGACTTGATGTTTATTTCCAGAACATTCACAAAAGCTGTTCCTCACATTGGTCTTAGACTAAACACAGTGGTGAAGTCAGGTTGCTAAAATATTTTAGCAGTAAATTCTGATGGAGTGAATTATTGGTGGGAAAACATAAGCATTGGAGTGAAGGGACCAAATGGTTTGTGTAGCAGGGAAACCCACTCTGCTACTAATTATTCACCCTATTAACTGTGACAATGTGGCTTTAAAATCTCTTCATCATTCATTGCAATTAAGCGCCACAACAAACAATAGGATTTTGAAAATCACATTCAGAGAAGACATGCTGTGAGTGATGGTGAGCACACGGTAGAGAGATGAAATGTTTTAAATTGCTCTCCCATCACTTACCAGGATGCCTCACCTGTCCTGTTTTATGCAGTTCTTAATATTTTCAGGGGATTGCATGAAAATATGCTGTATTAATTTAGCACCTTCTAGTTTCCAACTCTATAAACATTAGTTTTTCTAGTTCAGTACTTAAGCGTGAAGAGGAATCATTTGGCCTAAAGTATAATGGGCAGGAAGTAAAAAAAAAAAAAAAAAAAAAAAAAAAAAAAAAAAAACACACACACACAAGGAAAAAGAGAAAGTAGGAAAACAGGTATATACTGCAGAATAAGCTTAGCACATGTCTAATGTTTGATCATCACTGTGAAATTTATTTTTACTAGAAAAAAATGAATAGAAGAAGAGAAATGAAGTAAAATGAGTAGATTTGGTGGGTGTAGGATTTATTTTATTTTGACCTCCATTACTATTAATTTCTTCTTGGGAGAAGGAACCATTGATAGGGAGTAATAAACACCTCAATATAAGAGTATAAAATTATTTTTCCTGTTTAGTGCAAGTAATTTTATGACATTCCTTTTTAGGAGAATACACATTTTCAAGCACCCCCAGAACATATAACAAAATGAATGATACTATGTCATATAAAACCATCCATTTTAAAAGAAATGAAATCATACAGTGTTCTCTGCACCAAAGAGTATCAGTCATTGGGAATAAAATAATGGGGGGGGGTGTTCCAAACACTTAGAAATAGATAACCCAGCTGGGGGTGGTGGCGCACGCTTGTAATCCCCGCGCTTGGGAGGCTGAGACAGGAGGATTGTGCAAGTTCGAAGCCAGCCTCAGCTGGCTTAAGAGACCCTGTTTCCAAATAAAGTATTAAATAGGTCTGGGAGTGTAGCCTGGAGGTAGATAGCCCCTGGGTTCTATCCCCAGTACTGCCAAAAATAAAATAAAATAAAATAAAATAAAATAAAATAAAGAAATAGATAACCCATTGTTAATCTGTGGGTAGAAAAGTTGAAGAATATTATGGACTGAATGTCTTTGCTCTCCACTAATTCACATTTTATTTATTTATTTATTATTTATTTATTTTTTTTAGTGGTACTGGGGTTACTAGAAGCCCTTCTTCTATCTTCGGGCTACACTCCCAGATCTATTTTTTAATATTTTTATTTGGAAACAGGGTCTCTTAAGCCAGAGCATCTGGCTTCAAACCTGCGCGATCCTCCTGTCTCTAACTCCCAAGCGTGGGTATTACAAGCGTGCGCCACCATGCCCGGCCTCTAATTCATGTTTTAAAACCTACTTCCTAGCCAGGCGTGGTGGCGCACGCTTGTAATACCCATGCCTGGGAGGCAGAGACATAAAAGACCCTGTTTCCAAATAAAAAAGCATAAAACATAGGTGTCTAGGAGTGTAGGCCAGAGGCAGAAGGGTTTCCAGGAACCCCAGTACGACCCAAAAAATAAATAAAATAAAATAAAACCTACTTCCTGCTGTAGTGGTATTTGGAGGTGGAATTTAGGGCATGTAACAAGATCATGGGGCCCTTTTAATGAGATTGATGCCTTTATAAGAAAAAGCCAGTAAGTTAATTCAATCTCTTTTCACCAGTTGAATATCTAAAGAGAAGTGGCCAATCAAAAAGACAAGAAGAGCCGGGCGTGGTGGCACAAGCTTGTAATCTCGCGCTTAGGAGGCTGAGACAGGAGGATCATGTTCAAAGCCAGCCTCAGCTACTTAGTGAGGCTCTCAGCAACTTAGTGAGACCCTGTTTCCAAATAAAGTATAAAATAGGTCTGGGAGTGTAGCCCGGAGGTAGAAAGCCTCTGGGTTCCACCCCAGTACCACCAAAAAAAAAAAAAAAACCACAAAAAAAAAAACACAAAAAAAAAAACACAAAAAAAAAAGACAAGAAGAAAGGCCTCACCAAAACCCAAAATACAACACATTGACCTTGGACTTTCAGTCTCCAAATTGTAAGAAGTAAATTTCTGTCATTTAAGCAAATCGGTTTAAGCAACTCAGTATTGTTATAGCACCTACGACAGGAAAGATTTTTTCTTAAAATGTACTGAATTTATATGAAACTATAAAAAAAATCTCAGTAACACGTGTGGGAAAAGATTGGGTGAGAATGAGAAGAAACACACCAAATGCTACATGCAATCATCATGGATAATTACAATGCACCAATAAAAGTGTATTTAAAAGCATACTGATCTCAATGAAATATCAAAACGTAGCAAACCAACTTTGTGGCACACAACTCAAGCGGTGCAGTCAGGTGCATGGATGGAGACATTCTCAGTATGAGAGGAAATTCCCTGTATGTCTTAACAGTGATGGGACTTTGCTGAGTCTTGGGGTTGTGATGCCATGGATCTATATAAATGATTAAAATACATCCGGCTACTAACACCCACATCATTCTAAAGATAAATCTCTAGTTTTTGTTTTTTTGTGTGCGTGGTACTGGGAGTGGAACCCAGGGGCTTTTCTACCTCTAGGCTATATTCCCAGACCTATTTTATACTTTATTTGGAAACAGGGTCTCACTAAGTTGCTGAGAGCCTCACTAAGTAGCTGGGGCTGGCTTCGAACTTGTGCGATCCTCCTGTCTCAGCCTCCGGAGCGCTGGGATTACAAGCGTGTACTACCACGCCTGGCCTCAAATCTCTGGTTTTTATCGTGCACTTTGGTTATGTGAAATATAATAATTTGGAGAAACTGGGTACATACCCATCATATTATTCTTTATAAGAATTACCTTCCCTTTAGGCTGAAACAGGAGGATCGTGGTTCGAAGATAGCCTCAGCTACATAGTGAGTACTGCCACAGCTCAATGAGACCCTGTTTCAAAAATAAAGAATAAAAAATAGGGCTGGGGGTGTAGCTCAGAGGTAGAATGCCTCTGGGTTCCATCCTCACTACTGCCAAAAAATTATCTTCCCAATTCTTACCATTTTTCTTCTATATAGAGTTTAAGTATATGAAATATTGGGTTTTCTCTCTTTTAGTTTTGAATTACATGGAGGAAGGTTAACATATTAAGAACAAAGATAACATATTGAATTGTGTAGAGAAAAAAGTATTTAAATATAATTCCCATTTATTTAGGTCTTACAAGTGGTTTTGCTTTAGCTTTTACTGACTTACCTCATCGGTCACCCTATAAAAGGTACCCAATGAAAATAAATAATTGGTAAATCTTCTTCAAGGTACTTCCAATGAAATTGCAAAATAATATCTGATAATCATCTACCTGGCTGGATCACCAATATTGTCAACTTCTAATCCACCCACAATTCCACACATGCCTCCTGGCCTTTCTATAAGACAATTCAAGCCATTTTTAATGTTCAATGTCAGAGAACAGCCCCATTTTTCCTCTTTCCTTCTTCAATCCTAAACCCTCCAAAATCTTCCCATTGACACAGGTTAGAGTCTAAGTTTCTATTCTGACATAACGTCATTAATGTTTTAGCTTCAGTGTTATCTTCTCTGTGACTTCTCCTCCAATAGGTCAGTCAAAGATACCTTTCCCTTTCAACTGCATGATTCTGTTTTAATTCTTAGTTTGGCATTTCTACTACTAGGGATTTTCTATTATATTTAATTACTTATCTGTTTTTTTCTTTTCTACAGTGTATAAGCTCCCTGAAAACAGATGTCTTTATTCAGTGTTCACCAGTGAATTGCCACCAATGATACAATGCCTTTACAAAGTGTTTCATATTTTGTTGTTTTTGTTATTGATTTTGGTACTGAGGATTGAATCCAAAGGCATTCTCGTTCTTTACCTCTGAGTTACATTCCTAGCCTTTTGAAGTTTCCATGTGGAAACAGGGTCTTGCTAAGTTGTTGAGGGTCTCACCTGTACCTGACCTCATGTCTGTGAAACTCCTGTCTCAGCCTCCCAAGTACTGGTATTGCATTGTACACAGCCATTCCTGCCTAGAAAGTGCTTGATATTTTAAAGTCACTATTCTAAGTGAGGTTAGGGGAGGGAATATTTTAAATGTATCTTTAATTTTTAATATTTACATCTAATCAATAAATTAATATTTATATGTATTATGTTAAAATTAATATTTAATTTAAGTGTGTGTATATAGGGGTATGTCTTTAATGAATAATTTTCTCAGTGAAAGTATTAAATGGCTCACTGGAAGAGGTAGCTATTTTTTGACTGGGCATCTTAAAGGTTCTTCTATATTAGTCTAGATATAAATTATCTAGAAATTATTTTGGGACTATTTTGGGACCAAATTAGGACTTTAGTATTTACTAACATATGTTAATCGATTTGTTTGCATCATTCTTGTGGGAAATACTTGAAATTATATCCTTAGCATAAGAAAAATCAATATTACTAATCATAGAACAAATTAGGTCTCATATGAGTGGGGTTTAATAAATCACATCGATATTAATTTTATTTTAAATAATGTACAACACAGTATACAAGCCATATTCAAATGTCATTATTATTATAAAATAGCTGAAAAATATCTGTCACATGATCTGCAGCTTTATTGTTTAGTGTCTTCTTAGTTCGTTCAAAGGTACATTTTATATCATGCCCAGCTCTCAGGGAAATGCAAAGGGAAGGAAAAGTGTTGGGTTTGCTTGGGGCAGAACAGCTTAAAGATGCTGCCATCCTCTCCCCCCACATCTTGGTTACTACTACGTTAAATTGCATTCAGAACACCTAACTGCCTTTTTAGAAGAAAAACCCTAGAAAGGTGTGGTGGCGCACACTTGTAATCCCAGCATTTGGGAAGCTGAGACAGGAGGATCACGGTTGGCGGACAGCCTCAGCTGTACACTAGGCACTAAATAAAACAGCAATGCTTTTTTAATCCCTCTAAAATTTTGTAGATATCGTTAGTGCTGTCTTGAATACAACCTCCCCTTGTCTTTGTCTCACAAATTTCTGGATGTGATTAATAACAGATTTAAAGAAATGAAAGAATGGTTCAGACAAAAGGTTTAAAATCCTTTCTCTAAGATATTAATCTCTCTTTTATCTATACCATTGCACCCCTTTATTATTGTGGATACTTTTATTGGTTGGGCATAACTATGGCTGGTATTGTAACTTGTTTATATGACCATGCCAAATTTTTTAAGCTATTAATTCTTAGAAAACAGGGGACTTGATTTATACTGTCACATTAATTAGATATTAGTCAAGTTAATATTAAATTAGAATGGGAAGGTGGCTCTCACATATTCTTGTCCGCGTTGTTAATTACAACCTAAATAAAAATTGTCTATCAAAAAATAATGAGGGCTATCTATCTCTAACTGCTTCCCACGAATTCTAAAAGGACTCATGACTGTATGAGTAAGCAGTGATATAGCTGTGCCATTCCAAGTCTTTTGAAGACCCTCCATACTGATTGTACTAATGTATTGTACCACCGACATTGTTTAGCAGTTCTTACTTCTCCATCCTTATCAACATTTATTATTGCTGTATTCTTGATGATTGCAATTCCAACTAGAGTTAGACGAGATCTCAAGGTAGTTTTGATTTGCATTTCCCTAATTGCTAATGTTGTTGAACACTTTTTCATATATTTGTTGGCTTTATGTATTTCTTCTTTTGATAAGTATCCAGCTCAACTCCCACTTTTAAATTAGATTATTTGTGTTTCTGACACTAAGTTGTTTTAAGATTTTTATATATTCTAGACATTTGTCCTCCATTAGTGGAGTAGCTGGTAAATATTTTTTTTATTTTTTAGGTTCTCTTTGGACTCTTGATTGTTTCCTTTGCTGCAATTTTAATGATTGATTCTCAGTTTTATTTAATAAGTTTTGAAAATATTATTGAAGAAATATGCTTATAGATAGGTGTGTTGTATGTGTGTGTGTGGTATATGAAAACACATACATTATATTGAAAATTAAAATTACAACATTGATGTTAGCTCTCTGAGTTTTGTATTAGCATGACATATCACAAAATATGATATTTAACACAGATTAATTCAGTACAATGAAACATTAGTGGACATCCTATTCATAACACTTACCATTTGATGCATAGCCCATTATCAACCTAGTGGTAAATTTAGTATGTATCCATGAACCCAAAATATTTAACTTAGTAAGAAATACAATATAAATACCAAAATTATTCAAAACTATTTAAAGTTAATCAAAATTTATATGCATTTGATAGTTCTTGATATTTTGCTTCAGTAATATGGATGCTGTCCATGATTCCTTTCAAATGTAATTGGTTATTAGTATCAAAAAGCCTTTAAAATGAATTCGTTTTTAAATGAACTTCCTTTTGCATAAATATGTTGCTCATTGTTTACATTTGAATAAGCATGATTAGATTTATATCAAACTCAGTATGATAAACTTACTATATTGCTTTAAAATTTCAATGTAGGTTAGGCTTTGGTTATAAAATAGAAGATACTAATTTTTCACCTTATTTATGCATAGAGGAAGATTTAATGAGATTGATTAGATAAGTCTATTGCTAACGAACACAGGTGGTGTCAGTTGATAGGAGTGGTTTTGTAGTATCGAAGCACAGGATGATAAAGTAAAAATATATGAATTTTAAATACATTTAGAGATGCTCCAAATTCAGAAGATAAAGCATTCACCAATCCACCTCAATGATTAACAACAATTGTACAAATTACATAATCGTAATTTGTCTTATATTCCAGCAAACAATCATCATACCAAAAACAAAATAAAACAATATAATAATATAAATACAAAAATGGAAGGTCTGGGTAGCAATCCAAAGTGCTTCACATTCAGAGAAGGGATGAGGTCTGAGATGGTCAACATACAAATATATAATAGTCGTGTCGCTACCTAACAGAATTCTGATTCACATCCTATGCAACAGCCAGCCCAGGAAGCCAACCCCCACCCACAGCTTTAGCCCAGACATCAGGACTGGGTCAGTGATTGCTGGCTGATTTGTTAGCCTTGCTTTTTATGACCTGGCTACACAACTTGGCATTTGGGTTGGAGTGGGGGCTGGGAGCCAATATATTTCCCAAACTGATTGCCTCAGATGTCTGCCAATCATCTCTGGCTCCTCTGTGATAAGAACTCCCAGTTAAAGCATAGTTGAACACTTCCCTCTTATCCCAATTATGCTTTCCCACACCCATCCCCCTCCCATCTTTACCAATGCAGTGGGACAGTGGGACTCACTCTCTTTACCATGCCCAAATCAATATTTGTAGAGACTGACAAATCAAATAAACTAGCTCCATGAGAAAGACTGTGGGGTTAAAAGAGCACTGCAATTTTATTTTTTTGCAAAATATCATGACCATACTCTATTATCAGGGAATTGGATATTTATAGTCTATTATCAAAGACTATTTCAAATCATCAAATGAAATTACTAAAAGAAGTAGTGCATCTTTTAATTTTCCTCAATAATATGGATGTCATAAAGCCATGTTTTTTTTTAAATAAAAATCTAAATATGTTGGTACTCAACTTGAAATCCTCATTTCAAGTTGGCTTGTGAGGCGGAGACAGGAGGATCGCGCAGGTTCGAAGCCAGCCATGCTGGCTTAGGAGACAGAGACCCTGTTTCCAAATAAAAAGTACAAAATAGGTCTGGGAGTGTAGCCCGGAGGTAGAAGGGCTTCCAAAAACCCCAGTGCCACGAAAAAAATAAATAAATAAAAAATAAATAAATTTAAAAAACAGAGAAGGTTAATAAAATATAAAATATAAAGGTAAAAATGGCCAGGCAACAGTTATGGAAATGAAAACTTAGTTCAGCCTCTTTTGTGGATTACATTCTGAGAATAACTAGTGTTAATTAGGATGGAAAGGGGAATGAGTAAACGTGTGATTTAATTAAGACTGGTCCAAATATATTGGGTCCATAAGACCATGTTCTGACCAATCATAGGAGAGCATATGCGGAAAACTCAGTAAGGTATAAAAATTCACCTATTAAGAATATCAGTGGTTACTCTGCGAGAGATGCCTTCCTCCCTGTGTGGAGGGAGGTATTCTATTTTTACCTTTTCTTGTATTAAAAATAAACTTTCATATTTCTACAACCTTTATTAGTCTTTGGATAAGGGGATACATCCCATATCATTGTGGTACCCTAAGTGGAACAATAGATAAAGAAAACCTGTGAAGGTGAAATTTGTTTATAAGTGTTTATAATGATGTTTCCCAACACTCCTAATCTCAACACATATTAAGGCTTTCATTGGGCAACAAGTCATGCTACAACTTATAGTCATCCTCTTAAATGCTCTTTAATCTATGGAGTAAGCATTTTTTGTGTTGTAATTCACCTAAGGGCCAATTGAGGATTGCAGAGGTTTATTAACTTATTCATATAAAATCATATAATGAGTAAATGTCAAATCAAGTTCCGACTCCTGGCCCCTAGGCTATTACACACTTCAGTGGAACCTCCCTTGAATCTGTTAGATGGTGACTCTTCTAAGAAAGCATGTGGCTATTCATTTTGTATCCTTCCCCCCTTTACAAAATATTGGTAAAATAAGGATGATATGCTAGCCACGCAATATCTGCCATATGGATATACTGTGAATCTCTATCTATCATCTATCTATCTATCTATCTATCTATCTATCTATCTTTCTATTTTTCTATCTATCATCTATCTAGTAGCAAGGGACTGATCAACAGAGCATTGTTATGCTGTCTTTAGGTCTCTGACTTCCCTCTGCTTAGAGCATTTATTTTAGAAAAATTGCAACTGCAAATACTTTCTCTGCCCCTTTGATGTGCAAATCCTATTAACAGTGTGTTGGCAGTTTACAACCCAGAACCATCTTTCTCAATGACCTGGGGGCCATACCTTTGAAATGTAATCGTCAAGAAAGATAGTTTTCTTATCTCACGGGTGGTGTGGAATAGTAGAAACTTAACTGTGGTGAGTGCCTGCCTTCAAGTATAAAACCACCTCCTGTTGTGAAGATGTGAGAGTTTACTTTTCCTTTGGGTGAGGCTAATTAGCAAACACAGATGGCCCAAGATTTCTCCCTTCCCATATTTTAAAATCTCTCTAGCTCAGACAAAATCCTGTCCTCTCTATGTTATTAAATATCTTTATATAAATATTTTTCTATTGCTATTTGGTAATTATTTTACTTTGGTGGGGGCTTTGAATTTTAACTTATAATTCAGTCTTCTTTTCAAGGAATATCTCTTTTTCCTTTATCCCTGGGTACTGTTTCCCAATTTCTAATCCATACTAACATTCAGGGTTCAGGAATGAAATATCATAATCCCTACAAATTTTGAAAATCTATTAAATCAAGTATAATTCTGCACCTTTCTTAACTATTTATGTACTTTGTATACTAATAGGTGGCTACAATATAATGTGAATCATTTTTCTCTGATAGGGTTGCATTTCACTAGCATTTTACTAATACTGTAGTTTATTATGTTTATTTTATTGTTATAAATTGTCTATTCTTTTATACAAACATTTAATTATATAGATATATAGTTTATGATAAAAATGTTAAAATATCTTAATGTATTAAATATATCAAATATGTATATTAATATTTACATTAAATAAAAGGTACTATATCAAAACAAGATCACATATTCAATTATCAGGTAAAATTATCTCTATCTGCTATGTACATTTTATAATAGAAAACATTTTAAAATGAAATAAATTAAACAAAAGTAAATCCTGTTATTAAAAATGAAAAAACCTAGTAACACAAATATTTGTTGTTAAAAATATATTCCTAAAATGAAATTATAGAAGATAGGAGTTGATCGCTCTATTTAATTGCTATGACCTGAGAAATTGATTCTCTCCAAATTCCTAGGCTGAAATCCCAATCTCAAGGGCAATGGCAATACAGGTGATCAGATTCTAAAGGCACAGCCCTCAAATTGGATTTGTGTTTTTGTAAGAGTCGTGAGAAAAATGCTTTTCACTTTCCACCATGCGAGACCATAATGAAAATACACATAAAATGGACCCACAATACAAATACAATTTTCTAGTGCCTTGACCTTAGATTTCCCATCCTCCAATACCATGACAACTAAATATCTATTGTCTATAAACCTTCCAGTTTGTGATATTTCGTTATAGCAGTCTCAGAGTACTAAGACTACAGTTCTTTCCATCTTTGTCTGGTGAAAGATGTTTCAAACAGAACTACTTTTCATTTAATTTTTGATTTGGTTCAGTTGATACATATTAGTCAATCTTTTTGCCACCATAACCAAAATATATGTCCAGTACTACTCAGAAGAGAAAAATTTATTTGGACTCATATAAGTTTTCAGAGGTGCTGTACAAGGTCATCCAACTCCAGGGAGAATCATCACAGTAGCAAAGTAGGGAGAAAGAAATTACTCAATTTTTGGCAGCTTGTAAGCAAAGATAGAGAGGAAATGACCTAGGATAGACATAGTTCCTAAGACCACACCCCCAGTGATCTACCTTCTCCATCCATATCCCAGGATTAAACATTGCTGTATTGGGGGATGATGGTTTTAACATATGAGTCTTTGTGGGACAACCCAATCCCAAACCAGAATGTCTGAATTGCATCCACAGACATCTCTAAGTTACAGGTCACTTTACCTGTTGTTCTCACTTCCTTTTTAATAACAAAAATTATTTTGCATTAATTTTGATTTTTGCCCTCAAAATTAATATTGCATAAAGTATCTAATCCATTGCTAACTTTATTTTGGAATATTTTACAATTAATTATTTCCTTCTATTAGTATTTTAATGTGTTCCAAAAATTTTGTTTGTAGCAAATTTGAAGAACCACACTGAAAGTTTAAATTGCTGTTTGGAATATGCAGAGAACTCATTAAAATCACTGCTAAGAAAACAAATAACCCAATTGAAAAAAAACGGGTGAGTGAACTAAATAAACACTTCACAAAAAATTAAAACGGTCAATAGATGTACGAAAAAAAGTTCAAGATCATTGGCAATCGGAGAAATGCAAGTCAAAACGACCCTGAGATTTCACCTCATTCCTCTTAGAATGGGAATCATTCAAAATACAAACAAAAACAAAGTCTGACAAAGGTGTGGAGAAGTGGGAACTCTAAAAACCTACCATATGATCCGGCAATACCACTTCTGGGTATTTACCCCCCAAAATGAAAATGAACAACCAAAATAATGCATGCATATCTATGTTCACAGCTGCATAATTCACAATTGCCAAACTATGGGACAAGCCAAGATGTCCATCGACAGATAAATAAATTACAAAACTATAAAATATGTACGTGGTAGAATTCTACTCAGCCATAAAGAAAAACAAAATTATGTCATTTGCAGGGAAACGGATGAAACTGTACAACATCATGTTAAATTATATTAGTCAGTAATAAAAAGTAAAATATTAAATGCTCTCCCTACTATGTCGAAACTAGGAAGAAAATGGGTCATGGAAGAAACTCTAGACCAAGACGAAGAAACCATAGATGAACAAACAAGGTGACCTAACTGAGGGGAGAGGGAAGGGAGAAGAAGGAAATTCATTAATGTGCATGAAGTACATTCATATATACATGAAAAGTCAATCACTAAGTCAAACATGAGAAGAAGAGAGGAGGGAGGAGAATAAGGGAGAAGGGAGGAGAAGAAGGGAGAAGGGAGGAAGAGTGGGAACTGAGTATCTGCTAAATGAGTGAGATGTGATGTATGCCTCTACCATCTTGTACCCCATTAAGATGTGACACAACAATGCACCAAATAAAAAAAGAAAGTTTGTCAAGAATATCTTCAATTTAGTAAGATCTTTTATTGGGGTATTATGTTACTATTAATTAGATTATTAATTATATTAATAACTAATGTTATTAAATATTTTCTTCAAGATAGCCTATCATCACAACAAAATATTTTATATAACTATAATTAAGAGCATATGTTCAACCAAATTGAAAGGAATATGCTAGTGGCACTATGTCGATGTTAAAGAACAAAGAAATGCTACTGCAGACCAAAGATTTAACTGGGACATAATAAATTTTTCAAAATTCTCAGAGAGAAAGTTCCAGAGTCAGAAAGTTAGATCTTTTAAATACAAAATATCACAAGTAAATTTCTTCCAGAATAGTAGCAATTCAGTGGAGTAAGGATAATTTAGCAGATGGTGCTATAATTAAAAATATAAATTTTTAAAAACTGAACATTTGCCTGTACCTTGTACCATGTACAAAAATTAACTAAAATTAACCATACCTATAAATGTAAAGCTCCAAATCTATAAAACCTTAATAACAAATAATAGGAGAAAACTTTGTTACCTTGGGTTAGGCAAATATTTCTTAAATGCAATATCAAAAGCATCCTAAAAGAAAATTTAATAATTTAGTTTTTAATGAAGTTAAAAAATTCTGTTTTCAAAAAACTTTTAAGAGAATGAAAAAAGGCTAGAGATTGGGATGAACTATTTGTCAGTCAAACAAGTAATGACCAATTAGAAAATGAACAAGCCACTTTAAATAATGGACAGAAGATGTGAAGTTAATTCAGTAACAAGAACGATGAATGCCAAATAAGCACGTAACAAGATTGTCAGTATCATTTGTCATTAAATGAAAATTAAAACTACAATGAGATTCATCTGCAGCAGCTTTTAGAAGGGATAAAATGAAAAAGGCTGACAGTACTTAGCGCTGATAAGGATCTAGAGAAAATGGAAATCTCATGCACCGCTGGAAGGAACGTAAAATTACATACTACATTGAAGAACAGTTTGGAGGTTACCTGACTTGTTATGTGTACACCTACCATATGTTACAGCCATCCCACTCCCAGTTATTTCTCAGAAATAACTGAAAATAAAGGAAAACATATGCTTATACAAAGACTTGTACACAGATGTTCACAGCAGTTTTGTTAGTGAGATTCCCAAACTGAAAACAATACAAACGTCTAACAAGATATGAAAGGATAAACAAAGGTCATCTTCCTACACACTGGAAGGCTGCTTGGTAATGAAATTACCATCAACACATCCTATAATAGAGATGACTCTTAGAATAATTGTGCTGAAGTAATGAGGAAAAAAATGTGCCTAGTTTGGAAGCTCCTTCCCAAGGAAATGTAAGTGCTTTTCTTGCAAGCCAGGGTTTTATTGAAAATAACTGTATTTGCAAAAACAAGCTATGGATTTTCTAATACCATTGAACCAGAAGTAGACGGATTATATGAGATCTTTATTAACTTGTTCAACTTGTAGTTTCTAAAAAAGCATAACAATGAGTCGTTGCTTGAAGGAAAAAGTACTTCAGAGCCCAACATTTGTAGTAATATTTTTGTATCTGAAAATATGTTAACTTTTAGATAGTGTATTTTAATTTTTAAATTTTGATTTGTTTTATACTATTACTTTGAGATAATATGAGCCCATTCATCAACTAGTAACACTCATTAGTTCAGTTCTATGTTATAAATAAAGATTGTAGGAAAAGGGAGTTCTGTATACAAAATGACCAAATGCATTCTTTCTCACTCAAAATTATATCTTAATTTTTAAAAAAATCTACCCATTTAAAATTTTTTCTGTAATTATTTATTTATTATTATTAATTATTAATTATTATTATTTGGAGTACTGAGGATGGAACCAGGGACATTCTATCTCTGAGCCACACTCCCTGCCCTTAAATTTTATTCTTTATTTTGAAACAGGGTCTCTCTGAGATGGGTTCTCACTATGTTACAGATACTGTCCTCAAAACTAAGGTCCTTTTGTCTCAGTCTTCCAACTACCAGGATTAAAGGCATGCACCACTACACCTCTCTTAAAAACAATTATTGGATATTAATGAGAGTGAAGTATGTTCTGTGTAATGTCTCACTTTGTGTTCTTATTTTTCCCCCAAATTTAATTGTTATCAATTCTATTCCTCATTAGCTCTATGATTTTTGAGAAGTGCAATTCTGCCCGTGTAAGGTATCACAGGAAGAGACTGATGAATCAAATGTGGCCCAATTAAGAACCAATAAATATTCAGATACCTATGAATAACTAAAAAATTGTGAAATTAGTCTCATGGGATAGAAAGGTCCATATAACTCAGATTTGGAAGTATTAAATGATACTAGAAATTCACAAGTTAACTCTAACCATCTGCATTGATCATCAAAAACTACCATGAAAGAAAACAGTAATTTATTTTTAATTAAATCAGTAGAAGAACACCAGAAAAGTTACAATAAAAAAGACTTATTGTGGCATGTCTGGTTAAAATGACTCATGTAAAAGTTGCCATATCTGTGGACATTTTCTTGGGAGTAATATATAAAATTCCATCGCTATACAGGTTGGTAACATGTCTTCAGTATTTCTCAAATTTTGATCACTCTTTTATGTGCTGAAAGAATACAAAAAGTTAATTTCAAGCAAGAATAAACTTTTTTTTTTTTTTGTGGTACTAGGGGTGGAACCCAGAGGCCTTCTAACTCCGGGCTATACTCCCGGAGTATATTTTATATTTTATTTGGAAACGGTCTCACTAAGTTGCTGAGAGCCTCACTAAGTAGCTGAGGCTGGCTTCGAACCTGTGTGATCCTCCTGTCTCAGCCTCCCAAGTGCGGGGATTACAAGCGTGCGCCACCACGCCCGGCCATGAATAAAGCATTTTTACATCACTATCTCTTGAGGTGGATACAATGACCATATTGGAGATTATTAAATGTTTGGAAGGTGACATAATTTTTGGACCTAATCATAAATACAATAGATAAACCTTCTCAACATTTATCTAGATCCATGTGAGACATAATGAAATTGGTTTCCAGTGGAGTTTTTATAAATATTCTAAATTCTATGGAGAATTATGATCTCTTAGGGAAATGTTGGTTTCCATACTAAGTTTGATCTATGGCCACTAATACTATTGTCAAAATGCTAGGCCACTGCTGAACAAGGGTTTCTTATATTTTTGACAGTTTTAATTAAGTCACCATACTTAATCATTTTATTTCCCTAATAATGGTTAATGATCAGAAGAGTTAAGTAAAATTTCTGGGTTTAAGGGAAGAAACTTGATGGACTCTCTCTATATTAGGGCGCAGACAATCATCATGTTTTCGCTATCTTATTGGTCAGGGTCCTCAATAAGTGATAATCTTCTATCTGACCAGAAGCTTTACTAACAAGCACCAATATGTATTTATAGGTTAAAGAAGTGCGAAGCCTAAAATTCACTTGTGAATGATTAATATGACTTTAAGGAGGAAGCTCTGAAGGATTTCTCCTCTGTATAATTCATCAGGATTTTGCCGGTTCTATTTGAGAAATTTGAAAGCTCATCATTCTAATTAAGTAAAACGCAATAAAAGAATAGTTTGAACAGGATCAATTGGATTACTGCGGTGCTTCTGGGAAGACATAAAATTCCTAGAACTTATTATTATAGAAAGAACATTTCTTTGATAGTGATTTCATTTTCAAGAACTGATTGCTTAGAGTCAATGATAATTTCTTCCTAAAGTTATTAGTGCTAAATATAGCAAGTGATTAAAAGTATTTAATTACTGGAGAAGTCAGACAAAACATTGTCCTTAGCTTCTAGAACGTTCTTTAACATGAAGTACTAGTTTAATTAAAGATCTCTCTGGCACATTGAATAGTCTTTCAGGATTCACTGATTCATTGGACATTTTCAACTGGCATTAATACTGATGTTATAATATCCTCAAAATGCACTTCTACTGTTTGTATCTGAAAAAATTAAGCAAAAAGAAAGGAGCTTGTTCTATGAATGCGAATTGGGTTATAACAGTCTAGTCCACAGGAGGAATACCTTTGCCATTTTTTAATACAAGAGTCATCTCAGAAATAATAATTCAGGATTGAATAAAAGAATCTACACAATCAGATTTTTTTTTTTTTTTGGTGGTACTGGGGATGGAACCCTTCTGCCTCCAGGCTACACTACCAGACCTATTTTATATTTTTATTTGGAAACAGTGTCTCTTAAGACAGTGAGGCTGGCTTCGAACCTGCGCGATCCTTCTGTGTTTGCCTCCCAAGTGCAGGGATTACAAGCGTGTGCCACCACGCCTGGCAACAATCAGATTTTAATAAACTAAATCTCTAAGCAACTGCCAGTCATGTGGTGCTCTCTCACCTAGAAGGGATGAAATGACAGTATCATGATTTTAATGGAGTTTACTTGTGGCACACAAAGTAGACAGTAGTAGATCTTGATGTCATTGATTAAAAATTAACCAGTGTTCTTGGCATGTGGGGCCCATAGAGTTAGTGGCAAACAATTTGGCTATGGATGTAACTTCCTGAAGTAGAAAGATTATGCCTAATTTTGAAAGGATAGTAATATTAATTGCAATAGTTCTGGTATGAACCACTTTGCTATGTTTGCTCTTTCATAAATAAATATACAAAATAATTTGGCTTAGTCAGGAATACCTGAAGTTGGAGGTTGCTGCAAAAGGCTTTTCATAATAAGAAGACTATTCTATTTTTTGTATCCCATGAAATACCAGTATTTGACCTACTTTAGAAAATAGGCATTATTCCCTATAAAAATCAATCAATTTGTAAAAACATCATCTTTACATTAAGACCGAGTACCATAAAATACCCTTTACTTACTCTGAGAAAACAGAATACTCATCTGCTGAGTTTCTGACCCTGCTGGTGCAGTTTCTTTACAGATTTTTAACTTTTACTTTAGATTTTTGTAGGTCTCTCTGCAGCTAATCTTCTTGAGAGATATATGGAGTTCTGTGGACTCCATTTAGGAGGGCACACACCTAAATCATCTCCATACAATTTCAAAGTGGATCCTCAAGCAAAAGTCAAACCTGTAATTATGATTTAGATATTGAAAGAAATATGAGAGAAGTTTTATAAATACTCGAGGCATAAACAATCAGTTGTACTGCCAATCGCCTAACCAAAAAGAAAATAAATTCTGACTGCCCTAACCTATTGGTATCTAAAGAAAACTGTAAATAAATCTGCCATTATAAAGTATTTACTTGTTGGATAGGAACTCCCAGAAACCTAGGGATCACAATTCTATTGATTGCTCTAAGGGCTTATACAGATAAGTAGCCTTTTCTATTAGGCCCTTAACTGGCAAGAGGGGAATACTGTGAAGACTGACGCACCGAGATTATGTTTTAATAAAAACTCAATAACAGGTCATATTTCTAAACTTGCTTCAAGTCTCAAAGTACACTGAAATATACCCTAGGCGGGGGTTTATAAGTCATAATTTTAATGCTAATAAAGAAGGCTCCCTGTATCCTGCCCCATTAAACAGAATCTTTGGCCCAAAGAGTAGAGGGTAATCGATCAAATGTTTTATTTATAAAAGCCATTAGGAAAATGAATATTTTATATAATCTGTATATGCCACTCATTTTTTGAGGCTCTCTAAACATGATTGAGTTTAAGAGAATTTAATTTGACAATTTTCCTAATAAATTAGAGAAGAATTACAAAATAGAAAGTTATAATCTTCTTTCAATGATATGCTTGGCTTCAGTTAAATTTTTGAAATTTCTAGGATTGTATTTTCTATTAAAAGGACAATATTTAAAAATAAAATAATGTTATATTGAATTGATAGAGTGGAATTTACATTGTCATCGTTCAATTCTAATTCTTAGGATGTTAATTTGTACACTCTTTTTAGAAATACCTATGTATGAGTCTACCAGAAATCAGTAATTTCTCATTGAAGAATATAGAGAATCAGAGATTTCTTTTTTTTTTTTTTTTGGTGGTACTGGGGGTGGAACCCAGAGGCTTTCTACCTCCCGGCTATACTCCCAGACCTTATTTTTATATTTTATTTGGAAACAGGGTCTCACTAAGTTGCTGAAAGCCTCACTAAGTAGCTGAGGCTGGCTTCGAACCTGCGCGATCCTCCTGTCTCAGCCTCCCAAGCGCGGGGATTACAAGCGTGCGCCACCACGCCCGGCTCAGAGATTTCTAGTGCATTTTTCTGAACTTATAAACAGACTACAAATTCCTACATAATTTATACTGTATTTCATGCCTCACTTATTTTAAATAAGTTAAATATTTCACAGCTGGCTCATATATGTAGAGCAGGAAATAGAAGAATACTTACATGTCAAAATAAGATTATTGCTAAATACATTTTTACATTCATTTTATTTAAATATTTTTTATAATTTTTCTTTAATTTAATAATTTTATTGGTACATTATAATCATAATGCAGGTCATAGTGATGGTGACATACATGCACACAGGACTTGGTGGCTTTCCCCTGGCTCCCTGCCCATATCTTCTCTATCCCATACAGCGAATTGAGATTGACATGGGTATTCTCACATATCCAGCTCCTTTAAAACTGATTATGTTCAGAATTACTTGAGTACCACTTTACTGGACAGGTTAAAATTATATCTTATTTTTTAAATTATATATATATATTAGCTGGGCATGTTGGAGCACACTTGTAATCCCAGTACTTGAGAGGCTGAGAAGGGAAGATCACGCATGTTAGAAGCCAGCCTCAGCTATCTGGTGAGGCTCTCAGCAGCTTAGTGAGACCCTGCTTCTAAAAAAAAATATGAAATAGGTCTGGGAGTGTAGCCGGGAGAAAGAAGGTCCCTGGGTTCCATCTCCAGTACCAATAAATAAATAAATAAATAAATAAATAAATAAATAAATAAATATACATATATATACACATTTATTGATGAACTGTAGTCATATATCTTAATGGGGTACAAGATGGTAGAGGCATTTGTGCAAACATCACCCAATTTTCCCTTCCCATTTCCCACCTTATTTCCTCCCCCTCCCTCTTTCTCATGTTCGGCTTAGTGATTGAGTTTGATGTTTGTGAATGGACATCATGAATATTAGATAATTTCCCTCTTCCCTCCTCTCACACCTCTGTTAGGCCTCTTTATTTGATCATCTGTGGTTTCTCCTCCTTCAACTAGAATTCTTCCTATGACCCTTTTTCTCCCTACCTGCCACATATTGGGGAGAGCATCTGATTTCTTACTTTTCAACTAATCTCACTTCGCCTAATGTTCCATCACTTCTCCAGTTCCATCAATTTCCCTGTAAATAGTGAAATTTTGGAGAAACTCCACTCTTAGAATGGCCTTTTATTTTTAAATGACTTCTGGGTCAAGAAGATGTGAATATAAGCTTTTCTAAAGAAAAGTCAATATGGATGCAAACTATTAAAAAAACCCTTAAGCTTCAGAAATATAAAACAAACAACCCCAGCTACCAAAGAAGATAATTATCAAATAATGTCATGAAAAGAAGCTCAATAAAGACTAACTTTGTAGGAAAATGGATAGAAATATTAAATTTATTATATTAATATTAAATTATTATTAGATATTAAATTATTTTAAATATTGAATATAATTTATACATTAGGTGAAATTTAAAATTTTAAAACATAAATGCTATTATGATGAATGCCACTTAAAGTTCTGCTTTTAAAATCGGATCTAGTTTATATGAAAAGATATAGGAGATGTATTTTATATTGCACATCTTTCTCTATCAAGTGTTACTGAGGTTAAAACACAAGCAGATAGTTATGCTGATAAACTTGAAGCATGGATGTCAGTCTTTTGAGTCTTAACATACAGACTGAATTGATAAATATTTCTTCCAGTTGAATATTTGAAGAGAAGAAAGAATTGATTTATTAAAATAATCTCTCCCAAATAAAATTAATAATTGAAGAAACATTAATGGGTATCAATGGATTAAGTAAGCCAGTTATAGACAAGTTGTCGATTTCTGAGAAAATGTACCTGGAAACAAGCTCACAGTATGTAACCATGCTCTGAATGTGGGTGGCACCTTTCAGTAAGATGGTGGCTCAGATAAAGGAGAAATTGGAAAATGAGGAAGCTTTCTGTAGTCCATGTCATCTCCTAGATTTCTAGTTGTTGTTGTTGTTGTTGTTGTTATTGTTGTTTTACTGAGCAGATTCTGGTCTTCTTGGCTCTCCAGCCTACAAATGTCTATTAAAAGACTACCGAGCCCCTGTTCGTGCAAATCAATCCACTTATAAGTATAAATATATTCTATAACTTCTCTTCTCTGGAGAACAATTCTAATACACTAAAAGGTAGATTTTTATAGAAGTGTGTTGTGTTGCAAAGGGTATAATATTTGGAATACCATGCTTTTCAATTCTGTGTCTTTGTGTAAATATATTAGTAATTATACTGATACTAATCTATAACCAAAATGCTGATTCGAACACAAAATGTACATAATAAATCACTGTACCTAGCAAAATTTAAAAAGGATTATAAAATATTATTTGTGTGTGTGTGTGTGTGTGTGTGTGTGTGTGTGTGTGTGTGTGGTACTGGGGTTCCTGGAAGCCCTTCTACCTCTGGGCTACATTCCCAGAACTATTTTATACTTTTTTTAAATTTTGGAAACAGGGTCTTTTAAGCTATCGTGGCTGGCTTCGAACATGCAGGATCCTCCTGTCCTCCTGTCTCCGCCTCCAAGCATGGGGATTACAAGCGTGCACCACCACACCCAGCTTATAAAATATTATTTTAAAATACAACTTTAATTTCATGTAACCTTCTTCATTGGCTATTTTGTTATTCTTCACTGAAGTGCTAAAATGTCTTTTCTTTTTATAAAGACTCCATGACAGTAGATAGAATTCAGTTGTGCGAGTTTAATTTTTAATTTTGCAAAGGACAAAATTATATCAAATCAAATATGCATCTACACAGAAAAATACATATGTGTAGAGACATACATAAGACATATATCTACATGTGTATATGCTTATGTGTCAAATATTTTTAAATTATCTGATTAATTTGGCTAGCTGACATATGTCATGGCCATCTATAAAGCATGTCTATGCTTCACATATATGTGTCTTCAAATGAGAGCAAATTATACATATTCTTTTAGAACGGTTTTGACCCTGATACCACATTAAGTAACTTCTAAATGACTAATAATATAAAATTGCCTACTAACTGGCACAATATTTACTTAACCATCATGTCCTTGGAAGTATTGAGTAATATCATATGATTGGAATCACTTCTCCTATTTCATCATAAAGAAGAATTTTCGCCAAGTTTTCAGAATTCATTGTGATTGATAGCCTCTGTGTCTGCAGAAGTATTTTGAGTGTATACTTCTATAACACAAATACCTAGTGAATTGATTTGCCATATTACATGTCAGAACAAATGGCCAGCTGCTCTAAGAAAACAGAGCAATCCCCATCATGGCCTCTACCGTTAAACCTTTTATCTTTATGGGCAATTCAAAGAATGTGATGTTGGAATGATAGCCATTCTTTTCCTGACAGTGTATGCCCAATTACTCAAATACCTAACTTGTATCTATTGATCTCTATTGAATTTCCTTTGTCTTCCAAAACCTTCGAGACCTTCTCTAAAACTACAAGTTGTATTTTCCTGAAAGGTAAAAGAAGGGAACCCTGGGGAGTTGAGTATGTACAAGAATAATTCTGGCATGTTCCATTCATTGAACCTATCAAGACCCTAAATTGTTACATTTCATCATCACAGTTTTCTGTTTTTTATAAGCTTCTTAGTAAAGTTGATTTTTTTCCTGGCTATTGCTGGTATATCAAATGATGTGAACTATGCACATCAAATGAAAGAGCATATCACTGAAGAATATATATTATTATAAATATAAAAATGAAAAATATTCTATCTTAGCTGGTATCAATAGAAATAGGTAAAATATCATTATACAACTTAATATATGAGTAAAATTCATTAAAAATAAAGAACAATGGGGATAATACTAAAAATAAAAAGAAGAAAATGCTATCTTATTTAAATATATATGTATGTTATATGTGTGTGTGCTTAAAAACAATTTTATAAACATCTAGAATTAGCTTCACAATGATGCAAGAAAAATCCAAATTAAGTTTATGGAGAGATTTTATTAAATTACTTAAGTACAATTAATTTCTAACTAATAAATCATTTTAATGTGTTAAATTTATATTAGAAATTTTCCCTTATCTTAATCATATCTTAATAAAGTTTTACTGGAAGAAATAAGATTACAAGTAGCCCATGTGGAAGCTGTTTCAAGACATTATGTATGTATATATATATATATATATATATATATATATATATATATATATGAGAATATCAATGCTAAGCTCAATATTTTTTATGGAGAAGGGGGAATAGTTGGTAGGGAGATAGGGAGAAACTCACCAAGTGCTGTGTGTAAGTCATGATAACTATGTTATTGTGTGAGAATAAAATAATAAATAAATGCATGAAAACATTTATAAAATGTGAGTTACTCAGTATGATTAAATCATTTTCTGTGGTTGTCAACAAACATCTTTTTACTGGCATATGTAATTTTTATGTCTACAACATGAAAAAAATTCAAATAAGAGGATAAAAATATATAAATTATAATAAAACAATCTCTCCATACTATGAAACAATGATCAATACTAATTCTGATTTATTACATATTTCAAAATTTGAAAGGTCAGGTATATGTCGAACTTCATCATGTGGGTGAAAGATACTGCAGAGCATGGGCTGAAGTCCTGTGTATTGTCTTCCTTCAAAATTCTTCCTTGTCCTATGTTCTCTAAACTAGAAAAAAAACACTCATTCAATCTTATGCTTTTTGTTGTTGTTTTGTAGTACTGGGATGGAACCCAGGGGCACTGTAAGCTTAAGCTTTGGTTTAAGATTTAAGAAACTGCCCAGATGTGTTAGCATGTGCTTAATGTGGTAGTCACAGGAACTTGAGCTGGAAGGACCACTTGAGACCAGGAGTTTAATTCTCAGCCCGAGCAATATAGCAAGACCCAATTTCAAAAGGTAAAATCTCAAGAAACATATGAGAGCCCATTACAGTATCAGTGGCTGTTACAAGGGCCAGAGAAATAGTTATCTCTATTTGAGACTCAGTTAAGATTTTTTGGTGTCAGTGATTCCTGAAATACTCCTTCAAAGGAAGCTTAGCTTCAGAAAGGTAGAGAATGAAATGGTGGTGTGGATAATGATGTAACCTATATTATTGCTTCATTGAAATAGAAAAGTCACAGATTTTTAATTCTCATGAGAATGAAATGACAAGAAATGTCATACAGAACTTCCTCATAAGACAATTTTGACTGTAGGTATCCCTATCCTTAAATTGATGAAATGAATAGATTTATGCTTTCTATATCCAACTATTCCTTGGAAAGTGGCCTGTATAGATAGTCCTTTCAAGACCTTTTAAGGCTATTGAAATGTGTTTAATTCTTCTGAAACCAGAAAAACATGCATACAACTCATTTGGGATTTTTTCTGCCCGTAATGTCATTCTCTGTACCTTGACGACCACAATTATCACCGTATCACCCTCACACTAAGAATCTTCTGCAAGCACATGCCCAGTAGCGCATTATTAAGCTTTAATCCTATCAAATTGAAGACTTGATTTGTGCCACTTACATAACTGCTGTAAAGATCTGGATACTCTTTGATTTTTCTTATTTGCTTTACTACACCCATACTTGTTCTATTGTAGAAAGCTTTGTCCTCATTCCGGCCTGACTAGTCTCTCACCAGCAACATTTGGTTCATCATGCTCATGGGGATAATTCTACTGATTATCCAGTAAAAGAAGCGTAATTTTTCTCCAACCAAACTTCTTACTATGTTTTCTACTTTCATAAGGTTTACCCAAGTCTTTTTAAATCCTTGGTTTATCTGTCTATTATTATACTATAATAAACCATCTTAGAGTAGGAAAAATGGTTTATGAATGTTTCCATCTTTTGCAATAATTCTACCTAAGAGAACACATCTAATTCATGAATACTCATTAAGTGAATAAACAATGACGTGAATACAAGAATTAACACACAGCACACACTCGTATCCACATAGCAAATGTGAAATTGTTCAAAGCCATGCTCAGAGCAGTGTGACCCATTCGACAGCCTTACGACTCTTCCTTTTAATGTCAATGCCATCTGAAATAAATCTGACCCTGAAGGGCATGTCGGATGTCATATGATAAATGGGAATGCACACCTCTTAACTCTTGCAGCTAGAGGCTATGCGAAATGATGCTCTGCCTGAAGGAGAAAGCACGCAGTTATGCATAATGAAGAATCCATCTTCAGTTTAAACATCAACAAGGAAGTTAACTTCATCAAAAGAAGAAAACTAGCGTAGCACTCTTGCTGCAGAAATATATGGCAAGATGGAAAATACAAATGCAGAACACAGAATAACCAAGCCAAAGGACAGAGCCCTTCAACAGCACAGAAGCGTATAGGAAGCTGTAGGGCATTCGAGGCAGAGGCCAAACATGTGACGATTATGAACTAATAGACTAATGAGCAGCATTTTTAAAAACACATTCAAAGGACAAAGACTGCACCTGAAGAGCGCAATAAAAATTCAGAAAAATATTCATTTAAAATGGAGCCAAAGATGGAAATTATGAAGCATACTCCAAAGGGAAAAAATGTATGTCAAAAATTCAGATATCATAAATCAATGTCTCGGCAGGCAGGATTGTTTGGTGAGGTACAGAAAATGACTTCAAAATCCATCTAAAGGGGGGAAACATGAGAACAATTAAGATATTTTTTGGAAAAATAGCAATAATTTTAAGATAATCTGTGTGTGAAAGGACAGCTTTTAATTATGTTTTCTAAAATTGGTAAAAATAACATAAAATAAAGCTTAATAGAACATGATATCTATAGTGATATAATCTTAATGTGTAATAAGTGGGATTTAAAACGAATAATGCAATTTTACTCTACCACCTGCTAAGTGATAGCAGAGTAAGATCATTATGTTATACTATATTCTTTGAAACACAATAGAACATGGCAAAATATTGTTAACACAGAAAGGGAATTTTAAATTCAATGACAATTTTTTTGTGTGCAATATTAGGGATCCATCCCAGGAGAATTCTACCTCCAAATTTTAATTTTTTTTGAAGATTTATACAAGTGCCAAGTTGACAAATGATAAACTTGTGATATTTGGCCTGATCTCTTAGTGTTTTGAGAGGATTATGGTCTGTTTCTAAGTAAAACAGAATAGCTTGTAACTTGTTTCAGATCTAAAATCATTTTGAAAAATGATAACTTGTTTCACAAATACAAAATCTCCAAAATAATTCTTTGTCTGTAGAAAAAAAAAATCGTGAATGACCATTTAGTAAATAAACAGATGATTTAAATGGACAAACATATGCCAGGCTTCCAAGCAACTGTTTCCCTCAAACTCTGAAACACAATCTGTTGGGAAAATCTCCCAAGAAAAGTATCAGGAGTCTTTGAAATTTCCCTGGTATAAGAAATATTATAAAACAAAGTTGATGATGTGAAAAAAGTCATGCTTTCCCAGTTTTCATTTTCTACCTACACGATGTCTAAAATTTATAGGCTTCTATCTTATGTACAAGTTTTATGAGTTGATTAGTAATTGTTATTTCAAAGACATAGAATGAAGAATTGAAGAATTGGAGAACAGTTGCAGTAACAGGCATTTTGTATGTCCAGCCTCCCAAGGAGAATTCCTTTTCCTTATTCTTGATCATCTTTCTACCTCTGTGTAATCTGAAATTAAACTTGTTTTGAGATTATTTTAGTTACTATATTTTCATGTATTATATTTAGTTATCATTTTAATCTTCTCAGAACAAGAATCTTATGGGATTAGTGAAAACATACACCTATTAAGAGCCATCTCTACAAGCCCAGAAACATCAGATAGAGGACAGAGAAGAGTAAGTGAGGGAGAAATGTCCCAGGAATGTTTGTGATATTTTTTTTTCCACATGAGACTGGAGGAAGATTTGCAGAGGACTCATGAGACCTAACCCTTGGATGTGTGGCCTTAATTCAAAAGGCGCAGCCTGGTTACGTGGCACTAGAGCATAAGGCACATGGTCATCATCTCATCCAACTTTCTGTTTAGCAATGATAACCATGTGCATTTTAGGTTATAGCCCATGTCAAGCATTGTCCTCATTATTATGGCTCAGCCAGAGATCCCACAAGATTTGGTCTAACATAGACCTCTAAATGAAACGTACGGTTCGTAAATGGCTGATGATGTTTCCCACTTTAGCAGAAACATGAAATGAAGTGTCACACCTTGTGTGCAGAATTAGCTGTTGCAGCAGTGAAAATATATTTCCACTAAATGGGATGCCCCTCCCTTCACCCTTGGCCACAAAGTACAGAATGAAACCCATACTCCAGATGTCTACTGCAGGGCCATCATAGCCTTCCCACCAGCACAGTTCTGAGGTACAATAGGAAAATGTGCTGCAGATCTTCTGCAGTTTCTGCTCAGCTCTGAACGTGGTGCTGAGTCCAACATTTCAAAGCTTGGAGTTTCCTCTGGCATCCTGCGGCATATCCTGTGGTTTTAGCTTTTTGTACACAGTGCTATTCTCCTGGAAGTAGAACATTGTTCATGGGATCTGCTTGAACACTCCTTGGGCCTCCTCCTAACGCATGCCACTGGCTCTTGGGATGTGCTGCAGGAACTGTCCCCCATTCACATCCTCCATCATGAGGTAGACATTTGAATGGTTTCAATGACACGAAACTACTTGATTACACAGTACTTTTATATATAGTTCAGTTATAATGAAGGGGAAGGTTTTTGCTATCTGCAGAATTTTCATGGCCAACTCTGTTTCAGTGATGATAAGAAAAGCCACTATCACCTGGAAAAAAAATCTCCCTGGCTAATATCCTCAAGACCCTATTATATAGCCAGGCATGGTGGCGCACACCTGTAATCCCAGCATCTGGGAGGCTGAGACCGGAGGATTCCGCTTCACAGACAGCCTCAGCTGCTTAGTGAAGCCCTCTGCAACTTAGTGAGACTGTTTCAAAATAAAGGAGAATAATAATAAAAATAGGGCAGGAGGTGTGGCTCGGAAGTTGAATGATCCTGGGTTTCATCACCACACCCTCAAAGCAAAAAAAGACTATTATAGTCTATGAATTTTCCTCATTAGAAAAGCCTAACACACTGGCTTTGCCTCACTAATCTCAATACACACATTAAGAAGCAACACCAAGAAACAATGCTAACTTAAAAATAAAAATAATAAAATCACAAAAATCATATACACATTACATGAATATAAACCCCAACAGGACTAAATACAAAGACACCAGCCACCAAATGAGTTATTTGTGAGTTCCACTAGTTCCCAACTAAAAGTTCCCTGTTCTTAATGACAACCAAAAAAAAAAAAAAAAAAAAAAAGTCAGCCACAACCAGATCCTCATCTGGCTGGTGTTTGAGATTCCCCTCATGCTGTCTCCTGGTGATATTAGAATAAGAAGTGGCCAGACAGGTCTGGGCACAAACCACAGTGTTTGTTTCCGTTTTTGACCTCCAGGAAATTTTGAACTATTGGTTTGTTTATATTCATTTATTTATTTTGTGGTGCCAGAGCATAAACCAAGGGGTGTTCTACCTCTCAGCTACACCCCAGATCAATTTATTATTATTATTATTATTATTATTATTATTATTACTTATATTTTGAAACAGAGTTTTGCTAAATTACTGAAATATGGCCTCACATCTTCAGTCCTCCTTTCTCAGCCTCCCTAGTACTGGGGCTAAAGGGGCACACCACTGCACCCAGCTCCTTTTCCACTTTAATAAGAAAGTAGTCCAAATACATTTTTTTGCCTGAGGGGGAATTCATCCAGACAGGTTTTCCTGTTCAGAAGCTAATCCCTGTAGAATATTTTCATGACCTCTTTATTTCTGAGTATGAAAATGTGTCATGTCATTTTGCTTTGAAAGAACTCATCATGTCCACGCCCAGTGTATTCAATATCCTTTTCTTTCAACTCATAGTGAACATTATCTCTATATTGAATCACATTTCATATTCTATTACAACTGTTTTAAAACCACTCCTGTTCAACATTTTATGCCTTGGCTAAGTTTCACAAAATACTTAACATCCTATTTTTATTGTACCATTCTTTATTATTTTTAGGATACATTTTTTGTTAGATTTTCACTATAATATCTAATACCTGAGATGATGAACTTATAAAGTAAAAGGTTTAATTTTACTCATTGTTTTAGAGGTTTTGTTCCATAATCAATTGACCCCATCACTTTTAGGCCTGTTCTTAGGCAGTGCTTCATGGTATGAAGTATACCAGTGGACAAAGCCATTCACATCGTTGCTAGGAGGCGACCAAGAAAGAAAAAAAAATGGGCTGTGGTCCACTATTGTTCTCTAGATACACTCCTAGGAACCTAAGACCCCCACTAGGCTCCACGTCTTAAAGGTCCCCACATATCTCACGCTGAGGGGGGAGAGGAGTTTCTAAGCACATTCAGAGATGATCAGAATAATAACCAAAGACTGCTAAAAATGCCAGGAGGGTAAATTTTTTTTTATCTAAAGCCCTATAAAGGTGATGCTTTATAAGTGCCTATAAAGCTTTGAACTTGTAACCTTTATAAAGGTTAAGTATTTTTATACAGCTTTGAAATTTCATGGGCACAGTATATTTACTCTGTATGTATATTTTTACTCTTCATGCCCCTAAACAAAAATTCTTAGCATCAAATAGTTCCATTTTACACATTTCGGGTTTATGCCACATCTTTAAGGTCTTCCATTCTCAGTACCATGTTTAATTACTACTAAATTCTTCCCTATATTAGACCAGTTTTATAGAATATCAGTAATAAAAATATAAATTTGATCAACCATTTTAAAAAGCAAATAACCAAATCATCAGCATATGACATATTTTGTTAAAATATGTAGCTTGAATGATGACTTAAATTGTCAGATACAACTTGAACTCTTTATGGGAGAAACATAACAGTCTAACAAACCTATAGGTAGTGAGGCTAGTTTCATAATTGTCTCGAGGACAGATAGAGCCCCACTTTACTTAGCAGTTAGCAAATCAAACTTCCTGTTAAATTAGAGGACTATTAAGCTGATAATTTTTGCAGAAACAGTTCCAAATACTAGCAGTCTGAGATCATGGTTTCTGTGTGCTCAGGTCCAGGTCAGGGCTCTCTGCCTGGATTTCAGACAGCTGCTTTCTCTGTGCTGACAAGGTTTGGTCTTGTGCCTGAACTTAGAGTGCAACTTCTCTACCTCTTCTTATAACAACACAGTTTCCTCAGTTTAAGAACCTCCTCCTTTAACATTATTTCCTAAAACCCCTATTTTAAAATGCAGTTACACTGGGGATTAGGCCTTCAACTTGTAGATTGAGAGAGGGCATATTCAAAACTATGGGCCTTTCCTTTGTCTGTAGGTTCTAACCTGACCACCTCGGGGATGGGCTGCCAGATCTTAGCCTTCCAGGATTCCTGGGCCCATTCTGGGCAGCCATCCACTGAGAAGCAGTTACCTTACTATCCTGCTGGCCCAGCTCTCTGGAGGGCACAGTGCACCGCCATGGGTGAGTGCATCAGCCTTTGGATCTTTTACTTTTCCTGAAGTGTGGTGCTGGTCGCTTAAGATATTGGAGCTTGCCAGGCATGGTGGCGCACACTTGTAATCCCAGCATTTGGGAGGCTGAGACAGGAGGATCTTGGTCTGAGGATAGCCAGCAGCTATGAGGTCCTTTGCAACTCAGTGAGACCCTATCTCAAAATAAAGAATAAAAAATAGGGATGGGGGTGCAGCTTAGAGGTAGAATGCCCCTGAATTCAATACCCAGTACAAAAAAAGAAAAAAAAAAAAAGATGTTGTAGCTCTACCGCGACTTTCTGCACTTTAAGTCCTTGGTTTACTTGCCAGAATTTCTTGGGGCTGCAGAGCTTGTCCTTGTAGTTCTGGTGGTGGCCTAAGATGGTGCCTACCATTGCACCAGGTCAGTTGTGCACAGGCTCTTTGCTGTGGATATCTCATTTTGAAAATTAAATGTTCTTCAGCCGTGATTACCTTGTTTGTGTTTTTGTTCATAAATGTCTTACCCGCTTTGTTTTTCTTGTCAAAGTGCTGCCTTCTTGGTAGTTGATTTTTTTGTTTGATATAGCTACTGAGATGCCCTGCATTCAACAGTCACCATTTTCTTTTTCCCTCCCTCAAAATTTTTATGAAAAAAAAAAATCAGGAATCACTAGTAAATGGATGATGTGCTTCCAGCCAAAGAAGGAATTGGAAATACTGAGTTATAACAGGTCCTAGCCAGACTGGTGCTCAAGAAATACCATGGGGACTCCACACCTTTGAGCTGGGTTTGTGCTGCCCATTGCCAAATGATTCTCGTATCTCATGAAGAACATCCTGAACAAATTCTGTACAACTTTCTTTGGTGGTAACGGTGTATTTCCAACATACTGCCATAGTTTCTGGTCTACTTCCTTGCACATTCTGTTTCCCCGCTCTATTCCGCATCATGTGGGAATTGGGATTTTCATGAGAGAACTTCCATACTTAAGGCTTTGTTCATGACTTTTCACCTTCTCCAGTCCAATGTCATGATTTTATCTGCCAGCTAACATCTATTTATATTGTGTTATATACTTGTTATCTCATTTCTGATATTTAATTGTATTTGATCTACAGTAGGAGGAATTTTATGATAATACTGAGTATGGTAGACACCTATATTGGAAATTATTTAATATACTCATTTTTTAAAGTGCCAAGCATTAATATTTACTTGTCCTGAGCTCCATAGTTTCTGGGACAGACTTCTTCTTGCTTAGTGGTTCCCTGATTTCTACCTCTCTGTGGCTAACTTACTATTGAGTATCCTGGTTCAAGTCATCCAATGGTGGTCCTAACTTCTATTGTTTCTTGCCTCATTTTTTATTACCTTTGTAAAAATATTTCTAAGCTTATTGTTTTCATGCTCAAGCATTTTATAAATTCTTTGGCTTATAGAGTAAAATGCAGTAGCTCTACTTTTTAGTCCATCGCCTCTAACTATGTAGCCTGACTCAGTCACCTTTCCCCACGCTCTCCTTACTGTCTCCTCCTTCATCTTTCCCCCTTCCACTCCTACAGTTTCAGTACACCTCATCAGCCAACGCAGCTAATGCCTTCCTACTATCTAAATATTATCACCAAAGTCACAGCCTTCGCTCTTTCTCGAGTAGTATTTACTGGGCTTGGAACAACATTGTCATTATTTTCAATTTAGTAAAAGGCTGTCTTTCCCCCAAAAAATTAGTTCAGTGTTACTTCCTCTTTTAACTTCCACAAACATCTTCTACCCCTAACACAGTTAGAAAGAGAACCCTATTCTGTCTGGCTTAAGAACTTTCCTGTATATGTATTATCCACCTCATCATTTATAGTTGTTACATAAATACTTATTTTTTTCTCCTAGACCATGATGTATTTAAAACGGAATTAACACGTCAAATTCCCATGCGGAGCTGAATTTTTTTTTATTTTTTGGTGGTACTGCCACCACGCCTGGCTCAGAGTTGAATTTAAAATGAACTCTCTGGTAGTAAAGATTTAACCTAATTTAATTTACTTAAAATCAGTAACAAAATATAGGTATAATTTATGTCGTATAATACTGTTTCAATTCTGTGTGTAATCTATGGAGCAATTTCACTATCATAATTCCGCATTAAAGTGTTCTAATTCCACAAATTTGCAATAAAGGGAATTGTATGGAAAGAGAAAATTTGTGGCCTCTAGGCTTAACTCCATGTGAGTCTCCTCTTGCAATTTATGATGCAGAGTTAAAAACTAGAAAGGAATTTGAAAACAAATTTGTAGTTTTGAATGGAGCAAGTGGGGTTGATTAACTCAACAGAAATTTGCACAAGTAAAATCTGCAGATTTACTTGGCAACATGGGTTCCTTATTTCCAAAGAGGCAGCACAAATTGCTTTGCAAGGCTTAATTCAAGTTCTTGCTCTTCTTTCTAAAATCTTAACATCTCCTCAGTTAATAGATGAGGCCACTGTTCATTGTTTCTTAAGCAATATTTATTTTCCTTGAAGATTAGGTCTCCATTCAACCTTTGCCCTTTCAAGCCATAATGAATCTCCCCCACCACCCTCTCTCTTCCCTGACCTTTCATCTCTCTTCCTTTTCCTCTGGTTTCTTGCTCATACCCCTACAACCATCTTCTTCCATCTTGTCAGCATCTCTGTCTTATTACAAAGCTATGCTGGGTCTATCTTTCCGTTTTCATTTTTTTTTAATCTCCTAGGTGGCACAGATAGCAATCAACTAACTATGCCAGAGTCTATATTCCCATCCAGATTGCTAGAATGAAGAAAAAGCATTTCCTTCTCAGGCACACTAACCACCACAGGTCTTGGAGACTGTATTAAACCCACGAGATGTCTACGAATTGGGCCACAGTTAATTAGCACGTAATAAAAACTAGGCAATCCCATAATGTGAAAATAGGGGGGCTTTTGGTGACAGTGTTTAGCTGCTTCCTAACACTGTGGGCCTTCTCTAGATACTGTACTTCTTTTTAGAAAATACAGAGATGTTGGTAAACATAACTTAATTCTTTAAAAAGTTAGGAGCCTGTGGCTTGTCATCAGAACAAATAGACAGGGCCCTGCATATGAAATCACTAGCAGGATAATCCTACAGGATGTCAGCCTCTATGCTTCAATGACAAAGCACTTCAATAATGATTTTCTACAGAGGTATTTTTTACAATCCAATGAGCTAACAAATTCTAACCCACCGAACTTAAAACAAGATGAAATAAAATACAACATAGAATGTTCTTCTGCGGATCCTGGCAGAGAAATTCTGTGGGTTTTTCTTTCCTTTTTTTTTTTTAAAGCAGTGAATTTTAAATGTTTCTTCTGATGTTATTGGGTAAAAATAATTCACAAAAAGAATATTCATTAGTAGCTGTCTGTTATTAAAATGCTGTCCGATTTTTTTTTTCTCCTCATGGTCAGAGAAGATTTTATTTAAGGCTACAAGCAGGATAAATTAGTGTTCAGTTCATCCCTTCTGCTGTCTCCACTTGTTTATTAATTAGCATAATCTTCTAACATTTAGCAGGATAAAGCCTGCTGAACGCTGGGGAGATACAGTTATAAAAGGGATACAAAAGCTGGTGGGAATTCTACCTCTTTGCCAGTCCTCTTTCTTTATTAGTTGTAATCAGGGGAGGTTTGGCTGTAAGCACATCAGTTCGTATTTACATGTAATGCTTCCTCATTAGCGCAAGAGAGAGACTGAGGAGATGGATGGTTAACCTGTCTTTCCTAAATTGAGGCATCTTAGAGTAATATAGAAAATGATGCATTTGAAGATATATCAGGACAAAACCATTTAACATTTGGGTCAAATGGGCCCGGAGAGAGAGCTCTGTGATAGTGCACCTGCCGTATATCTTCTCAAAGCTGGTACCAGAATTATTCCACCCACAAGTATACCAGCACTTTATCATATGTCAAGCACTGGAAATAAAATATAGACTTTGTCTTCTGAAAGAATTGTCAGTCATGGGTATTCAGAGACTAATTAAATAACCACATAATAAATGTCTAATGAAAACCTGTTGAGAGAGGCATGGTGGTAATCCCAGCATTTGGGAATGCCGAGACAAGAGTATCATGGTCCTTGGACAGCCTCAGGTACTTAGGCCCTTTGTAACTCCCTGAGACCATGTTTCAAAATAAAGAATAAAAATTAGGGCTGAGGGTGTAGCTCAGATGTACAATGTACTTGGTTCCCATTCCAAGTACCAATAAATAAATAAATAAATAAAACCTATTAGACTTATTGGATAAATTATCTTAAAATAATGTTCCACCTTCATAGAAAAATAAATTGAGTTATTTTTTTAAAAATACTTTATTATCAAAAACATTTCAAGACAGTTGTTTCTAAGAATTACATCAACTACAAAGCAATTTCTCTGGTGATTATGGCTTTATAGATTTCCATATTTTTTCTAAGATAAGATAAAGCTTTACAAAGTGAATTGTAGTACAAATATACAAAACATTCGCATCTTATACATCAATATAAAAATTTCTCTTTAAATGGAAATATGTTAGAAGACAAAGAGAACAAAGGCCCAAATGATGTTCCAGACAACCAGTCACGTACCACCGATATGAAATGGGCTTTATTTCATAGAATATCTTTCATAGCAATCTGAACATGAATGACCCAATGCCACCAACCTAATTCAAGATATGAGGTTTTTAATCTAGTTATATAGATTTTAAAAAGTAGCATACATTCTTAGTATTAAATCATTGATTCATTGGCCTTATCAATTATTGTTTTTAAAGAACAGTACAAACTAGGTCTCAATGTCTCTAGTAAGCATCAGATAACAGCCTAAGCCTGCTTATACTAATGTGAACATGGTGTTTGTGTTTTGTTTCTGGAGGATTCAGCTCCTGCACCTTCTTCTTGTCTCATTCCCTCTTTTTCTTTGTTTTTTTTTCATATCACACATTCTTCCCATGTTAAATATAAAATGTAATTTATTCTTATGAAGCTGAATCTCATGAGTTGAAGCTAAAAACATAATTTCTTGGTTTTTAAGAGTAAAATTTATTCCTATTGCTCTGTTTTCCAATATATTTTGATCCATTCGAGAATTTCTGTTTTTCTTTTCTTGTGATTGTTTTACTGTTTTAGAATTTGAAAGCCTTTTTCTTTCCCATTAAAGCACTCATTACAGACATGTATGTAATAAAATATAGAGTAATAAATTCTCATAAAATATTAACACACACCTTCTAAATTCTTTGAAAATCCAAATGCCTCATACATTTGGAAAATTAACATAGATATTGAAAGAATTTGCTAATCCAAATCAAGAAATAGTGATTTTTAACAATCTATAACTCCCATCTGTCTTGGGGTTCCAATGTTTGTTGATACATTGGCACCAACCCAAAGCAAAAAAAAAAAAAAAAAAAAAAAAGAGAGATTGCATTTCAAGAACATTAAGTATTCAAAGAAATGTATTATGGAATTAAATACATATGTAAGGGTGACTAATGATTTAAATCAGAATGAGAAAAAACGAGCTAGAAATTAATTACCTGATCAAAAATAATTGGCAACGTGATATGTGTATTCCAGGAATTGAATTTATTGGGGTTGGAACCTATGCGTGTAAACAAGAAATAAAATTATGGTATGGAGTAGTGGAATTAAATGGAGGCTCCAGTAGGCAGGGTCGGATGAGACCAGAGAGACTGATGTAAATATAAGCTGTGAGGAAACTAAGGTTAGATCCAGGATTTCTTGGGATAGGAGTAGAACATCTGCCCTGAGAAACCGGGCTAGCCTGTCTAGGTCTCCTCCAGGACCAGTTGCGAATTTACGCTTCCTTCCCCTCCTTTTCTAAGGACATTTTGGTTGTCAGGATCAAAGATAAATTCCAGGTGGTAAAGTTTTGCTTGCCACCTCCCCAGTTCCATCCACAATCCCTGGAGCACAGTATCACTGGCATTTTAAAACACTTAGTTCCTTTATATAAGAAGCTGTTTATGAGTTTTAGAATGTGTCATAGATCCTAAGTTTTCACCACTAGGTACCACCGGTTATTCCTTGACCCACCAAGTCACCAGGTTAACAGATGTCTCCAAGGCTTGTGTTTCGTTTTCCAATCACTGTATTCAAGTGGTTCTGCTACAGTGAGGTTCACGGAAGAGAATGTGCTAAACCTTGGAAATAACTCATGCAACTGGGAGACCCTTAAAACGAATTCTCAAGTTACATTCAAGTCCCCATCTCCCGTACATCTCCGGAATAATGTGTTTAATATTTTGAAGACTTTCTTTATTTGCTTATCTGTAGGATGACAGCAAGCGCTTTTGAATTAAGGGAATGCCTCATTGCCCATCCCGGTTTCCTACTACATCTAAGTACCTGGCAAATGTAAAGTCCTTGATAACCATTTGCTGAATAGTTTCCAGCCTAACACATTAAATATATATAAAAAACAATCCAATGGATTCTTTAAAATGACTTTCAGAATAACAGGTAAAACACCAGTGTTTCCTGAGCATCCTAGAATCGTGGCGTGTTACATGTCATTAATTTTGAAAAACTCAGCCATCATCTCCTCAAATATTTTTTCTTCTTCATAGTCCCTCTCTTGTCTTCCCTGGTGTTTCAAATATGACTAAGTCCTACCTCTTGATGCTTCTCCACAGTTCTTGAGCAAACTTCTTTTTAAAAGTTCTTCTTTTGTCTCTTTATTTCACTGTGTGAACTCTGAGTTGCTCACTACCCAGCTTCTGGATTCCCTCCCTGCCATGACTTATATGGAAATTAGTTCAGTATTGAAGACAATAGGCAAATAGAGTCAGCAGCCCATGGTAGAAAGACCAGTTCACTTTCCTGAAAGTGAACTGGACCAAATTTCCTGAGTATCATCAGGACCAAATCTCCTTAGAGCTAACAAGATTAGAAACTCCTGAGAGTCACCAGATGTTTGCATGACTCCACTAATTTCCACTAATTTAAATGGATGCTTTTTATATCCTAGGAAACAACTTTTGGGACCTGGACTGAGAGGGGGAATCTCAAAGAAAAATATATACTTCTAGACAGGCCACCTACATGGTTATCCACTCAGAAAACTCTACTTTGGAAGAGTCAGTTTCTCTTTCTCTCTCTCTCTCTCTCTCTCTCTCTCTCTCTCTCTCTCTCTCTCTCTCACTCTCTCTCACTCTCTCTCACTCTCTCATCTTTCACACTTTCAGATATGGTGGTGTGGCCTTGGCCACTCCTAGGTAGTAACCAGATGACATTGGATGGGCATTCAAAGCAGCCTAAGCCCCTAGAGGGTAACCCACAACTCTTTTCAGTAGGTTGCATGGACTTTGAAAGAAACCAGTATGCAATTGATGGTGCTTTGCTTTAGCTGCCCCTGGGTAATAAACAGAAGGCAGCTCCTGGACATCAAAGTCCCCATTTCCCACAAGGGTTACCTTCCCACTCTCTACAATGAACTCTCTGCTTGCTTTTTTGATGTTTGTGAGTGTCATTTTTCAAATTCTGTCAGACACAACACAAACCCATTAAGAAAACCCTGGGTCTACATACCATTGTTCATATCTCTTTATTCTTTTTATATTTCACACTTTTATACATTCTCTTAGAACTATCTCTTTGCTTCTATTAGCTATATGTTCCGGCAGAGCCTTTAGTATATTAATCATTGTTTAAAACTTTTCCTCTGATAATTCCACATGTCTGAATGTGGTTCTAGCTATTGGTTTTCATATATATATATATTTATTATATATATAATATATATAATATATATATAATATATATAATATATATTCATATATATTTATTATATATATTATATATATATAAATATATATATCATATATATATTTAAAGTATAAAAGAATATATATATATATTCTTTTATACTTTAAATGAATTTTTAATATTTTAAATCTAAAGTCTTCTATAAAAAATAAAAACTCAATTTAGATAGGGCTTCAATATGGGGATGCAGGTTAACTTGGATATGAGTTGGACAAGGCTGTTTACAATTTATTATTGCATCTAATGGTTTTTGTACCTAGAGTCTTCACATCACTCTGGCATCCTTATTCCATCCTTTTGTGATTTTGAGCTTTATTAATAATTCCTCCTCCGGCATAATTCTTATTTATAGCTGTTTCATGTGTAATCCTCTAGTATTACATTGGAGCGCTTTTGGCCTCCTGGCAGGAAGTCTGGGAAAGGAAAGGTTCTATAATCTTCCAACTGGATCTCAGTGTTTGTCAGGGGTCTGACACTCACAAGTGTTTCTACAGTGGTAGACCTTTGGATACTCCTGAATCTACTCTGTTTTCTGACTGGAGCTTCTTATCATGATATCTTAGAAGTCTTAAGCTTCTCCCTTCTATCACCTAAGATGAAACAGAAAAGCCATAGGAAACTAGAGAGTGACAAATCTCTTTCTCCAGGTGAAAATAGAAGCAACATATCCTTGGTTTAGCCAGAATTTTCATCACCATAACCAAAACACTTGACAAGCTCACCTTAAAGAAAGAAAGGTTTATTTGGCTCATAATTCAAAGGTTTTATTTTTTATTTTGATTTATTTATTAAATTTTTTGTGGTACTCGGGTTCCTGGAAACCCTTCTACCTCCGGGACTATACTCCCAGACACCTATTTTTTTATATTTTTATTTGGAAACAGGGTCTCTTAAGCCAGTGAGGCTGGCTTCAAACCTGTGTGATCCTCCTGTCTCTGCCTCCCAAGCACGGGGATTACAAACGTGCGCCACCATGCCTGGCAATGATTCAAAGGTTTTATTTATTTATTTATTTGTTTATTTATTGGTAATACTGAGGATGGAACCCAGGGCCCTTCTACATCCAGGCTATACTCTCAGACCTAGTTAAATTTATTTGGAAATAGGGTCTCTTAAGCCAGCTGAGGCTGGCCTCGAACCTGCATGATCCTCCTGTCTCAGCCTCCCAAGCACTGGGATTACAAGCGTGTGCCACCAAGCCTGGCTCTGATTCAAAGGTTTTAAAAGCTTCAGTCTATAATTGACTAACTCTAGGGCAGGAGCACCACCAAGGTAGGGCCTCAGGACATGGCAGAGAAAGAAAAACTTCAGCTTTCATGTAGCCAGGAAGCAGAGAAATAGACAGTGGCCAGTGATACATATGGTTCCAAGGCCACATTCTCAGTGGCCTACCCCTGCAGCCATAACCCATCCCTGAACCTTGCTGGGTTGGAGACCAGGCCTCAACACTTAAGCTTTAGGGAGGACACTTTAGATCAAGACTTTGACACTTCCCTTGTAGACAGCACCTTGTACAATAGCACCTTGGTATGTCTCTTGGTGGTGAGGACTGTTAGGGGTCGTTTAAGGCTGAGTTCTCTAGAACTTCTAACTTTCATAGAGAAAGTTAGCCAGCACACATCCTCCACCAATTCATAAAAATAGCATTTAAGTGTTTCTACCAGTTTTTCGCTCCACTGAATTCCCCTGCAGGTGAGCAGAGCTGGGCTGTGACTCTGCCTAATTCTGTGCTTTCCAGAACAGGGCCATGGTTTGCTCTGTTTCCTCCATTTTCTCATGGGTACCAGAAAAGTCCTGTTTGCACACCACATTTCTGTTGTTGCTATAAGTCTAAAAATTCTGACTTTCAAGTACTTAACAGGTAAGGGCTGAGAATGAAAGTTAAGAGCAGTTTGTAAAGCAGTTTCTCTAGAATTTTCTTTGTAATTTCTATACTGAAGTAAAAAATAAAAATAAAAAGTTAAAATGAGTATTTTGCTTTCATTATCTTAAGAAATAATATAATAATATATTAAATGAAACACAAAGTTCACATCTGGAAGTAAAAATAGCTTACTTATCTCCAAAATGTTGCTTTTATCCTCATTATTTGCAGAACATGTTGCTTTTCTCCCCACCTGAAATCAAGTAAAATACTCTTTAGTTTTGTTAATTTAGTTTTATTCTACTTCTTACTATCAATTTTCATATACAATAAGTGTGTTTGTGTATGTGTTTGTCTGTGTTTGTCTTTTCTAATGAGACTTTTAGAAACAAATGCAATATCTCTTTCAACTTCTGATACAATTTTTAATAGTAAGTTGGGAATACAATAGAATTGAGCAAAATTAAAGAGAGTGATACATTAATGGAAATATAGCATTATTTTCTGTTTAGTATCTATTCATACAAAGCTAATGTGTTAGTATATTAAATTCACAACTACTTATTTACCTTTTTACAAAGAAATTACTCTTCCATTGGTGCTCCTTATTCCCTTTTTCTGTCTTCTTCTCCTTCTCCTTCTCCTCCTTGTCCTCTTCCTCCTCCCCCTCCTCCTCCCCCTCCTCATCCTCCTCCTTCTCTCTCTCCCTTGTTTTTCTCTACTCAAACTTACCTGATCTGGTTTCTAAATCTTGTGGTCCAGCAAATAATTAAAGATGTCTCCATAAAAGCTTGTGTGGATTACACTGGCCATTTGTGAAAGAATGTACCGAGAGCTCACAGCTGTCTTTGGGAAAATGCATGCTCTATTTGTAGATGAGCTGCTCAACTCTGCATGTAAGCACAAGCCTCTCTGTGGTCAATTTAAATACCAACATTGGTATTCTTGAAAAAGTGCTTGTAATTATATAAATGCCATGGGGAAATAAAATAAGGAACCTACTCAGAAGTATTTGTGAGAGGGGGATTGTGAAATTTCAGTAATTTGAAGCCTGGGAAAAGTGGATAGAACAGTTATCTCTTTATGCAAGGTGTGCTTGTGTCTCGTGGAATTAATATCCACCTATGACCACTCAAACACATGTTGGAAGAAAGCTTATAAAAGTAATTATTAATATTTTCCAAAAGAATGTTTATATCTTAGAGAGTACCCATATGGTAGAAATTCACAAGAATACACCTTTATAACACCAAGAGAGCAATCAGGATTGATTAACATGTATGTGTAATTCAAGTCTTATTTTGTTCTAATTGCGTTTTAATACTCACAACTGGTATTTCTTTATGGACCAGGTTAAAGTTGTTATGTAAAATAACTATAAATATTTTCAGAGCTTATTACCTTATATTTGGCTTTATTTAGTTTTGTTATTCTAGAGTCGTGAGCTAGAACTTTAAGACTTCAGTTTTATTGTCCAAGTGAAACAAAACAAAACTAATTTAGTAACAATCAGAAATCTCCTTCTTGCTCTTAATGAGCTATAATCACAGATTAAAATCACTATGGAAGAATACCCCCAAACAGGAACAAACCAAAAAAATTGTTTTTTCCACTTTCATTGTTTTGTGCAAAATGATTCAATATATTTGAATAAACAAATAGTAGTATAATTTCAAAAGCATAAAATTTAAAAGTCATGAATAGTCCCCCCAGTAAATTCAGACACTGCATCCACTACATGCATCCTTACTGCATTTTAATTAGCAAAAAAAGTTGCAATTAAGACCATACATCTTATTAATTCTGCAAAGAAATGAAGTGCTTCTTCTGATATCTCTCCCAAGGAAGATTTGGAAATGTCAGAGACTGAGTTATAGGAAAAAGAACATTTCATGGTTTAGTAATTCAGGCAATACATGCCAAGCAATAAGAAGGGGGAAAGATAATTGAAGTAGGTAGGGTGGAAGAAAGATTGTGGGATAAACATTATGTATGGAGGCACACTCCCCAGGTAATGAGGTGATAGATCTAATCTTTTGTAAAATGTAATATACAAATAGCCCTGTTTTCTAGAAACAGACAATACTCGCAGCTATAAAAGAACAAGTAATCAAGCATTTATTATTCTCCAGCTCAAGCAATAGGCAGAAAATTATAAGCGTAGAAAAAAAACCCTTTTGTATTAAGGAAATTGTTCAATATAAGCTTTTTCTAACTGCAAGTCAGTTCTCAATTATATCCGCTGATGGAAGAGGAGGCCTGATACAGGCTATTGGAAATGCCGAATATAAAAAAATTACATAGGATTTGGTAATGGATGTAATAAATGATGCACATTTTGAAGTGAGCCCTAAAAACAATGAGCCATCACATCAGCTGAACGATTTTACCAGAGGAATCTACGACTTGGGTGCATGATAACTTGGAAAGCAAATGATGATGAACATTACAGCCATGTAAATCAAGGTAGAGAGTGCTGTACACAGAAGTAAACTTTAATTTCTCCTCTTCCCTCTCATGGGTTTCAGTAGTGGAGTTGTTGAATTTCCTGGTATTTAGGGCATAAAGCCTGAGTCTCATGCCAAACTGAGATTGCAATGAATGGGAATCAGCAGAGAGGAAATGAATAGATAGGATATGTTGTAAACTTTGCCTAAGTCTTCAATCAGCAGCCAGCCAAGTTTATGTGCACAAATAGGTTGGAGTTTTAGTAACAACCCTTATACCACTTGACCTTTGTACATATAATCACTTTAAAACTCAGAAGGACTCTGCGAAGCAGTTAGAAGTAGTATTTCTATTTTACAAGGAAAATATTTAAAAACTGGATTAAAAAGCATGCATTGCTTATTCTAGTTTTCTAAACTTTTATTGAAACCAGGGTTTGAAACGAAGACAAGATAGTTACTCAATTCCACCAACTGAGCCTATACTGTTCTCCCCTCTTGCTGATGACGGCCCTATTTTGACTGTGCTCATGTAAACTGTGTGGTTCAGCCGGGCGTGGTGGTGCACGCTTGTAATCCCCGCGCTAGGGAGGTGCAGACAGGAGGATCGAGGATCGCGCAGGTTCGAAGCCAACCGCGCTGTTTTAAGAGACCCTGTTTCCAAATAAAAATATATATAAAAAAAATAGGTCTGTGAGTGTATCCCAGAGGTAGAAGGTCTTCCAAGAACCCCAGTACCACCAAAAATAAATTGATAAATAAATAAATAAATAAATAAATAAATAAATTGTGTGGTTCAAATAATAGACATAGGAAACTTTTCACATGTTAAATATCCCGTTGTGTATAAGAGCAGGTCAGCATAGTGCTGGTGGTTAGAGGAGGAAAGAATTTCAGCCGGGCGTGGCGGCGCACGCTTGTAATCCTCACGCTTGGGAGGCAAGACAGGAGGATCACGCAGGTTCGAAGTCAGCCGCGCTGGCTTACGAGACCCTGTTTCCAAATAAAAATATAAAAAATAGGTCTGGGAGTGTAGTCTGGAGGTAGAAGGGCTTCCAGGAACCCCAGTACCATCAAAAAAAAAAAAAAAAGAAGAAAAGAAAAGAAAAGAAAGAAAGAAGAGAAAAAAAGCAAAGAAACCCAAAGAAGAGTATGATTACGTTGTATAGTCCTGGGGAAAGTAGAATCAGAGTGGTGTTCCCTCTTTCTGGGTAATGCTGAGAAACTTCCATAACATTGCTGGGCTGTCAACAAATAATTCTTATTATTCAGAACATGAAACTGATGTGGACAGTTTAGAGTAATGAGATTGCCATCCCAAGGTCACTTATCAGCTGCCTAATTCTTTAAACTTCTTCTAAAACCAAACACAAATTGGTAGCATTGATAAATAAATCATGGTCAAAGATTATGTTGGGGCATTTGTTAAAAAGTATAACAAAGAAGAATGCCATTATTTTTAACAAGAAGTAAAAGTGAAAAATGATATTAATTTATCAAAAAGTCTAAACTTTAATTTAGAAATTTCATTTAAAATGTGCTTTATTTCTTTTTAAAAATTCTTTGTGTTACTGGGGGTGGAACTCAGGGGCATTTTAGCTCTGAGCTACATCCCCAGCCTTATTTTTTATTCTTTATTTTGAAACATCTCCATCTCAGCTCCCTGTCAAGTTTGCATATGCACAGACACACAGGTCTGTACACACCGATCTGAAATGTAAATTCAAATCAGTCTAGAGGTAAGAGAAAAGTTTTGGTTAGGTAGAGCGATTAGAATTCTTCTTTAAATCTATTTTGATATCTGCTTCTTCTTTTTAATCCAATATTGTTTTACTTACTTATTTTGAATTTGAGAGTATTTTTCATACACTGAAATTCACTGTTTTGTTATGCAGATCTGCAGTATTATACTTTTATTGGTGTACTATAATTATACAGCATAATGAGGTTCAAAATGATTCAAATATACATGCATACAGCCCATGGTTTGTGGTCCTATGAATCCCACCAGACTCCCCAACCCATGCACATTAGTGATATTGGTAGTGATATATGAACATAGAATTATTTGAACGATTTTCTTCATCCATTCCCCCTTTTCCCTGTCCTCTTCTCTCTTCCAATCCCTTTTCACTATTTTACTGGTCTTTCTCCTCATGTATCTGAACCCCCACTTGTCTATTATTTTCTCTCTAGCTTCCACACGTGAGATAAAACATATGACCTTTGACTTTCTGCAGGTGGCTGATTTCATTTATTACAATATCCTTTAGGTTTACTCATTTTCCTGTAAATGGCATTCACATTTCTTCTTTATGGCTGTCTATTATCTTCTAGGTGTCTATTAACTGATAAATGAATAACAAATAGGTGGTGTATGACTCTAGTATTGTATAGTAATTTTATGCAGTCCTCAGAATTTTATTCAAGACCTATTCCGCTTTATATAAACAAGTACGTCTTATATTATAATCTCATTCATCCATTTATCATTATTTATTTTATTTTTATACCTTTATTGGTGCATTATAGCCTCACATCATAATGTAGGATACACTGGCAGTGACATACATACACCCAGCAACTGGTGAGTTTGCCCCCACCCACTTCTCCACTCTTGCCCACCCTTCCCCATACAAGATATTGGGACTGGCATTGATACTCTGACGTGCAAACATAATGTCAGTGGAAGTGTTTCCTTCCTTATTCATCCCTCCCTTCCCGAAACTACCTCCCTTGTTCTACTGAAGTTTATTCCCCATTATCCGAAAATCCTTCCTATATCCCAGTTACTCCCTGTTTTCTGCATATGACAGAAACTTGAAACTTCACTTTCTGTGGCTGGGTAATCTCACTTAACATAATGTTCTCCAGGTCCATCCATTTTTCTGCTACACCCAAACATAGCCAGAAAGAGAGGAAGTCAAGCTAGGTGTAGGGAGAGGCAGTCATCACGTAGGTTTAGGGAGAGGCAATCATGGGCTAGGTTTAGGGAAGAGCAAGGTAAACATTCAGCAAGAATAGGAGGTCATTTGCCAGGCGTGGTGGTGCACGCTTGTAATCCCTGCACTTGGGAGGTGGAGACAAGAAGATCTCGCAGGTTCGAAGTCAGCAGCTCTGGCTTAAGAGACCCTGTTTCCAAATAAAAATATAAAATAGGTCTGGAAGTGTAGTCTGGAGGTAGAAGGGCTTCCAGGAACCCCAGTACCACCAAAAAAAAAAAAAAAAAAAGAATAGGAGGTCATCAAAGTCCACTTTTTTGTCTGCTTAGGGACAATCTCCACTGATTATGAACTATGTACTTTGCTAAGCTGGTCCAAAATTGTGTCCTGATCCCATGGCCCAAGCTGTCTCCCAACACAGTTGTGTTACTATTTTGCAAGGTTGGTAAACTTTTTCAATGCCAAGAATATTTGTGTATATAGGGTCTCAATACACTTACCTTCCCAACTGCAAAATGCACCTAATGGTAAAGTAGTATTATAATTAGTCCTATCTGCAGGAGGCTATTTTTTTTTTTACCATTTTCCAACTGTTACTCTGGCTATGCTTGGGTGTAAAAGAAATTAAACCCTTCGCTTTCAAAGGCTGGTGATAAAAGGAACATCAGTTCTTGAATGTATAACTTAACAGGAGACTGGCTGGCTTGGCAGATGGACTACTTCTCATCTAAAG